>NC_135413.1:30529861-31132012 GCF_051991245.1 Festucalex cinctus
TACGCAGTACAGTGTTCCCCCATTCCCCAGCCTAATCGCGATTTGCTACTGTATGTATGTATGTATATGTATATATATATATATATATATATATATATATATATATATTATGGGTGTGAATTGCCTAGTACCTGACGATTCGATTCGTATCACGATTCACAGGTCACGATTCGATTCGATACCGATTAATCGCGATACGAATTTATAAGTCGATTGTTGCGATTTTTTTCATTCAAATTTAGAAAATACTAATCAGTAAGCTTGTAGAGTGTAAGATTTATATGAAAATGTATTATTTATTTATCTGAAATTTCAGTCTTACAGAGGTTGTAATTTGTTTCATGTTTGAACAGCATTGAAATAAAATATTAAGGCTTAATGTTCCATTCATATAACATTCTTCCATGCTTAAGGTGTGAATCCTAAAAAAAACAACAAAAAAAACGATTTTGCCGATTATTGAATCGATTCGAGAATCGCGCGATGTAGTATCGCGATATATCGCCGAATCGATTTTTTTTAACACCCCTATATATATATATATATATATATATATATATATATATATATATATATATATATAAAGAGAGAGAGAGAGAGAGAGAGAGAGATTTTTTTTTACAGAAACTAAGAGAGCGGTACACAGGAACAGTTGAGCAATAATCCGGCGAACGCACACATTTTTCAGACCCTTAAATAGACAGTCAATCAATCTCATTGGTTGTGGCTAGACATGTGACATGGAATTCTCTGATTGGCTGTTGACTCCGTAATTACAGATCGTTCCCGACATCAACAAACATCATACAGCATAAAAGATCCTTGACATCATATAGTCCAGACATCATATAGCCTAAAATTCATTGAAACTGGATGCTGTTACATCAATACCAAAACAGACACGTAACTGACCCCAGACATGAGACAAGACCCAAACATTACTCCTGCATGACTCGAGTCATGACAGTTGACATATTTGGACGTAACAAAATAAACTTATTAATCAATAATGTTAGTGATCAATTACAATTTTGACAGTTTTGCTAATCTACACAGAGCTGTGGCGATCTTCTGAGCAAATTGAACCACCTTAACGGGCAATTTTTGCATCAGTTGGACGAAAATAAGTCTCCTGTCCAAACTAATTTACACCTTCATTGGCGCGACATAACATTTTAACGCAGCAGGTAGCAAATGATCAAGCCAGTGTTGGAAAATTCAGCTCTGGTGGATTTGCCAGTGAACGAGGCAGCTTTATTTATTTACATGTTTTACCGTGCATCAGCATACAGACGATTTATGGAAATGCCAATATAGGCTTTACATGTATTAGCACGTGCCAGCACTTCCCAACGCGGGAGACAAGAATCCGCAGTGTCGAATTACAATCAAATCCTCTTGTGGAGAGTTTAAAAAGAAAAGGAAAAAAAAAGCGATGAGGTTTTACAGTTGGGCTGCAATAGAAGGCTCATGGAGCTCAACGTGCTCGGTGAGAATTAATATTCCCGTTTCTGCTACCCTGCTCCAAATCTGTGGCTTAACCGCTAATGCTAATGTAACTCCTGCGAACACAACTGAATGGTCGACACGCACTGGAGCCAAACAGGGGGTTGTCGAAGAAACTAAGCGCTATCAAATGGCGAAAGAGCGAATAAAAGCAAATTATGAAACTGGTCTGGACAAAAAAAACAAAATAAAACTGTAACTGTCGGTGAGACGTATTTTGGCCCACCTCATGTGAGCAAACTGCTGTGATGTGTCAGGTTCGGAGGGTCCGTCTCGTAAACATATCTCAGCTATAACCTGGAGCTGCTTTGCTCTACCCAGCATTGTCTTAAATATGTGCATGTAAGACATCAACCGAAATGTGCTGCCCACATTGGTAATGGCTAGTGTTAATATTATCCACCATTTTGAAATTTAGTCTCAGTTTTAAGTCCAGTTTCAATCACGTTAGTTTTTTTAAATCATAGTCAATCTCATCCTGTTTTTATTTAGTCAATTTTTAGTCGACTATAAATCTAGCAATTTAGTCTTTATGTTAATCAAAAAAAAATTTATTCGCCGTGTTTTAGTCAACCAAAACTGTCAACGTTTTGGTCTAGTTTTAGTCAGGACAATCATTGAACCCCTGTATTTTTTATTATTTTATTATTTTTTATTTTTTTTGGGGGGGGGCAGCAAATTATGTTTAATGTTTTGGATATAAAACCACTGCACATAAAATTATCTCTCATCTTTTTGATGAAAAGCAACTCACACTATATCAACAAGTGGCTACTATGGCTCCATGTTATAAGCTAGTAAGTTAGCCAGCATTAGTTAGCGGTCGGATTAACAGTATTGTTGGAACGTTATAGCCGTAGGATTAATGTTATGTTCTAACTATAATTTACTTGTTTGTTTTTTTTAACCTTTGACCGTGAATCCACCTCCCGTCTGTCCCATGTGTTTGTGTTGTGTGTCACATGACAGTGTCACAGACGTGACAGATTAGCAGAGACAAGATTTGACAAAATCATATCCATTCTTGTCTCGTTTTTGTTCATGAACTAAAGTGTCCATAGATTTTAGTCCAGTTTGTATTAAGTGACATACATTTTTGTCTCGTATTCATTAGTCGATGAAAATGAATACTAAATTTAGTCCCAGTTATTGTTTTATTGTTGAGAGCTTTAGTCTAGTCGAGTTTTAGTCTGGTGAAAAATATAAGTTGATGATGTTTAGTTTTCGTTGACTAAATTAACACTACCATTGGCAGGCATTTTGCCAAATTTCATTTTTTTGAGGTTTCAAAATGCAATTTGGTGTCCACTGCATGAAAATCCAAGATTTCAAACTTCAGCTTCGTTGGCTCAACGGTTGCTGAGATATTGCTTGCTTGCTTGCTTGCTTGCTTTTGAAGGGCCTGCGACATATTAATGGCCTTTCCAATAAAGGCAGGCACCAATGTACTATTTGAAACCGATACGTCAATCCATATATGTACACATTGTGAATATGTAGTGAGCTGCATTTGTTGGAGCTCCTTCCAACAGAGCTCAGGCCAGTTAATTGAGTGCCTTTTTAATTATAAAGATAAACCTGTCTGCTGTCGACATGCGGCTCAGTGAACATGAAAGGAAAAGCAAACATCGATTGATAGCGGCTTATCCACAAACTGTGGCAGCCTTCTTTCAAAAATAAAAATAAAAATAAGAAATACCAATATGGCTGCTTAGTGCTGTAGGCTGTGAAGACTTGAGGAAGGCAAATGTGATTTTTTTTTTTTTTCTCCCTGTGGTTAGTCACAGCCACCTACACACTCAGCACTAGTGCTGGGAGAGTATTATCATCTATGCAATTCATAAGCGCAGTGTAGACTCTTTATGCATTTGTTAAAATTCATTTTTTTGGGGGAGCAGCATTGAGTGAAATGACATATTTTGCAGAAGTAAATCATATCAGCTTGTGTTTTTGATGCAGTATTGCTTGGAGTTGGATACTTTTTCTTAATATTACATAAATTACCACTTTATTTTAAATACCATGTTGTTGTTGTTGAGATATTAACATTTAAAAAGGTCGTTTTTTTTTTATTTAATTTCACCGATTCTAGTAATTATTTTTAAATGTATCTATTTTAATTTTGAGAACTATTTCTTGTAATATTTTATTCTGTAGTACTAAAAATTTATTCTTACAATATTCCAATTTTAATTCTCCCAGTTGAGATTTTGTTATGATTCACCAAAAATTTAGTTTTTTTTAAATGTACCTATTTTAATTCTGAGAACTATTTCTAGTAATATTTTATTTCTGTAGTACGAAAAAATTATTCTTACAATACTCCAATTTTAATTCTCACAGTTGAGATATTGTTACGATTCACCATTTTTTTTTAAATGTACCTATTTTAATTCTGAGAACTATTTCTAGTAATATTTTATTTCTGTAGTACTAAAAATTTATTCTTACAATATTCCAATTTTAATTCTCACAGTTGAGATTTTATTACGATTGTTTTTTTTTAAATGCACCTATTTTAATTCTGAGAACTATTTCTAGTAATATTTTATTTCTGTAGTACTAAAAATGTATTCTTACAATACTCCAATTTTAATTCTCACAGTTGAGATATTGTTACGATTCACCATTTTTTTTTAAATGTACCTATTTTAATTCTCAGAACTATTTCTTGTAATATTTTATTTCTGTAGTAGTAAAAATCTATTCTTACAATATTCCAATTTTAATTCTCACAGTTGAGATCTTGTTACGATTCACCCTGGAAACACAAAACTGCTAATGAGGGTGCAACCCCAATTACAATCCGACACTTTCCTGGCAGTGCTTCATAGAATTAAATTATGCATATGAAATCTTATACATTTTGCATGTACTTTTTCTTTTTTTTTTTTTTTTTTTTTTTAAGTATTTTGTCTCATTTTCAAAACTAACATACAAGCGCTAAATAAAGCCATAAGTTCAGCCGAATTGTAATTTGAATCACCCGGCAACGAAACTAAATAATATATATATATATATTTTCCTTTAAATGCCATCTTTGGCTTGTGGAGAACCATCATGGCCATTGCGAGGCCACCGAGCTCAATGAGACGTACAGTACTGGCTGTTCATTCCGCTCAAACGTTCTGGTGATTGCCTCCGAGCTCGTGGAAGGATCCAGCGAGAAGCCCCCCCCTGAGCGTAAACACATCCCATAATAGACACTTTCTTCTAAATGCTAACAGCCCCAGAAAAGGTCTCACCATCTCGGAGAATTAGCGCACACAAACAGCGGCGGATAAAGAGAACACGCTAATCTCCGTATTGGCAGCACAGGCGTAATTAACACACATTTTTCAGCCGTGCATTTCTGTCCTTTTAATGACTGCTACAGACTGCAAGGCTCGGCTAACTTTTTTTTTGGTGTAAGGTGCAAGATGTACTTATGTTACTCCTGCGTACGAAAAAGGAAAATGAACATTTGAAAAGGATGCGGTTTGACGTTTAATGTAACCATACATTTGAAATTTGACCATTAAATAAGGAAAATTAGAAATAGCGATAGTGGCGGAGATGTTATGTTTGTACTGTGCAAGGTGGGAAGTATAATTTTATTGACAATAATAGATACAGTAATACCTTGTGATGAAAGTTTAATACATTCGGTGGCCACCCTGACCTCAAGTCACTCATATCAAAAATGATCTTTCTCCATTGAGAATGAACGTCTAAATACGTTTTTTTTTTAATACTTTGTCATTCACTCCCAAAAATGTATTTATACGTTTTTTGTTGTTGTTTCTTTATCCAAGAGCATACAGAAGGTTTTGGTGCAGCTTCTGACATGAAAAGTTGGCTTAAAGCAATGGTAGTTATTAGAAAAAACAGTCCGCAGGTGGCATCAGAGTATAAGAAATCAGCCAGTGCATTTTTGCAACAAGATCTTTTTGCCATTGTTTTCACCAGGAATGTGAATAATTTTGAAACTTAGCGATATTCTAACCTAATTGATGCATAACGGAAACAGGTACAAATATACTTTTTTTTTTTTTTTTTTTAATGATGAAAGAAGATTAAGCTTTCTTTTGATGAATTCCATGTTTTTATAGCAATAAAACACAATATTCTGTGGGCTTTGCAAAATCAGTCAAAATCCAGTAAAACAAGCCGGGAGCGAAGGGTTGCTCCCAGTGAAAATGGCTGCGGGTGAATGAGTTAATCAGTTCCAGTATACTTAAAAAAAAAAAAATAGTACTCAATATTATAATTCATAACCAAATGTATAATATTAAAAATTTGTGCATCCTGATCCATTATTGTGGCTCCTTCTGGTGTGCATGACTTGGCCACCAGGGGCAGTATAATACAGTCATGCAGAAGCAAAAGAGGAGTTTCACAACTACTGTCATTGACAGAAAGCTGCAGTAATATCACTTGGTTTGTTTCAAAAGATCAAAAATTCATTCCGTGAGTTTTATTGTAGTGTCTGTCTACATGAGATGATGCAAACTTTCTGTTGCGACATTGTGACATGGATTTTGATTTGTTCGCCCGTCCATGTTGTTTTGCATTGAGTATTCAGATTAAGTGTGCGTTTGTGAGAAAGGTCATTTTAGAAATTAGAGCAAAAAATAAAAATAAAAATCACCCACGTGACACCTGGTTCAAGGTGCCATTATATAAAAATACGATTTAATACAGCCAATACGTATTTAAAAGCCTAAATTAAAACTGTTGATGAGAATAATCTGTACGCAAAATTCATAGTTGATAGAAATTGTAAAATGGCAGCCACACACCACCCAAGAAGAAGCTGATTGGAGCAAGGTTGCGAATCACATCCCTTTTGATTGGCCTCGGTCGAGCGTCCGGACTATCTTCAACCGGCAGCAGGCGCACACGATGTTTACAAGCTTTGTTAAATCCACACCCAAGTCCTCTTTAGCTTCAGTAATGAGAGTGATGAATGAATATTTAAGCAGCTAATTAAACTGGCTTGTGCGAAATCAAATGTGCAGGCACTTGTGCTTGAAAAGGTGCCTGGCAGTAGAGTGCTCGCGCTCGGGAATACGCACGGGCAGTTGGTTCTCCTTACAACGAACGTGACATTAAGGATTAGGAGGAGCCATAAAAGAAAAGGGAGAGTGAGGATTTAGAGGCTTTGTTAACGTGCCATTCATCTGGAACAAAACAATAAAAAACAGTGCACAAGATGGAGGACATCAGAAGACATGAACATAAACAGATGAACACTGTGAAGTGATTTTTTTTTAACCCTTTGCACAACGCATATTTGAATACAAATGTGGTACAGCCCATTTAGACAGATATCTGCAGGTGCATTTTCGTATTACTGCAGTTTACTGAGCTTAATTAGACCATCTCCATGTATATGTAAGTCTGTTTTACACTTGTAGGCCACACAGTCACAATAAATAAATAATGATTGTTTTTGTTGTTGTTTCTTTTACATTTTAGTTAATTATGCATTTACTATGTTTTCTAAAGTACATTTTAATAATTGCTACTTTATAAAAAAATAAATAAAAAAAAACATGCAAAAGTTTTTTGTATTGTTTTATCTGAATGGAAGACTGGAACGGATTAATGATACCGTCATTCATTTCAATGACGAAAGACGATTTGAGAGACTATTTGTTTTGATTTACAAGTGTGGTCACAGAATAAATTAAACTCATATTTCAAGCCACCAAAAAAAAAAAAAAAAAAAAACCATTTGTTGTTGTCCCTTTTCAGTCCTGTAGGTGTCGATAACTTGCCTACAGATTGTTGCAACTGTTTAAAAAAATAAAATAAAAATAAAATAAAACATTTTTAACTTCGATAGTTTTTGTAATCAATCCAAATTCGGTTAATTGATCCAAATGTTTTTCTCTAAATGTTTTGCCATTGTAAAAGAAGACAAGCCCAAAACATAGCATATTATATTATTTTACAGTATTTAAAAAATACAAATATATATATATATATATATATATATATATATAAACATTTCCATACACATGTTCATGGATTAAAATCCATTGCATGTGATGGAATTTGTGATTAGTTTCCCCCTCCCCACTCAAAAAAAACACTTTTCATGTCCATGTTGAAGGAAAGGTCAACTTTCTAAGAGGCACTCAGGCTCTTGTAGAAAAGTGCTGTAAATGCATGTATGTACAAAGTGAACTAAAACATGGCCGACTGAGCCATTAAAGATGCAGCCGTAAGCTCCCTCGATAGCAAGCGCATCTTATGGTGAAGTCCGGGGCCCAATCGCTTGCACTGAGGCGTCATGTGTGCCCGAGGAGTGACTCTAACCTTCATTTCAACCTCATGTTTAAGTCTTAGCACATGCATTTTACTTTCTCTGCACACTAGCGTGAGCCACGCCGGGCTGTAAAAGCATGCGCTTTCCCCAAGGATGTGCTCTTGGGATGGCAAGTTCATGTCCAGCAAAATACGCCGGGGGGACAAATTCCAGCCATGACTTTAAGGGACTCGCACTCATTTTGGAAGATTTAAATATATTTGCAGGGAGCACTAAATTGGGGCAAACCCAAGTATCAGAGAATACTAGTTGGAAACAAGCAACGGCACAGAATCCAATTTTTTCTTGCTTTGCTCTCTCTGACCTTTCCTTCGAAGTGTTTCTTTATATGTACTGTTCATTCATTCATTCATTCATTCATGGAGTAACTGCCGGAACAGGTGCAAGCTGATAAGCTACAAGTGAATTCACCCTGGTGGGAAAAACTAAGTTACTGAATTTAAATCTGAATGTAAACAGGAAAATGGCGCAAAATTCTTTTTAATGACTGTAAAGAACCGAGTAAATCTTTCATTCTCCTATACTTGTCACATCAGGGGTGTGGTGGTGGACCCAAATCAGGAAAGCAGGGCGAGGAGGAAAAGAATGCGGTCACAAAAAAAAAAAAAAAAAAAAAATCAACAAATCAACAAAATCAACAAAAACGAGGAGGCAAAAAAAAGAGCTCCAAACTAAGAAACCAAAGCAACAAAGTCCAGCAGGGTAAAATGAGGCAAGGCGTGGAACAGAACCGGCAGCATGATGGGAGGAAAATGTCAATGAATCGACACAGAGGGGAAACAAGAGACTAAATACACACATACTAATTGACACAACGAGACACAGGTGGGCAAGACACAAGTGGCAGAGGGTTCTGATAGGTTGTCACCCGCGGAAGTCAGGCAAACATAGGTGGGCAGGACAATGCATGACGAGACAATGGGGGACACACAAGGAAAGCGGAACAGAACAGATCATAACAGAAACTAGAAGAAACATTATGACAAAAAAAAAAAAATAATAAAAAAAACAACAAAACCCAACCCAAACCATGACAAAAATAAGATGTGTGATGTTTGGATATCATTACATCCCTAGTAAGCAGAGCTGCAAAACATCTTTCTCGATGCGCAGATTAGCATTAGCTACCATTAGACTGTAATAAAAGACACACAATGAAATGCTCCGTGAGCCGTCAATGTAGAGGTTATGGTGTGTGTATTGAAGTTTTGGGGATTTGTTCATACGCCACACGCATACTGTAGCCTAATGAAGCAGGGTATGTAGATGCAAGACCAAAAAACAGATCCGTACTTTGACGAAAACCTGTCACAAAGATGTTAAGACATCTGTGAATTGTTTGAAATTAGGTGGGAGGAAATGCAAACGTCTCATTTAAGCACTTGAAGGGCACACAATACAAAGAAGACGTTCCCTAAATGACTGCATTGAAAGGGCTCAACGGATGGCGTATTGAGGGAAAAAAAAAAAAAAAAGATACCAAAGACTCATTCACTGTGGAGTAGACTGAATGTAAATTTGCATCCACCCTATATATACTCGGCTAACAACGTAAACAGATGGCGAGGAGTCGCAGTGCGGTGCAAGAATGTCTGGGAGCACATTGTGGAAAATAAGTTGCCAGCCTATTTATTTATTTTTTACGCCCACTGAATTCTCTATGAGGCCATAGAAAGAAAGAACTGCGCTTGGAGTTGTCAAAACAGCCAAAAAAAATAAATATATAAATACATAGGAACAATGGAACAAAAATACTTCTCCATAACAAATAATGAATTGCAGGGTTAACGTTCAAACTTTATCTGTACAGATGTTAAAGCCACACAATTTTCAAAATATTATCTTTGTTTTAATTAACTTCACGTCACATATCAGAAATCAAAATAGTGGCAATCGAGCCTTCCTCGTGTCTGCACGCTGTCCAGTTTTACAGATTTTTTCCGGCATATCTCGCAATCATTTCCATTTCGAGTCGTGATAAAGATAATTGCTTTGTGGTGCCTTGGAGATTTTGCATTCAAGATTAGAATGCAATGGAATTAAAAACTGCCAGGTCCGTCCTTGCAGGTGAAGTTGCACTTTATCGTTCTTATTCAGATGACATTTCCAAAGGCATGAACTGAAAAAAGAAAAAAAAAAAAAAACGCAAAAAAAAAGGTGTACAGTATTCCCCAAATGCTCATCAGTGCAAATCAAACACAGTTGGACTTCCAAGACCGCAGGGTAGATTATAATAAAGGGGGAGTGGTTAGATTTCTTCAACATTATCTTCACAGACTGCATAGGGCCCGCTTTGTTTCTGAACGGTAATGCAAAAATATGTGAGATTAATGTTTGATAGAACAAGGATGTGCACAGTCCAAATGGTGAAACAGGTAAGAAAACATTGTTCGGACATTTCAAATGAACGGAAGTATTGCATTCATGAAGCGCACATATTTCATCATTCGCTCAGTAAGTCTCAACATGTTACAATGTTGATCATCAAATCAAAGTGTTTTTGTTTTTTTCTCTCAGAAAATCGTTTGGTAAAAAGAGGACATTAGGCGAATGCCGGTGCAATATTAACAACTTCATATTTTAACAAGAGAAAACACAATGCATTATGGCTACTATTACCCAGCAGTGAGCCAGCCAGGCGACAAAAACGGAACGTTTACTCTTGAGTGCACTCTCACTGCTTCAATGAACTCGTAACCTGCTTGTGATAACTTAAAAAAAAAAAATCACATAAAAAGAACTCTTCATACATTTTTGTAAACTGATGTGGAAACAAAATAAGGAATATGAAGTCCAAATTAGCCATTTGAGCCCATTAGATTTCGCTGTGTCCATACACATTCCTAGCAGTCACAAGCAGTCATAATAAGCTACTAATGAGGTGCATGCCCAAGCCCGTCAATAAAATCATTGAAAAAATTATAGTTATACAATACCTTAGTTCTACTGCTTTGGTCTTAAATTCCTGTGTAATTTGTCCTGCTTTCCGACAGCGGATAGTAGCACGCACGAACCATCGGGATAACCAGGTGACTCGCGAGAGGAAGCTCGGCTTTGTAAATCGAAAGGACGACAGCTTTCCTACGTGCGCAATGAGAAATAAAGCTGTGGCTAAGCAGTCAGTGGCTTTGCGTCCCGGAGATAGAGGGCCGGCAAATGCCAGATTTCATGCCCGAGGAGGCTCCAGCGTTCTCGGCCGTGCTCCGCGGTCCCCCGGCCCGCTCCACGAATGCTCCAGCGAAAATATCATTTCAAGTGGTCGTCCTACTAAAGTAATCATCACGAAAACAGGGAAGAATTTCATCCTTCACTTTCAAGAAAGGACGTATGAGGAACATCAGTGGCTAGCTGGCTGTCCACAGGTGAGCAAACTTTATTGTTGGTTGAAACTCTGCGATGTCTTTTTTTTTTCCTTCTCCCGCGTTGAGCCCACATCATGTGCACGAGCCAATTACAAATACTGTAAATTCCAAAGAATTGTCAAATTGTGATTTTTGTCATTTCACCCACCACGGAGCTGGTTACATTACAGTGCGTGCGTATCAACCTGCGTCAGTCCTGAATATTTCCGCTTTAATTTTATACCTACATAGCGGTATAAAATAGTAATTAAATAATATTTAAGATTGAAATTAATAGTAAAAATACCCCCAAATTTTTCAGCTTGCGCTCGCATATGTGACACTTCAGCATGTCCACTCGAAAAAGTCACCGTTTGCAATTAGGAGCCAAAAAGTTTTGTTTCTCTACCCAATTAATTTTAAAATGATTCAATGTAGTTAATGGCGTTCAATGATATAAGTAGGTTTTAAAATTCCAGGAATCATTTGGTTTAACATATTCAATTGGCTATCCGAGCACAAAAAGGAGGTGGAGTTTGTTGGTCAATATTGCTTGTTAGTGCAAACTTGTACTTTTATAGCTACGCTCCGATATTTAAATATAAATACATAAATAACCCGAAAGAAGTTGAGCATTCCACAACCGACTTTACTTTGAACTCTTCTTCATCCGCTAAATTGTTTGCGAGACTGTCAGGTGATGTCAGCCGCAGAAGAGCAGCTGTCAAGCCCCCCTGAGGTGACAATGCACTTCTTTTAAAAATAGCTCTTAATATTCCGGCAATTTGTTCCACTTGTGTGCACCCACGTTGAGGTGGGGGTTTTAACGCATAAGTAATCTTATTTTTTGCTATGAATACTTCATCGCCCAAATACATGTGGTCAAATATATATATATTTTTTCTTCCAGTGGAATTGAGTCCTTAGTCAAGGTGGAGGGAATTATGAACAGTTCAAATAGCAGTCGGCGTGAGTAAAAACCTTTAGGCTCCTGCTAGCACACAAAAAAACTCTCAAGAAAAGCCGACTAGAAAAGCTTTTTTAGGAGCACTTTAAATGATAGCGGGTATGCTGTCTTCCATTTAAACGGGATTGGACAATTCTAAACGCAGCTACATCCTCTGCAAGGGGGTGTCTATTAGGGATGTAACGATATCCAAATGTCACGATACAACATCACGATATGAAGCTCACGATACGATAATTATGACGATATTGTGGGGAGGTTGGCGATATTTTAAAAAAGGTCACAATATTGTTAAAAAAAAAAAAAAAAAAGCTCACACTAAATAGGAGCACAATATTGTACTTTTGTACATAACATCAATGTTGTGTTTCTTCTTCTTCTTCTTATTATTATTATTATTATTATTATTGTTTTATTATTATGTTATGTTGTTAATGGACACACACATTGAGTTCCTCCACATATTGTCGCTTGCTTCACAGTGATATTACGTTCCCCTTCATCTGACAGATAGTGGAGATTTTAAACATAGAAGGGCCAAAACATCCCTAATGAAAATTAAATTGCACAAAAAAAGAAACTAGCCACCAAAGGGTGCTAGAACTGCACAAATGGAAATCAACCTGACTTTCTTTACAGATGTGTTGCATTTAAATATTGTGAACATGACAACGACATTATTGTGGCAGTTTTAATATCATGATATCGCGCTTATCGTTACATCCCTGTGCAACTTCTCTTTTTTTTTTTTTCCCCAGTAGAAATGAACAGGTTAAAAGTCACAATGACGGAAAAAGTTTTTGAAATTATTAATCATCATCATCACAAAAACCTGACATTTGAACAGGGGTGTGTAGACTTTTTTTTTTTTTTTATATCCACTGAGATTAAAACCTTTATTTCATATGCCAGATATAGAGGCCAATATAGATATGTCGATTAATCTTCTCATCCTCCAGCCCTTCATTAAAGTACCTTCTGTTCAAAAGGCACTGACATTAAGTCATAAAAGGATGAGTGTGATTATTAATAAGATGGTCCTCACACGTCAATACTTTGCTTGAATCATTTCAATTATATTCGCATGGTGGATGGGTCCTTATAGAGCCAGAAATGCCGTTAATATTGAGATCTATTTTTTACTCAATGGTCAAACCATTCAACAAATAGATTAGATTGCATTTGAAAATTCATTTTGAACTGTTCTGTGAGAAAGTTTGCTTCCTGTAATGTTTGGGCGGATCCTCATTCTCTGCTGAGCTTGAAGAAAAAGCGGCGGAGATATGAACAAGAGCTCGTACTTAAATGATAAATATCTGTCAAGAAGCCCGTTTCTGTCACGGGAGAAGGAGAAAAGGCTTTTTAGCCCCGGGGCACCCCGGAACAGCGAGTGGGAAGCTGCTCGTTCCCAGACGCCGGGACTCAAGTCGGACTAAGGAAAACTTTCGCACGTTTTCAACCACAACAAATCGAGAATTCCGCTCAAAGTACGCCAGTGAACACATCGGGACGATTTGGTTCATTCCGGAATTTGGCAGACGGAAACGTGTCTTGCTTGGCATGCTTACAATGATTTGATTGACACTGGCAGGCATATTAACACATTTGCTCCCAAAAACGTATAAATACGTTCTGTTTTAAACATTTTAAGTGTCCCAAGGACGTATTTATACGTTTTTTTTGTTTTGTTTTTTCCTTTAATGATAGAGCATACAGAAGGCTTTGATGCAGCCTCTCAACTGCAGAGAACGGGTGAAGCAAAGGTAGTCATTACAAGAATGGCCAGCAGGTGGCTGCAGAGTATAAGAGATCAAGGGCCATGTTGAAAACAAGACGTTTCCACACAATTCAAAATACATTTGTGAATAATGATGAAACCTAGCTATATTCTAATGCTAATTGCTGCAAAACAGAAACAGATAGAAATATCCTTTTTTTTTTTCTTGATTAAAGAAGAGACTTTAATCTTTCTTTTGGTCGGTTCCATGTTTTTATAGCAATAGAAAACAATATTCTGTGAGCCTTGCAAAATCAGTCAAAATCCAGTAAGACAGCCGAGAGTGAAGGGGGGTTGCTTCTTTGAAAATGGCTGGGAGTAAATGAGTTAAAAAGATTTTGGAAAACATTTAAAAAATGCTTTCAAAGACTTTAGTCATTAATATGGGAGGGAAATAAAGCATATTTTTCACCTGGATTCTGTACTACAATTCTGTTGGCAGTTTATTCCAATTTGTTTGCAGCGTAACAGCAAATCGCTGCATCACCATGTTTTCTTTGAACTCTGAGTTGTTCCGCTAATTGGCCCGAGTCTGCAGACCTCAGAGCCCTACTGGGTTTATTTTCTTTCGTTACTGTATTCATAATATTCAGGGATTTAGAGACCTAAAATCTATCTACAGCTGACTGGGCGCCAGCATAACATAGATTGGCCAAATGACAAATGAGTAATGATATAGTTCCGTTTAATGGGCAAAACAAAGTAGTCCACAAGATACTTACTGTATGTGAGGGAAAGGCCAGCCACTAAGCTGTTTTATTAGAAACGTGCCCTGCAGGTCAAACGTCTCAGATAGGATTTTCCGTAGCATTTGGCGGCAGATTGATTGATACTGCCTCGTCGCTACATTGCAGTCCGCCAGTCAATCGAATTCACTCTGCACGGTGGAGTTAGCCCGCTTCTTCAAATTCAACTTGTTTGAACGCTGGCAAGGAAACATGCAAAACTAAGAAAGAGGACAAATTGTGGGAGAAGTAGGTCAGATAGGCATCCGTCCGTCCTCACGGCGGCTGCCAGCGGGAAGATAAAAACCAAATTCTCCACAGAAGGATGAGCTCCTAACGCCGGCCCTCGACACCAAAGAGACCAAAATTTGAGCCTGGCTATGTAATCCCCCACTGCTTGCAAAAAAAAAAAGTTCTGATTCAGTTGCGCTGTCGACAAAAAGTGTAGACATGCACAATGTTATGCCAGGACTGATAACACAATGCTGCCCTGATAATGGACATAGACAAGATGGCGGAACTAAAGCCAAACTGATGTTTGTTTACTGGCTTTGTCCAAAGTTTACACCCAGGAGATTATTTCTCATACTTGCCAGTACTTCCATATTTTGGCAGTCGGTGTATTTCCCAAAGTGCTAGCTAAATAACGTGTATTTCATACAAACGTCAACCCAACCAAACAACATTGGTATGACTCTTAAAGGGATACTTCACTTATTTAGCCATTTTTGGCAGTCAAACATTAATATTTTGCCTATAATAAAGTAGATATTTTCATTATTTTTCACGTACAATTAGTACCTTTAAAAACACATTTAGAAACTTGCTGTCCACTGAAAATGACATCACAAGGGCTCAGGTAACCAATCACAGCTCAGCTTGTGAATGTCACATGACCAAACCTAGAAAACAGTAGTCTATAAATTAAATACGCAGCAAAATACAAAGTACTGGACAAAACTACTCAAGTAACTAAATATTTGTACTTCATTACTTTCCATTTCTGTCTGCGCTAACGCCGACCCTTTGACTAAACAGAACCTTCTGCAAGTTTTTGGTGTGGTTAAGGACCCAAATGCAGAGAAGCGAAGTATGAGGTTAAAAACAAGTTTAATATACAAAAACGAGGAGGCAAAAATTTGCTACAAACTAAGAAACAAGAACACCAAAGTCCAAAAGGGTAAACCGAGACAAGATGTGGAACAAAACCGGAGGCACGACATGAGGAAAAGGACAATGAATCGACGAGGACAGAGGGGAGACAAGAGACTAAATACACACACAATTAGACACAGCTGGGCAGAGGATGCTGATTGGTTGACACATGAGGAAGGGCAAGCAAACACAGGTGGACATAACAATGCTTGACAAGGACAACAACGCAAAACACAGATCATGGCTGAACTTAAAGAAAAATGAGGACAAAATCAAATTAAACCAAAATTAAACCTGAGTCCTGACAAAAGTAACAAAATCAACGCAAACCCGACCCAAACCATGACACCTTCAATACTTGACCAAAAGTGTGGTTCCATAATCTCAACCAAAATCCTTTGTCAAAACATGTCATTCATTTTCCAAAGTCACACAGCGCCACCACAGACGAACGAAAGAACCGCATGTGGCTCTCGAGCCGCAGGTTGGTTGCGGGGCCCTGAGCTATATAAAAATTGATTGCGTTTACTTCCCAAAACAAAACGCCGCATGATTCAATGTCATTGCCGGAGCTTCCTACACAAAAACGCCGGCGCCTTGAAATTGATATGATGCGCTTTTGTAATAAAGCCAGCGCGTTGCAAAGCATCACGGCCACTAAGTGCTTTCCTTGTGGCAATAATGCACAATACAAGAGAGATATGCGCCATTCTATTAGAAGCCACATCCACTCCTTGTGTCCTCTGCACTGCCTTCCCCTCTTTCTCTCTCTCTGTTTTTTTTTTTTTTTCTGGTGACAGCCATTATAGATGGGCGAACCAATTACTGCTTCCACACTATGCAATATTTATGAAACACTTAGCCGACGGTCTGGGGGTTAATATTTCATCCACAGATACGACACAAGCAGAGCAAGCAGAGCGGAGCGACGAAAGGCAACTGCTTTCGATACCTCGCAAAAAACGTTAACGCTCTCGCTTCAATGTCATCGGATCGGCTTCCGCGTTAGCGGGCCTGAATGATGACGAGCCTGGACGGTGCCGGGTTTGGTTTTTAGGTCCCGCTGTATACGCGGGCCAGCGGCCTGAGGCGCGGAGGCGGACACGTTGGTTTCTCAATAAACAATCTGCCAGCGCCCGCCCGGGTCGTTTTGGACAGCAATTAAGTCGCCGTTAGTGGTCGGCCGTCGTGACGTATGCGGATAAATTGCTGTTGGCCTCCTGACTGTACCCGTAATTGTAATCCTGATCGTTTCCTCTCGCGTGGCTGTGCTCCATTATGACGAGCCATTACAATACATTTGGAGAACGCCGCCACCAGCACCGGTTAGGGACAATTTTAACTCTGAGGTGAGTTTAGAAAGCACAAAAGTTTTCACAAATGTGGATAAATGCGGTTGATTATGCGAGTACAAACCAAAACATGCCTTGTGGTGTATTATACGACATTTAATTAAGTTTCTTTTACGATATATCCCAATTCCCAATATAGCATTTTTCCTTGAAAACGTGAAATTATTGGCAATTCTTGATAAGTCTTTTTTCCGATTTTTCATAAAATACATTTTGTTTAGAATGCACAATAAAATTGCAATAAATAAATAAATATTAAAGTAACAATATGAATTGATTAAGCAATCGAATTATTCAATAGATTAATCGACTAATCGGGTTATGTTTTCCCCCCGATTACTGTTTATTAAAGGGATTACACCACCAGTATTTTACGCCCTTCCAACAGTTAACTATAGGCATAAAATGATTAAATCTTACCATTGACATCACGCCGATGTTTTTTTGTTTTTTTTGTTTTTAATGAAATATTAAGTGTTTTGCTGGTTACTTTTCTAACGCGCAAGTAATATGCTCGGTTCAGTAAAACCCCCCTCTCCCCGTGTGATTGCCCCGCCCCCGGCGAGCCGACTGCAGTCTGCGTTTAAGCACTCCTCTAAATCCTAGCCATCAATTCTTCAATAAACATTTGAAACAAAATGGCTCCTTGCCGCAAGAAATCATGGAGGAGGAGGGGAGGAGAGCTGGGCTCCGAACCAGGGACTTGCTGTTTACAGAGCGAGCACATTAACCCCTATACTATTCATTCAGTTAGGTTCAATAGTGCAAAAATTGTATTTGTATTGTAGTTTACACAAGTGTCAGCCAGAACGTTTGTAATTTTTGTTCGTGTTCGTATAGTGAAAAAAAATAAAGGGGGGGGGGGGGGGGGGATTTTATACTTTACCAGTTCGGCCACACACAGAAGATAATATTTCATGAAAGACTAAAGAAATCTGTGAACAATTTCTGTTGATATGCTGAAATCAGAGGATTTGCAAAAGTCTAAATAAAAAAAATGGCTCCAAATGATTACTGGATTATTAATACTTAATACTTAATAATTAATTTGATAATCGATTACTTGTCGATTAATCGATTAATTTTGACAGCTCTACTGTAAAGTATCATTTGAAGCATGGCTCGTGTTTCAAAATAGGGTTCCAAGCCTCGGGTTATGATTTCAAATTCGAATTAGGGTATTAAATTAGAGTTTCAATGAGTCTGGGTCAAGGTTTCCAATGATAATTAGGGTTAGGGTTTTAAAAGTAGGGTTTTAAACCTGGGTTACGGTTTCAAGTTTATTCTCATAATCTGTACTATTCTCTCAAGAGTGCTAGGCCAGTACAGAGTCTTTAAAACACAGACTAACATGAATCGTTTCAGAAATACTGCCCAAAAATAATCTGAGATCAGGCGCACAACAAAAAGTGATTCGAGCATCGAGGATGAGTCAGGCTGCTGGCTGGCTGGAGGTGCACAACTGTGCAAACAAGACGTATTTGAGTGCGATCCTACAAGAAGATACATTACAAAATGGTAAACAACGCAAAGTTTGAACACGGAAATTGAGAAATCACGTACGTAAAATGAAAGTCAACAAATCTGGTGGCGAGTCATTTTCTCCGGCCAACAGTTGGCGCGTACAGGACACAGCAGCACCAAAATCATTATTATTTTTTTCACCCCCATTGTTGGCAAATTAACAGTAATTACGCTTGACAGGCTTCCGCGGCATCACAGCACGCATATACAACGGGAAAGGCCGTTACTGAGGGAAAACAAAGTGCCTTGTGGTTTTATAAGCCCATTAAAATGTGAAATCCATTTTGAGCAGCAGATCTTCTTAACAAGCCTACGAGGGCTGCCGTAATCCAGCCTTCCATTTACAGCTCAAATGATTCACAGCGTCATTTGCATCCACCTGATTAAACGGACACAGACGTAGTTGCCCCGCTGAAAAGTTAGTCCTCGATATTAACACGCAATATCTTATCAGTCGTTAATCCGTCGCCTGCTGGAAGTGTTTTGCTTCAATCCAGAAGTGCCGCGCGGTACTTCAGTATTGTCCCGCGCATATCTCGTGCTTAATATTCCGAAATGTATAATTTACACGTATCCACTCATGGACGTCGAGATTTCCCCAAAAGAGATTCATGCTTCGCGCTCATTTTCGAGACGGAGGAACTTTTCCGTCAATTTATTATTCATTGCATCTCGGGCCGAGGGAAAATTAATTCCTTACATGAAGACGTTTGCAAAAAGGCAAAGAGGCCGACTCGATTTGCTTCAATTTACGGGCAAGAGGCGGGGAAAAGGGGGAGGAAAAAAAATCAAAAAGAAAGATGTTTGTTTGGGTTTTGTGGACCACTCGCGGTCACAACAAGAAGCACGTTAATTACAGATTTGCTACAGAGAAGACATGACTGTAATAAGGGGGGAAATGATGCCTGCTTGAGCACGTAATCGCACCCCACCGAAAGTAAAGTAGATAAACTATCAATAAAGCGCTTCAGTTTTTGCATTTAAACAATAATATGAAAAAAAAAAAAAAATGTTTTGGAACTAAAAGCAAACTATCATAAGATGACTATTTTTAAAAATAGTTACTTGAGGCTCATTAATGTGATGTTTGATAAATAAATAAATAAATAAATAAATACTGTTCTGTCCTCACTAGACGTGTCTGCTCTATCCAGCTAGACAGACAGTTAACAGATGAGATGTTTTTCTCTTTATTTATTTTACCGTAAAACAAAAACACAATACAGCACATTAGCACAGTACTATCAATCCAATCACAAATGTAAAGAAATAATAATCACCAATAAGTTCATGAAAAATAAATAACACATCTAAGGTACGCTAACATAGTTAGCTCAAGTCCGCTAGCATAAAAGGCTAACGAATGCTAATATCTTCACTGGCTCGTTTTTAACACCATTTTGAATTTACAAAACATCCAACCGAACTTGTTGGCTTTTTTTTATAGCTCGAATAAAGTTATACAAATGAACACAAATCATTACTTACAGCCTTACGTGGGCCAACGCTCCACCGTGTGTGTGTGCGTGTTAATCTTCTGGAGAGTCATTGAAACTGACGTCAGCTAAAATGAATCAGGCGTAATACGCATTTCACCACTAGAGGGTGCTAAAAGTTAACATAAATCACTGAACATAAACGGAATACAATTATAACGTCACAAATACATACATTTAAAAAACAGACCTTGACAGAGCAGGAAGTGCAAGAAACCATACTCGCTTGTAAAATTGATTGATTTTTAATCTCCACAAGTGTTTTGAAGAATAACTGTGACATTTTACTGTGATTGGCTGGCAACCAGTCCAGGGCGTATCCTGCCTACTGCTCAAAGCCAGCTGAGATAGGCTCCAGCACCACCCGCGACCCTTGTGAGGAATAAGCGGTCAAGAAAAGGGGTGGATGGATGGATGTGACATTTTAATTGTAAATAGTTCGTTTGTATCTTTGCATATTTAAAATAGCTCAAGCGTGACTATTTTTTTTACCCCTCCTTTCGCACTTGGTCTCACCGCTTATTATTTATTTATTTATTTATTTATTTTTTAAAGAACCATTGTGCAGTTTGTCACTTTTTTACTCGCGACTGCCCACCTCTGGCCCAAAGTGTAACTGCAGCATCCGTGTTAGGCTCGTGCATTGTGCGCGTGCGAGTACGTGCAAGATCTTTTAAGTGACAGCCACAGTTGACAAACGAAGACATGACTTCAAAGTGATATTCCACCTTGGCGATTTTTCTCCAAAACGGCTTTGGAAATTGCATTGAACATGAATTTGAATCACAACATTCCCATCGAGTCCGCACCGCACATGCACCACTGATGGCATCATAAAGATCCTTCCACCATTTTAACCGCTGACTGAATAACTCAGCGTAAATATTTATTATACATGATTGAATCGTGCTCGGTAGTTTACTGCTTTGTTTTCCAATGCCATTCATTTCACTGATTCATTGTAATAGAACATACCAGATCATAAAAGGGCCAAGAAGTTGATTTCCTAACCCTCAAATATACGTACATATTAGTGGTGTTGGGCGATTATTTTTTTAATCATAATTAATCACATGACTTCAATAGTTAAATCACTATTAATTACAAAATTCAAGAACGTTTTTTCGAAGTTTCATCCTCTTGTTAACATAAAAGTGGAAAAAAAAATGTTATAATAGTAGAAATATGGCTGCATCTTTTAGTCATTGATACAGTAATTTCATAATAATTCATAAAATTGAGCTGAAATTAAAAAGATGGGCCGTACTGTAAAAAAAATAAAATAAATACATTTAAAAAAAACTTGTTTTAAAGTCATTATTCTGCCACTAGATGGCATAATTGCATTTGTAAGACATCGGTGGTCTGCTGCGTTGCGACTGGAATTCTTCCAGTACAGGCTTTCCAAGTAAGGGGCGGTCATTAATCGCTCGTGAAAAATAATAAGTACCGTTAAAAGAACTTCAAATTAACTCAAAATGATCACAAATTTTGACACCCCTCGTATATATGCATTGTGATTGGGTATAATTTGTGAAATTGCAACCACCATGACTCTGAATGTTTTCATATGCATATCAATTTACAATCTCTGCAAATTTTTCAGAAGTCAGCCTTCATCTGCAATTTCAATTGAATCATTGCCAGGTAGCCACACTGTTGAATAGCAAAAAAAAATGTGAGTGGGTGGGGGTGAAGAAGAAGAAGAAGAAGAAGAAGAAAAAAAGTGAAGCGAGACATGAGGGAGGAAGAATGGCCCGCGCCGCCGGTGCAGGAGACAGCCGTCCAGTCTCAATGCCATCTGACAGAGGCTCTTCTTTAGATTGTAGAAGGAAGATAAAATGTCAAGCTCCGTCTCGGCGCAGCCGCGGCACAATGTCTGATGTCAAGTGGAATGTTCCCTGGACAACAATGAGCGTGCCATCTGTACGCGAGGTGCTGCTGATCTTGGCACACAATCCCGTGTAGCAAATATGCAAAATAGGATCTTCAAGGAAAAGCCTGACAGAGCCGAGTGGACTCATTAAAAGTTTACTTGGAGGAAACACTTCTTTTGCACCCCGTGTGCAATCTAACTATTCACATTTCACCTTTTAAACACTTTTTTTTTCCCCCAGTCAAAATTATATGTTTAACTGCACTGTTTTCTGTCTTTTTGCTAGTCATAATAATAATAATAATAATAATAATAATAACAATAATAATAATATAATATTATTATTATTATTATTATTATTATTATTATTATTATTATTATTATTATTACGAAGAAGAAGAAGAAGAAGAAGAAGAAGAAGAAGAAGAAGAATCCATCCATCCATTTTCTGTGTGGGGGGTGCTGGAGCCTATCCCAGCCGGCTTCGGGCAGTAGGCGGGGTACACCCTGAACTGGTTGCCAGCCAATTACAGGAATAATAATAATAATAACAATAATAACAATTATTATTATTATTATTATTATTATTATTATTATTATTACTATTATTATTATGATAAATATAACAATAAGAATTATTATTATTATTGTTAGAATAATAATCAGGATTATTATTATTACTATCATGATTGTTATCATTATGCTCATTATTATTATTATTATTATTATTATTAATTCTCATCGTCATTATTATTATTATGATTATTATTATTATTATTATTATTATTATTATTATTATCATTATTATTATTATAAATATAATTATAATAATAATAATAATCATAATCATAATAATAATAATTATGATTATTATTATTATTATTATTATTATTATTATTATTATAACTACCAAAGAGACAGCAGCCACCAAATAGCGCAGATTTCGGTGCAATGGCCCAAAATGACTTTGCCTATAGTTATTTTTGCCTGACAGATAACTTTAATGCGGAATAAGCGTTTAAAATAGCACAAGTCCTTGCTGTTAGCCACGTTCTCTCATAAATTACAAGATGGTGCCCTGCAGTGGAGTGTGAGATTTAAGATATTGCAGTCAGACACAGAATTGTATCCAAGGTGAATTTCATTCTCTACATCTACAAGCAGAAGTGGTGGGACAAAATTTAGAGATAGACTGATATGTTTTTTTTGTTTGTTTTTTTCAGGGCCGATATCGATATTAGTAGTCAAGGAGGCCGATAACCGATATTTGAAACCGATATTCATTTTCAGATTTTCAGTTGGTGTCAAAATATTTTTTTTAAATACAAATGCCAATCTTGACTATGTTGTAATGTCTTAAAGCATGTTTATTGAATAATTTTTCAGACTTTTCAAAAATTCAGATTAGTTATGTTCTGAGGTTGGATCCCAAACACGCAGACACAGATATGATTTTAACTATTTATTCACATAACTTGACTAGACGAGAAACAACGTGAGTTGCACAGAGGAAAAGTGGTAATAATCCGACAAACACACACACATTTCTCAGACAGCTACGACAGACAGTGAATCGATCTGATTGGTTGTGACTCAGTAAAGGATTAAAGATTGACATCACAAAGCTCCTGACATCACATAGCTGTCACATAACTTAAAACCAGTTGAAACGAGATGCTGTTACATCTGGCGTGACCCCAGACATGACATTTACATCTTTTTAAATTAAAAAAAAAATGTTCAGGGAGCTCCCAAGGTTATTAGTACATCATAAAAAGTTAATTGGAAACGTAAATACCATAGCTCTCGAGCTTTCTACACTAAATATATTTTTTTTACAAAATTTAAAAATACCTGAAATCTTAAACTGTCACATTTTTTTATTTTGATGATGAACAAAAACAAAAGGTTCAAAAAGTTCCCAGGCTCAGTAGCATTTCTTATAAAGTTCACTGAAAATTTAAATAGCTCCCCGAGATTAAAATAGTTTTAGATTTCCCTTAAATTGGTCATCCGATTATAAAAAAAAAAAGGCCGGTCCAGATATTCGCAAAATGTCCAATATCGGCGCCGATAATCGGTTGTGATGCACTGAATGATTATGTTATGTTGTAAATCCCGTCACGATTAATTTGTTTTGGAGACATGAGAGGCATCGTGTTTTGTTTTACTCAACCAATTATTTGTCAAAATGCAAATGATTTTAGTTTGCATTTTTCATCGGTGTGAACGGAAATCCTAATTTGTTTTGAACATTACAATAGTATCGCATCTACCGCCGACAGATGATGGAAGTGCACCTTAAAAATCAGCGTCAACGTGGGAAAGACGCAAAAATGGCGAATAATATGAAATCACAACCCCTGCTAAAGTATCGACGACAGCTTTGACGAGGCGCTGCAGATACCATCTTCCATTTAACACCAGTGCCAGTCCCCTGGAAGGCGGTGTCAGCCACTAATCCTCAATTATGGGCATCGTTAAAAAGGCCTGATAACTTGTCACAAGTAATTCACCCGTCGGCTGCCGGGAAAAAAAAAAAAAAAAAGACGAGCACGACAGTCACCTCATCAACTCATCCCCGGAGTCGGCGAGACAAGATTTGGTAGGAAAAAAACAAAACAAAAAGCCCCGCAAGCCAAATTCCCATTCTCGTCCCCGCGAAAAAACTCGCCAATTGGATCGCCAAGCATCATCAGAGCCGCACAGACAGACGGAGTGAACGGAGGAGGAGGAGGAGAATCAAGTTGAGATTTACGAGGTGTAGGTACCCGTCCGCTAATGTTATTTCACCCCAGGGCCAACCTTGGCCATATCAACAGCAAAGTGTGATGAAACAGCCCCAAGTGACACGCCATGAATCAGAGCGCAGATAAGTCTTAACCGAATTACTCCCGAGGAGCGGCCACACTTCACTGACGTTTGCAACTCGACTTGTTGTTGTTGTTGTTTCAAAGCACTCCATTTTTTTTTATTTTTTTTTATTTTTATAAATTGTTGGGAAAAGCTTTTGTTTTACTTGTTATCATCGAGCACTTGACAGCGGATGGGTGCTTTAAAGGTAGCACAGGTTATGTTGCATTAAAGCAGTGCTTCTCAAATATTGGGGCGTTTTTGTTGCACTGAGCATGCGCGCTTTGCACACAGCAAAAAAATAATAATAATAAAAAATAAAAATAAAATTCAGCACAAATTATTTTATATTTTTATTTTGCAGGTTATTTTTTTTTATTATTTTTTTTAATATTGTGCACCTTGAGTTCATGTTGGTGATTAGTTTGAATGCATTAATATTTATAGATTTTATGGAATTTTATTTTTCCGTATCATATGGTTTGACATGGTCAGTCAAAAAATGTTTATAGTTTAATTAAGGATTTAATTTTATTTTTGAATTTCAGATGCACTTTGAATCTTTTCTGTTACAGTTAATTAAGCTATTCTTTGTTGTAAGTTGGTCCATATTTCTTTCGTTTTTTATTCTCTTATATTTTAATATGGATACAGTGTTATGCAGAGGTGTGCTTAGAACAATTTTATAGACAAATGATACTATTTATAGTCACGTGGTTGAGATGTTTTGTTCTTACTAGGGCGTGCATGGCAGAAAATAATTGAGAAGAACTGCTTTAATTTAATTTCTTTATTGATGATGAAAACAACATCGACATAAAAATAAATAAATAATTGATCTATTGCCTGATCAAGCTTTGACTTCTTTTGTTTCGCTGGCGAAACGGGTGTTAGCTGGAGGGCAGGCGCCTCTTAAATGCAAAACACAAGGTCTTTTACAGACAATCGCGCTGATTTCTTGCGACGTCTCGGCGGTGTAGCTGTCAAACGGGATCCGCGCGAGGTCGGCGTGACGACTGCAAAGTTGCGATCAGCGTCGCCGCGTTTTCTCCGGGAAATGAGTGTAATATAATTTGATTGTAAACACATTATGGAAATCATTGTCCATTTTATGCGCGGGACTGTCAGGCTGGTGCGCCTTCAGGCAAGACGGCATCAAGTGTTTTTTTTATTTTATTTTATTTTTTTTCAGATGACAAAGAGACATGTCACTTTTTCAGCACTGCTGGGGTGCTCTTGAGCAAGACATGTAACCCTGGGGGGTGGAATGGGGAGGGGTGGTGGTGCTGTCCTGCTTGCCACGTCTGACCTCTGATCTCCCTGCCGGCTCCGAAGAAGTGACAGGAAAGAGAATTTTTGGGGTCAGCTGAATACCAGAAATTGCCGGAGGGAATATTGTGAAGCATCAGAATACCAAATGTCTCGCGTAGACAGAGCGAGCGAGCGAGCAAGAGATGAGGAGAGGAGAGCGAGTCGGCTGGAATTACAGCTATCAGTCTGGGAGTTCTGAATGAGACGGGACAGGTGAAAGTCAGTTTATCCAAGGCCAGCTGCTTCGACAGGTGTTCCCCTGTGCTCATGCCAATGACATCATCCTCCCCCCCTCGCCTGTCGGGAGTAGATTTCCGGACACGCAACGCACGTGAATTGCAGTCTTTGCGGCGTCCGTACGGAAAACGCACCGCAGCCGTTCCGCAGTCAGTGTGAATTGGGCTTAATAATATATATTAACACTATCCCTAGTTAAAAGTAATAGTTTCTAATAATAATAGTAATAGTTAATAGTTAGTAATAGTTTCTCAAAGTTTTTAACTCTTTTTCCTGCCATTAACGTGAATTAACGTTAACGGAAATCCCAACGAGTACTGCCATCAACGTTAATTGACGTCAACTACGTTTTTTGTTTTGGTTTTTTCCCCCAGTGGGCAGCGCAATGTCTTGGTAGGTCTGGTTTGATGGATGAGCTGAAAAGAAGAAAAAAAAAAAGGCCACACTAACTATGGCCAGCAGATGGCAGCATTGTATCTCTTTTCAGTGGGATAATGACACGACAACATGGCGGAACTTGGGAAATACGTTTGCAAGGATGTCATGAATGATCAAAGCATTAAATCCGTGTCACTTAACAAAAAGTGTCAAAGTCGTTGGTGTGCAGAAAATGTATCTTTTCACAAAAAATTACCTATTTTTCAAATGTTGATTACTAAAGAACAGGTGTCAACAGGAATCATACTTTTTTTTTCTTTTTTCTAATGAGGAGAATGGAACCCAATCTTTCATATGGTATCCACCATATTTATGTAGTCATAGCACACAATATTCTGTTTACCTTGAAAGATGAGTGAAAATGCTCGAAATCGGCTGGCACTGTAGGCGTTGTCTTTTTGGATAACCTTTGGCAGTAAAAGAGTTAATGATAGTGGATAATCGAGCAGGCTACAGCACACCACCAAATAGCTGAGTGACCTTTCAGGGGACACCTTGGCCAAATTATCTGGCAACATGCTAATGTGAAATGTGACCAGCTCAGTTTCCACTTAGGCTCGATTGCCCTTTTACCATAGTTGAATTGTTTTTGTTGTTGTTTTATTAAAACAAACCCATAGATGCAAGCTAAAAGACACACTTTGTATGCTAGCAGCATTGTTTTTTTTTTTGTTTTTTTGGGGGGGGGGGGTTTGAGTCACAGAGAGTCTAATGAAAACAATAATGGCTGACAGCCTTGCTGAGCTAATATTGAGCTTGTTTGTTCGATTAAATAGTGCAGAGTACAAATGACATTTGTTGGATTCACCTGCCACTATCATTCAAGTGTTTTTTTTTGTTTGTTTTTTACTCCATCGCTCCTGAGGTCTGATTTCTTTCTCTTTCTTTCTTTCTTTCTTTCTTTCTTTCTTTCTTTCTTTCTTTCTTGGGAAATGGGAAAGAACATTAAAGGGATACTATTAATGTTTGACTGCCAAAAATAGCTAAATAAGTAAAGTATCCCTTTAATCACATGACTTCAATAGTTAACTCATGATTAATCCCAAATTGTATATCTGTTCTAAATGTACAATAACATGTTTTTTTTTCCTAAGTTTCATACGCTTGCCAACTTAAAAGTGGAAAAATGTTGTACAGATAATGCAAATATAGCTGCATCTATTTGTCATTGATACAGTCATTCCATCATGATTCATAAAATTGAGTTAAAATTTAAAAAAAAAATGTACTGCACAGTACTGTAAAAATTGATTTGTTTTGAGGTCATTTTTCTGCCACTAGATGGCATAATTGCATTTGTAAGACGGTGATAGCTCAGTGCCTGCATCTAATCTTCAACAGGAAGTAAAATTCTGCACATTTTTAAAATTGTATTTCTAGTACTACTACTACTAAAAAAAAATAAATAAAAAAATAAAAATTAAAAAATTAAAAAACACGTTTTTTTATGCAATCATGCAGTCATTTATGTTGTTTCATCAAGCGACGTAAAGAACTGGAGAAAGCTTGCTGTGACAGCTGTGATCAACTGCAAACATGTATTGTTTTCATAATAACTGATTTGAGTATTTATTCATTAAAAAAAAACAAGTCATTTGAGAACACTTCTGGTCTTCGTTTTAATAAAAAACGATTAGCATTCTACCCACCACTCCAGCATGTGGCCCATGAGAGCCACTAAAAATAAATAAATAAATAAAAATCTTCCCTTGACCTCGCGCAGTCCAACGAGCCTTGATCCAAATCTGAAGTGACACCTCATAAACAGGTTGTCAAAAGGCTTTACCTTGATTTTGTCTGTCATGTTGTCCATCTGTCTAAAAAAAAAAAAAAAAAAAAAAAGACCTCACTCAATAAATTAATTACCTAGCACGCAGTTGGCTGCTCATGCGCGCAGAATCTCCTCATATTCCTTTCTAAACACATCCTGGCTGCTGCTCGAGCGCACCTGGATGCTGAAAGCCTGACGCCGAATGATCACCTCGGTGAAAGTTAGTCCGCCTGGTCAACAGCAGTCACGTTTGGGCTGCATAGAACATATTGTCGAGAAATTGTGGAGTTGACTTCCCGTTTAAGATGATATATTTGTATATTTTTATTATATAGATTAAAAAGATTATGAAATTATATAATTCTATTTTTATTCACAACAGGGGTCTCAATCTTCTGTGAATAGACTAACATTGCAGACATGGCCATGGAACAGCTGAGCAGCTGGATGTCTCTTAAAAAGAGAGACAATTACAGGATTTAAAAAAAAAAAAAAAAAAAAAAAAAAAAAAAACAAAATCTTGCAATTGCTACACAGCTCACCTGATTTGGATGCAAATAAGATCAAATTAAAGTTGAACGTCTGCAGTTGAAGTACATCTTGTTCGTTTAATTTCCAAGCCATTATGGTGTTTTTTTTTTTTTTTGAAATAACCAAAAAGATGAAAATTGTGCCAATGTCCTAATATTTAAGGAGCTTAACTGTGTCATGACTGGGTCATGCCATGGTTATGTTTGAGTCATGCAATGGCATGACAGGATTATTTTTGGGTCTTGCAAGGTTTATGCCTACTGTGACTAGGGTCATGTTAGGCCCTAACATAACCCTAATGTTTACTGTCATGACTAGGGTGATGCAAGGGTTATGTTTGGGTCATGCAAGGGCATGACAGGATTATGTTTGGGTCTTGCAAGGTTTATGCTTACTGTGACTAGGGTCATGTTAGGCCCTAACATAACCCTAATGTTTACTGTCACGACAAGGGTGATGCAAGGGTTATGTTTGGGTTATGAGCGTGAGGTCAAGTGTCTCTTTTGAACTGACGTAATCGGCATCTAGTTTCAACTGGTAATACGCTATGTGATGTCAGAAGCTATGTGATGTCAGGAATATTTCATCTATTTATCTAGTCAACAGCCAATCAAATAATTCCATGTCAGTCCTGTTACCCACATGTCTAGCCACAACCAATCAGATCGATTCACTGTCTATATAAGCTGCCTGAAAATGTGTGTTTTTTTCAGATTACTACTTCTGTTCCACTGTGCACCTCCATAGCCCAAGTTAGCTTAGCGTCTCGTGATTCTTGATTCCCGTTGTTTCTCGTCTAGTCAAATTTGTTCTTTTTGTGTCTGCGTGTTTGGGATTCAACTCCAGAACATAACAAACTGTAGATCTTGTACCCAAATAGAATTCGAGTTGCTCGTGAGGAAGATTGGGGACCAGTCAGCCATAATAAGCAGCCTGTTGGAAATTTTAAAGTCCGTGTTTGCATGTTGTGCCTTTGAATTATTTTGGGAAGACCGACTCCGCAATGACCCATAAATCCACCTTGCTCCCTCCCAACCTGCCCCCGTCCGGTGGGGGGGGGGGTGAATAATTCAACGTTAGAAGTAATGCAGGATGCAGGGAGGAGGACATGAGAGAAGTTTCTTGAAATGAGTGATGAGGACCGGACCGGATCATTCCCACTTTATGGAGCGACCGGCGCCGGTGGAGTAGCCGACGCGAGCGAGCATCCCCTGCTGCTGTGAATTACAGCTGCCGCCCACCTGGGACAATATTTCCCGCTGATTGGATGACGCGCGCGCGCGTGCGCACGCACACACACACGCACGTACGTACGCAGGCCCCACATTGATGAGCGCTGTGGGATGAAAGCCAGCAAGCGTGGGCGTGGGACTGATTTACTCGGGAGATGGCGTGGGAGGTTGATGTCTGCGTCGCTTGGAAAAACCGTTTACACCTGTTATCTTGTGCAAGTGTAAAGAAAAATCAAATAAAAAAAAAATCCAGTCAACACTGACTCACTGGTTCACTTTTGAAAATGATACAATGTAATGTTCTTTGCCAATAGCAATACGGATACTTTAATAATTAAAGTCGATGCATAATTGCTAATCCTTCAATTGATTTTACAATGTTTTTTCTTTTATTTCAAGTTTAAGTTCACACTCCCATTTCATTGTCATGTCTTGATTTTATTTTAATTTTTAACTAAGTGCACAAAGGGATTAACAGAAAATGTGTGTATTTATTATTATTATTATTATTTTTTTTTAGGTACTGTTCAGAGACTACTGGGATGTAACGACATACAAACATCACGATACAATATTATCACAATATGAACCCCATAATATAAAATGTGATATTAAATAAAAAAAAAACAACACATGATACTGTGTAAAAAAGAAAAAAAATCTATTATTTTAAAAAATAATAAAGCACAATATTGTGCTTTGTACGTAACAGTGACAAAGAAATAAGCTTGTCCAATCATTTTATTTTAAATGTCCTGTCTATGCAATGCTAATTAATTGAGGTCATAATTATACATATCGTTCAAATAGTACACGTAACCTTAACATCAATGCACATTAATGATCTGCAATTTAAAAGAAGCAATCTTGGGTTTTAATTAAACCTAGATGGCCAAAACATGCCTAATTAAAATTAAACTGCACTAATAACCTAACCACTAGAGGGCGCTGGAACCACACAAATGGAACTAAACCTGACCTTTTTAACCCACATGCTGCTTTTAATGTGATGAGATAACGATATTGTGGCAGTTTTAATATCACATCCTTAGAAACTACTATGCAAAAAAAAAAAAAAAAAAAGAAAGAAACTACTATGCAACATGAAACTGTATAAATATTTTATGACTAAAAACCTCCTAATGTACAATTATTGGCTGCATCCGATGATTGTATTTACGTGTAAAGCGGCAGAAAGTAAACTCTTTCAGTCCCCATCGGTGCGTCTGACGATAAACGAACTCGCAAAGTAGCTTTCCGTGCCCCAATCTTGGCCGTGCATATTCTAATTAGGAATCAGCCTCAAGCTGCGCTGCTGCGGGGCATCTTCTTGAATAATTGCATTATGCATCCAAACATTACGTGAACGCGAGCTCAATGGGAGCGAATGGCAAACAGGCCGCGTGTCATATTGACATTTGTTAAAGGTCACCAGCAGGGGGAGTCAGCGGCGACAGGAAGTCTATGCTAATGTCATTAACGGCACTCACCTCGGGCTAGCGCGTCTTTGTTGCGAGGGTGAAATCAACACATATCCCGAGTCAATTCCAACATCAGGCTGACCTTTCAGGATTAATACTCGTGTGGAGTAAAATCTTGAGGGCTGACATCGTTTTTTGTTTTTTTTGCATGTATTTTGCACAATAAACCCGAAAGCGGGGCGGCAGTGGGGGGGGGGGGGGTGGTTAGCAACAGCGTCCAAGGGGGATGGAAATGTCAAAAATGATGTCTTATTTCAGTGGAAATAATTAGCTTACTCCACCTGTCAAGAACGGGCCTTGCAGATTTTTAGTCTCGCGTCCCACTCGTGTTCGTTTCGCCCACCAAAATCACCAAGAATGCTCATGGAAATCTAATGACTAGAATTAGATGATGTGCTTGCTAACAGCGTTTAACTTCACTCCGTCCCTTCAGTCACCCAAACCCCACCCCCATCCTCGCCACCCTTGACTCAGCAGATCTCTTACCTTTGATAATGGTTCAGTTCATCAGCTGAGTCCAGCAAGGTCTTAAGGACACGACTGGCTCCAATCTGCATTTTTCTTCTCATCTTGTGGCCCATAGAAGATCTGTTTGCACCTCACAGGCACTGAAAGACAAAAATGGAGGAGGGGGGCGGGGCATCGATATGAAAATTACATTGTACAAGTACAGTTTGTTGTGTGCTGAAGGATTGAATCCCAAATATTGTATTGTATCTATTTATTCACATTGTGAGGCAGAAACTAAGAGAGCTGTACACAGGAACAGTTGAGCAATAATCCGGCAAAACACACGCAATTCTCAGACCCTTAAATAGACAGTCAATCGATCTCATTGGTTGTGGCTAGACATGTGAATACCAGTACTGAATGGAATTATCTGATTGGCTGTTGACTCCGTAATTACAGATAGTTCCTGACAACAACAAACATCATATAGCATAAAAGATCCTTGACATCACATAGTCCAGACATCATACAGCCCAAAACTAGTTGAAACTGGATGCTGTTACATCAATACAAAAAACAGACACGCTAAGATGATCAGTTCTTCATATTAAAAAATTAAAAAATTATTATTAATAACCAATAGCCAAACACATGTAAGACACGGCACAATTATTTTCACTTCTCTTTCTACTTTGGAGGTCTGTCTTCTACAATTTGACATTCCAAGTTATATGCATTCATTGCAAAAAAAAAGACACTTGAAAGGTCAAGCTGAAGTTAGCAATACTTCCCTTACAGGAAATTCCTGAACTACATGAGATATACATACTGAGATAGGCTCCAGCACCCCCCGCAACCCTTGTGAGGAATAACCGGTCAAGAAAATGGATGGATTGGATTTCTGAGTTCAAGGGGGCGTTCCCGTGCACACTTCCTGGTTTGACCTCGGCAAAGTCCGACTTCCGACCATCCTCGAATGCAGCATTATTAGCTTGTCAATGTCACATGATCAAACCCAGAAAACAGGCTTTACCTGAGCAGCAGGAAAGTTGAGTATTTCAGCAAAGTGGAAACTTTTGGGAGAAAATAAACGGACCGTTGCAGAAAAGCGAAGACTGAAACGAAAAACAAAACGTGTCGTACTTTTGGGGGCTTTTCGGATGTCACAGTATCCATGTTGTCCTTTCAGACACGGGAGAGTTCAGCAAGCATGCACGAGAAGCACAAATGCCATCAAGTAAACTTCCATTCGGACCTTACGGAACCTCTCGGAAGAGCGCGCGCTGCTTCCAGCTCTTCGTCGCTCGCCTTCGTTGTTTACCCACTTCTTCCTTTTTCCTCCCTCGCCCGAGGCTGCTTTAAATGTCACAGACAAGACTGCGAGATGAGGTCCGTGTCGGGGGTTACTGTTGCGGGCCCGGGAAAGCGCTACGATAACTCCGGCCCCCGATTGGCGACGGCATCCAGACGTGGTCACTGACGGCCGCCGGATGAAAAGTTCAAAGGCTGCAAGAATGTCAACGCGTCGGTGACAAGGGGCACATTTTATTATTAGCGCCGAGGCGCCGTGTCACAGAGATGCGACTCTCGAAGGCATGTCGTCAAGCACAGCTTTTTTGACAAGACACTTAAAAATAAAAAGACAACTTGCAGAAAATGGAGAATATGATGGAACATTTATAGATGGACAGAAGTTTTGGGACATATCCCTCAAATATTCCTTCACCCTGAAATTTGCTGATTTTTCCAAAGTGAGATACGCAAAACATCCATGCATTTTCTTGACCCCGTATTCCTCACAAGGGTCGCGGGGGGTGCTGGAGCCTATCTCAGCTGGCTTTCGGCAGTAGGCGGGGTACACTCTGAAGTGGTTGCCAGCCAATCGCAGGGCACACAGAGACGAACAAGCATCCACACTCACAAGCACACAATGTGGGAGGAGACCGGAGTACCCGGAGAAGACCCAAGCAGGCACGGGGAGAACATGCAAAATCCACCCAGGAAGGCCGGAGCCTGGACTCGAACCTGAGTCCTCAGAACTGGGAGGCGGACGTGCTAACCACTCGAACACCGTGCCGCCCAAACTCCAAAAATCCCACTTGCAAAGTCAGAAAAAAAGAAGGAGCATACCCCGACTTCATCGACAGACTGCAATGTGATGTCACTCTACAATGGCGACCCCTTTGCAAACAGACTGTGAAGGTAAAACACAATTTACTCAAGTATGAAACTAAATATCTATCTTCATTCATGAATATTCACCATAACGTCACGTAACACAATGTACATGCCGCTATCTCCCTGCATGAAATTACACGGTGAACTACTGAATAGTATGGAATGCTTATGTAAATAATATAAAAACAATAAATGAAGCAAACTTGCAAGAAGGCAAATTTGCTGGAGGTCAAAATGAGTTTTAAGGACCAAAATAAACTACAATCTATCACTATCCGCCATTTTGGTTGTTTACTTTTGCCTCAAACGCTTTCAGGTCAAAACTGAGAAAAATAACAACTCGACTTCCTACCATCCTCGAATGCAGCATTAGCCCTTAGGCACTGTGATGTCATTTTCAGGTGACAGCAAAGGTCAAAATGGCCGCCCCGTGAGATTAATAAAAGCAGGTGGCTTAATTCATATTCCGCAAACGCAATATTAATTAAAACAGCGTTTTTAGACTACTGGGAGCACATATAACAATGTAAAGAAAATGTGAGACTTAGTAGCTAGCACAGAATAGCATAGCATAGCATTTTCATTTATGCGGATCGCAATTAGTGTCGACTAACCCCGGGTTTTCACTGGATGCGGTTGCGGTGCGGTGCGTCTTGACTGCGTGCTCCGGACGGGTCAATTTTTTTGTCAATCCACACCGGCTCCGCACAGCTGCGGTCCGGCAGCCCACTTCCCAACGTGTCTCGCGGAACCGCGCGCGCGCGATCATGTGGCATTTCACAACGACAAACATACAGAAAGTCTGTGCTCAACAGAGAAGCAGAAAGAGAGGTGTACTTCTTTTGATTTAACCTTTTCTTCTTTTTCTGCTATGAGATTCCATGCAGCATCCTTTTTTTGGTTGTCCTTATAAAAAGGATGTGCCGTGTCATATATTATTTTGTGGTTTTCCACCTCCAATATAAACCTCTCCTCGTCCATGTTCGCTGGTGTCTAAACCGTGAATGAGCACATGGCCCGGCGACGCCCACGTCACGTTTTGCTGAAAAGCTTGCGAAATAGGAGCTGGCGAGTGTTTTATTCTGAAAGGTAACCGGAAATTTATTTTGAAACTGCGTCGGTCTTCCTGTCCCGCTCGATGTGTTTTGTGCTAGCTTGCCATTTGCCGGAGGCCTACCGCTGCGGCGTCCGGCAAAAATAGAAAATAGGTCTATCCTTGCGGAAGGCCTGCGGCACGCCGCAGCTGAGACGCAGTCGACACGCAACGCACCCGCAAGCGGTGTGAACTGCACCATTCGAATGAATGGAATCTAATTGCTTGCGTCGCCGGACCGCACCGCAACCGCACCGCAACCGCACCGCAACCGCACCGCAACCGCATCCGGTGAAAACAAGGGGTTAGCATAGCAACGCACAATGCAGCACGATACAATGTTTAAATTGTATCGTACATTATGCTATTAATGGTACAAAATTTTAGTTGCATTTTCTTTACATTGTCCTTAGTGTCTTCGGAGAAAGTTGAAGCAAATACAAAAGTGGGCACCTGTGAACGTGTTGACCCAACGGCCCGTTTCATCTTCGTGGCTGTCAACCATTTCTTTCCCATCGGAAATAATGTGAACGCAAAGTAAATTAAATCAAACCGTCACCATAATAAAACATTTATCATCTGTACAGGTAATGTACAAGAAATTCAGGTCACACTGGTAAAATCCAGAGAGACTCGACTCGCGTCGTTAAAATTAGAACACTGTGAATAAAGCGTCTGCGGCACTACAAAGTCAAATAAAAGAAAGCAAAAAAGTGTCTTCAATCTAATGCTTTTCTTGAGTCATAATTATAAAAAGTCCTCAAGGTTCCCCCAGGAGCCCAAGCACCTTGATTAATGAATCCTCATCTAATAATGTCTGTAATGAATCCAGATAGTAGGTGTGTGCCAACCTCTAGAGAGCAGGTCATTAAAAACACCTCTGGAGGTCTGTAATTAGACGGCTAGTTAATATTCAGTGATTACCAAGAGATTTAATAGAGATGGAAGCTTTTGAATGTCATTTGCTGTTGCCCGTGAATATCTTTCGATATCTCACGTCAGCCGTGAGGTGGGCAGGATGAGCTCTCTGCGTTCGCACCAACTTCACATGCTCACTGCTAATATTAGCGTTAGCCTGGCGGAGGACTACAAACGGCGTGTCGCTCAGATCTCCCTTTCAAAAGATGACACGTCTGGCTTGGACCTCGTCGCTGCCATCTTAATTCCTTGTGAACCATCCGAAATAGACCCCCGCAACGCTCCCCCTCCCTCCCGTCCCTTCCCATCATGTGTGCATAAGCCAAGACCGCCCTGTTCATTGCGACATCCATCTTTTAAGTTCTTCAAAGTTCTCCATCAGGGCGCACGCCGGAGGGACGCCTGACTGCAGGCTGCCTGGCTGACCCACATTTTCCGCATAGCCATCTTTATTCACTTTTCTCTTTCCATTTACCAGAGCCTCCCTCCTCATTCCTGGTCTGCTATCTCGCGGCTCATCCATCACTCCACGGCCACTAGCTTCATTCCGTAGCTCCAGTTGGCAGAATCTGCTCACCCGCCCACCCACTCCCCCATCCAAAGAAGACAATCTTTTACAAAACAGTGATTTTGAATGTGGGAAAACGTAGTTGGTGTCTTGACTATTGTGTAAGAAAAGTAATACAATGTGGATTATGTTTCCAACCAACAAACAAGAAAACAGTCAGTCAAATAGTCGATGGATGGATGGATGCATAGATGATGGATGGATGAGTGGATGGATGGACAGATGCATAGATGATGGATGGATGGATGGATGGATGGATGGATGAGTGGATGGATGGATGGATGGATGGATGGATGGATGGATGAGTGGATGGATGGATGCATAGATGATGGATGGATGAGTGGATGGATGGACAGATGCATAGATGATGGATGGATGGATGGATGGATGGATGGATGGATGGATGGATGAGTGGATGGATGAGTGGATGGATGGATGGATGGATGGACGGACAGATGCATAAAAGATGGATGGATGGATGCATAGATGATGGATGGATGAGTGGATGGACGGACAGATGCATAAATCATGGATGGATGGATGGATGGATGGATGGATGGATGGACGGACGGACAGATGCATAAAAGATGGATGGATGGATGCATAGATGATGGATGGATGAGTGGATGGACGGACAGATGCATAGATGATGGATGGATGGATGGATGGATGCATGGATGCATAAAAGATGGATGGTTGGATGCATAGATGATGGATGGATGAGTGGATGGATGGACAGATGCATAGATGATGGATGGATGGATGGATGGATGGATGGATGAGTGGATGGATGGATGGATGGATGGACAGATGCATAAAAGATGGATGGATGGATGCATAGATGATGGATGGATGAGTGGATGGATGGACAGATGCATAGATGATGGATGGATGGATGGGCATATGCATAGATGATGGATGGATGGATGGATGGATGGATGGACGGACGGATGGATGGATGGGTGGATGGATGAGTGGATGGATGAGTGGATGGATGGACAGATGCATGGATGGATGGATGGATGGATGGATGGATGCATAGATGATGGATGGATAGATGGATGGATGGATGGATGGATGGATGGATGAGTGGATGGATGGATGGATGGATGGATGAGTGGATGGATGGATGGATGGATGGACAGATGCATAAAAGATGGATGGATGGATGCATAGATGATGGATGGATGAGTGGATGGATGGACAGATGCATAGATGATGGATGGATGGATGGGCATATGCATAGATGATGGATGGATGGATGGATGGATGGATGGACGGACGGACGGATGGATGGATGGGTGGATGGATGAGTGGATGGATGAGTGGATGGATGAGTGGATGGATGAGTGGATGGATGGACAGATGCATGGATGGATGGATGGATGGATGGATGGATGCATAGATGATGGATGGATAGATGGATGGATGGATGGATGGATGGATGGATGGAAAGATGGATGGATGGATGGATGGATGGATGGATGGATGGATGGATGGATGGATGGATGAGGACTAGGTGACTACTAACGGATCCATGGATGAATGTCCCGTGTCCCCTACCACAAAACGTGTCACGTGTTTGTTGAAATGCTCGTGCCAGCTCCAAAGCAGTCTAAAATCTCCTCTTCAGCAAAAGACACCCACCACATTTCAGCGAGGCACCAAAACGACACAGTTTGCATGTCGCAGATTCCCCCCCGAGGCCGCTTGTCAGCATCAGCCGCCTCAACGAGTCCAGTTAGTTCTGGCACTGGTCAGCAGCAAGACGTGATGGGAAGCGGCATGTGTCACTTCCGAATAGTCCGAGTGAAAGTGAACAAATGACACCAGCGGATGCATTTCATGCATCGCCCGCTTTTCACCCTCTTGGATGCACTTTTTTTTTTTTCTTTCTTTCTTTTTGACACACACTCAACTTCATGGCAACAGAACTTTGACAACCAGCTGGAAACGGAAGAAAGCTCAGGTTGGATCAATAGAAGAGGACCCTTGGAAATCGTGGTCCAAAACTCATATAATAATTCAAAACTTTTCGAGAATGTACTGTCCAAAAAAAGGTGGTATTCAACTCACTTTGTATGATGCTTTCTTGGAAACAAGTGCAGCAATAGGTTTTCAAAGTATTGCCCCGTTTCAAGTGGAATACGGCGTCTGCTATGCTGCCGGCTTTTAATTACGGCCGGCGCTGCCTGCAGCTCAAACTCCTCCACGGCCCATTAATACTAAAGTAACACGCGATTCTTGCGAGTGGAGCGCTTTTTGCTTGCAGGCTGCAGTCTGCTGGACCCGACCGGCACATTAACAAGTCAAGATGATGGTGATTGCGTTGGAATTATGGATCACGCTTTAAACTAGAATGCTTGTCAGATGCTGGTGGTTGTGGTTGTAGCGTGGGAATATTCCACTGCGGGGCGGCGGATTGTTATTATTAATGGAAGCCAAATTCAAAATTTGACAGAGAGAGAGAGAGAGACATTCTCCACATAATGCACAGACATTAAAAATATGAGTAAAACAAAATTGTTTTGTATATGTTACCTATACTAATTTATTTGGGTAATCTGATTACAGGGCGACAAATACTTTGGCATAGTAAAGTTTTGAGCTTTTTTTTTTAAGCTACTTTTAAGCTAACTGCTAACAAAATGGTTTTGTATATGTCAAGTACAAACAAAGAACTTGGGTTTTAAGCTATTTTTTTAAAGCTAGTTTTAAGCTAACTGCTAACAAAATTGTTTTGTATATGTCAAGTACAAACAAAGAACTTGGGTTTTAAGCTATTTTTTTTAAAGCTAGTTTTAAGCTAACTGCTAACAAAATTGTTTTGTACATGCTAAGTACAAACAAAGAATTTGGTCTTGGGTCGCACACGCACGTTTCGTAACCGTTCTACAAACGGCACCCGTGCCCCGCTTGGGTTTATTTTACCACATATATGCAGTTATTTATTGATTTATTGATTTCATTATTTTTTTTTTTTGTAGAATTTGGATCTGGGCTGTGTAGTTCGCATGTTCTTAAATAGCAGAATAGCATTTTTACGAATGTTTAAAAAGAGTGCAATGAACTTTTAATAAAGTAGCTAGGATCATTGGAAAAAGACGTCTGGAAAGCTGTGGCAAAATTGTAATCGTTTTCATTGTTTATGAGTGTTGCCAGACAAGTAGACGAGATCTCGCTGAACCGATTGCATTTGCCTTGGACTGCCATGATATTTAGTGTATTTATCTCTTGATTGTCTTTACTAATATGGCCAGAAAGTGTCAATGTGCCACCTTGGGAGACATTTATATATATATATATATACTGTAAAACTAGAGCTGTCAAAATTCATGGAGTAACCGGCAAGTAATCTATTATGAAATTGATCGGCCACTATTTTAATAATTGAGTTTCAAGCCCTTTTTTTTTTTTTTTTTTTTTTAAATTGTCCAAATCCATATCAACAGTAATTGTTGCCTGATTTCTGTAGTCGAGAATTTTTGTGTTTAACTAATTTGGTCTGGGGGAAAAACGTATAAATACGTTTTATTTAAATATTACCATGCTCACAAAGACGTATTGATTTTTTTTTTTTTTTTAAATGCTAAAGCATACACAAGGCTTTGATGCAGCCTCTTTGATGCAGATAATGATTGAAGCAATGGTTGCTATTATAAAGAACGGCCAGCAGGTGGCAGCAGAGTATAAGAGATCAACCAGGGCCATATTGCAAAGGCTCTTTTTTCCACACTGTTTTAGAGAGATTTGGGAATACTGATGAAGCTTAGCTATATTATAATTGCTAACAAAAAAATAATAATAATTAACAGGTCAGATTTACCGGCAGCATATAACAGGAGAGAGTAAAAAAGAAAAAAAAATGCACACCTAGCATATTTATTGTCCCAACAATGCCACTTCTCCTCCAATGTCACAAAGTGACGGAACAGACATAATGTGGTGCGTTGACCCGTTGCTTGACTCACCAAGTCGTCAGTTTACATGCACTTGTTAATACAAACAGACAAACAAAACCAAAAAACACAGAACATTTTTTTTTTTTTGCTTTTCGTCTCCGCTTCTATTAATGCAATGCGCTGAAGCGTGACATATTCCGATTCTTGTCTCACACCACTTTGCTGCTATGTTGCGCATTCATGCAAAAAGTCACACGGGGGGGTTTTGCCGAGGCCGATTGAAGCGCGCCTCTCGGGAGTGCAACGCATGCCATGCCGCACATGTAGCCACGCACATGCTGCCCGCTCCGTCCGCTTATGTTTGGAAACAAGTCCGGTGCGAGTGACTGAGGCAGACTCAGGTGGGCTCAGGCTGAAAATAGATTTACACGGTCAAAATAAATGTATTGCACATGAAAGTTCAATAAAAAAAATTGTAGCTTAAATCTTAATGAGTCATTCACTCCCAGCCATTTTCACGGAAGCAATCCCGTTCGCTCCCGGCTGTTTTACTGAATTTTGACTGATTTTGCAAGGCCCACAGAATATTGTGTTCTTTTGCTATAAAAGCATGGAAACTATCAGAAGAAAGATTAAAGTCTCTTCTTTCATCAGGGGAAAAAAAGTATGTTGCTATCTGTTTCCGTTTTGCAGCAATTCGCATTAGAAGAGAACTAAGTTTCATCAGTTTTCACAAATCTATTTAAAATTGTAAGTAATTGAGCTTTTTTTCTACATGGTCCTGGTTGATCTCTTTTGCTCTGCTGCCACTTGCTGGCCGTTTGTGTAATAACTACCATTTATTCAACCGTTCTTTGCAGTTGAGAGGCTGCATCAAAGACTTCTGTATGCTCTAGCATAAAAAAAAACAAAAACAACAAAAAATGTATAAATACGTCTTTGGGACACTTAAAACATAAAAAAAAAACATATTTACACGTTATTGGGAGTTGATGATATTCGAATATGTTCAACTTAAAGGGTACGGTAAATAAGAGATCCCTTTGCCACTAGAGGGAGCAGTACCACACTGAGAATCATCAACTGGAAGTTTAATTAAAGACGGATTTGCAGACGGTTCGCTGCTTTTCAAAAATTATTACTCGATAATTAAAATAGTTGTCGATTTATCGATGAATTTTGAAAACTCTAATGTGATCCCATCCAAGGTCACGTATTGTCGATAAATATGATTCCAAACATCCCCAAGTCAACATTTATCTTTCAACGTGATGTTCCGACAGAACATCACGTTGAAATGAACGATCGTTGGTTGTGCATCACTGATGTCGGCGCCTCTCGTCTCTTGCTCGGCGTGATGCATGTTCTCCGCAAGCAGCGGTGGCATGGAAGAAGTGGAGGCGGGGCCTAATCAGATTATCAATGGCCACAGCGCCATATGGCACCTGCGCGCTCCCAGGAAGTAAATTGTTGTAACTCAGTCCATTTCCTCAGGGCATTTATTTATCGTTTAACGTCGGTGCTGAAGCATCCATTTGTACTTTCAATTATTGCAAAATGAAGAGGGATGAAGGACGCAAAGCCAACGCAGTCAACAGCATGTTTACACTTGTGCTCTTCAGCACAAAGTCTGAGTCGTCTACTTTTTCCATCTTTGATTATCATAGCGTGCACCTACGCGCCAAAACCTGCGGATGCTGACTCAGAAGTAGACTGATGACGTCGGCGCGACAATTAACTTGAGCTTTGACATTTTTTAAAGGTCCTGAAAAAAAAAAAAAAAAAAAAAATATCCCATTGTAGTGACCACTGAGATTGTGTTCTCGTGAGTGGGAGTCGGAACGTGTGATTCAAACAGTGACTCAGAAGCACTTGAACATGAGATGGCAAATTACGTGCTAGGACCATTCTGAGTAGCTTCCTCTGGAAGGAAGTAGGCGTAACTTAAGCTTTTCACCTCAATAGAAAATAGTGGAGAATTGACTTGAAGAGGAAATACACGCCAGTCAGGCTTCTGAGCTGCGCAAAAAAAAAAAAAAAAGTTTCCATTTTCAAATTAGTGACAACTCTCATCTCTCCCAAACTTTTAGGAGACAACCTCCAACACTTTGACTGACATCCAACGCGAGATCATGAAGCGAATAACTTTTTGATGCAAAAGTAAGGAACTATTGATTTTCAAAAAGTTATCACACACGCAAAGGCCGCTAAGAGATTTGAAGGTGCAAAAAGGTCCCACAATTGTTGTTATTGTTTCTCTAACCGCAATTCTCCTTGACCACAGCCCTTCATTGGATTCCAGTGCAATGAAAGGTGTGGTCGGGAAAAAATAAAAAAATAAAAAAATAGTGCAATGAACGGAGGCTTACTTTACTGATGGCCTTTTGCAACTGCGGCCTTTAAAACTCCTCTTTCGTCTGCCTACTATGCACACATCTTTCACCTACCACCTTTCCTTACCTCTTTGATCACCTCTTTTCAACCGCCCATTTTTGCCGCCTCTTTTTGATTGCCTCTTTTTAATTGCCTTTTTTTGATAGCCTCTTTTAGACCGCCTCTTTTTCGACCGCCTCTTTTTCGACCGACTCTTTTCGACCGACTCTTTCGACCGACTCTTTCGACCGACTCTTTCGACCGACTCTTTCGACCGCCTTTTTCGACCGCCTCTTTTTCGACCGCCTCTTTTTCGACCGCCTCTTTTCGACCGCCTCTTTTCGACCGCCTCTTTTCGACCGCCTCTTTTCGGCCGCCTCTTTTCGACCGCCTCTTTTCGGCCGCCTCTTTTCGGCCGCCTCTTTTCAGCCAACTCTTTTCGACCAACTCTTTTCGACCAACTCTTTTCGACCAACTCTTTTCGACCGCCTCTTTTTCGACCGCCTCTTTTCGACCGCCTCTTTTTCGACCGCCTCTTTTCGGCCGCCTCTTTTCGGCCGCCTCTTTTCGACCGCCTCTTTTCGACCGCCTCTTTTCGACCGCCTCTTTTCGACCGCCTCTTTTCGGCCGCCTCTTTTCGGCCGCCTCTTTTCAGCCAACTCTTTTCGACCAACTCTTTTCGACCAACTCCTTAGACCGCCTCTTTAGACCGCCTCTTTTCGACCGCCTCTTTTCGACCGCCTCTTTTCGACCGCCTCTTTTCGACCGCCTCTTTTCGACCGCCTCTTTTCGGCCGCCTCTTTTCGGCCGCCTCTTTTCAGCCAACTCTTTTCAGCCAACTCTTTTCGACCAACTCTTTTCGACCAACTCTTTAGACCGCCTCTTTAGACCGCCTCTTTTCGACCGCCTCTTTTCGACCGCCTCTTTTCGACCGCCTCTTTTCGGCCAACTCTTTTCGACCAACTCTTTTCGACCAACTCTTTTTGACCAACTCTTTTCGACCAACTCTTTTCGACCAACTCTTTTCGACCAACTCTTTAGACCGCCTCTTTGGACCGCCTCTTTTCGACCGCCTCTTTTCGACCGCCTCTTTTCGACCGCCTCTTTTCGGCCAACTCTTTTCGACCAACTCTTTTCGACCAACTCTTTTCGACCGCCTCTTTTCGACCGCCTCTTTTCGACCGCCTCTTTTTGATCGCTTCTTTTCAACCGCATCTTTTCAATCGCCTCTTTTCGACCGCCTCTTTTCGACCGCCTCTTTTCGGCCAACTCTTTTCGACCAACTCTTTTCGACCAACTCTTTAGACCGCCTCTTTTCGACCGCCTCTTTTTGATCGCTTCTTTTCAACCGCATCTTTTCAATCGCCTCTTTTCGACCGCCTCTTTCGGCCGTTTTGACGTGACAACTTGTGTATATTAATGGTTTCGAGCACCTCCTTCAAAGGCCTCCATTGGCCGCCTCTTCAGTAAGTTAAAAAAAATGGTCATGGCAATATTAAAATTCTTGTTGCCTCCCTCTTTTTCTTTTGACTGCCTCCTTTGGCCGCCTTCTACCTTCTTTGATCACCTCCTCTACTTCCTGGTTCAACCGCCTCCCTTGCTTGCCTCTGCAGTATGTTCCAAATGTTCATGTCGAATGTTTTTCCAAGACAAAATTCTTCTTCACATCTTCCAAGCATCTCCTTCTAGAGCCTCCTTTGAAAGCCTCTTTGGTCGGTTAAAACATGTTCATGTCAGTGTTTTTATAATACTTCTCCCTCAACTCTTACTAACGCCTCCTTCCATCAACCTCCTTTGACCGACTCTTCGGCAGGTTAATAACATGTTTTTCCAGCCATAATTCGCATTCGCCTTTTCGACTACACGCTTATATCGTTTCATTCGAACAGCACTTTCAACCACTACCTTCAACCATCATTTTCGACCCAGCTTATTTTACCTGACCGCCACTTTCACCCACAATTTTCAACCACAAGTGTTTTTGTTTTGTATTTTGTTTTACATCAGTATAAGAACCCTATTGTTTAACTGAATGAATTAAATCCAAGATGATATAGTTGGTCTCATATTGGCACGTCAACAAATGTGTGAATTTCCTAGTTTTCTGTTATATACCCATTTTCTATCCGTGACTGCCTATTTTTTATTTTTTTGGAAAATGCACAATTGAAAGGTTAACAGACTTAAACAACATGGTGGTGTTGAGGGGATAAAAGCACGGTCGGTGGCATTTTGAATCTGCTCCTGAACAAATACAAACGCGACTGACTACAAACAAAAGAAAGCCATTCAGACACGCAGACTTGGAAGTCTTATTTCCGTCGCCGGGCTTGTTTTGATGCTGCTGACCCGGGGTACCCAAAAAAAAAAAAGATGTCCTGGTTCGCCAAGTACTTGAAGCGTATGCAGAGATAAAAGTCATTTAGGTGCATTGCCGGCTAGGAAATTGCAGAAGCAGAAAAAGTAAATTACAGTACGCCGTGAGGAGAAGTGACATAATGAGGCTACTGTGCATTTCGGCAGCTTGAGTGTCCCCGGCTAACTGCGCCTTGCGTTTAGTCGCCGCGACAGGCGTGTACGCTGGCTCAGTGGCTTCCAAATCCTTGTATTCACCCCCCCCCCCCGCCCCCACCAACCCAAACATACATACAGAGTTATTTGGCGCATTTCTGGAGGCTTCATAAGGAACGCAGCCACATTTGACAACAAGAGAACTCACCGGGGAGATGACTCACTCCCTTTATGAATCATATTGTCTCGGCTCAAGATAGCGCTGGCTTCGCCGAGGACGAAATAGAACAATCAATGCTGCCGTTTCTGCTTGTGCCAGCAAACAGATGTCTTCACTTATTGATGCTTTTATTGAGCAGCATCGGACAGCTCAGTGCCCCTGTGAGTTGTCATCAGTCCCCAATTGAACCCATCACAGTTCTACAGTCCTCCCCTTGGAACGTCCGGGCGTCAAAGCAAGATTCCGAATCCTATCGATTCAAAATCAAATCTTACAAAAGATGGACAAGTTAGCCGAGGTCAGCCCGCCTCCGCTGGCTTTTCTCAAATATCAAAGGATTCCTATTTCTGTGGAAAGAATTGAATTTGATAAACTAAGGCCTATCATGGTACCTGCTCTCAACTGCCGCCATAGATCACTGTCTTCAACCACTGTCAGTCAACCATCAGCCTTGATGACCACCCCAAAACTGTCACCCCCAAGTTGATGCCTTGCACTGCCATGTTTGACAGCCATCTTTAAGCGTCACCCTACCATCTTTGAACAAACCCTCTTGATCTTCAACCAACAAACTCAAAACGTCAACGGCTTGAACCTTACCTAGACCGTCGCTTTTGACCACTGGCCTCAACCACCATCCCTGACTGGCACCTGAGACTGCCAAACCTTGACTTCTGGGCTCAACTGTTGCCCCTTGACCATCTCTTTTGACCATTATCCTCGACCTCTGGTTTCAACCTCTCAACCATTGCCCTTAACTGCCATTATACACTGTAGTCATAGTTCGGCACTTTTAGCTACCAACAACCTTTGACCACCGACCTCAACTATTGCCCTTAACTGTCATCCTAGACCAGAGTTCACCAATTCCGTTCTGCGAGGTCCGGAGTCCAGGTTTTTAGATGTTTCCTCCCACTACCACACCTGATTCATATAATCAGTTCATCAGCATGCCTGATAACAACCCTGATCTTTAGTATCAGGTGTGTTGGTAGGCGGAAACATCAAAAACTTGCAGGTCTCCAGACTTTGAGGAGCGGAATTGGTGAACCCTGTCATAGATCCTACACCTTTGACCAAGAGCCTCAACCACTAACCCTGACTGACGTCCGAGGCTTTTGACAACCTCTCAAACTGTCGCCCTCAGCTGCTACCAGACTAGCACCCAAAACCACTTGGACCTTCAAGGTTACCGCAAATCGCCACTTTCAGTTACTACCCTTGATCATAGGTGTGAACTGTCACCGATGAAACCGCCTTCAACCAGCACACTTTGCCTCATTTTCCTGACTGGTACATTTGATCAATGGAAACCTTTGTCTGCCATCTAGATGTATAAATGCCACCTCATTTTTTTTTTAGCTTGTAGCACTGAAAATATGCTAAAGCGCTTTACAGTCATTCAGCAAATGGGGGTTCAGTATCTTGTTCAAGGATACTTCGACGTGGTCACTAGGGATGTCACGATAAGGGCAATATCGTGATATCGTGATATTAAAACTGCCGCAATATCGTCGTCGTCATGTTCACAATATTTAAAAGGAACACATCAGTCAGAAGTCAGGTTGATTTCTATTTGTGCAGTTCTAGCACCCTCTAGTGGCTATTTTATTAGCGCAATTTAATTTTCATTAGGGATGTTTTGGCCTTCTATGTTTCAAATCTACGTTAATTGTCAGATGAAGGGGAACCGAATTTGCTTGTGAAGCGATCAACGTGTGCTTGCCTTACCAAGTAAGTGCCTCAATATTGTTATTAGAGATTGTAGGTGGTTTATATGCATTGTTGTGTACAAAAGCACAATATTGTGCTTTTTTTTTTTTTAGTATGAGCTCTCTTTTTTTTTTTTTTTACAATATTGTGATCTTTTTTAAATATCGCCAACACCCCCACAATATCGTGATAATTATCATATCGTGACCTTCATATCGTATCATGATGTTTGGATATCGTTACATCCCTAGTGGTCACAATGGCGTGGGATCGAACCCACAACCTCTGGATTGGGAGGCGACCACCATTCCACTGACCCACACCGCAACTGTTGCTGCTTTATGATCAAATGTATGCCAGTGTGTTATGTTCATAATGTAGTCCAACTAATAGAAGCATTTACGTGCTTTATATGATTTGCAAGCATCAAATTAGTAGCACTGTTGCTTCCCCCGCACTTGTATAATTGTATGTTTATCATTTTACGATAAAAGCACATGAGCTGATGACATACCGTGCGCAGCTTGCCTACTGTAGATAGGAGTTAACTGTAACGCTTTTTAATTGAGTGCTGTCAACAATTACCCAATGATTACTAAGCGAGAACCTACAAAATGGTGCAGCTGCATCCGTGTCCTTGTGCAAATTTCTGAATACCAGCCGGGATGCACGCAGGTTGAGAAGGCATCGCGCCCACATTTTTTTTAATGTTCACAATAGTGTGGATGGTTGGTCGGTGAAATGAATCCAATCTACGGCGCAAATAAAAAGCTTATTTCCCTTTTTGTCCCTCAGGTCTTGTTCACCTTCATCTCATTCATGTATTGATTTTTTTTTTTTTTTTTAATAAGAGCCACAAAGTGATGTTATTGTGCAGTAAAAGCCCGGCGTCCAAGTTCCATTCCCAATTGTTGTCTTCAAAAAGAATATATTGTGTGGAAGATAAAAAGACATTTAACATTTAACTTCCCTTAGTTGGAAGCAGACGAGTTCCTATGAATTATTTGTGTGGAACAGACCTTGAACTTTAAACACAATTTGAATGTTGCACCGATGTTTATAACACAGTACATATTTACTCCTGTTGCCATGATGTCTCTTTGGCAGGTTAAAAAAAAAAAATAAAAAATGTTACCTGCCCAAGTGCAAGGCAAAGGTTATGTTTTCACTGCAGTAACGTTACGTATGTTTGTTTGTTTGTTTATTCCCAAAACAAACTCCAACACACTCGCCAAGCCGTTTCTATGATATCCGGTGGATGCTTGCAGTTTGAAATAAAATTAGGCATCATGAGCAAAAAATAAGGTATTTATTTTTACTCGACGATGTTGAAGTCTCCCTTCAAAAAAGTGGCACAATTCGTATTAGTTGAAAATTTGTACAACAAATGGAACAAAACACCATTTTATAACATTTTTATTTAAGCGCCGGTGCGTCATGACAAGTACGGTGGTCACGTGAGCAGGCGGTCCGAAATGCCAAACAGGATGAGGGCACTACAAGTATATACTGTATATACTATATACTAGGGACGTAACGATATCCAAATATCATGATACAATATTACCACGATATTGTGGGGAGGTTGGTGATATTTAAAAAAGGTAACAATATTGTAAAAAAAAAAAAAAGAGCTCATACTTAAAAAAATGCACAATATTGTGTTTTTGTACATAACAGCAATACATATAAAATACCTCCAATCTCTAATAACACTTAATATTGAGGCACTTACTCATTAATGCAAGCCCACATTGAGTTCCTCCACATATTGACTCACTTCACGATCATCACACGCTTATAATCCCCTTCATCTGACAATTAGTGTAGATTTGAAACATAGAACATCCCTAGTGAAAATTAATTAATTATGATAATTTATGAAAATTAATTAATGATGATATTGTGGCAGTTTTAATATCACGATATTGCTGTTATCGTTACATCCCTACTATATACTACTATATATAGCGCGGGACTATATCGTGAATGAGGGATTAGGGGAAAAGGGTGGACAGTCGGACACAGCCAAGGACATATTCTACTGTTGTTTGGCTAAATTGTGCAAAGCAGATTTTCTTTAGAAAAAAATAATAATAATAAAATGATGCAGTAAAATGTCTATCGCCTACTACTGGCCTGGAGGCATATTACAACATATTTTTTTGTTTTTTTGTTTTCCAGGTTGACAAATCTGTCACATGTACATGGGGAATAATAAATAAAAAAAATACTAGCTGGTTGTAAAGGTCCACTAAATATTAGCGATGTCACGATAAGGGCAATATCGTGATATTGTGATATTAAAACTGCCGCAATATCGTCGTCATCTTCACAATATTTAAAAGGAACACATCTGTTAAAAAAAAAAAAAGTCAGGTTGATTTCCATTTGTGCAGTTCTAGCACCCTCTAGTGGCTATTTTATGAGTGCGATAACATTTTCATGAGGGATGTTTTGGCCTTCTATGTTTAAAATCTATGCTAATTGTCAGATGAAGGGGAACTTAATTTGCTTGTGAAGCATTAGCAAGTAAGTGCCTCACTATTGTTTTTAGTATAAGCTCTTTTTTTTTTTTTTTTTTTTTTTTTTTTTACAATATTGTGATCTTTTTTAAATATCAGCAACGCCCCCACAATATCGTGATAATTATCGTATCGCGACCTTCATATTGTGAAAATATCGTACCGTGATGTTTGGATATCGATACGTCCTAGGGGTGTTAAAAAAAAATCGATTCGGCGATATATCGCGATACTACATCGCGCGATTCTTGAATCGATTCAATAATTTATTTATTTATTTATTTTATTTTTTTTTTTGTTTTTTTTGTTTTTTTTTTTTTTTTTAAGAGCTCAGAATTGTTCATTCGGTAGTCTTACCGATTCAACGTCTTATCATCATTGCCTTTTTTTTTTTTTGTGTGTGTGTGTGTGAATCGATTTTTAAACTTCCATTTTTAATGGAAAAATATTCAACAAAACGTCTGACTTCGGGTTAGGATTCACACCTTGAGCATGGAAGAATGTTATATGAACGGAACATTAAGCCTTAATATTTTATTTTAATGCTGTTCAAACATGAAACAGATTACAACCTCTATAAGACTGAAATTACAGATAAATAAATAATACATTTTCATATAAATCTTACACTCTACAAGCTTACTGATTAGTATTTTCTAAATTTGAATGAAAAAAAATCGCAACAATCGACTTATAAATTCGTATCGGGATTAATCGGTATCGAATCGAATCGTGACCTGTGAATCGTGATACGAATCGAATCGTCAGGTACTAGGCAATTCACACCCCTAATTACGTCCCTACTAAATATCGTAAAAAAATCAAAATAAAAGTCTGCATTCTAGTCCCGAGTGAAGCGTCGTCGTCCGTGCAACGACTTTGATCAGCCACAGCGCTTCGTGACGGCAACATCTGTTTGGAGGCGTCCTGGGAGACGCGCGCCGGCGAGTTTGACCTTGCGTCAGCGGAGTTGGCCGGGCCTGTGTTGCGGCATAAACGGGACCACGCGTTACTGAAAGCCCACGCGCAAGAACAACAACAACAAAAAGACACACAAAGCGCACGTACGCTCGCATTTGTTTAGCGGCGGCCCCCGACGCGTTCATATCCATCACAGACGAACAAGCCGAGCTGTATATTTTCCCGCCTCGGGGCCTTCCTTCCAAAACACGGCGGCTCTGTCGCCTGGCTCGCGTTTTGTTGTCATAGACGCAGCTGCTCCCCTTCACGCGCACACCTCTGGCTGTATGCTCATGACAATTATATTGATGTTCGCCACACGCGTGCATGCAAACAGCGCAAGCGAAAGCGGCGGCGCGTCCTCAAGCGCAAAGCGGGGAAGCGGCAAAACACACAAGTGGGTTTTTATTTAGACAAACAATGTTTCCGCTGGAGCTGTCACCGTCTTCCCAGTTCTTTTTTTTTTTTTGTGGTCTTTTCCAATAGCTGTCTCGCCCCTCAACATCTTTCCTATCCGACTTCCTTTGTCATGCTCGTTTTCCCCTTCTGGCTCCAGTCTGTCAGGCTTGTCCTCCTTTACGCATCTGAGGCGCTTTCCCGCCGCATCCCTCTCGCTTGTCCTTTGGCTGACTCGCCGGGATGTCACTATTTCCGCTTTATTTCCTCACCTTTCCCTCCCGACGTGTCGATCACACCAGAGGGCTTGCCAAATACATCTTGCTGCTAGCCAAAAAAGGGGCCGCTCGGGTTGGCATCCCCGGCAGCAATTAAAAAAAAAAGGAGACGGATACACGGTTGCACTTCCGAGTTGTCATTTCAAAACGCTATTTCCTGTATATTGAAAATAGTATGACTAGTAGGGGTGTGAATTGCCTCGTACCTGACGATTCGATTCGTATCACGATTCACAGGTCACGATTCGATTTGATACCGATTAATCCCGATACGAATTTATAAGTCCATTGCTGCAATTTTTTTTTATTTAAATTTAGAAAATACTTGTACAGTGTAAGATTTGTATGAAAATGTATTTATTTATCTGAAACTTCGGTCTTATACAGGTTGTAATCTGTTTCATATTTGAACAGCATTGAAATAAAATATTAAGGCTTAATGTTCCATTCCTATAACATTCTTCCATGCTTAAGGTGTGAACCCTAACCTGAAGTAAAACATTTTGTTGAATATTTTTGCCGCCTATTGAATCGATTCGAGAATTGCGCCGAATCGATTTTTTTTTTTTAACACCCCTAATGACTAGTATGACTTCTAAAATTGACACAGCAGAGAGAAAGGTTTCGTTAATGTTGCCATATTCCAATAATTTGGGGCGAATCGTATTTGGACATATAATGACATATGTTTTGTTTGTTTTTTTACATCATATTTCACATCCTCTTTTATAAAGACACTGCCATTTGTTATCTGTTATGTAACTGATGATCATTTAACTGGAGTGAATTTCGAGGCATATTTTAACTCAAAATTAAAATTGAAATTCGGGGCATTTGACTTCCACTGTATTAGTGTTTGACCTTGATGGAGGTCTGAGCTCGCTTGTGTCTTGTTTTCACTACACTTTGACTCTCCACCTTTTTTATATTAAGTGGGTTTTGCTGCCATGCCGCATGCAACGGTGCAGAATTGATTAGGTGGCTTGGATGTGATTAGATCCAGCCCCCCCCCCCCCTCCTTGCCCACCTCATCTCATCCCTCCCAGTGTCCCTTTGCGTTCTTGCTCATTTCACATTCGCACCAGCGCCTTCTTTCCCCAATCTACATCGGAAAAGACCTCCTTGAAACGTATACAGCCCCTCCCTGGGTGCTCCCTGGATGCAGAGCTTTAGGTTTACATGGCGACAGATGGGGGAGGGGGTGGTCTCTTTTCATTGTGCGTTTATCTGAGTGCAAGTGTAAAGAAACAAACAATGAGGAAACATTGAAGCTCAATGTTGCCCCCTGGTGCCCGGAAGCGGTACTTACTCCCATCACACACATTTTTTTTTTTTAAACACACAGAATGTCATAATAATGATATATCAAATTACACCCTAAAAAAAAGAGAATTGTTTAACCAGTTTAAGAGAGCAAATTTAAATTTGTTGATCAATTTAATAAAATTGCTTCAATTGGTAACACACGATTGAATTAAGTTAGTCCAAATTGAATATATTTATAAGTATTTAAATGTAAATTAATCCACAAATTAATCCAGAGTGAATATATTAGGTTGAATGAATTATAATTATTTCAACTTAATATATTGACTTTGGATTAACTAAATTCAATTGTGTGTTACCTGTTGAAGCCATTTTTATTAAGTTGGTCAATTCAATTTGTAACCCTAAAATTGTTCAACAAATCTCTTTTTAAAGTGTACAAATCTTTTCAGAATGTACTAAGAGTCTGTCAAACATTAATAAAGGGATGATTAAAGGCACGGTCTTCCGTTTTCGCTCAGGAAAATGCACAATATTCATGAACTTCTCAATCTACACCTCTGGGCTTCTGTTAATGTGTGGTGGTGATTTTTTTCCTAATCCAATGGCAGAGCGGGAGGTGGCGGGGGGGCGTGTCACTCACTGGGCGAATTTGTCAGCTGCATGATGTCACTCCCGCGGCAACTTGACAGCACGCGCGGATTTTTTATTTTTTTTTCCTCCACTCACTCACTCACTCACTCACTCACTCACTCACTCACTCACTCACTCACTCACTCACGCTTACATGTGTGAGTGGAAAAAAAATAATAATCCGTGCGTGCTGTCAAGTTGCCACGGGAGTGATGTCATGCAGCCGACAAATTCGCCCGGGCCCGCCTGCCTACAGTGAGTGACACGCCCCCCTGCTCTGCGATTGGCTGGAGGGGTAAACAACTGTCTGTCCACAGAAACGTCCCGCTGTTGACAAAACAAACACAAAATGGCAAAATACAGGCTTTGGTGGTTTGGAAAAAATCACCACCGCACATTAACATAAGCCCAGAGGTGTAGACTGAGAAGGAATTCATGTGTATACATCCTGTATTTATATAGTGCATTTTCCTGAGCGAAAACGGAAGACCGAGCCTTTAATGCTTAACATTATGCCAAACTGAAAAGTGTCATTTTAGTTTTGATAAAAAAAAGAAGCCAGGGAATCATTTTCTGCTGCTGCCTCATTACAAGCAGCCAGCTGAAGTGTAAAGAAGCGATGCGCCGTCTCCAAGTAATATCCGAGCGTTATGTTTCCCAGATGCTGCTTAACAGCTCCTCGGAAGCGCGCAAGAGGCTCTGATGTCTGGCTGGCGGTGTCGCGAAGGGGAGAGCGGGGGTGCGCCGTTAACTCATCACGCCGAGCGCTAATGGGAGTGCAGTACTCGCCAAATGGCGGCCGTGTCAGCTTGGAGTTGCGACCGTCATCGCGCATGACATCAGGGTCACCTCACTTGACCCGAGTTCAGCTCGCGTCGGACATAAACGCAATCACAAAAAAAAAAAGTTGAGGTTACTTGTAAAATTTCAGGAGGAAAGGATCGAGGAAAATGTTAAGAGATCATTAAGTTATGTTGTTTTTGGTTTTTTTGCCCTATTTTTCTATAGGCGATATGACACAAAGGCATTCCGATTTCTCCAGAATCTATGGTCAAAATTTCAAAATCCTTGTGGCGTTGAACGTGCGCCTTCTAAGCAGACTGACCATTTTGTCACGTTGCCATTCAAACAACATTGTTAGCCAATCAGAAGTAAGAGTTAGGCAGGTGTTGACACAAACAGAAGTAAGTATGGTTGCAGAGATGTACAGTACAAACAATAAGTTGACGCAAACTGAGTTGTGAGGAAATGATAAACAATAAAAATGGCCAATCTAGTTCAATGGACTATTTTGTTGCTGTAAACGCAGTTAAAGACTGCACATTATGTCAATTCAAGAGAATTGCTTCTGCAATTCCAACCTTGCAAAAGTTTGAGTGTTTAACTCATTTACTCCCAAAAACGTATAAATACGTTCTATTTTAAATATTACCATGCTCCTAAAGATGTATTTATACATTTTGGCTTTGATGCAGCCTCTGAACTGAAGAAAATGCTTGAAGCAATGGTAGTTTTTACAAAAACGGCCAGCAGATGGCAGCAGAGTATAAGCGATCAAAAAGCTCTTTTCCCCACAGTTTTAAACAGATTTGTAAATAATGATGAAACTTAGCCATATTCTAATGCTAATTGATGCAAAATGGAAAAAAAGATAGAAATGTACTTTTTTTTCTCCTGGTGGCCATTCATTTTATCCTTCAAGTGAGTGTTTAAAGTGTGTTTTATTGTTGTTAGCACGGATTGAAACTGATTACGAGTGACTGGTGGGATTAGCCAATATTAAACTCGTACTTTAAGTATTCCCCGAACAGCTAAAAAAAAAAGTTGAATGGTGGTGACAGTTGGACTATCAATACCAAACACTGCCCTTTGTTGTCTACAAAAGGATTTGTGTCATTTTGGAGGTTTTCAGCCTCTCCAATCTTCAAGACGGCTCATAAAAAGAGTTGCGAGATACCCCGCGGGATCATGGGAAGTCGTCGTCTTCATGATTAAAATCTGACATGACTCACGACGATGCAAAAAACATCTCATATCTGCTCGGGGGCAAAGCAAACACAATAAAAACAAAAATGGCTCTTAGGCAAAGAGGATTTTATTACGGCAACGACTTCATATTGTATTATGCACAATGTTTATGAAGTATGTTATCGATATAGCATCCATGTTCTTATATAGCCTACGGTGTCGTACAAACGATTACGGTACTTCCACAGCAACTGTTTTTACGTGTTTACATTTGTCAATACGGCCATTGATTATTACGTTTATTACATCAACATAGCGGCAACGTTTGATGACTTGCCATAAAGCACAAAATGCTAATAGTTGAATTGTACAAGGTCGGATCTTGACCAAGCTCATCTTGGATATTAAGAGAGAAGTATTTATCATGGGGACACATACTGGTTAAAAAAAATAAAAATAAAAAATAAAAATAAATAAAAATAAATACAAAAATTTAAAAAAGTGAAAATATACTTACTATACTGCCCAAAACTTAAAATTTCAGAAGCAAAAACAATTGACGGGAAATTTGGTTGATACGCCAAAGATGCATGAGCGCATCTGAAGGACTCCTGAGTAGAAAATAACAGGAAGTTAGCAAATCTGGTTCTTCGAAGCAGCCATTTTGAGCATTTTTTTTCTATTCCGCATACAACTTACGACTGCACCCCACCAATTTCCTATGTGCATTCACTAACCCTCCTTTATTGATTTTTTTTTTTTTTTTTAAACCCAGAGGCAGCAGATACAATGAAAACATCAGAGGCCCCAGAATGGAACCCTGTGGAACACCATACGTTCCGTTTTACATGTGAATTCATCATAGTATGAAGGGTAGTTCTGTCACGAACAAATATTTTTAGAATCCACTAATCTATCAATTATTCAATTGATTAATCGACTAATCTGATTGATTTGAATTATTGCATTAAAGTGTTTTACTGTTTATGAACGATTAAACATACGGGGAGTTGATGTTGTACGATGTTCCTGGTTCGGTCATTGTTTTCCAAAGTAAAACAAAAAAATGTTTGCAAATGTCTTATTTTGATTAAACATAAAAGATAATCAGTCTTCTTTCTTGAAGGATGACAGAAATCAGTGAACAATTACTGCTGATATGCTGAAATCAGAGGAATTGGACAATTTCAAGTTTAAAAAAATGGCCCCAAACGATTACTCAATTATAAAAATAGTTGTTGATTAATTTGATAATCGATTACTTGCTGATTAATGATTGATTAATTTCGACAGGTCTAATTGAAGTGTTACAATAATAAAGAAATCACACTGTTATGTGCTGAGTTTGGATCTCAAAGCGCAGACACAAATAAGGTTTTAACATTTATTCGCATAACATCGAGAGGCGTAGAACAAACTTGACTAGACGAGAAACAACCAGAATGCATCGAGAATCACGAGACGCCGAGACCCCTTGCTTGGGCTGTGGAGATGCACAGAGGAACAGAGGTAATAATCCGACAAAAAAAAAACACACTTCTCAGTTTGGCTTAAATAGACAGTGAATCGATCTCATTGATTGTGGCTAGACATGTGGGTAATAGTACATGGAATCATCTGGTTGGCTGTTGACCCAGTAAAGAGATTAAAGATTCTTGACATCACATATCTCGCTCCTGACATCACATAGCCTAAAACCAGTTGAAACTAGATGCCGGTTACATCAGTACAAAATAGACACTTGATCTCTCGGTCATGACCCAAACTTAACCCTGGCGTGACCCAGTCATGAGTTAAGACCGGCAAACATTATCCCTGCATGACCCTAGTCATGACAACACAGTCACAACTGGGAACACCAAATACTCCGCCGCACTGATGTTCAAGAACGGAAGTTAAACGTCAAAAAAAGTTCCTCATTGGACCATTGAGTGGAAGGTGGACCATTTTTTTTTTTTTTTTATCCAAAATCTCAGTATTATTTCACTGATAACAGTAAGTGCGGCGGTGGCCAGATTCACGAGTCAGGAAATCGTGCGCGCAGAGCAGCTGCAGGCCGGTGGCTAATTACTTGAGCTTTTGCTTCCCCGAGTAGGTGGCATTAGATCAATTATGAACACGCTCAGCTGGCCGCCGTGTTCACACATTTCTGGCAGCGGAAGACCTTTTCTCCTTGGAAGCGCCGGCGCGTACCACGATCCGGATGAAACATCCAGCGTTCAACTTCTTAACTTACTACAATATCACGCAAATTATTATTATTTTTTTTTTATGTCACACCGACTGATTAGTTGCATAACGGTTAGGACTGTTTAATTAAAATATTGAAAATCAAATTTAAAACAAAACCAATGAAAAAAATTTGCGCTGTCATGAGTACATTTTTTAAAATAATTAATTGCACAATATTCCATATAAAGACAATTAATTGCATTTTTAATTACTATTTTCTACTAAGCTTGTAATCTTGTTATTAAAATGGAAGCTTAAACATGTCTTGACAATAATATGTTATATGTGACTTCACTAGTCTAAACATGACGTTCTGATTAATATTACATTTGTGGAATATAAGTTATGAAGCAAAATCCAGCCATTTTTATCTATCTTAGGGGTCGGCCATTTTGCTACCTGATGTCGACAGAAGATGACATCACAGTTGCTCAGGGCTCAGGCAATGACCAATCACAGCTCACCTGTTATCTGAGGCAACGACCAATCACAGCTCCCCTGTTATCTCAAGCTGAGCTGTGATTGGTTGTTACCTGAGAGAGCAATATTGATGTCATCTTCAGTCGACAGCAAGTGGCAAAATGGCCGCCCCCTGAGATGGATAAAAAAATGACTGGATTTTGCTGCTTAACTCATCTTCCACTATCACAATATTAACCAGAAAACCATATTTAGAACATATGAACATATGATTGTTCTAAAAAAAAAAAAAAATGAAAATGGGGGATAGACTTCCCTTTAATGTAAAAACCATCAAATCCAAAATATATTTAGATCGAAAGAATGTTCTAGTAGCTTTCTTTGGTTCTAGAATACAATTGTTCTGTAAAATTTAGCTGTTGAACAAAACAATCAAAACATATTCAGCTTTACAGACATCTTATATTCTTCTCATAGAAAGAATTATTAAAACTACTGATACTCCATCATTTTTTCATCTTCCCAACAGTTACTTCTCTAAGTTTGGCTGCACACTAAGTTAGTTAACAGAGTTAATTTTTTAAAAACGCTTTATTGAATTGACATTAATCTTAACACTTTTTGACATGCCCTAAAAAAAAAAACAACAACATTTATATACCAGCCATTGCTCATTACAGTAAAATGAAAAACAATTACAGTACAATAAACTGCAGTCACTTCAAACTTAAGTGGCTTGCACTCGAGCAAACACGCGAGTTAACTTTGCCAATGAGTCAAGCGGTACTAAAAAAATAAAAATAAAAAAAAGAGGTCGTGACGAGCTGTAACGGCTCCCCACGCTAAATAGTGTACACGCTGCGAGCCTTACGCGTCTCCATGCTCCGGTTGCATAACAGGACGGCGTTAACTCTAGCACGCCTTCGTTCGTCGCGCGGTGCAATAAATGACTGTGTCGAAATTTTTTTTAAAAATATCAAATAAGCCCCTGATGACTCCGGTGGAACGAAAGCGAGCGCACCCTCTCCCTTGTAAACACTCGCTTATATAACGGTTGCGTGCTCCAGGATGTTTTCTATTAATCGTTGGTAAATGACACTTTTAGAAGGAACACGGTGGCTTTACGCGCCGAGAGTGCACGTGGAGGCTACGTTTTATGCTCATTTATCTGCTCATCGTCGATTGTGTTCATTTGATAATGACGTCAAGTGTTTCATTACGCTTTACTATCGATAGTGGTGAACTTGCAATTTCGAGGACGATCCCTTTCTCAAAGCCGCAGCGTAATGAAATAAAAGCCAGACCGTCTTATCGAGAAGACGCAGGTATTACGGGAAGCAAATGACGACGCGGCCTGTGTGAAGCTCTCAACGCATTCTCGCCCACGGAGGTGACAAGGCCTGCCAGGACTCGGTGACACTGACGCCGCAGAGTGTTAAAAGACGAGATAATGACGTCTGCTCGGCCCGAACGCGCGGCATCGATGAGCAAATGTCATCGCACCTCACAGATTTGCACATTTCCATCTCATCTCCAACGCGACATGGACACGACAGGCGCATCTTTTTCCCCCATTCATGTGCGCAGTCAGTCAGTCAGTCTTTGAGGCACTTACAGTCACTTAGTTACAGTAGTTCATCAATTACAAAGTCATTCGTCAGTAATATTGGAAGTAGCTTTTAGCTAGATGATTAGAGAATTAGTTGTTTATCAATTGGCAAGACAGTCAGTCAGCCCGTTGATTTGGCACTGAGTCATGTTGTTACTTCATTAGCTATACTGTAGTAGTTAGTTATTCGGTATTGCAGTCAACTGCAGTTAATAGTCGCTCATACAGTATAAAGTTAGTAAATCACGTCAGTCAGTTAACTTGTCAGTCAGTTTTTGGTTAGTTAGTTAGTTAGTTAGTTACAGATAGTTAGCAAGTTAGTTACAGATACAGTTAGTTACAAGTAGTTAGTTAGCTATCTATCTATCTAGTTAGTTAGTTAGTTACGGATATCTAGTTAGTTAGATACAGTTAGTTAGCTAGTTAGTTACAGATGCAGTTAGTTAGCTAGTTAGTTAGTTAGTTAGTTAGTTAGTTATAGATGCAGTTGTTGCAGATAGTTATACATAAAGTTAGTTACAGTTATAGTTAGTTAGTTACAGATAGTTATAGATACAGTTGGTTACAGATAGTTAGCAAGTTAGTTACAGATACAGTTAGCTAGTTAGTTACAGATACAGTTAGTTACAAGTAGTTAGTTAGCTAGCTAGTTAGAGTTATATAGTTAGTTACAGATACAGTTAGCTAGTTAGTTAGTTACAGATAGTTAGTAAGCTAGTTAGTTAGTTACAGGTAGTTAGTTAGTTACAGGTAGTTAGTTAGTTAGTTAGTTACAGTTATTTAGTTACAGATATAGTTAGTTATTAGTTAGTTAGACCATCGATATTTACTTTATTTGAGTAATTGTACCTAATCAGCCAGTTGAACAGTCATTTAATATGGTAAAATTAATGTGCTAGGTTGTTTTTTTTTAAGGTACATTAGTTATTCAGTTAACCCGTCAGTCAGTTAGTCCATTCATTTTATTTTGTCAGTCAGGTAGCTAATCAGTCAGCTAGTTAGATAGTCGGTGAGTAAGGGGAGTCAAGCCTAGGGGCCAGAACTTTCCGGTGGGGTGACCAAGGTGACACAGTGAGGGGTGACCTGTAGCATCGCAAGACAGAGGTTGGCAGGACGGCCTTGGCTACACTGCCAACATGGCGTGCAAGTCATTGTTTCCCGTACCATCGACCATGAGTCATGGTTTCATGAATGAATGCACCCATATACCAAACTTGCCCAACACACACATAGTACAAGCTGGAAGTAAAAAGCAACGTTTCATTGAGATGAATGGACTGGATAATGTTGATTTCTTTGCTTTTGTCACGTCTATTCTCTGCACTGATTCGCTAGCTAACAACCAATCAGAGCGATCGTCACGGCCGGTCGATGTCCTTTAGTATACTGCCGATCATCGGCTCATTCATTCAAATCATATCGAAGAAGCACAATGATAAAATAATCTCTTAATTCTTCACAATTCCAAATATTGCTTTTCACTTTCTGTTCCTGGGTGGCTATGTGAATTACTATGTGAATATTCAACGATAAATATATCTGGTACATTTTTAGCTCTCCCAACTCCTTCTTTTGGAGGCAGCTTAACATTCCAAACAGCAGCAGCAACATTCCTTTCTACCTCCCTTCGTGATTTTAAAGCTGTCATTGAGATATGACTTCATTATGCTGTCATCCCATTAGATGTCCGTCAAGGCAACGTCAGTTCTCACTCGCTCACTGTAAGAGGCCAACATTTATTTTCTCCCGCACTCAATACCGTCATTTAGCCCCTTCAATCCCTCTCTCTCTCTCTCTCTCTCTCTTTCCACTAATCCTTTTCTTCCCTCCCACGCCGGTGGCAGAAAAAGGGAGAGGCGGAATGAGACGAGAGAGGACACGGCAGCGCGAGGGAGGTGAGGAATGATGTCACAAGTTGTGAGGGAAGGTAAGGACGCGGGAGGCGGAGTGCATCGGCGTGAAGAGTGTGGGAGAATGGAAAACGCATCGGGGCGGCCGGGAGATGACAAACGCGAGCCGGAGAGGACACGGGGAAGGACGACACGTCCACAGATGCTCTTAACAAAGAGTCTTGAAGTTACTATCCTTGTATTATGTTGTCATTCAAACATAGCCTAGTGGACTATACCGGAATATGTCTCCTCTTGGATGTAAGAAAACAGTAGTGGCATAGCTCATGTGGTAGAGTGGCAGTCTCCCAAGCTGAAGGTCACGGGTTTGTTCCTCAACCCCAGTTTAGAGTACATTTTGCTCTACAAAGCAACATTTGAGAGATTTTATCTTGAAACTTTCTTCTATTGTGCTTGTTCCGATTGGTTTGGTGGACTGGTGCCTATATCCCATCTGACTTTTGGCAAGATCCAGGTGGGACCACTTTCTCACCACCCAGAAAGAACTTGATTTGGTTCGCCAGATTTTGACAGCTGTGTTCGCACCTGACAACGGAAACTTTATACGAGTTTGATTAAAATCAACTAAATGTTAAAGTGAAAGAAAAATCTTCGGGAGATCGTCTTATTTCGTTCTTGTTGACAGGTTGCTTTCGAGTGTTCACAATTCACATTGCGCAAAAAAAAAAAAAAAAAAAAATCTCTGAATTTGGGACGAATGTGATCACAAAGATGACTATTAGATAAAAAAAAAAAAAAAAAAGTGGACCAGAAATAGAACTCAGGCCTCAAGGGTTCTCAAAGTATAAAGTCGCTTATCTGTTTCACTTTTTGATACACATTAGATGACTAAGTGCAGTTAATTTAAACAGATTAGAAAAAAACACTATCATAACTAATTTAAGATGGATGAATGAATAATTCACAACCAGAGACGTTACAGTGGATTTATTCAATAAAGTCTTGTTAAGAAATAATTGAGAAGCGACTACTGAAGTCATATTGCAAGGGCACACAGTGTCATAATATTGTGACTTTGTCGGAAAATTACATTTTCAAATTGGAAGGAATGCACATTGGCATTCATTTTTGATTGAATGAACTGTGAGATGGAAAGATTGAGAGTTGGGGAACAAATCCATTTCACCGCCGTACTGCAACAGTACCAAAATCAACTGAATCAACGTATTGGATGGATTATTGGTAGGGGGTGAAAAAAAAGAAAAAAAAAAGAAAGAAAAAAAAAAGAAAGAAAAAAAAAGTCCTATTTTTCTGTTTCACTATCCCAAGGGGAAAAAAAAAAAAAAAAAAAAGAAAAGTCAAATAGCATTTATTGAGCTCATACTGCGACAGCGAGGAAAATGGAAAATTGCTCATGAAAGTGAAGGAAATGGCGTGAATAGGAGAATGTAGCTGTAAGCCTTTACAATAATTTGGAAGCGGAATGAATGACGGCAAAATGTAGGTCAAAAAAAGTGACGGGGGCGCCATTAAAGTAGACCTGAAACGGCGGCTTGTGTTGGAAAGGAAAAAAGGAAGCTTCACGGAATGAACATCTCCATCTTGGAATGGACTCACTTGCGTAAGTATGTTTCACTACGACCGTGAAAACACACGCCCTCTACCCCCCCCGCACCTCTTTCGCAATCATCACTCCTCTTCGTTTTGCAGCCTGATGAATAATGAAGCTTTGATTTCTCGCCGGGCACGTCCAGAACCTGGACGAACCTGCACGCGTGTCCGCCGGCCAAGTCGGAGAGCGGCTGCCACTTTGCCGCCACCTCCTCCATCATCATGTGTCCATGGGCAAAGCGTTTGGACCCAAAGCGACACATCCGGAGGGCGGCCATGTTGATGCTGAGATGATTAATTTCTTCATAGCTTGGCGACGCAAACATGCACTCGACTCGACTGCACTTGACCAAGCATCTTATGTACACTCCGTTTGCAAACCATCATGTGGAAATGTCAAGGGCAGCCTTTTTTTTGGCAAAATGACACATTCTTAAGCCATAAATTGATGTTTATAAAAATGGTATTCGTACTTTCTGACCTCTTTCAAACGGGTCGAGGATTCTGCATACTCAAGTACCAACGGCCAAATGTGACCGACGTCTACCCGTGGCGTCTGCCCAGACGTCGGCACGTCGGGTAGAAAAATTACGTAAATATGCACCACACCGACCCCGACTCTTACATACCTTGAGTAATTCTCAACTATATCGTCGGCGACGGAAGTCCTAATCGGAAACCTCTTTATGGGGGCGGGATATAAAAATGTAAACAATGCATACCGGTTACTCTCTCTCTCATGATGTCCTCCCACGTGAATGAAACCCTTTTTGAAACGGCTTTTTGCACAGTATCGTACTGTATATGAGTAAAGCCGACCTATATCCAGTCGCGTCCGATTTCATACCTTTGTCGACAAACCTTTTAACGGTTATATCATACAATGCCGGTCTCACATGAACCAAAGACCCTAAGTCAGGGGTAGGGAACCCTGGTCCTCGAGGGACACTGTCCTGCCTGTCTTCCATGTTTCCCTCCACCAATACAGCTGATTTGATTAAATGGATCGTTATCAGGTTTTCTACAGAGCTTGCTGGTGATGATAATTATGATAACGAGTCAGCTGTGGACTCTGTATCGGTCCGTCGTGGTGAAGAAAGAGCTGAGCCAAAAGGCAAAGCTCTGGATTTACCGGTCCATCTACGTTCCGACCCTCACCTATGGTCACAGGCTGTGGGTCGTGACGGAAAGAACGAGATCCCGGATACAAGCGGCCGAAATGAGTTTCCTTCGCAGGGTGTCCTGATGCTGATTCAACGTGTCGAAATCGCTGAACCCCCCCCGACATATTCCAACTTGATACGACTTTACGACAGTAATTTATACAACGCTGTCCGACTCCCGACGTCGGATTGGTGTATCTAGGCCTTAAAACATCGCTCCAGTACTAGCATAACATAACGTTGGATCCCTGGTACATATAGTGTGGAATTATTTAAAAAAAATAATATCAACTCTCTAAACGTTGCATCTTGCAAAATACAGAAAAGAAAGGCCAGATTTGGAACAGCCTTCACAAGACTTTATGAAGTCTTCAAACGCAGACTCCAAAGACGACGCGCCCTGAACTGGGACACAGCGACTGCGTTTCCGGAGTTCCGATGTACAACTTGCTCTCGACTGAGCTCAATACACTTTTATTTATAGAGCACTTTAAAAGCAAACGCAGATGAAACGAAGCGCAGTACTTAAACGCAAAGCTCACACAACAAAGAAAAACACAAAGTTAAAACCAATAAAATCAAATTAGGCACTAAAACAATGGCTGATTCTAAAGCTGTGTTGAAAGTCAAGGATTAAACAAAAAAAAGGCTTTTCGGCATATTTTACAAACGGAGAGTGAGGATGCTTGTCTAAAGTATTCTGGGAGGTCATTCCATAGTTTAGGACTAGGCATGGGCCGATTACCGTTTTGATGGTTGACTATGGTTTTCAAAAGTCAACGTTTCAATAGCCGCTAATACTAGCTGTCACCGATAATGAGCTCTTTTCATTTTTGAGGGGATTGTCTTAGCAAGGCAAAATAGGATTGGCCGCTTGCAGAGTGGAATTAAAAAAAGCCGCCTCTTTGAAGTTATTTACCTCCGTTTAACTTTTTTGTCCTTCTCAGTGGGTAAGGAGGAGGGAGCAACATGAGATACTACAAACACAGATGCCTTTTTTTTTTTTGCTCTGATTCATGTGCACTGTCCTAATTTAAAAAAAAAAGGACAGAAAGAAAAGAAAGCAGATGCCAGTGGGTCCTAGTTAGCCCCAAGAAAAACAAAAGTTCTAAAAAATAGCTCACCAGTGATGGGAATTACGATTTACTATGAAGAACTAAAACAGAAGAAGAACCATACTACATTCTACACTAAATATTCTATATTGTGATTAAAAATAAAATACATTGTGTTATGAGAGAAAAATGCTGTTTTTATTTGCTCAAAAAAAATTTTTGAATGCTCAATCCCACTAAGATTGTAGCAGCTTGTAGAGCCCTGATCAGACAGGGAAGCAGGAGTGCAAAACCAAAGTGCAACCAGAGTAGGATCTATGTGCTCCCTCTTACACGTTCCAGTTAAGAGTCAAGCGGCAATTTCGTCAATTTTCTACCATTTGTAAAAATAACACACTCTGAATAAATGAATAAATTCACCAAATTGCGACATAGGCCAGCAATTTGTGCAAAAAATGAATCATCATTATTGGACCAATTAAAGTGAAATGTCGCAGCAGTGTGGTCCGGTTGTAAATCAAAGTTTTACGGTATGTTTTGCATCGTACATTTGAATTGCAAATCCACCGAGACGACAAGTGTGAACATATTGCAGCAAGCGTTAGGCACAGCACGAAGGTCCAAAGGCGCGAGCACGAGCGCAAGCAGCTGCTCGCAGGTGAAAGGCGCCAGACAAATGGAACGTCTCAGCGCTGACGTCTGTGGAATGTTTCAATCGGTGATGGATCTCCTCATTTGCGCATCATGATGGCTGGGAAAGCAAAAAAAAAAAAAAAAAAAGGTGTTTGGGCTTGGGGTGATGCCATTTCACATGTTTTTCTTACGCAAAAGTGACTTTGGGGAAATGACCGTCATGGCACGGTCATGAATCCATCCACATGATGTAACAAATGAACTATTGTCCTCTGCTGCATTTACTAAAGGGACAGCAACATGAAAAATCAACTTCTTGGAGCTTTTAGCCGTGTTAAAATGCTAATTGATGAGAAATTCGAGTTCATTCTGCTCTCCAGGGACCAGCCCCTCCCAACCTGAGAAAACACGCTGGTGCTCACTTTATGACGTCATAATGTGCGGGCCCACTCCCACCCGCCCCATTTCTCTGAGACCTCCATGGGATAGTGACAAAAGTACCCGTTATCAGTGTAACATTCTATCCAAATCAATTAAAAGCAATCAATTATCCTTCACGTTTGTATGCCAAAGTGCAATGACAATGGGCTGTCTTAAAATCCCACAAAGGTTCTGGCTGACACGTGTGTAAACTACAAGTACATTTTTTGCACTATTAAACCTAACTGAACGAACAGTATAGTGGTTAGTGTGCACGCTCTGTAAGCAGCAAGTCCATGGTTCGAGTCCAGCTCAGTTTTTTTCCCCCTCCTTCTTCCCCACACTCCACGATTTCTTACGGCAAGGAGCCGTTTTGTTTCAAATGTTTATTGAAGAATTGGCTTGCGTCAAATTGTGTGGAGGAGCGTTCAAACGCAGAGCTACAATAGCAGACTGCAGGCTCGCCGGGGGCGTGGCAATTACACGGGGAGAGGCAGGGTTTTACTGAACCAGGTGTTTTACTTCCGCGTTGAAAATTAACCAGCAAAACACCTAATATTTCATTTAAAAAAAAATTACATCGCCATGGTGTTTAAGGTAAGATTAAATCATTATATGCGTAGAGTTAACTTTTAATATCTAACGGCAAAAAAATGCAAATGTTGACTGACAACATGGAAGTGTCCGTGGCTTCTTCTTTGAGCGTAAGAGTGTAAACTTCAAGTCGAGCTCAGTCGCACGCTCGTAACATTCCGTTGCACACTGCTTGATTTCATGTAGCACCTCAACTACAGCTATTATTACCTAAAAGCCAGCGTACAATCCCTGCACTACACAGTTTGCCCCGTTGTGCAGCATTCAAATATCGAAAGAGGATTCGGCCCTAATGCACTTTCCTTGTCATTTCGGACCAAGCACTACAAATCACTTGAAGGGGGAAAAAAAAAAAAAAAAAAAAAAAAAAAGACTGATTTGAATGGATTTCCGCCATGTGAGACTTGCAGCTTCAACTGCATTCATGTGCTGTGATATGTGCTGTACACTCGCCTTTTGACGAAGTTCGAAAAGATAACGATGCATTATGGTGTTTTCTACTTCTGCTCCCCATTTAATCCGACTCTTTGATCGATCCGATCTGGAAAACGCCGTCGTCCTCTCCAATTGTTTCGGGCCGCAGAAAGCTGTCTGCTTTCTATCTTATTGGTGTCAGCACTAGCTGAAGGCGCCGAGATGCATCAAAAAAGCTCAGGGACTCATTACCAATTCCCTCTTCCAGAGAGGGATTAAATATTATTTATGGTGCAGGGGGGGGGGGGGGGGGTAGACTTAAGTTCACTTGAATTGCTTCTGCCCCCGTTGTCAATCCAAATGACGCGCTCGGAGCCTTTATTTGAGAGCTGAATGCATTTGGAGGGTCTGTTTTGCCGCAGGACATTGTAAGAAGAGCAGCCATCCAAATTAGGCTGAATGCACCGGAGGACAGAGAAATTGATATTGACTGACAAGAGCAATTAGAATCTGTCTTAACGTTCTGGACTTCGAGTAACATTCGGAACGTGACCGCTGATTGCTATTGATATGTGGTTTAGTTACCGGTCGATGGAAAGGAAGTCACTCCATAGGACTCATTTCAGGATGATTTGAATTCCTCGGGCAGGGGGACTGATATTTAACATCTTCGTTTATTTTTTAAGACTAGAAAGAATCGGCAGGTTTGTCCTTACTGCTGTATTCTGTGTGGTGCACTCAAAATGACCAACTAGCATAGCATAGCATAGCATAGCATAGCATCAAGACAGATGAAGAATACAGTGAAGAAAGAGCAGAAGAAGAAATAAAAGAAGCTAGGCTTAGTGTTAGCTTATCTGGAAACTACATTTTACTGTCAAACTATTGTCGTTTCTATTGCGGTGAATGACTTATGAGATGTTATCCAAATGCAAGTTTGCTAACTGGGTACAGTTAAATCATCGCGTCACGAGTAAAAGGATTTGCAACAAGTTTAACATCTACAATTGTTGGCCCTGACCACTTTCCGAGCAGATCGGGGAGGAAGAAAGGAACACAAGGTAATTGCTCGGGATAATCTTTCAGAGACATACCACATTAGAGCCTATGGTTGAGAAGGAAAATACTCAAATATGGCAATTGTTAAATTAGGCCTCTTCATGATTAGATCGGTGACTTGAGCTGGGCCGTTGTGTCGCTGTGACCAGTCCTGGTTTGGCGCCTTTCTATCTATCTATCTGCACTCTGGCACACTTATCCAGTTGAAACCAGTTAAGACCATCAGGTCACACATTTTCATTTAGGCTAGGTAGAGCCGGCCCCCGTGGGGGTGGACGGCCAAGGTAGTATAAGAGTAGCGACCATTTTGAGTGTGGCAAGCCTTCTTCTGCGTTCAGCAGAAAAAGCTCCACAGCTGCTGCGGACTCAATCTTTCTGGCATCCAGTAAATAGTTCAATTGAGATTATGCAGTCTCCTGGTTGTTATTATTAGTATGGCCAGCTAATATTAACTAACCTTGCTAACGCAAGATGAATTCTCACGGTATTTGTGAGTTCACAATACTGTTAGCTAGTATTTCCATGTTGCATTTGTGTGTTATATTGTTTTTGCCATACAATCAACAGCTGGGAAAAAGTACTTTAAAAGTACTGACAGTCCCCGTTTTGGCTTGAAACACAGCTCGGAAAATGTGTAAATTGTGGCATTCGTAAGTCAAGGTCGCACTGCAGAAAATATTTGGAATCTTTTGCGGCGTATAAATTCCTCAACAGTGATCAAAGGAATGCTTTGATGGCGCTGAAAGTAAATATCGAATATTTTTTTTCAATTAAAGTTGAATAGTTGAAAGAAAAGGTTAAGCACAGAGGTGCCCTTCAGTGAAGCCAAGCAGACGTCTCCTCGGTAATGTTTACCGAGTAATCTCATTACATCTCAGCATTCGTGTGATGTCTGCATCCTTGGGAAAAAAAAAAAAAAAAAAAAAAGGTTATTTCATTAGTAATCCTTTGCGGGGAAAGATCACCTGCTATCTCTCCTTAGCATCCCGACCCCCTTTTTTGTCACCGATTCCACGGATCCACATTCCGTCGGGATTAATTGACATCAAGGCCGCTTTTTGATGTGGCGCCACAGCCAAGGTGCGGCGATTATTAGCGCCTCATCACGAGCCTTCCGTTTGCTCTCCGTCTCGCCATCTGTCCGTGCTCATCAATGCGCGTTGCTGCCATGGGGCGAGGACGTGCTGGCGAGGGGGGTAAATGTCTGGGTACAAAGTAGCCTTCAAAACAAGATCTGGGCTCCACTAAAAGGCATTTCTTGCGGCGAGGCTGAACTTTGCTTTATCAAAGGTGTCAGATGGCTGCTTGACACAAGACGCCGGTTTTCTGACGGGATTATTTTCCCCAAGACGACTTTGACAAAGCCTCAAAATTTTAAGCCCAAGCTGCTCCCAAACGACGGAATTTTAGTCGAAGGGTGTCGAGGGAAATGCTCAATTCCAACAATCCAATGTTTTGTTTTGGGGGTTTTTTATGCCATGAACCGGTTTTCACAAAGAGCAAAATTTGACGGACGGGCACTTCAAGCTTCCACCAGATGTATCAAATCCAGGTCCAGAAAGTAAAAACTAGGGATAACTGATTGTCGATTGGGACGATAATGGGCTCCGATATTAAGCATTTTGACGAATAGAATATAGGCATCGGCCAATTTGAAGAATCATATGGCCGATAATTGAGCCAATTAAAAAAACAAAAAAAACAAAAAAACAAAAAAAAACTTTACTTCAGGGAACTAATTTAAATGTATTTTTTTTTTATTATTATTTATTTATTTTTAATTTTCTGAGATGCTGCTGACCCTGGGAACTCTCTGCACCTTCTGTTTTTGTTTGAAATTAAAACTAAGAGAAGTAAAAAATAAAAATAAAAAAAATAAACAATTTTATTAGCTGTATTTAGTGTAGCAAACAATTTGTTTTTATTTAACTCGTTACATTTTAAAAACAAAGATGTCTATAGACTAAGATTTAAAAAAAATAATAATAATAATAATTTTACTAACCCTAAAAGTTGCTCAATAAGCATATGCTTTAAAAAAAAAATTTGAAAAACTTAAGAGCTGGAATTTGTATTTTTTCCAAATTTTGATGCCAATATTTTCCCTTTTTAGTGAAAATGAATATCCAAAAATCGGTTATCGGTGTCCTTGACTACTAATAATCGGTATCGGCCCTGAAAAGATCATATCGGTCTAGCTCTAGTAAAAACCCTGACAGTTCTTTTACTCAAACAAGCTCCCGGTGCCCGTTGAGTAGAAGCAGCTGTGGCAAAATCCAAACTGTGTCCGGGTTTTAACTTTCTGGACGTGGATTTGACACCTCTGGTTGCCACTAGAATCCGCTTCCACTACTCCATGATGACATCATGTAGCTAGCAAATATTTAGGACCTTATGATCCTCCACCTTCCATTTGAGGATGACCAAAAGGGTTTAGGCCTGGAAACACACTTGGCCTTTACCCTCAGCCTCTTTAGCAAGGTCGTGGTCATCTGAGAGGCGTGTTTGGGGTCATTATCATGTTGGAATACTGTCCCGCGGCCCAAATTTCCATGCTTGAGTTTTGCCAAGACCTTCTTGCCGCCACACACATTTGACACCATCTGAAACCAATCCTGAACTGAATACATTCATCTTGGTCTCATCAGACCGCAGGGCATGGTTCAAGTAATGCATGTCCTTAGTCTCAGTCTCTCAGGGCTGTCTAGGTGTTTTTGTTGTTGTTTACTCCACATAGTTATGATGACAAGCTTTTTAACTTGGCTTTCATTTTTAAATATTTCGTCAACTCAAGCATGTTCATGTTTAATAAATGTAAGCCTACAGAAATAAGAAAAAAAAAAGAAAGAAAGGAAAATATCATCACTATTAATTTTTATTCATTCTTAGCTTAAGGTTTATTCCCCTGAGGAATAATATTTTCATCCCGGCGAAGTGGAGGGCAACTAGAATGCACTGATGTGCGGCCATAATGAGATGCCAAAGCGATGATGGTGCATTTACAAGATAACACTTTCATTAAGCTTAAATAAATCAATTTAGGAAGGCAACATTAAAATTATTCGACTATGAACGATCGGAGGCACTGGCGTATTAGCGATCTGTAATTAAAGGGAAATGTAAAACCAGTTAGTCACACTTCATTAAGAGCAAGAAACATCGCATGCAATGTGGGCTCTGCACGGGTTCATAAGTTCAATTTTTTTTTTTAAATATACTGTAGATCAGGGATGTCAAACATACGGCCCGCGGGCCGGATCAGCCCCGCAAAGGGGTTTAACCGTTATAAACATGTAAACATATAAACAAACAAGTAGCAGATTAAAAAAAAAATTAAAAGAGAAGAAACTTATAGCAATCATTCGTGATCGTTTACATAGTTAAAGGGAGTAGGAAGAAGTGCAAAACTTATCTGGTCCTAACCCTTATTCTTTGTATATTTTGACTTAATTATTAATACATTTCAATAAAAGAAAATGTATAATCCTGCTTTTGTGTAAACAAATGCACTTTAACACGTGTATATCTATCAAGAGCGTATGAACCGGTACATGAAATTCATAGGCATACACAATAATAATGCATCCTCATACTCACATATAGGGCTGCTTGATTATGGGAAAAATAATAAGCACGATTATTTTGGCAATAATTGAAATTTATTTTTTGGTACAAAACGAGAAAATATTTACACATTCAAAAATATTAATACCAATTTTAAAAAATTAAAACACTATAATTATGTAAGTTCCTTTTGGACCAAACAATTTATAACAATAATAATATTTATTTATGTATTTATTTATTTATGTATTTATTTATGTATTTATTTATTGGCAAAAACTTGAAGTTGGAGTGCAGCATGTGCTGTGCAGTAGGATGGTCATTTATTTTTTGGTACAAAAAATGTTTAAACGTAAAAAAACAAACAAAATATTAACAAAACAAAGAAATTTTAAACACTATAATTAACAAAGTTTATTATATTAGTTACTAAAAAAGGTGCAAATGTCTAAATTTAAACAACTCAAAAATTAGTACTGTAGTAATCATCTTCTTTTTTTTTTTACGATTATGCAGATTTTGTAATTGTGGAGTGTATTAATTGAAATTGTAATTGAATTTCGATTTAATTGCACAGCCCTACTCACATATGCAATTTTCATTTCACTCATGATGGTGCATCGAAAAAAAATAAAGTTTAAAAATAGTTTCCGTACGCTAATCCCGTGATTAAAAAAGTATTGCTGTATATGCCGCTGTCATTTGTCATTTTAGCAATTAAAAAAAATAATGTTAATCAATACATGCAGCACCACAGCTCGAAGCGTCAGCTTTGCGACGGACCGTCTTCCCCTTGCACCCCAAGACACAAGCAACACGTACGTGATGTGTTGCGAGCGCCGACGGCGACGTTGGCGTCAAGGTCGATTGATTTAGCGGGCAGCCGGCGGCGTAATCAAAGCGCGTCATCCCGGAGGCGTCGCTTGCTCGGCTGCGCCGCAATCATATTTGCACTCGCTCGCATCCCCGAACAGCTCGTCACCTCCAACACTTAAAGCCGATACGACGTTCCACTCTCGTAAGGAGGGAGTTGACCTTCCCCGGGCTCGGGTACGAGCGCGGGGCTCTCCGGTGCCTCGCAAACGAGATGCGCTCTCACCCGTGCAAAGCACCTGAAAAGGATGCAAAAGGAAGCTGCCTGTGCCAATCCCCGAAATGAGGGCATGCGGGAACGCAGCCTCGGGCACTTTTATAAACTTTTATGTGTTTATTTATATAAAGGTAGCGGGAATGTAAACACAGCGGAATTTTTGAGCACATCTTAAATAGACGTGATTAACATTGGAGACAGGAATACAGTAGATTGACTTCAGCGAACGTTACCTGTGCCGGGGAGGTTATGTTTTGTCTACCATGTCAAGATGAATTTATTTTTGATGATATTGAATTGTTTGCAACAAAACAGAGATGGGATCGATTCTCATACAGCATAATTAATATTTGTTGAAAACAATGGTGCCCTGTGATATGAGTTTAATTCATTCCATGACTCGAAACTCAAAATACGAGATATTCATATAGCGCATTTCATACATAAGGTAACTCAACGTGCTTCTCATTGTCATGACTCGAGTCATGCAGGAGTCATGTTTGGGTCTTGTCTCAGGTCTGGGGTCATGCCTGGGTTAAGTTTGAGTCGAGTTCATGACCGTGCGCCAGAGTTCACGACACGTTACGTGTCTGTTTTGGTATTGATGTAACAGCATCCAGTTTCAACTAGTTTTGGGCTGTATGATGTCTGGACTATGTGATGCTACATGATGATGTTTGTTGATGTCAGAAACTCTGTAATTACGGAGTCAACAGCCAATCAGAGAATTCCATGTCAGTACTGGTACTCACATGTCTGGCCACAACCAATGAGATTGATTGACTGTCTATTTAAGGGTCTGAGAATTGTGTGCATTTTGCCGGATTATTGCTCAACTGTTCCTGTGTACAGCTCTCTTAGTTTCTGCCTCTCAATGTGAATAAACGGATAAAGACTTTTTTTTTTGTGTCTGCGTTTGGGATCCAAACTCTCAACACACAACAAACATAATTGAAAATACAACATTTAAAAGCATGCACAAACAAGAGTTAGACATTTCAAAGCAAAGTAAAGAAACAAAGTTTACTCAAATTACTAAGTGCATACAGTGCGAGAACAAGATTAGAAAAAAAAAAAAACATTTTAAAAATGCTTTGAAAAGACCTCAATCATAGGTATGGTCGGGCACTTCTGGCTGACTTCATTTGTGTGCAGCATAACAGCTAAATGGTGCTTCACCATGTTTGCTTTTAACATTGTGGCCCACTAATTGACCCCAATTCTGCAATTTCAGGACCTAAACCATTCATTGATTTAAAAACCAATAGCAGAACGTCATCTTTCACTATTGAAATAGAGACAAATGCCATCAGTGGTAAATAGTATTTTGTTTTTTTATAGCATTTTTCCACCTTACAAGACCCTCAAAGCTCTTCACATTTGACTACCCATTCACCTACTGATGACGCAGCATCAGGAGCAACTCGGGGTTTCAGTATCTTGCTCAAGGATATGATCACAATGTCATGGGATCAAACCCACAACCTCTGGGTTGGGAGACGACCACTCTATCACTGAGCCACGCCGTCCCACAACAATCCATTCCAGCCTCCCACAAAACAAAAATAACTTATGAATGAAGAAAAATCACACTGTAGTTAAGCAATAGTTAAATGTGGTGTAAATATAAATTAAGTCAATTTAATGGATATTGTACATGACCTCCTGGTGTGTGCACATTGGCCACCTGGGGGCAGTATAAATAACAGGCAAAACTGATTGCTGTCTACCTTCCCTGTGTAAAGGCTTTGAGATAGGGCTAAAATGAAGAGACTCTTAATCCTTCATCTCATCAACATTTTCCATCTTAACGTTGTGACAATTGTGAGAAACCAGCTCGTTTGTTTCTGCATCGCGTTAAGAAAACCAGAGTGTAGCAGCTAAATTGCACTTCCCATCGGTTAAGTCGGGTCTAATCTCGCCGATTAATTATTCACAAGAGCTCATAATCAAATCTGTGATATTATAACACTCAATTATGACTGTTTACTTTACTGCAACTTTGTATTATTTTTGCAACACCGCATGCGTTATTATTCCACGTCTCTCCTAACTCTGCAGTAGACTGAAAACATGGATGCACAACGTCCGGAGAGATTTACCTATAGCGGCGGGGAGAGGATGAGCTACGAAAACAAGATTTGTTGAGGAGTTAGCTGCAGCTGTCTGGAATGTTCAGCATCAGTGAGCTTCACCCAATAGGAAACCAAACAGTAGCTCTCGCTTGTCTATTCAGCTGTCCCGCGAAGGCATTCTCGAGACCTCCGGTCACTTTAGTTTGTCCCGTCTCGAGTCGAGCGGCTTTTTTGTAAACTCACAAGGTGTCGGCTTCGGAAAAAGCACTCGCGGTGCCTCGACGTTGACACATTTATGAGTTGTTGTGAGTCTGAGTGTCAAAATAAATCATGACGGGCTGTTCTTGGACATTTTGTACGTTTTGACAACACGGCAGCGAAGCCAAGCGTGTCCCATACGGTTTGACCCTGGAAATGGAGCTGATTGATTGCAGGTCAAAAGGGATTAATGCGGACGGCCTGGCCGGCAAAAAAAAAAAAAGACACCTCCAATAAATTCGCCGCCCGTCGGCATTCTAACCGGCGCGCCCCTTCTCGTTACCCTCCCGCATCCGCTTGGCAGAGCGAGTGATGGATGGCAGCTGTCAGTCGGCCGCTTCTGATGTCACCTCTGAACAGGTAAGAAGCCGCCTCTCCTTCTTTGACGGAGTGGAGCCACATTAAAAGCGAGACCTTGTCAAAATAGTTAGCAACCGTTGCTTGCTAGGTGACGCCCTCAGTTATCTGCCCTCAGTTAGCGCAACTTAGGCAGCGAGCTAAACATGTGAAAGAGTTCCAAAAAATAAAAGACACCTGCTTGCTGTAGCCGTGGCTCTTTACTTCCTTCTTTCCTATTTTGTGAAAGTGCAACATACAGAGCAACCAGTCCAGGGTGTCCCCCGCCTTCTGCCCAGAGCCAGCTGAGATAGGCGCCAGCACCCCCCCCCGCGACCCTTGTGAGGAATGAGCGGTCAAGAAAATGGATGGATGTGAGCAATACCATTTAACCTCTGCTTAACACAAGTAGGCCAACAATAACTTTAGCGCAAGTTAGCAGCTAACGGCTAATAGCATCGAGTCTTTTCAAAGAAAGTTCACCACCAAGAAACCAAAAATAATCCCAAACACAAATACGTCAAAGCGTTATGACTTACAGATTATGCTCTGCCAAGGCTCCGAAATAAAAAAAAAAAAAAACATTGGTGAGACTAAAGGAAATTCTTGCGTTTCCTCCCGTGCTGTGACTGTGTGTGCCGGTCCTCAAAAACATAGCTGCTATTTACATTGCTTCGCCAGTAGGCGGCTCCGCTTCACTTCACAAAATCAAACAAGAACACACAATTACAAGGGCGACATCTACTGGCAAAAATAGAACATAAGATTTCTACATAACAAAAATTGACTTTAACAGTATGACCTCAATTTACTGTCATAGGAGGGACAGAACAGATCGTAATCAGCCGTCTTCCAAATGTGGATAAAATTCTGCCGATGCAACAGCAGCGTAAACACACAGAACGTATCTACGCCGTCAATACCTGCCATCATCACTATTATAGCAGTCCACCTGTTTGTTTGTTTTTTTTTGTAATTTTTTCTCTCTCGACGTAAAGCTCTGCTCCTCTGCTTTCAGACTCCATTGGAGTTGCTAGCGCTAATGTTTTCCGGAGTTACGGTGATTTGAAAAACTTGCGTCATTTCCTCTCCTGCTTCACTCTCCTTCTATGACGTGCCCTTCATCCGCACGTGACATCTGCCAGCTACCGTAGTGTATGTATGCTACATTCGAGCATGGTCGGAAGTCGAACTTTTCAAACCAGGAAGTGTGTACGGGAACGCCCCCTTGAACTCAGAAATTCCACTTGCAAAGTGGGAAAAAAAGAAGGACCCCGACTTCACCGACGGACTACAAGTGACGTCACTACAGCAGTTTCCCTTTTGGAAACACAAACCGTGAATGGTAAAACACAATTTACTTGAGTATGAAACTAGATAGCTTACTTCATTCATAAATATTCGACATAACTTCACGTAACGCAAAGTATGTGACAATATGCCGCTATCTCCCTGCATGAAATTTTACGGTCAACTACTGAACTGTATGGAATGCTTATGAAATAATAGGGGTGTTTAAAAAAATCGATTCGGCGATATATCGCGATACTACATCGCGCGATTCTCGAATCGATTCAATAATCGGCAGAATCGATTTTTTTTTTTTTTTTTTTTTTTTTTAGGATTCACACCTTGAGCATGGAAGAATGTTATATGAACGGAACATTAAGCCTTAATATTTTATTTTAATGCTGTTCAAACATGAAACAGATTACAACCTCTATAAGTCTGAAATTTCAGAAAAATAAATAATACATTTTCATATAAATCTTACACTCTACAAGCTTACTGATTAGTATTTTCTAAATTTGAATGAAAAAAATCACAACAATCGACTTATAAATTCGTATCGGGATTAATCGGTATCGAATCGAATCGTGACCTGTGAATCGTGATACGAATCGAATCGTCAGGTACTAGGCAATTCACACCCCTATGAAATAAGATAAAAACAATAAATGAAGCAAAATGACGAGAAGGTGGAGGTCAAAAATGAGTTTTAAGAACCAAAATTAAAATACAATTTACCACTGTCCGCCATTTTGGATGTTGACTTTCGCCTCGACCCCTTCAGCTCGGAACTGCGAAAAACTAACTGATATATCCGACTTCCGACCGTCCTTGAATGCAGCAGTAGTATTGACATAAAGCTCCACTTGTCTGATTTCAGACGCCGTTGGAATTACGTTGCTAGTGCAAACTGTTCAGGAGTTAAGGCGATTTGAATGACGTGCGTATTTTCCTGTAGGAAAGGTTCGTATTTTGAGGGTTAAGACGACATACAGTCATGTACACACACTGCACTTGACCTGCAGTTTGAATCCATCCTTTGCGGTGAAGCAAGCAGCAGAAGGTGTGAAAAGTGTGATTTCATGGAGGTGAGACTGAGAGCGAAGCTTCCAGCATGAAAAGTAAGTGAAAGGGCTTTGAGAGTCCCTAATTAATCGGAGCAGTCTCAGCGTTCTCGAGGATGACGCGTGTTTCACTTGACCGGCGCCGGGTGCCAGCGGCGCTCCTTTGCTTGCTAACGACTGCATTCACCCGTGCCAGCAGATGAGCAGATGAGCCCTTTGGACGTAGCGGCAGATCCGACATTGCCGATGCCGCTCACATTTGCGCTATAGATCGCAGCTGCGACGAGGCACCTGAGGCCCGTCGGTTCGTCGCAAAGTCACTGATGGTAAACACCATGAAGAAAAAAAAATATCTGTTCTCATCGTTCGACGACTATTACCGAAGTTCTGCAAATAGTGCCGACTTTAAGATCCTGGTGGCCTTTATTTTGCATAAATACATAAACAACATTAGCGGTATACAGTCAAATCCTGGTTCAGAAACTTAATTCATTCCGATTCTCAGAAATAATTCAGTTTGTGAGAGTCTTGGAACAAACTGAGTATGTCATATTTCACATTTCAATTCATGGAACTCTGAATCTGTTTGAGCCTCAGAACTAAGTTAACTTTACTTGATTTTTGTACGGTTTGTTAAAAAGAAGCAGAAGGTGACTGAAAACTGAAAAACTTGAAAATAAATACGATAATTAGCAGCGACAGGCATTCCGCCAATATTGAGGGAAGGTCTGTCAATCCGCCAATGACGGGTGGCCATTTTGGTAACGATTGACGAATGGTGGGAAACTTGGATTTTCGTCCATTATTGCAAATCATCAATCCATCAATGACGGAACACCCATTTTGATGAAGAATGACGGAAACATTGACAGACGGCCATTTTGCTCACGAATGACGGATTGACGATAATGTGGTTCAGCTTGACATATTGAAGGATTTGACGATAACGGAACGACGATTTACGAATGACAGATGCTAAAAATTAATTGACACGCACACCTCTGATAATTAGACTTTTGGTGACTTACAACTCGTTAAATGAAAACTAAAAGACTCAAGACTTGACTCGGACATTCGAGTTAACGAGACTCGGGACTTGATTTTAGACATGGTGATGTGTTTTACATGCAGATTAGATAAAATGGCTAGAAGTGTGTATGTGTGTGTATATATATATATATATATATATATATATATATATTTTATTATTATTATTAGGGTTCTATCTTTTTGACAACTAGATACCGCAGATACGACTGCAATCTGGGACTTGGAATTTGATTTGACATCTCCCAAGACTTGACTTGAGAATCTGCAATTTGGAACTTGTCTTACCATGAGTCTTGACTTATTATAGGACTTCACTTGAGAGCATGTGACTTGGGACTTGACTTATACAGCAATAGGACTTGACTGGAGAAAATGTGTGACAAATAACTCGTCACGGTTCTTGACATGACTTGAAATAACCTGTGACTTGGTACGCAACTCATCAATGGACTTGAGAAACCTTGTGGGCAATATCTGACTTGACTTGACTTGACTTAAGACAAGACTCATCATAAGATTTAACTGGACATAACTTGTGATGTGCCTTACCACAGCAATTGACTTCGGATAACCTGTGACGAAGGACTTGACTTCACTTGAGATACCATGTGACTTGGGGACCCGATTTCTCATGAGACTTGACTCGAGAAAACCTTTGACTTGAGTTGTCGCAGTATTTGACTCGACTGGAGATAACATGGACTTGTGACTTGACATGACTCTTTATAGGACTTGACTTGAGAACCTGTGACTTGGAATTTGACTTGCGCAAGACTAAATGACTTGACACACTTTTCAGTGTGAAGATCCCCGACTTGAACAATAACGTGCAGCACAACCACAAGTGATAAAACAAGATTAGCGATAATACTAATGTGCAACGTCTCAATTCATAGGAGAGATTGTTTACATGCCTCGCTAAGAGTTCAAATGGTTCAGCAGTTACCGCTTATATTGGAAATGTGTGAACAAAAGCATGAACAGAAAAAATGACTACTGTTACTATCGTTTTTTGTTTTGTTTTTTTAATAGTGGGGAAAGGAGGTTTCTACTGGAGGGCTAATGGAGGACAGGACATGACATGCCTGGCGATGTCTTCCACACTTTTCCCCCCAATCGGCCCTGACGTATGATCTCCCCTTTATTGCGCCCCTTAAAAAAATGTGGCCGGGATGTATCGTGAAACGCGTTTTACCATCTGTTATCGACCTCCTCCACGTCCACTCCAAAGACACGCCATCAAAAGCGGACGACATACTTTCAGCTCGACCGCTGACCACAATAAACGCGGCGATAACTCCTACACTAACTTTTTTTTATTTATTTTTTTAAAACTCGGGCGGTGATACGACCGAATGAGCGCCGCTGTGAAGGAACCGATGCGTTGCGCTACTTATTTCTCCTCATATAACCTGCACAACGTCAATGAATTTGATGATTCATGAAGGAGATGTCCATAAAATACGACCATATTTTTCCCAGTTTTATTCAACACTTTGATGCTTTATTAAACATACCGTTCATTTCAATGGCCCCAAATGGCAAATCATTACTTTTTTCTTTTTTTTTTTAAGTGGTATTTCCCTTCAGGGATTAAAATGAGTCTAATAAATAAATGGGGGTGGGGAGGGGAGGGGGGGGGGTGCTGTTGTCTCTTTTAAGTATAGATTGAAAGTAGTTCTTTGGTTGAGATTCCCATGAAAAATGGTCCCATAATCAGGGAATCGCTTGCATTCTATTGACCATTAGAGAGCAGTCTATTTTTTAAAATGTAATTTTATGGACACTGGCAGGAAATCAATAGAACGCACAGAATGTGGTGGTGGACTAAAACTCCAAAGAAGAAAAATATATCCATAAAAATATATATCTGTCGAAGCATGTGGCTGCTTCTTCACAATAGGTTTCCAAATAAGTGTTTTTTTTCCCCCTTTTTTTGTAATAAAAAAAAGGCTTTAACAGCCAACCTTGGTTAAAAATTACCCTTGGTGTCAATCAATAACCATAAAACACATCTTTGCTAAAAATGATTTTCTCAGCCACACACGCACTCAGCTGAAAATAGCTTCAAGTTGTAATATTGACAGATGCGGCCACCTTGCAAGCAGCGTTCGGGGGCGAAACACATGACACGCTCTTATTAGTGATGTCACTCAAAGTATGCAGACAAATGGTGCCTGCTGACTGTGTTGCCTTTGATTAAAAATCAATAACACTTCCCATAATAATCTCTTCATCTTTGAAGAAGACTCCCATGTAACTTCCATTCTGATCAATGAGCCATAGTTACCTCGTTTATTTATTTATTTATTATTCATTGTTATTATAAAAAGTCAGGAAACCCTTCTGTCATTGTAACTAGTTCAAGCCCAGCCAAAATGTCATCATCAATTTGTCCAAGTTATTTGAACCGAGCTTCCGTCATTGCGAAATTACAGCTACGATTTCAGGACCCGCAGTAAATTTCATAGTACATTTAATCCGTCTAAAGTTATTTTAATCATGCTTCCGTCACGCAAAATGACATTCTGACGCCACTATTTTCCACTTGACAATATTATTTGACTATTCTTTTTCCACACTGTCGCCATTGTGTGTGTATATATATATATATATATATATATATATAAAATAGTCCGAACGAAGGCTCACTTAAAAAAAAAAAATAATTATTCCGCAATTAAATTTTTATTTAATTATAATTCAAGTGTGTATAATTTACAAGGTCTTGCAATAATTTTCATTTTCTGATGACACTTCTACGCGGCAGAATTCGAATGTTGGCCATGATAGGGCACTCGGAGAGCCAAATATTTTTCTAGCTGGTCTAAAAAGCTCCTGAACCACAACAAGGACTTAAAAGATGATGTTGCATATATATATATATATATATATATATATATATATATATATATATATATATATATATATATATATATACGTGCGAGGTATACAAAGGATGCATCTCACTCACTTGTTATGTGGGTGTTCCTTCCGATCCAGAGGTCTTTTGTTGCATGGGGAGGGAAGGATGATGGGGGGGATTAAAGGCATAAATATGGCAGGGGAAACCAATACGGGCGTGCAACAGCCAAGACACGACTGTGCATCATCCACACCTCACAAACACGACGTGTCAGCAGCTGTAACCTTGACAATGACAATAAAGGTGCTTCGGATGGGGGGGGGGGGGGATCGCGCCACCGTTTTTGCCCCGCCGGGATCGGAGCGCCTCGCGTAATCCGTCGCCACAACACAACGCTGACGGAGAATTGATTGACTCAATTACCTGCGATTGATTATGTGGTGAGCGGAGTTATTTCAAGTGCGTACGACGCCGGCGCGGAGGGAGGCTAACGTGCGTATTATCGTCTGGATTTGATTGCCTCATCACTTTATTACCTCCTCCAAGGAGCTTGTTTCCATTGATATGGATTTTGTTGTTTGTGTGCAACTAGTACTTGGCTAAGGTTGTTGATATGTCAAGCTAATGAAAGGTAAGAATATTTCCCCATGGAGGCAATAACGGAATAACATGATTTCATTAATTGGAGCATTTTAACATTCTTACTGGTCAAATAAGTGGACTGTAATAATACGTTTACTGAGAGGTAAATGATAGAATCAAGCACAACCACTCACCACTAAGTAACTAGTCTGACTAGTTTACTGAATAACGAAATTACGGAAAAAAATAACCGTCTCACTAACTAATGAACAACTGGCTAAATGACTAACTAAAACAAGTAACTAAGTGTGACTAACCAATTAGCTGACTGTCCAGCTGAATAGTTGATTGACTGATTAACTGACTAAGTAACTAACAAATTATTTGACTGACTGACTCACTGAGTAACTAACAAATTGGGCTAATTGACTGACTGACTGACTGACTGAAAAAAAATAACCGTCTTACTAACTAATGAACTGGCTAAATGCCTTAAACAAGTAACCAAGTGTGACTAACCAATTAGCTGACTGTCCAACTGAATAGTTGATTGACTGACTGACTAAGTAACTAACAAATTAGACTGACTGACCTAAAAAAAAATAACTGTCTCACTAACTAATGAACGACTGGCTGACTAAAACAAGTAACTAAGTGTGACTAACCAATGAGCTGACTGTCCAGCTGAATAGTTGATTGACTGACTGACGGGCTAAGTAACTAACAGACTGACTGACTAAAAAAAATAACTGTCTCACTAACTAATGAACGACTGGCTGACTAACTAAAACAAGTAACTAACTGTGACTAACCAATTAGCTGACTGTCCATCTGAGTAGTTGACTGACTGACTGACTAAGTAACTAACACATTATTTGACTGACTGACTCACTGAGCAACTAACAAATTAGGCTAATTTACTGACTAAGTAATTAACTAAGTGACTAATTAACCAACTGGCTGACATCGTGACAAGGTGACTGACTGACCAACTAACGTACCAACTATGTGACTAACCCACTGACTAATTGGCTGACTGAATAAAAAAAAAATAAGTAACTGAGTGACTAGTTAACCGACTGACTAGCTGGCTAGATAACTAACTACATTATATACTTTAATAGCTAACTAATTTGAAGACTAATTAACTGACTTTCTAACTAGATGACTAAGTGACAAATTAACTAGGTGACTTACTGCCTGGCATGATGGCTACTGAATAATTGAATAACTTTCTGACTAACTGACTAAAAAAAAACAAAAAAAATGTCTAATTATGTAACTGAGTGACTAACTTATTAACTCTCTGACTAGCTAGCTGGCTAAACTAGATACTTGAATTCCTAACTAATGAAAGACTGATGGACTAAATAACTGACTGAGTGACTGACTATCGTGGAAAAATAACTAACTTGCAAGTGTGAACGACTTGAAAGCAAAGTTGCTGACTTGAGCTTGTGCGCGTGGGAGTGTCGTTAGGAGCCATCTGCTCGCAAAGTGCGCACCGGCGGCAGGACGGATGTTGACGTTCCCGCTCGTCGCATGACACCCGGCGGCCTCGTTAACGGCGGGCGGCTGTTTAAACGCAAGGCAACAACGTTTGCCGGCTCGCTCTCGCTCTCCAAATCGATAGAAAGGAAGCGGCGCTCATTTGGACCGATGTGACACAAACACACACACACACACACACACACACGCAGAAGTTATCTCATCTCGCCATAGAAACTTGGACATCTTCCATCTTGAAGGTTTGTCCAATTGATAACAAGCATAAGCGAGTGCTTGTGAGTGGACATCAAATCCTCCATTTTTACTCATTCTTACATACGCTGTAATTGTGTTCCACTTTGGCATGCGCCCATACGAGAATCGGTCAGTATGACAACCGTGAGCAAAAAGACCACCGCATTAGAATTACAACTCTGCATCATAAAGGAAAATGGCTTCCCTCTGTGCAAGCACTTTTTAGGGAAGAGGAAAAGTAAGTATAACACTTTTTATTGAACACATTTAGGCTTTAAATATTGTTAGTATGTTTTCTATAAGACTCTTAAGAACACAAAAGTATTGTTTGAATTATTTTAACTGTATTTGAGTCTAGCATTTAAGTTTTAAAAAATGTCCTCTGTAGTGGACAAAAAAAAAAAAAATAATTCAAACATTTCTTTTGCAGTATTACAATTACTGCACAAAGATTGAGGAAAATCAAAATTAACATGATTGGACAATATTTTTTTTTTCCTCCCCTGGTAGTCAGGAGGATATGAATTTAAAAAAATGCACTGAGCTGTTACCAATGTCTTACAAATGCAATTATGCCATCTAGTGGCAGGAAAATGACCTTAAAACAAATCAATGTCGCACTTGTTTTGTTTTTTGTTTTTTTACAGTACATCATTTTAATTTTAACTCACTTTTATGAATTATGAAATTACTGAAGCAAAGCCTTAGAGGCTGCCATATTTCCATTAATTTAAAAATTTTCACACTTATGTTAACATGAGTATGAAAATTTTTTAAAAATTATTGTACATTTAGAATAGATATAAAATTTGTGATTAATTGTGAGTCAATTATTGAAGTAATGCGATTAATTACGATAAAAAAATAAAATTAAAAAAAACGGCCTCCATTCTGGAGTTAGTGTTTTTTTTGTGTGTTTTTAAACCACGGCAAATTATCAAACGGCCCATGCCTAGTTCCACAACTATGAGCAATATGGCTGCGTGTGCGCGCGTCTGTTTGTATTGTGAGATTTAAAATCCCGCAGAGCAAATAACGCCTCAACGTCTCCCGCGTTTAATTAGATGCATCAACTTTAATGTTGGTAAATATTAAAGCTGATATCAGTTTGAATTAGGATTAGGCAACATCATCAAGAGAGAGAGAGAGAAAAAAGGGGGGGCGTGTAATTAATGGGAAGATCAATGATGGAGTTAATTACTCCAGCGTTTATTCCGTTATCTGTTAAAAGTGCGTCGTCGTCTGCATTTTCTTGAGGAGCGTTCTGTGGTTTCAAGCGGGGAGAAGTTGTTGTTTTGGCGAACGCAATCGATAGGACGCCTCATGTTGCAGTCGCTCTCGTTTAAAACGCTTGGCAAGTTTTATACACAGAGAAGAAATGTGGCGTCATCCACACGTCCCACCGACGTTAAGTAGCCCGCAAAAGGGTTTTTAAATGGGGGTTTCAAGACAGTTTCATTTGAGTGTTGGCGTTTGAAGAAACGGTTAGAGATTCAAACTCATCTCATGGTTTTAAATTTGGCTGATAAGGTTTCAAACCAGGGTTGGGATTTCAAATTAGGGTGTCAATCCACAGTTGACCCGCCGCAACTTGACAGCACGCATGGTTTTGTTTTGGGTTTTTTTTTTTTCACTCACTCACTCACTCACTCACTCACTCACTCACTCACTCACTCACTCACTCACTCACTCACAAGCCTGAGTGAGTGAGTGAGGGGTTAACAAGTGTCTGTCCACAGAATGGTCCCGGTGTTGACAAAAAAAAAAATAAAAAATAAAAAATGGCAAAATAGAAGCTGGGGGGGTGGAGGTAGAGGGACAAAAATCACCACCACACATTAACAGAAGCCCAGAGGTGTAGACTGAGAAGAAGTTCATGGGTATACATCCTGTATTTATATAGTGCATCTTCTTCTTCTTCTTTTTTTTTTTTTTTAAATATTACGCACAAGTAATACATATATATATATATATATATATATATATATATAAAACACTAAAACTAATACTGAAACTAACTAAAACGAAACATTTATTAAATAACTAAAACTAATAAAAGACTAACATAACCGCCCGGAAAACTAAAATAAAAAACAAAAACACAATTCTCAAAACTAAATCAAAACTAACTAAAATGAAAATTTCTGAAACTATAATAACCCTGATTGGGGTTTTGAAGCTATGGCTTAGGTTTTAATACTGAATTATAGGGTTTCAAACTATGGTTTCAAGCTGAATATCACGGTTTTAATCCAGGTTTCCAACCCAGTTTAGGGCTTAAAAATAGGGTTTGAAGTTTAGGATTGCAATTCAAGGTTTTTAAACCAGGATTGGTGTTTCAAATTACGGTTTCGAAGTAGGGTTTACTGCTATCTGCATAGTTTTCAAGGTGGGTTTCAAACTTGACTTTGGGATTCAAATTCAGGTATCAAGGCAAAGACAGGGTTTCAAATCACATCTGCAAGTCTTGGATAGGGTTTGATATTCGGCTTGGCATGATGTGACCGATGTGCAAAAAAAAAGCTCAGCCCTGCACCGCCGGTCCCGTGGAGCGCTACAAGTCCACCTGGTTGGAAGGCGCAAATAAATACACGCCACCCCACCGTGGTCCGGTTCAGCTCCATGAATACAAACAGACAGACAGAAAAGTGCTTGAGGCCATCTGGAGAAGTAAACAAAAAATAATCCAGTGTCAACTTGCGACAAGAAATACTTCAAGCAGCTGGAGGCGACGGCGACCGTGCGCCATTGTGTAACGTCTGCGCTTTAAGTGCCTATCACCTTCCTAATTGGTTTCCTCCGGCTCCGCGTCTGCTCTTTTTTTTCTTTTTTTAAATCCGTCTCGCTGATCTCTGCTCTGTCTCGGCTCTCATTTATGCAACCGGCGCTCAATTTGGAGGCCGCGCGGCGACGTGGATCAATTTGAAGCGGGCACCTTGCGCCACGGGCCGTCACAAATGAGGGGACGAATCGTATAACGGTTATATAAGTCCCGTATGTCCCTTTTTAAATCATCCAACCTGCTTATATCCTTGTTGAATTCATGTGTTGACGGTGAAGAATTTACTGTAATACTGTAAAATCCCGTGTATAATACACGGGATATATATATATATATATATATATATATATATATATATATATATATATATAGACAATTTCCGGACAATCCTATAGCGTGACGTCATCTGCAGGCGACCCCGATATAATCTGGCATTCCGATCACATCTGACAACGATTACCTGAACCCTTAGCCACTGTGATGTCATTTTCAGGCGACAGCAAGTGGCAAAATGGCCGCCCCCCAGATATGGGTGGATTTGGCTGCTTAATTCATATTCCACAAACACAATATTAATCAGAATACGGTGTTTATGCTAGTTGGGGTACATAGAACATATTATTGGAAAAGCACTTTAGCACTCATTGCTTAAGACCTCTTTTGGTAATCTCCTGCAATATTGTCATGACTAGGGTCATGCAAGGGTTATGCTTACTGTCATGATTAGGGTCATGTAAGGGTTATGTTTACTGTCATGACTAGGGTCATGCAAGGGTTATGCTTACTGTCGTGATTAGGGTCATGCAACGGTTATGCTTACTGTCGTGACTGGGGTCATGTTTACTGTCATGACTAGGGTCATGCAAGGGTTATGCTTACTGTCATGACTAGGGTCATGCAAGGGTTATGTTTACTGTCATGACTAGGGTCATGCAAGGGTTATGTTTGGGTCATGACCGTGAGGTCACGTGTCAGTTTTGAACTGATGTAACCAGCATCTAGTTTCAACTTTAAGACGCTATGTGATGTCAGGAATCTTTAATCTCTTTATCTGGTCAACAGCCAATCAGAGAAATCCATGTCAGTCCTGTTACCCACATGTCTAGCCACCGCCAATCTGATTGATTCACTGTCTATATAAGCCTGACCAAGAAGTGTATGTTTTTGTCGGATTATTACCTCTGTTACTCTGTGCACCTCCGCAGCCCAAGTTAGCTTCGCGTCTCGTGATGCTCGATACATTCTCGTTGTTTCTCGTCTAGTCAAGTTTGTTCTACGCCTCTCGATATTATGTTCTTTTTTCCCGTGTGCAAAGGAACATCAGCCTCACTGCTCTTGTTGTTATTTCGGCAGAGTTGAATCAGCCTTTGACAATCTCCTTGAGATGGCCGCTCTCCTCACTCTATTGGGGCCATGAAAAAAAAAGAAAAAAAAAGAAAAGAAAAAAAGTCCAATCTGTCTCCGTGATCACCAGTTGACCTGCCACAAAGCGACAAGAGCTCACCATATAGGAGCTCCAGATGTGACTCAGACGGGAGTGGGAAAAAAAAAAACAACAACAACAAGATGGAGACACTTAAGAGTCAGCCCACGTCTGTTTTTTGCGACCACATATTGCCCGCTGCTGTGCATAAAACTGGCCGTGGAATACTCAGCTCGTCTTGGCTGCCATTAAACACCTCAATAATGTTTGGAGCAGCTTAGCTTGTGATGCAACAACACGCCTGCACACAATTTAGGGAACGTTTACAGGTAGAAAAAAAGCAGGCAACAGAAAAGGAACACAACAGACTAACCCATTCGTTGTCATGTCTGGATTTTGAAAATATGCATTCATTTTCTGGAAGAAAAAAAAGTAACTTTTTTTTATGAATAAAGCTTTTTTTTCGCTCTTGAAAATGTGTTGCCTTTTATTGAAAAATACAGGTATATAGGTTGGCTGTACAGTGTACACAGAATTTTTGTCTTAAAAACACAATTTCTTAAAAAAAAAAAAAAAAAAAAAAAAAATCTCTTGAATAGTTTTTGTTGTTTTTTTTAGAAAAGTTTTATGTAATATGTATCATTTTATTTTTCAAAAAAAAGTGTATGTACTGTATTTGTTTTTTCCAAAATACTGTATATGACTTGTGTTTTTGAGATATATTTACCTTTTCTTAAATATGTAAAACTTTTTTTCACCTTTATATTTTTTTCATGATAATAGGCCTATACAGATTTTTTTTTAGAGTTTTTAGAAAAATATTTTTCACCTAAAAAAAAATAACTTTCCCCCACTAAAAAATGTATTTCATTTCTTGAAAATATGTATATATTAATATAATGTATAATAAAAATGTAAAAATAATAGCATTACAGTGCTATCCTCATGATAATATACAACAGAAAATTCTCAAAAAAAAAATTCTTTTGACCTCTTGAAAATATATTTTATCTAAAATTTGGGGACGTTTTCCTCAAAATGATGACCTATTTTCTTGAAAATATACACTTTTGAATAATAGTATTTTCTTCTTAAAAGTATACACCTTTTTTCACATTTTATACAACTTTTTTGGTGCAAAAAGTATTTGTATAAAATATTTATAACAAGAATATACAGCTTTATTCCCTAAAAAAATATATACTTTTTCCTAAATAATTCCCATTGAAAATATATGTCGTACGATTTGGAATTCCACTGACACCTCTTCACAAAACTTCTGCGTTCAAACCGTCGTCATGACTCACACAAACAAATATGGAGATCTTCATTCATTCATTCATTCAAACCTTGATGAACGACGTTCCCAACATGTCAGGCGCATTTGTTGTGAAGAAAAAAAAAAAAAAAAAAAAAAGATATTACATAAGCAAGTGCAACTTCTGCTCTTTTTTTTTTTTTCTCCCCAGAGGAAGACTCGATCGAGTGTTTTTGGCTATTTCAAGCTATTAAACTCAGCTGGGGCCATGCAAGACGTCCTTTGCATGTTGTAGTAAGAACTGTTTTAGGATGCAGCATCCCAGCTAGTCAAAAAGATACGACAAAATCAGCTTAAGTCGCACTTTCATGTGCTGGTGCGTACCTCACGTGGCTCCTCAGATGAAACGAGGACCATCGTTATCATGCAAGGGGCCAACCTCATGGAAGGAAACGTACTGTTATCGCAATTTAAAAACATTCCCGTGTGTCTTTGGTGACTCGTTTTAATCAAAATACTCCAAGGATCGGAAATGATGTGATACTTTACACCTCATTTTCTTTTGCAAATGAACCACTGCTCACTTATCTGCTTCTGAGTCGATCCTGCTGAGGAAGGGGCTTGAAAAATAACAGTACAAATACTAATTACTGCACTGATGTAGACTTTTCAGGTATCTATATTATATTATTATACAGTGTGGACCTGGTTACAACATGGCGCAAGCTAACTTCATTTTTAACTACGATACATCACTCAAACTACAAACAAACTACATTTTAATACTTTTAATACTTTTTTTTAATACAAAAAATGTTCGCGACTTTAAGAGTTTTACACTACAAGGTGGCTTTTACCTCCACATTTCTGCATTAAAAAAAAAATACAATTAAATGAAAAATCAATTTTTGGGATATACTGAATTTTGGTCTCTCTGACATTCTGCAGCAGAGACAACAAAGAGCTGCCACATGGTCGCTGACCTTCCGACCGCTCCCTTTTTATTGGCTTCTCTTGGCCTGCCCTTTACAGCGGACAGACGATTATGACTGATTATCTGATCTGACCTTTACAACTGTAAACTTCTTGTTTTTGCCTCTTAAAATGGATCCGGCCTTTTACATCTTTTAATGTGGCCCAAGAAAGCAAGTAAAAGTCAGCTCCATGTTTTGCGCTAATGAATGAGTTTACGTTCATTTTGGAAGAAAATCTGTACCATATTTGCACATATTTCTTCAATTTTGGCTAATTGCACACGTAACGAGGATGATTTATGTGCGTTTTATATGATTTTCACAATCATAAAGGCCCTATGAGTGAAAATGTGTTTTTAATTATTTGTAGTCTATTTCATGATGTAATTCCTGAATGTTTAGGAAAGTACGCTATAGCGTGGCCAATTTTTTGTTGTATATTTTGGGGGCGGCTGGAATGGATTAATGCCATCTCTACTCATGTCCATTTGAAAAATTCTTTGAAATAAGAGTTTTCAGTAACAAACAAAGTAAAGGAACAAAAATTATAATCTCAAGATCCCATTGTATGTATAATTGTGGGAATGCTGAGCATTCTTCAAATGATCATTATTGCCAGGTGTCTGATTATGCTCGGTGTCACAGTTGATAAAGAGCATTGACCAGTAAGTTGCAGGTTCAAATCCCACCTCCGACTGTACATTGCAAATATATCCGTGGCCGTTATACTAAGTGATATACATGTATAGCAACTGACTGTCATATCAGGAAATGGATTATAATTCTCTGAGATGATTAAATCGCACATTTGACAGATTGCAGTGAGTTGTGTTTTTCTTAATTTGTCATTTAACAATTAAAAATGTGTAATTTTCACATAAATTATCTTTCAATTTACTCCATAAGCACATGCATTCGAATCTTAGCATTCAGCTTTTCAGCATTCCCACACAATTTGTGCAGAAATTGCACTTTTGTCTAGTGTACGTATGGTACACCTCTTAAAACTAGACGCACAATAAATTCAATTTTGTTCATTAAAAGGATCAAAATAGTGCCTTATTATCTTCGTAAGGGCCAAATTCGTATGTTTGGCGTTTTAATGCTGCCGCACTGCGAGTGTCAGCTATATTGTCCAAATGGTAAGAAGTTCGGGGGAGGACATAAAGGCCTGTCGGGCGGTCTCCCATCAAGTTAAGTGCTTCAACTTCTGCCAGTCTGATTGCAAATGAGGCCCCCGCGCGCCGCCCATTAGCGGCGCTGCGACCGGCCGTCGTCTCCCGGCGGAGCAGAACGCCACCGTCCAGCTTGAAGCAACAGCTCCCCCATTCGGAGCACGCTCAGATGAAGAATGCCAGGCACGGAGGAGGAGGACATACCCAGTTTGGTTTTTTTTTTTACACTCATTCTTGATACACGGCAGACAGCCAAGCAGAGCTGAATTTTCAAGCGCAGTGGCTGAGATGAGAGCAAGTGAAGTCGCACGACTGAAGGATGTCTTCTCCCCCTTCTCATCCACTGCATTTCATTATGAAACAAGCTCATTTCATTCTTCTATTTCCTGACATCTGGAAATCCCTGGTGATTACCGCACAGCTGAGTCCATTTCATTTGCAAGGGAAGTTATAAGCACTTAAAGTTAACATGCAAATACAAAACAGATGCCGTAATAAGCACCATGATGTCGTTTTCACTATTCAAACATGTTACTTTTTTTTTTTTTTTTCCTGAAATACTGATTCTGAAATGTGCATATTTTCTTAATCATAAGTGCCATTATTTTTTCATATATATGCTGTCGTTCGGCTGGTGATGTGACATATACTCAGGTGTGACTTGCATAAGTGCTCAGACTGGCACCAAAAATCCCTGTTGCCTCATCATGTTTAGTTTGTATTGGTGGTTGGCAAAGAAATTTTCTGCATTGTCATTGGTGTAAAACGTGTGGTGGGGGTGGGGAGTAGGAGGAAGAAGCTAGAAGAAGAAGAAGGAAGAAGAAGAAGAAAGAAGATAGAAGAAGAAGATAGACGAAGAAAAAGAAGATAGACGAAGAAGAAGAAGAAGAAGAAGATAGAAGGAAGAAGAAGAAGATAGACGAAGAAGAAGAAGAAGAAGAAGATAGAAGGAAGAAGAAGAAGAAGAAGATAGAAGGAAGAAGAAGAAGATAGACGGAAGAAGAAGAAGAAGAAGATAGAAGGAAGAAGAAGAAGAGAAGGAAGAAGAAGATAGAAGGAAGAAAGAAGAAGATAGAAGAAGAAAGAAGCTAGAAGAAGAAGATAGAAGAAGAAGATAGACGAAGAAAAAGAAGAAGAAGAAGAAGATAGACGGAACAAGAAGAAGAAGAAGATAGAAGGAAGAAGAAGAAGATAGAAGAAAGAAGAAGAAAGAAGAAGGAAGAAGAAGATAGAAGAAGAAAGAAGCTAGAAGAAGAAGATAGAAGGAAGAAGAAGAAGAAAGAAGAAGGAAGAAGAAGAAGATAGACGGAAGAAGAAGAAGATAGAAGAAGAAGAAGAAGAAAGAAGAAGGAAGAAGAAGAAGATAGAAGGAAGAAGAAGAAGATAGAAGAAGAAAGAAGATAGAAGATAGAAGAAGAAGACAAAAAAGAAGATCAAGTTAGCAGCGTCATATTTTGATCATGCACATTTCAATGATGTTAGTATGTAGGGTCAAAATTTGTTTACATTTTAAGGCATTTTCATTATCACTAAGGAGTCGATTTTCCGTAGTTTGCTGTTATTTTATGTATTTCTACATCTGTTATACTGTTGAGTGAAAAATATTTTAATAAGTTTATCTGTGCATCATCAGTTTGTTAAAAAAAAAAAAAAGACATTGTGTCATATGTTAATAAAATATTGCGCTCTCTAGTTACCTTACTGTCGTGATTTGTTTTAATTGCACCCGGTGAATGCTTGCTGGTCCGTGTTGAGCATGTGTCACCAAAAAAAAAAAAAAAAAAAAAAAAGGTTGTGGACGACTGGTCGAAAGCAACGTAAAAATAAATTCAGGGGAGTTAAGAAAAACTCCACGGAGCAGAGCACGGATGTGATGTTTTCTTGGAAAGATTAGAAAGTTGAAAGACTTCCACCCAGACGCAATTGCGGAGATTGTGGAGGTTGTTTGTTGGCCGTCTGCGAAATAAAGCACTCTGGTGCAATCTAGTTATTTTCCCCAGCAAGCCTCGACCGTCTCTATTGTCTCGTCTCTCTCAATTCTCTTTTTTTCCCCTCCCTCTGCCTGTTCCACTTTCTTTCGCCATCTTGCAACACTTCACCTCGGGGCTTTTGAGGCCATTGTGAAAGACTGGCCCGAGTCCCGAGCCCCTGAGGAGGCTCAAGGGGGCTCAGGGTTGACTGATCGCTGGATTTCACCACGGGCTCCCACAACGGGGATTGTTCAAGAAGCTTTGCCTTTCCGCCGAGACCCTCTCAGATTAAGGACTGCCGGCTTCTCTTGCAATAACACGGCCTCACATGTTGCCAGGAGAGTCGTTCAGGAGAGTCGGGCAAGTCATCGTTCAAGTGCGCCATTGACACGTTTGCCGCGCACTTTCGGTCCGATGATCCGATTCTTCGCATGTCTTTCCATGACTGTTATCCTGCTTGTCGCTGTTAAGAGTGTTGATCGACGAAACCCACAAGTTAGAGCAATTAAAAAAATTTCGGGAAAGACCCAAATGATATGTCGCTTTCGGGTGACGTAATATTTTTGCAATCAGATGGCGGAATAAAGCACATGGCTAAATCCCAATGAAAATAGGAAAACAATTGTAATTTACTGGGTTGTTGCTGACCAAAACAGCAGGACCTATCACATGTGAACAACCTTCGACTTCAAAGTTTGTTGCTCTCCTTTAAGTTGTTACACAATCCTTTATTTAACCATCTGGAGTAAACAGGGCTGCAATTAGCAACTAATTTAAAAATTGCTTCATCCGTTTCATAAATAAATAAATAAATAATGCGACTAGGCGACAACAATTTTGTGAAATTATTCCAAAAAATTCCCTAATAAACTTCGCTTGGGAATTTGGGAAAGTTTTCAGAAATTTACCCCGGGTTTACACCGGTTGCGGTTGCGGTGCGGTTGCGGTGCGGTTGCGGTGCGTTCCGGCGACGCAAGCAATTAGATTCCATTAATTCGAATGGTGCAGTTTACACCGCTTGCGGGTGCGTTGCGTGTCGACTGCGTCTCAGCTGCGGCGTGCCGCAGCCCTTCCGCAAGGATAGACCTATTTTCTATTTTTGCCGGACGCCGCAGCGGTAGGCCTCCGGCAAATGGCAAGGTAGCACAAAACACATCGAGCGGGACAGGAAGACCGACGCAGTTTCGAAATACATTTCCGGTTACCTTTCAAGATAAAACACTCGCCAGCTCCTATTTCGCAAGCATGCTAGCAAAACGTGATGTGGGCGTAGACGGGCCTGGATTTAACGTGCGAGGTGCTCATTCACGGTTTAGACACCAGCGAACATGGACGAGGAGAGGTTTATATTGGAGGTAGAAAGCCACAAAATAAACAAAAAGTCCACCTCTCTTTCTGCTTCTCTGTTGAGCACAGACTTTGTGTGTGTTTGTCGTTGTTTCTAATGCCACATGACCGCGCGCGGTCACGCGAGACACGTCGGGAAGTGGTCGGCGACGGAGCTGCCGGACAGCAGCTGTGCGGAGCCGGTGTGGATTGGCCAAAAAATTGACCCGTCCGGAGCACGCAGTCAAGACGCACCGCACCGCAGCCGCACCGCAGCCGCACCGCAACCGCAACCGGTGTAAACCCGGGGAAATTTACAGGAAATTTTCCACAAAAAAAACAAACCAGATGTTTGATTACCATTGAATCAAAATCATTTACAGTCTGCTTTCATGGGCGGCCATAGAAATCTGTAGACACCTTCACCACCTTGTGATTCCAGCAAAAATAAATAAATGAATAAAATATCCATCCATCCATCCATTTTCTTGACCGCTTATTCCTCACGAGGGTCGCGGGGGGTGCTGGCACCTATCTCAGCTGGCTCTGGGCAGTAGGCGGGCGGACACCCTGGACTGGTTGCCAGCCAATCGCAGACAAATAAAATACAAATAAATAAATAAATCCGCTGCATGAGCAATGTAGGTCGAGAATATTTGGCTGAAATAACGGCACTGATTGCAGATGTAGATGGCATAAGTCGATGAAGAAGAAACCTTTTTGGCGATCTCCCTCAGGTCAGCAAGAAAGTAATGGCTGGACTTTTGCACTCGATATTATAAAGCGCGCTTGCAGACAAATGGGCAGCGTGAAAAGCGAAGCGTGGTGGGGAAATCCTTCGTTTGGTCTTTTTTCTTGCTTTGGGATCCCGCAAGAAGAAAACTTGAAAAGACATCGAAGAAGGCGTAGAGCGGGAAAGGGCTGGATTGTGAACGTTACTCGCGGGAACGCGTAGAAAAGGAAAGTACGCTTGCTTTATGTTACTTTTTTAGATTTGCACTGAGATTTATCACGCATTTAGACACACACACAAACACACACACACACACACACACAACAACGGGTATCGGGGGCCAAAAAACGGTATCGGAACAACACTAATTAGTACCGTAATTTTTGGACTATTGAGCGTATCTGAATGTAAAACCACTAAATTTAATATAATTTTTCATTTGACATTAGTTTTTAAGTTTTCATTTAGCGTTTTAGTTTTCAGAATGATTTTTTTTTTTTTCCCGATTATTCGTCAAAATTGTCACAAATGTGAATTACGTCAAATAAAATTGGCAGATATCTTTTATGGAAGGTTTCTTTTGCGCAGTTAATTGCAACTAAAAGGTACAAATGATTTTTAGCTCAAAAATGTGTGAGGCGCATGAGTCATTTCGCAAAAAAATTAACATGAATGTGTGGCAAAAAAAAAAAAAAATGCTCTCCCACATCAAATTTCTGAGTCATTCCTCAGTAGAGTCATAAGAACGCGTTCACATGCCCGGACCAGCTCGTTCCCAGCCGTTTGAACTTCGACCCTACATTTCTTACACCCCGCTTCTGACCTGTTATTGTACACAATCGCTTCTGACGGAAACGATTATTTATTCAGCATTCCGATTGCTCACATGGGAGTGCCATCTCATACAAAAAAAAACAAAACAAACCGCATCAGGCTCGCTAAATCTACATGAAAAAAAACACAAGTGTGCTGTTTTCAATTGTGTCATAAGAAGTGAATGAAAGTGGACCACCATTTGATTGCACGTCATCTTCCACCAGGGGGCACTGCTAAGTCCTGTCTTGACCTGGTAAGCTCTGCTCTGGTTGGACCGCCAGCTGCATCTCATCCCGCCCCGATTTCAGTGGAACACATTGGGGTCCTCTCACAGTCTTTTGGATGGTAGAAGGTGGAGCTATGTCAGGCCCCTCCCCTCTCGTCAATTAGTAAACGACCCACAACAGACACCTCACCCCCCATAGAATCTTGTTGATTTGATTTCTATCCAACATAAGACAGTCAAGGTGCTCATCAAGTTAATTTTTCTGGAGTACAACGCTGTTGATTGTCAATAATATCCAACACGGGTTATATTTTAGCACGATTAATTATGTTCTTCCTCACACTTTGATGTGCTTCTCCTTCCACATAATTCATCTAATACAACATCATTCCAAATTCAACATATTCTGAAAATTTACCCAATGTGTGCTATTATTTTTTTTTAAATAACGTTTTCACCTGAAAATTCCCTATTCGTTCAATTTTGCCCCCAATTCTTATTTAGCATTCTTTTTCAGTGGCACATTCAAAATAACAAATTCAGATTGTTGCCATTTGAAAGTGAAATTATTCTGATTACTCAATTCTCCTTATTGAACAATTTTCAACAGGACAAAATTTCGCACGTACCAAAAATTCCCTTTTTATTATTATTTTATTTTATTTTTTACTCCCAAAAAATTACAATTTTAGGACATATTCTACATTATTCACTTCTCCATCAACATTACTCAACCGATTCAAACTATTCCAACATTTTGAGGTCATTCAAGCCATCTCATTTACTAGTTCCATTCACAAAACATTTTTTAAAGCCCCAAATTCCAAATAGTTACACGTTCACCCCACCTAAACAACCTAAACACCTATATTAATCATTAAAACCAGCTCATTCTGCGCCATTCGGGATCATTCAAAATCATTCCACAAGCTTCAATGTTTTCCTTTTCAACCTTTACAAACAATTTCTCCAGAAATTTGAAATATCTCACGATGGTTTTGCTGATGTTTATTCTTTGGAAGAATCACTGACTACATGTAATGGAATTTCAAAAAATGAAAGGACTGTGAGTGCCTGTAACGGCAAATGAATGGAGTACAGAAAAGAACATATCTTTAAATGAACTGAAGGCACAGCCGTGTTTATCACATTTAGCAAATATGTCAACGCTGCTGACTGAAAAAAAAAAAAAAAAAAAAAAATTGAAATGTGACAATTACCGTCACGGGAGAAAGAAACGCTTTTTTTTACGCAGTACACGCGAAAGCCAATTAAGTCGACGTCGCCCTCAAAAAAATAGACAGCGGAAGAGAAGCGGAAGCAGAAATTAGAAGCTGGAAAAAAATGACATCTGCCATGCTCTGTGATTATCTCGCCAACGTCGACTGCGGGGCAGCGAACGGGAACGTGGAGAGTTTGTCCTGCGCGTGAACCGACTTTATCAGGGAGCGTCGCCCGGGAGACGCAACATCAAGCCTTATTGATTCAAACCCTTTCGCTAACACTGGAGAATACAAACTGAATTCAATCAATTCCGCCGGCATTTTTTGTCACGATTTGAACCCGAATTTAAAGGAGACGTATTTGCAATGTATTCACAATTCAAAATAGTTGCTAGGTCTCATAATAATAATAATACATTTCCACTTAGCTAGCTAGCTATGCCTACACCACAAATAAGCATCTTTTCTTTGGAGCCTATGCTGGTGATGCTTTAGAGTGCCTCATTGTTTGCCGCGATTGCGCACATCACCCAGATAGAAATGAGATGGATGGAAGAGTCAGGAAGATGAGATAGATAGATAGATAGATAGATATGCTAGTTAGCTACATAAGCTAGCTAGATAGATTGATACGCTCACTAGCTAGATACATAGATTGATACGCTAGCTAGCTAGATAAACTCATCACTAATTGGTGCTGAAAGAGGCTGAAAATGGCAGGTAGCTAGCTAGCTAGCTAGCTGGATAGATGGATGGATAGATAGATAGATAGATATGCTAGTTAGCTACATAAGCTAGCTAGATAGATTGATACGCTCACTAGCTAGATACATAGATTGATACGCTAGCTAGCTAGATAAACTCATCACTAATTGGTGCTGAAAGAGGCTGAAAGTGGCAGGTAGCTAGCTAGCTAGCTCGCTGGATAGATGGATGGATAGATAGATAGATAGATAGATAGATAGATAGATAGATAGATAGATAGATAGATATGCTAGTTAGCTACATAAGCTAGCTAGATAGATTGATACGCTCACTAGCTAGATACATAGATTGATACGCTAGCTAGCTAGATAAACTCATCACTAATTGGTGCTGAAAGAGGCTGAAAGTGGCAGGTAGCTAGCTAGCTAGCTAGCTGGATAGATGGATGGATGGATGGATGGATGGATAGATAGATAGATAGATAGATAGATAGATAGATAGATAGATAGATAGATAGATAGATAGATAGATAGATAGATAGATAGATAGATAGATAGATAGATAGATAGATAGATAGATAGATATGCTAGTTAGCTACATAAGCTAGCTAGATAGATTGATACGCTCACTAGCTAGATACATAGATTGATACGCTAGCTAGCTAGATAAACTCATCACTAATTGGTGCTGAAAGAGGCTGAAAGTGGCAGGTAGCTAGCTAGCTAGCTAGCTGGATAGATGGATGGATGGATGGATAGATAGATAGATAGATAGATAGATAGATAGATAGATAGATAGATAGATAGATAGATAGATAGATAGATAGATAGATAGATAGATAGATAGATAGATAGATAGATAGATAGATAGATAGATAGATATACTCTCACCGATACCACTGTTTTAATGCAGTATCGGCGCCGCTGCCGATACCAGTATTTATATCGGAACAACACTAGTTACTACCGTATTGCTGCTGTGTTACTGCCGCGTCACGGGCACTGTTTGGAAAGAAAAGCTAAGGTAAATTATTAATCCTTTGAAAACTTTCTGTGTACCGTCTTTCTTTGTAAATATCTTATGTACAAAATGGCTTTTTCCTTTAGAAATGTACTGGGTGCGGCTTATGATCAGGTGTGCTCTATAGTCCGGAAATTACGGTAACCTGATCGGTGTTTTTTTTTTTTTTTTTTTTTTTTGTCGTTTTTTTTTCCCTGTAAGAAAATACTGTGACTTCATTTTGTATCCTGAATATGTCACGGTTATCCCGTTACCCCCCATAAATCCGGTCAATATTTGGATTTTGCTTCAGAAACTGAGCAGAAATGTGCTTCGAATGATGTCATCTTAGCCGTTCCTCCATTACGATTTTTTTGTTTTGTTTTGCCCCTCGAGCAGGAACCAAGTCAGCGCCGACATCTAGTCTCCACCTACCATTTTTGTGTTTTCGCCGAACTGCCAAGACAGACTGGAGGAAGTGTGAACTTTAGCCCGCGCAATCATGCTAATGACAAGTGAGCTATTAGTAGAAGTAACAGACGGGCGGGTGATCGGCGGGAGAAATCACCTCCGGTTTCCTTGACCAACGTCCCCCACCACCACCACCCCGTAGCGTTCTTATGGGTTCCACGTTGCTCTTTGTTCCCGCTTAATTATCACTGCACTCGCCCCCATCAACACATGATCAAAACAGAGCCATGATGATCTGACTCAGTCTCACGTCCTGACAGCAGGAAGAAGCCCCCCAACCCACCCCAAAGAAAAGAATAACACAGACACGCTGGCAGAGGTTGAATTGAGTCATCAACTTGGGGGGGGAGCACTACGGTGGTCTGGCGGTCCGACAAGATGAGATCTGAGCGAAGATGGCTTCAGAGGTGATATTTCGGTAGAACGTCCCCAGTTAACCTCTGCTTTTGTGACGATGACATCAATAGGCCAAGACGGAAGATCTGATAAGGAACCGACGCCAAGCACAACTAACAACGCGTTCTGCTTTTATTTCAACCACATGTTCAAATGTTAACACCGTCTGTCATGCTAGTTTACATGGCGGGACAGCGGCCGCTGGATGGCCGAGGACCACAGAAGACCGAAAACACTTTCACTGATGACTTGTTTCGTGTTCCTGACCGTCCGATGGTGGTCAATTGAGCCGTAAAGATAGCGTTAAGAAATTTTGAAATCCTAATCGTAATTTGAAAACTGATGTCACTTATTTTGAAAGTCTAATTTTGTTATGAGGCCAAACCTAACAACTGATCAAAAACTACCGAAGCATTGAAGATTTGGACATTCAGAAGTTTAAAGATGGTCAGACTAAGATTAGCTGTAAAACCCGTAGTGGATTTTAGGAACTATTCTGAAATTTCACCCAAAAGCTGACCATTAGTTGTTTTGTTTTACAGTCAAACCTCGGTTTTCGAACGCTTCTGCTCTCGACCAAATCGGTTTTCGACCAGAAAGTTTGAGAATTTTACGTCTCAGAACTCATCCAAAAAAAAAAAAAAAAAAAAAATGTCCATTTCTACCCTTTTCTATTTATGGTAAACAGTATACAGTGCAGTTTATGGTGTAAAATAGTAAAAAAAATAAAAATAAAAATTAAAAAATAAATTTAAAAAACTCGGAAAAAGTTTTTTTTAAGACTTGGAACGGATTAAAATTATTTACATTAATTATAATGGGAAAAATTGGTTCGGATTTCGAACAATTTGCTTTTGGAACAGCCTTCTGGAACGGATTATGGTTAGAAAACCGAGGTTTGACTGTATTTGTTTTTTTTTTTAGAAAATGGTGTTTTCAACAAAATAAAATTGCTTGTTATGTCCTTGTTTATTACACATGGTATGATCTTACTCTTTGATTCATCCAATAGACTGTTTACATGATTTCGATAGCTGCTGCTGTTTTGGTTAGCAACGCAGTTCAGCGGTATTATTTTCTATTTATATATTGACTGTAAATTTCGCGGGAACAAAAATTCCAACCCGCTTCCAGTGAAATTGATACACAGATTTTAGAGCTGTCAAACGAGTATTTTCTTTTAATCAGATTAATCACATCTTAGAATTTTGATTAATCGTGATTAATCGCTTCATTAAAATGGCTTTTTATCAACCTTTTTTGCCTGCCAAATTTAAAGAGCACCTGTTGTGTTAATTCTTTCGACATTTAATGTTATGAGGACACCTCCAAAATATTTTGATCCACAACGCACTCACTCCTCCTTTTCTTATCAGCTAATTACTTACATAATTTAAAATGCATGTAGTTACGTTTATTGCTCAAACACATCCTGTGCTACTTTTAACGTCGCCAACCGCTGTCACACTAAAGATTCATCTGCAGTCAAACTTAGTGTGATTAATCTGCGTGAATACGTGATTAATGAGATCATTTTTTATGTGATTTAAACTTGACAGCGCTAAAAATGTTATCGGGGTGGTTGTTTCATTATTCCGAATCATGACAGGACATGTTGAGTGTTATGCTACAACATCTGTCAAACAACTTGTCTTTTCTCACAGCTGGAAGCAGGTATCCAGCGGTGGCCCTGATAACGTTTATGGTTTTGCTAACCCAGTTTTCTACCTTGAATTTTTTTTTTTTTTTTTTTACCTTTGTAAAAACATCACATTTGTCACACATGCAAAGCTTTGTTTGAAAAAATAAAAACATAAATCGCTTTACCGTAAAAGTTTTAAAACAGCAGTGGATGAGGTATATATAATCCAGTAGGGGTGTTAAAAAAAATCGATTAGGCGATATATCGCGATACTACATTGCTCGATTCTCGAATCGATTCAATAAAAAAAAAAAATCGTTTTTTTTTTTTTTTTTTTTTTAAGAGCTCAGAATTGTTCATTCGGTAGTCTTACCGATTCAATGTCTTATCATCATTGCCTTTTTTTTTTTGTGTGTGTGTGTGTGTGTGTGAATCGATTTTTAAACTTCCATTTTTAATGGAAAAATATTCAACAAAACGAGCATGGAAGAATGTTATATGAACGGAACATTAAGCCTTAATATTTTATTTTAATGCTGTTCAAACATGAAACAGATTACAACCTCTATAAGACTGAAATTTCAGATAAATAAATAATACATTTTCATATCAATCTTACACTCTACAAGCTTACTGATTAGTATTTTCTAAATTTGAATGAAAAAAAATCGCAACAATCGACTTATAAATTCGTATCGGGATTAATCGGTATCGAATCGAATCGTGACCTGTGAATCGTGATACGAATCGAATCGTCAGGTACGAGGCAATTCACACCCCTATAATCCAGCAATGCAGCAGTAAACTAGGAAATGTGTTTAACATGTTGAGGCCGGAGGAGACGTTTAATGTGTTTTTGGGGGGGGGGAAACACGCTGAATGTAAACAATTCCCTGTTTGGTTCAAAGACTCCGCAGGAATCCCGGCGTGCATGTTCGACATTATTAGCGCGCTTTATCAATGAAACACTTTGAGCCCAAGCGACTGGCTTTGAGGGACGACTGACGCTTGCATCAGAGGAGCCACCGGTGACGCGGACCGCATACTCGATTGCAGCGCATTCGTTTGTGTCAGTCAGGTTTTCCGTGCGCGAGGATCCCAGGGGCGAATGATGTCTCCTGGCGGGGCGGGAACGTGCATGTCCTTGCGGTCACACACTCGAGGGGGAGCGATTTCAAGCGGTGGCTCGTGCCATGTTGAAATAATCAGGGAGCTTGTTGTCAAATGAGATTGTCTGCCAGAGAGAGTGTCGGGTTACAAACAACCGCCATGTGTCGTTCAGCGGCTCGTTTGGCAAATCGCTCTTCGGGGGCTCGCGTGTCACTGCGTTTTTTCCCGCAATTCAACAATGGGGTATATGCCACGCAAGAGGCGGGACTGCTTTTTGCTTTTTGTTTTTGCACAACAGTTTGTTTCCGGTCTGGTTTGCGACGTATGGGCTGCGTCAAAAATACTTGCGCTTCCGACTTTGTGCCCCGGACCGGAAATAAACTGATGTGCAAAATCAAGTCCCGCCTCTTCCGTGGCATATACCCCATTGGAGGAAAGTTTAGGCACCAACCAATTTGAGAAATGGAATATTTATTACCTATATACACCGGTACATTATTTATTCATTTATTTATTTATCATATGTATTATTAGTAGTAGTAGTGGTAGTATCATTATTATTTATATACTTACTGTATATTAGGGGTGTGAATTGCCTAGTACCTGACGATTCGATTCGTATCACGATTCACAGGTCACGATTCGATTCGATACCGATTAATCCCGATCCGAATTTATAAGTCGATTGTTGCGATTTTTTTTCATTCAAATTTAGAAAATACTAATCAGTAAGCTTGTAGAGTGTAAGATTGATATGAAAATGTATTATTTATTTATCTGAAATTTCAGTCTTATAGAGGTTGTAATCTGTTTCATGTTTGAACAGCATTAAAATAAAATATTAAGGCTTAATGTTCCGTTCATATAACATTCTTCCGTGCTCAAGGTGTGAATCCTAAAAAAAATCGATTCTGCCGATTATTGAATCGATTCGAGAATCGCGCGATGTAGTATCGCGATATATCGCCGAATCGATTTTTTTTTTTAACACCCCTACTGTATATTATTTCTTATTACCATTTAAATTTTTAAATGTGGGTTTATTTATTTATTTAGATATCTCATATATCGCTTTTTCAAGAAAATCAGGTATAATAAAAACCTGTACTGTAATGTGATTTTTCTGGCACAACAATCAATAGTTCACTTTCTTTGTTCACCAAAATGTGTATATTAAGTTAATCTAAGTCCCAAAATTGAGATGTTTTCTTCTTACTACATGACAGAAAATAATTGAGAAGCACTGCTTTAAGCGAACTCTTCAGGTCGACGGCTACATCAAAAGACTTCTGTATGTTCTAGCATTTAAAAAAAAAAAAAAAAAAAAAAACATACGTTTTTGGGTTTGAATGAGTTAATTAAGCCACTTATTGACTACGACACTCAAGACCACGTAAACTTTCCACAACTCTATCTGGCGTGGGCCACTGCCCCAACTTTCCCTCACGCAAAATTGATGCTAACTTGACTGTTTTCTTCCGTGAACAAAATGACATCAGCAGTCATTTATTGTTTTCCGAGGTTTTCCACACCGCGAGAACATTCTAATTATATTCCCACTTCCCTTGTCAGTGTGGATAATTTGCCAAGTGGTTGACTTTGAGATGGGGGGGGGGGAAGAGACTCCACTCGACGCGCGAACAGGAAGTTTAATCTTGGCATCCGAGCACGCCAAGGAGCGCGTGCGCGCTCGTTACAGGGAAAACGAAGTGCATCAGCTACAACACTCGATTTAAGAGCATGTTTGATTGTTTTAGCGGGGGGAAAAAAATAAAAATAAATAAATAAATTTTGCCGCATCTGTTAAAAAAAAAAAAAAAGGGGCGGGCGAGATGTGAAGTGAAGCCAGAAGCTCCACCGCACGCCCGGCGTAAGCCTAATTAGCTCGGGGAGCAGGTTAGTAGAACAAAAACATAAAAGAAGCCGACATTGATCAAGGGAGAAGCAACAAGAGAGCCTGGCAACCTGATTGGTCTTTAATTAAAAGCAAAAGGTTTATCCTTGCGGAAAGCAGGCTGCGCTCCCAGCAGGCCACTCCAATTACGGAGGAAGACAAAAGGAGGGAAGCTCGACGGAGGTGGACCTGTTTTACTATTATTATTATTTCTTGCCGCATTGTTTCATGTTTCTATCGGCAGACATGGTGGAGGGTACCAAAACTATCAATCCGCAACACAGGGCAGCCGTAGCTGCACTACATGGATGCGTAGAGATTGAGAATTCTATATGACTGAATAAACATAATAAAAGGATAAAATAAGAGTGCATATGTGAAAATGTATTCATAGGCATGAGCCGATATGAGCAAAAATATCAAAGTGTTAAAATTACAGCTCTAAAATGTGCTTATTTGAAATATTTGGGGAAACAAAAACAGCATTTTTTTTTCCATCTAACATTCTATTTCGTTTTTAAGCAAAATAAAGGAAAATTGGTGCATTAAGACACGTGCCATGTTAAGTTTATAAGTAAATAAATGTTGATATTCTTCCACTGCTTTCATTTTTTTTTTTTTTTTTTTTTTTTAGCAAGACACAGTGTCCAATCACTGGTGAGCTAATTTTTTGCATTAATTGAAGGCAATTAACTTCAAAGACGCAGCTGGTTTTTATTTTTTAGGCACAAGGCAAGCTGCAAAGGCAAACGTGCAATATCGATTCGGACGCCTCCGTATCGATACGTGTATTGTAATGAGGCCCGCAACGATATATTGCCGTATCGATTTTTTAGAGCACCCAAAACACAGTCACATCTGAGTCATATGTGATTTTGGTTGGTTATATCATATGACCAACCTAAATCATAACCTTGATCGGAAACTCATCATCATCATCATCATCATCATCATTCTATTCATCAGTTGGAGGGCGGGGCTGATGGCTTCTATTCCTGTCTGGGGTATATGTGCTCCACTACCAAAAAAAAAAAAGTTTTGAAGCACCTATGGGGTCCACTGTTCTGTTTGTTGTTTGTTTGTTTTTGTTTTTTTGTGGATTATTGTATGACAGCTAAAAGAAGCTTGCTTGAGGCACATCTGCAATGCAACTTTCTATTGCCCTTGTCATAATTTTTTTTTTTTAAACCATTTAAATATCATAATTGTTTGAGATTCCCATTATATTTCCCGTGGGAAGAATTCTATCAGAATGTCAACAAATCCTTCTTTTTCCACATATGCGTCTCAAAGTGAAGCGGCAAGAAAGCGACACAGGAAGTCATTCTTCAGCCTTGGAACATGTGTGCAAGTGAGTTTGAAAGCTCTGAAATGGGAGGAAGGGGGGGGGGGGGTTGTTGAGAGAGGGCGTCGCTCTCCTGGTCCCTCCCCGGCCCGGCCCAGCCCGGCACGGCCCCTTCTCACAGGGCAGTATCTTGTAGTAAGGTCCCCAAAGTGGAAAGTCATTCAGGCCCCGGTGAATGGAGCGAGTCTAAGCGGAGGACTTAACTGGCAGCACGAAAATATGACGGCCTCGCAATCCGCCCTGGTGGGCGCCATCCTGACCCTGCTCAGCCTCACTGACCCCGGCCGTGGAGGTAAGGACCACTTGCCAATTATTACTGTTGCTCGCCCCCTCCCTTCAACCTTTCCTTCATGCACATCTGTTCCACGTTGGCACCGAAGATGTTGGAATTCGGGTGCAAGTTCAGGATTTTTATCTCCGTGCAGAATTTCCTTATGTGGTCTCACGCCTGATTCATTGCTCAGCATTTGGATGAAATTCAAGCGAGCGTCTGGTCCAGACTCCGAGGTCTGTTTCCAATCCGGCGCCCGCTCGCTCGCTCGCTCGCTCTTTGCAATGTCTGCTGTCGCGCCCCGAGAAGTGTTTGCGTTTGAGGTTCCTGTTGTCAGAGGTCAGCAGCGAGAGAGGTGAGAAGATGAATCGTTCTTTCACAGGGAGCGCGAGCACCGCAGGGCCCGCGTTTCTGCGTATCCGCGCAGAGGTGGCGGTGGTGAGAGTGGGGGGGGGGGGGGGGGGGGGGGGTGAAAGTAAGCGTGCAGTGTGAGTTTTGACGAGGAGGCGGGGGTCCATACAATGGGTCCACAGTGTGCAGGCACAAGTCAGCCTCAGTACCTTTTTCAATGTGACTTTGCACTTCCTCCACAGGGCAAGTCGAGTTTGTGCAGGATGAAAAGTGTGAATAAGCAGCGACGTATGGGGGGAGTGTTTTTCAGGAGAGTTCCCTTGTGACTTTCACACATACATGACCTGTATTCAGCGCTTTAGAATGTACAAAATATATAAAAATATAGATGTTGTTCAATAAATGTCCTATTGGTAAAATGTTTTGAAAATCTAAAAAAAAAAAAACATCTATATGCACGATAATGTTGTTTTCAACCGATACCGATAATCGTTTAGAAAGTGCCGATGTCGATAACCGATAAGTAAGCCGATAACTGTTTGCAAAATGAACTCGAATACAATTGAAATAAAAAAAGTTAATAATAATCTGTGGATTTCTCTATTATCTGGTTATCTGTATGAAATCAAATTGGTTGATAATTGCCGATAATTATCGGTAAATTTCTTTATCTGGTTTATCTGTGTGAAACCAAATTGGTTGATAATTGCCGATAATTATCGGTAAATTTCTTTATCTGGTTTACCTGTGTGAAACCAAATTGGTTGATAATTGCCGATAATTATCGGTAAATTTCTTTATCTGGTTTATCTGTATGATGTCAAATTGGTCGATAATTGCCGATAATTATCGGTCACCGATATTCTTGTGCATCCCTAGTTTTACTACTCCAACTACACATTTTTGACCCATGAAGGCCACCATACTTCTAGATTGCAGTCAACAAAACCACCCTACATTCCGTTAACTTTGTGCACTAGTATGACCAATTCACTTTTTTTTTTTTTTGGCATATCTTTCCGGCCAGAGGGTAAAAAAAAAATGCGACAGCTGAAATGCTGTCAACTGTTAAAGACTGTACTTAAGTCAGAATTGGCAGGACGGACGTTGGGCTTGGAGCGGCTGCCGCAAACGAATTGTCTCGCGCCGTCTGTCGGTCCATCCGTCCCGCACCGCAAATTGCACGGCGCAATTACGCGCCGGGGCAAAGCGCCCCATCAGCGCCTCATTGGAGGCTAATGTGTGAAAGGCGATGCGCCATTTGCACACAGAGCGACGCTTTGTTTCAGTGTTGACGCTCGGCCGGAAAAAAAGCTGAACTCAATCTGTTAGCGGCGTGAAAACAGTCATCTGCCTTCATGTTTGCTTGTTTACAAGGGATGAGAAGGGGCAGAGACTTGAACCAAGATTCAGTAAAGTACTATTGATGGGCCATTTTTGGTGGTTCTTGGTCATTATGATGGCACTTGGAACGCTGAGATTTTTTTTTTTTAGATGGTACAAAAAAAATGAATGGCTTTCATTTCGAGTGCACATGTACAACACAATTACTAGTTTCCTCTTAGCTAGAGCCTTGCAGCCATCTTGTAGCATCTTATACAGAGGTGTCCAAACTACGGCCCGGGGGCCATTTGCGGCCCGCCGTCCATTTTCCAGTGGCCCGCGGCATATGCTAAAAATGGCATTTGACTCACTGAAAATAAATTAACAAAAACAAAAAATGTTTGGATATGGTCAAAGTAAGAAGGGAAGGTGTCGAAAAACACAGGTGCCATTAAAGGTTATTTTAGTTAACTAAAACTAATGAAAAAACTACAACTAAAATTCAAAAAACAATATTGTTACCAAAATAAATATTTTTTTTTAAATATTGCGCACAAGAAATACACATTTCTAAAATAATAATAATAATAATAATAATAATAATAATGATAATACTGAAACTAACAAACTAAACTAAAACTAAGCATTTTTTAAAGAACTAAACTAATAAAAACTAACAGAACCACCCTGAAAACTAATAAAAACTAACTAAAATGAAAAATTCCAAAACTATAATAACCCTACTGCCATATTACAAATAAATTGGTTTATATACTGTAGCATTTTTTCTAAATATGCAAAAGCACAAATAAATTATTTGTACAATTTTTAGGACACAATTTCTCTTCATAACATTATATGGCCCTTGCGTCCTTCTGATTTTCTGTATGTGGCCCTCAAATGAAAAAGTTTGCACACACCCCCAAAAAAGAGCCAAATAAAAAGCAGATGAAAATGTGAATGGCAAACCGCAACTAGGCGGGGGGTTCATTGTGCATGCAGTTGGTAAATAATTCACAGGGTGTCATTTTCCACCAAAATCAAATCATCAAAACAGCCTAACATAGGACTTTCTCTTCCTCGACAGTAATCGTCTCCTGGACCTGATTCCTCCCGAGTAGCTAATGCTAATGTCGGCCAGATGTACCACAGTCCCCGATTAGATTTAACCTTTGCTTGGGAAAAAAATCTCCGCCGCCAGCTGTCAGGATGGCGAGTGAGAAGGTTCTCTATCTTGCCGCTGTTTACATCTTCAAATGTCACAGGCCGTGTTACCACATGACGTCCGCATGCCAGAGCGGTCCCCAAGAAGCAAACGATGGTCCATTCTGGATCCATTTAGACCGTCTTAGTTCAATCAGAAACAGATTTTGAGCTTGGAAAAAAAAAAAAAAAAAACGTGAACAGGAGCCCAGAGAGTCGTGTAATAACATTTTCCGTTCATTTTCTGCAGCGCTGCAACCCACAACTTTTCCACAGTTTTATGTCCTCATGTTACTCCCTGCGAGGATCTGCGAGACTATGGAAGCAGCGCGAGCATAAGCGGCGGCTCAGCAAAATGAAGACGCAAAATGGGATTGCTGAGGAGCTGATGTTGTTTAACATCTGCGCTTCCGCCCGCTCACGATCTTATTTTACCTGTCGAGATGGAGTATCACGACAACCAATCCAATGAGCAGAAACAAGGACAGCAAAACAGGCATCCTTATTTTTCCCTCCAGAGCAAACACATTGTATCGTGTCTGTATCTGAAATTGGACATGACATATCACAGCGCTCAGCAGCACGCTGTGGTTTTTGTGACTGTTACGACTTTCCTCGAACTTAAGCGGTAACGAGGTTTGCAGAAAACTGGTGAGGCGGCCGTTGTAAATGGATCAAGTCGTATGTCTGCTGATGGCCCTCTTGATCGGAACAAGATCTTTGTTTTATGTATCTGCTTGAGGATGGATGGATGGATGGATGGATGGATGGATGGATGGATGGGTGGATGGATGGATGGATGGATGGATGGATGGATGGCAGCCAGGGTCCAAATGATGGATGGATGGATGGATGGATGGATGATGGATGGATGGATGGATGGATGGGTGGAGGAATGGATGGGTGGAGGAATGGATGGATGGATGGATGGATGGATGGGTGGAGGGATGGATGGATGATGGATGGATGGATGGATGGGTGGAGGAATGGATGGGTGGAGGAATGGATGGATGGATGGATGGATGGCAGCCAGGGTCCAAATGATGGATGGATGGATGGATGGATGGATGGATGGATGGATGGATGGATGGGTGGAGGGATGGATGGATGGATGGATGGATGGATGGATGGATGGATGGATGGATGGATGGATGGATGGCAGCCAGGGTCCAAATGATGGATGGATGGATGGATGGATGGATGGATGGGTGGAGGAATGGATGGGTGGATGGATGGATGGATGGATGGATGGATTGTGGATGGATGGATGGATGGATGGATGGATAGACGGATGGATGGACGGATGGGTGGATTATGGATGGATGGATGGATGGATGGATGGATGGATGGAGGAATGGATGGATGGATGGATGGATGACAGCCAGAGGGTCCAAATGATGGATGGATGGATGGATGGATGGATGGAGGAATGGATGGATGGATGGATGGATGGATGGATGGATGGATGGATGGATGGATGATCTGCATTGTGGAAAGTTCCATTGTTGGTGCGATGGAAAAAATGAAGTCTTTCATAGATTGACCAATAGAATTTATGGATGTGTGGATCGGTATTAAGATGGCTGTTGACAATTCGACCATTAGCTTATTGGATCGATAAACGTCGGGCTCTCCAGGTGGACGGATTGATGGCTGAATAAGAGCCATGCAAAAAAAATAATAAAATAAAAAATCTGTGATGTCACCCGTGACTGATTTTGCATTAGCGTTAAATGACCCACTTTTAATCCTTCTGGTAAATGACATCACTTCAGTAAATTACTAAGTAGCAAATTGGTCATTAAACAACAATAGACGCATACAGTGATGCAATTGCAAAGCTGAAGTAGGGAAATTGGATCCAGAGCGCGCATACGAGCGCCCGTCCGTCCGTCTATTTTCCCAGCGAGCTTCGTGTCACTATGACAACATGGGAACAATAAATAAATATGGAATCTGCCTGGGGGCTCCGCGAAGCGTCTCTATACAAGGTCTCCACGCACAAGACTCACAAGTCCAATATTTGCTTTGAGTTATTGGTGAATTAGTGTTATTCCACAAGACACACTTGGCTCACCTCTTTAGTTTAAACAATGTCGTGGCTTGGACAAAATCCAAACAGGAAAATCACGAGTGTCCATTAATTGGCTGTATTCAACAGCATGAACGTTTGTTTGGGAAAAAAAAAAAAAAAAAGAAGAAGGAATGTCCAAAAAGACGCCAAATTCATGATATATCCTTCAAATTGTTTGGAAAGGGAACACTTGATGATGCACTGGTGGCTGATGGCTTATTAACACATTCATTGCCAGACCAGAAAAAAAATGTATCATTTGACGTCTTTTTCCGTCAATGGCAGTGAATAAGTTAAACATGGTAAAAAAAAATCAATGAAGCAATTATAAATTGTTGATATAATGTACAGCAGGGGTGTCCAAACTTTTTCCTCTGAGGGCCACATACAGAAAAATAGAAAGCTGCAAGGGCCACTTTGATTTTTTTTTTTAGCTATTTATTAACACATTCATTGCCAGACCAGAAAAAAAATGCATCACTTGACGTCTTTTTCCGTCAATGGCAGTGAATGAGTTAACTATTTGACTGCCAAAAACGTTTAATAACGATGACTAAGATCACAATGTATGCCGCCATAAACGTTAAATGACGTCAACTAAATTTTATTTTATTTTTTTATCTATTTGAAGTGCAGTGCTGCCTGGTCAATGGGTTGTGGAATCAAAAACACCCACTAACTATGGCCAGCAGATGGCAGCATTGCATCTCTTTTCAATGAGCTTAAGATATGAAATTACAATGAAACAAGACGAAATCTGATGAAATAGAACGTTTTCAAGGATGACATGAATGATCAAAGCCTTTGTTACATTTAATCTAATTCACAAAATATGTTGTGGAGAAAATGTATCTTTTCACAAAAGGCTTGTTTTCTCAAATTACATGTTTTCAAATGGTGATGACTAAAGAACAGAATAAGTTCGAAACATACATTTTTCTTTTCTAATGAAGGAACGGAATGCAATTTTTCATGTGGTGCCCACCAGGATTATGTAGTAAAAGTACACAATATTAGTTAAAATGCTCGAAATCGGCTGGCACTGGTTGTTTTTTTTTTTTTTTGGCTAACTTGTGGCAGTAAAAGAGTTAATTATATTTAGAGGACAGCATCGCGTCAGGCAGCCTAAAGATAGCCGACCGTTGGTATCCGCCAACCTTATACAGTACAGCTGTTGGAATCGAGCGGTGCAAATTTATATACGTGACCTGAAAAGCGACCGGGCGGGCGGACGGACTCCTCACATCCAATCATGGAAATGTTTCGCGTAACAGGAATAAACTGTTGCCAAACGTGTCCTTGAACGAGACGCAGGTCTGCTGCTGCTGCTGCTGCTCAGCCACGCTCGACCTAAGCTAGCGATTAGCATCAGTGAATTCTAATCACGAGGCATTCGAAGCCGTGCCTTCATTCGTCGCTGGGTGCACTTATGCGCAGTTAGATGAATCCCTCCATTAAATCAAATTTTGTCGTGTTAGAATTTGAATCGCCAGACCGAGGGTCATTGGACAATAAAAAAAAAAAAACATGAGTCAGAAATGTCTGAGATATGCTATCACGTAAGAAGTCTTATCGAAAAAAAAGAGAATAATTTGGAGGTTAAAGTGGCAGACATCCAAATTCTAAGCAGATGTTTGTCATTGCGCAATACAAGGCTGGCCCCTTCTGAAGGCCTCTTTAAAGATGCAACCTTCTTGTCACTTTTTCATTTTTTATTATTATTTTTTTTTATGGGCTGTACAATGTGGCCGTCCTTCGCATCCACCTACCTCCAAACGTCAAAACAACATTTTGAGTATAGCGGTGCAAAGTGCAGAGAAAGTAAAGATTTCACTTGTAAGACGTAAAGTACGAGGTTTTGACTCATTTGTACTTTTATAACAGTTATATGCTATATGCTAAATAGCGCGAGCTACAATCAATACAGCAGCACCTAATTGTCTCTCAAATTAATTCAGGTGTGAAGAAGTAGCATATCGTCACTGCTGTGTGAAAAAACAATTATGTCCATTTGTTTCATTTTTTTTTTGGGGGGGGGGTGTCTACATTCAGTTTCATCCCAAAAAAAGTAAAAAACGTTTTCACAGCTATGTCCATTTTTTTTTTTTTTTTTTTTTTTTTTTTTTTTTTTTTTACATTTTTTGGGGGATGTGTGCATTCGGCCTCATCCCAAAAAGGTAAAACTAAAAAACTAAAAAAAATATTTTAAAAAAATGGACAAGTGTTTTTCACATCTTTTCCACAGCTATGCAAAACACTTTTTTTTTTTTTTTTTACGTTTTTGGGATGTCTGCATTCAGTTTCATCCCAAAAAGGTAAAAAATTGGGGGAAAAAAGGGAAAAAATTGACATGTGTTTTTCACAACTTTTTTTTCACAGTTATGTGAAGAACACTTATGCCCATTTTTTTTTTTTTTTTTTTTTACATTTTTACATTTTTGGGATGTATGCATTCAGTTTCATCCCAAAAAAGTAAAAATAATGGTTAAAATTTTTTTTAATAAATACAAAAAAATGGACATAGGTGTTTTTCACATAGCTGTGACGATATGTTGTAAACATTTTTCTGAAGAAGTATCAAAAATATAGGTGGTTAAAAAAAAAAAAAAAAACTCAACACATGCATTGCAATATTTGTCTCCCCAATTCAATATCAGTATAATAATATCAGCAAATAATAAAACTCTGGAACAATTCACATCTTGGCTAGTAGGGGGAACATTGCAGGGGCGTGCAGAGTTTTTTTTGGGGGGGGGGGCTAATGGGTATCCTCCACCCACCCTAGTCGATGAAAATTTTAAATGATAGACAATAGCCTCCAGTTTAGCTTTATAGAAAATGTAAAATGCTGATAAATTAGTTTATTAAATTATTTTGCCCTTCACAGCTATTTACCACACCCTAAATCAGAATCAACCATCTTAGTGATGTCCTTCCACTGTTTACTAGGTGTTATCTGGATTCCTTGCTAACCCTCCAAAACATTTTGATACTTTAAGCTCATGATTAGCTTTAGTGGTGCTGGTTGATACAAACATGTAAGTTAAAAACAAAAAAGCCATTTTTCTTCAGGGCCTTTTTCGAGGGTTAATCCAGCCCTGTTTTAGCCATTCTTTGACGTTCCTTCCCCGCATCTGGCTGCTATGAATCCCGTTCCAAATATCGGCCATTAACCGCGCAGTATGTCTTGATGCCTGGTGGCCAAGACGGCAGGAAAATAAATTTAAAAAAAGTCGGATGCAGAAAGAGCAAAATCGCCTTTAGATAGCAGACTTTTTTTTTTTTTTTTTGTCCCCGCTCGCGAATGATGCTTTATTCTCATTGAGATGCGGGATGAAAACTAAAAGACACGTCCGTCGCCCTGAGGACTCCTTTGGCGGATGATCGCTCCCGCATGGCTCCCGTTTTGACAGACAGCTCCGCTTATATTGGGAGGGCCGTGATCTGCTTAGCGGGGGCAGCAGGCAGCCCACACACACGCACGCAGTCCTCGTTTAGCCTTGAGGCGTGCGCACAAAAGAGTTGCCGTACATAAACACGGGTTTACATTCCGCCGCCCCCCACTCGCCAAAAGGTGAAAGGGCAACTCAACTTAAGGCCTCTGCGTTGTTTTAACGTCATCCACGTCGATCTGATAAGTCGCAGGCGTTTACCAGGACGGGACGGTGAGATTTTAGTCGCTCGAGTGGCAATTTGGGAGGTTAAATTGTTGATCAAAAAGGTGATTGTCGCCTTGTAATTGCGGGGGAATTCCAAGGATGCGGTTTTGGAGCGCCAGTGGCATTCCGACAGCTTGGGAACAGGGACTAATCGCGGGACTGCGGGCGGAGATAAACTCAATTGTTGTGACGTGAGCCTTACAGTTATGAGTCGTTTTTAACATCACAATCCAAACACAAAAATATGACGGCGTATTAGGGCCACGTATAAATATATATATCTTAGAGGGTGGAGGCAATATTCAGTGAAAAAAATTTGCCACTTTATAAAGTCACAAATTTCCGACATAAAGTGGCAAATTTGCAAGAAGAAAAACTTGTAAATTTGCAAGTTTAGAAAGTGCGAGTTTATAAAGTGGCAAACTTGCAAGAGAAAAATAAATGCATAAATTTGTTAGTTTATAATGTAAAGTAGCAAATTTGCGAGTTTACAAAGTGGCAAATTTGCGAGTTTATAAAGTGGCAAATTTGCGACTTATTTACAAATTTATAAAGTGGCAAATTTGTGATTTTATAATGTAGCAAATGTGCAAATTCATAAAGTGGCAAATTTGCAAGCTTATGAAGTGGCAAATTTGCAAGTTTATAAAGTGGCAAATTTGCAAGAGAAAAATAAATGCATAAATTTGTTAGTTTATAATGTAAAGTAGCAAATTTGCGAGTTTACAAAGTGGCAAATTTGCGAGTTTATAAAGTGGCAAATTTGCGACTTATTTACAAATTTATAAAGTGGCAAATTTGTGATTTTATAATGTAGCAAATGTGCAAATTCATAAAGTGGCAAATTTGCAAGCTTATGAAGTGGCAAATTTGCAAGTTTATAAAGTGGCAAATTTGCGATTATATAAAGTGACAATTTGCAAATTTATAAAGTGGTAAATTTGCAAGGAAAAAAACCTCAAATTTGCGAAATTATAAAGTGGCAAATTTACGAGAGAGAAAAAAATAATAATTTGCGAGTTTATAAAGTGGCAAATTTGCAAGTTGTGGCAAATTTGAAAGTTTATAAAGTGGCAAATTTGCGATTATATAAAGTGACAATTTGCAGATTTATAAATGGCAAATTTGCAAGAAAAAAAACCTCAAATTTGCGAATTTATAAAGCGGCAAATTTGCGAGAGAAAAAAAACAAATTTGCGAGTTTATAAAGTGGCAAATTTGCAAGTTTATAAAGTGGCAAATTTGTGAGTTTATGAAGTGGCAAATTTGCGAGTTTATAAAGTGACAAAGTTGCAAGTTGTGGCAAATTTGCAAGTTGCGGCAAATTTGCAAGTTGTGGCAAATTTGCAAGTTTATAAAGTGGCAAATTTGCAAGTTTATAAAGTGGGAAATTGGAGAGAAAAAAAAACACATTCGCGAGTTTATAAAGTGGCAAATTTGCAAGTTTATAGAGGCAAATTTGCTAGAAAAAAACCCTCAAATTTGCATGTTTATAAAGTGGCAAATTTGCAAGTTTATAAAGCTCCAAATTTGCAAGATTTTTTATCTCAGAATTTTACCCCCCACCCTCTGAAAAAAAAATATATAATAATAAATAATAATAAAATATATATATACATGGCCCTAATACGTCGTCGTACAAAAACATCAACATCCTTACGAATATTTAATTTTTTAAATTTATTTATGTTGTGTAGATTCTCTTCATGGTCATGGTAGAAATTTACCTGCAGGACCCACAAGCCACAACATTGGAAATCAAAGTGCTTTGTGAAAGGCAGGCTTACATCCGCCGTCCATACAGCAGCAAAGTCAATTGGCGTGTTTATTTCTGATAAGAGCTTTTTTTTTTTTTTTTTTTTTTCTGGGTAGGGGGGGGTTAGCATCCAAAATGGAAACGCAAGAGAAAATTCTCATTATCACACAACTGCCAAGTTTTCAATAAGAAGGAATTATGCATGACCAGATGTTCTGATACGGCCCTCTGTGGTGCTCCATTTATTTATTTTTATTTTTCCCAAAATGAACAAAAGAAGATTCAGTTCTGTTTTTTTTGCTGCCTTTTTTTTTTTTTATCACTGAAAATACATTCAAATGATAAAAACAAAAAGCACCATTTGGAATGACAACGCCCCACCTCCACTTCACTCCGCCATCCAACATCCGAGCTTGTGACCTTAAGTCCGGTATCGGCCACATCGTCTAATTTCATCAAGATATCGTTAATGGACCTCACGGCAGCGGACAATTTAACAATCGAATTAAGAAGTGAGGATGACATTTCAAAAACGTGTCGCACGTGTGTCACAGGATGGACAGAATGAGGTTGAGTGTGGCGGAAGGGACGAGACAGGAAACGAACGTAAAGGGCGTATTCTTGGCCCCTTGGATTCATGTCGGATTTGGGCGGGGCAAAGTGATTGTTTGGCCAATGAAATTTACTTAACAGTTCCAATCAATCCAAGATACTTAAAAAAAACAAATAAAAAAAACTGATCAACAGAGGGAGAGAGAACGGGAAGCCTGACGGGTTGCCGGACAGCATCCTAATGTTTAAGGTGAAAAAAATAATAATAATAATGATGATAGATTTTGCAGAATGAATTCAGGTAGATTTATTTCTATTGTGCACAGTGGTTGCAATGTTATCATTAATAGCTGGGGGAGAGGAGCAATCGTGTTCATGATGAAATTTGGCCTTGCGTAACTTTTTTTTTTTTTTTTGTTACTCTATAGCTTTGCGTCTTGCTGTTCATTTCTATTGTGCAGAGTGGTGATTAATATGAATAACTGGTGAGCGAAAAGAGCAACCTTGGTAATTAATAATGACCACAACAGAGGCTCCCATAAATTGATCTTTTTCACTGTAGTTCTATTTATTTTCTATTGTGCAAAATGATTGTTATTATTAACACCTGATAAGGCGTGTAAGCGCATGAAGCACGACGTACATTTTGCGTGCACGTGCCAGTGTGTCAACTGAATATGCCATGGACTTTTAATGACTATGGATTATTTCTAGTTGTTCCATTTATTTCTATTGTGCATAGCGGCAGTAATCATGAGTACTGACGAGAGAGGTGAGACCTTCAAGAAAAATTAGGGCATGTGCATGGCCAAGCATAACATGAATCTTTCTAACTGTGGATTATTTCTATTAGTTCAATTTTATTTCTATTGTGCAATCACCGAGATTTCGACATGTGCATTTTGGCTACAGACGTCTGTGACAAAGCATGCTGTGGACTTGTATTTTATTAATTATTTATCGATGTTCTCTTTATTTCTATTGTGCACTTATACTTATTTCTACTGTGCATCATGAGTAACTATCAAACTAAGTAACACATGACTAAGCATGCACTTAAAATGAAGGAATTTTGCATTGCTCCCTGTACGGCACATCTTCGTTGTTCCCATGACCAATCATGGCCCGCCTATTTGGACATGTGCTGATCTCGAGTACGCATCAGAACGCTGGACTTGAAGTTTTAAGGGGGCTCTAGTGTGGTCTAGTATGATTCCACGGGAAAAGCTGCATGACTCACAGGAAACAGAGTCATTGCCTGGCGTGTTTGGGAGGAGAAAAAAAAAGAAAAAAAAGCGTCTAACATCTGGAGCTGTCTCGAGTTTGAAATTATCCCTCTGCTTCTCTTTTGCCTAATATAGACAAAACTATGGTAACATTGTGATAAAAGAGGGCCGCCGTATGTTGAATGCGTACAACTAAATGTTTTAGCATGTCCTATTTAGCACGTGTGCACGCATTCTGTCTCCAGACATTTGCCCCGATGGGAACAATGTGATGGCTCAACATGTGAAAATGAGTCACTTGTTTAAAATTAGCCTGCAGGAATCAATCTGCAAAGTAGAGGGACTCCCTTTCCAGACTCCGGGCTGCATGAGTCACTATCATAAGGCTGAGCTGCTTCATCATGTGGTGGCGGCCTATTCACTTGTGTCCCATGCTACATGCTAACTGGCTACCATGGCTTGACTCATCGCTACAGTAAGTGTCAGGGTCCGACATTCACAGTGGGCCGATAGCTCGGGTGCACCATGTGATTGTGTTGGGCCACCCAAAAAAATAAAAAATTATATATATATATGTATATATATATATATATATATATATATATATATATATATATATATATATATATATATATATATACTGTATATATTTGTTTGTTTGTTTGTTTTTTAAGCGTTAATATGCCATAGACCAACTTCTTTTTCAGCCCACATTGCATACACTTTACCCACTTGGCTAATTGGCTACTGGCAAATTTTAAGCATGAGGACTAATGAGTGAATCGGAGGGTCATGCCGAGGAAAATGATGCTTCAAATGCGACGGCGGCCCAGAATTTTAGCTCAACGGAAACACTTTGCGCTCAAACACCAAAGACTTGTCGCAAATACGTTCGAACATACTCACAAAAACGTTCGAATATACTCGCAAATACGTTCGAACATACTTGCAAATACGTTCGAATATACTTGCAAATACGTTCGAACATAGTCGCAAATACTTTCGAACATACTCGCAAATATGTTCGAACATACTCGCAAAAACGTTCGAATATACTCACAAATACGTTCGAACATACTCGCAAATACGTTCGAACATACTTGCAAATACGTTCGAATATACTTGCAAATACGTTCGAATATACTCGCAAATACGTTCGAACATAGTCACAAATGCGCTCGAACATAGTCGCAAATACGTTCGAACATACTTGCAAATACGTTCGAACATACTCGCAAATATGTTCGAACATACTCGCAAAAACGTTCGAATATACTCGCAAATACGTTCGAACATACTCGCAAATACGTTCGAACATACTTGCAAATACGTTCGAATATACTCGCAAATACGTTCGAACATAGTCACAAATGCGCTCGAACATAGTCGCAAATACGTTCGAACATACTTGCAAATACGTTCGAATATACTTGCAAATACGTTCGAATATACTCGCAAATACGTTCGAACATAGTCACAAATACGTTCGAACATACTCGCAAATACGTTCGAACATACTCACAAAAACGTTCGAATATACTCGCAAATACGTTCGAACATACTTGCAAATACGTTCGAATATACTCGCAAATACGTTCGAACATACTCTCGAATGTTCGAACATACTCGCAAATACATTCGAACATATTCGCAAATGTTCGAACATACTCGCAAATGTTCGAACATACTCGCAACTACGTTCGAACATAGTCGTAAATTCGTGCGATCATACTCGCAAATACGTTTGAACATATTTGCGAGTATGTTCGAACATATTTCCGAGTATTTTCAAACTCGCCAGCCAAAAATGTTTACTCCACATTGGCAACTCTACGCTTCCAGCTTGTAATCAGAATAGAATCCGAGACGGACCAGGGCTAAAAAAAAATAATAATAGGCTGCGCTCAGTTAGGAAAGGTTAGGAAAGGTGATACATGCTTGAGATTATGTACAGTACGCGTGCGTGTGTATTTTGTCCGGTTAACACCGTTAGCGGGCCGCGATAAATGCCAACACGGCGGTGGCGACATCTTAAAATAGCGAGGAGGAAATTACGTGTGCCGTCAAGTTGGGTGTGCAGTCGCAACCGAAGCCTGCAACAGCTGCACAGGGGAGCTGAGGCAACAACCTCGCTGCAGACAACAAGCTCCTTGTGCAATCACGCTGAATATTTTACACGCTTGTGGCAACACGGGCACACACACACCCAAAAAAAAAAAAAAAAAAAAAGGTTCAGCACGCTTCTCGGGGTCTAAAGAGGAAAGAAAACACTCTCAGAAAAAAGGACTATGATAAGAGTCTATTCTTGGACTCGAAAGGTAGTTGTGCTTTTTAAAAAAAAAAAAAAAAAAAAAAAAAAGTGGACCTTTTAGGCATGTTTGTGTGGCAGCCTCATAAACATTCATCCATGTTTGTCCTCATGAGGGTCACGTTGGCTTTGGATGAGAGGCGGCGGACCACCTGGACTGGTTGACAGCCAATCACAGGTCACAAAAAGACACTAGGGCTGAACGATTTTTTATTTATTTTTTTCTCATCAATATTGCAATTGTGATTTAATTTGCGATATTTTTTTTCAGGGTGCATTTTTAAACTAACGCGACAAATTCATCTTTATTACAATAAGCAACATCTTACACTCAAAGTCAAATCAACCGTGAATTATGAAAGTTGTTCACTTAAAAACACTTTCAGTATTTTAAGTGTTTACTCCAACAATTAAACAAAATTGTACCAAACAAGTATGACAGAAACATAAATCATAAATCACAAGTCAGATTCCGACAACAACGCAAACAAATGACAGGCTGCCGCCGGGATTCGAACTCTGAACCCTCGAAGCTGAGAAGCAGACGTGCTAACCAATTGTCCACCGTGCTACCCCGCAACCACATTATTTATGAATTTATTATAAAACTATAGCGATGCCTTAAAACACCATTTTTCGAGATACAAGCCATTTTTCGGACAATTTCGTATTTTAGTTATTTGAGATATGAGCAGTGAGTTGAACTCACTTTACAACAAGCTGCAATTCGGCCAATACTCAACTTTTTTTTTTTTTCCCCCTAAAGGCTTCAAGTTGTTTATTGCCACTCTCAGGTGAAGTTTACTATCAAACTAAACATGGAAAAAAATTATAATTACTTATTTTGTGTGAAACCAAATCATTTAACTTTGCTTTACAAACGTCCGCTAGCTTAATGCTAACACACAATGCAAAAGTCTATCGACTAATGATTAGCGTTTATGTGCCGTGTTATAATACTTCAACACAAATAGTGCAGCAACTGATGGACAGAAAATATGAAAAGACATAGATTCTTTGTCCTTTGTGAAAAAAAAAAAACATTACAGAATCTTACTTAGTTACAGTAGTAGTGAAGCTCTTCTTTAGTCTAGTTTATTATTACGAAATGTTTGCATTAAGTACAATATTATACGGTGCTATTTTTTTTACTTAAAAAAAATTCCAGATTTTTTGTTGTTGTTTTTGGTAAACTGAAATGTATGAATGACACTTCTATTTATTAGTAGGTCCATCAGTTGGAATAGGTTCCAGCTGATGGATAGACAATTAACCGTGCTTAACTTATTTAAACAATTAACAGTTAATGTTACCTACAATATTCACTACAGACTTCATAGCGATTACATCACGACGCCATATTATTTCAATTCCCATTATTTCTTACAGTAAAAAAAAAAAAAAAAAAATGTTTGCAAAGTGTTTTAACTTCTGCTGTATCTTCGAGTGAGATTGCGTAATCGTACGAATGTGCTGGAAGTTTCTAGTCTATAGGGGGCGTTGTGATCATTTATTGAGCAAAGGAAACAGCTGGAATCCTCGCTCACGTGTCTGTCGGGGAGGCGACGCTCTTATTTTCATGTTTTATGCACGTTCCAGTCAGAGGAGACACGACCGATGGGTGACAAGGAGAGCGTGCGTGTGCGCGGGTCGACATGTGTGTGGCCCACTCCCCGCATTGGATTGATGGAAAGTGCGATGCAAACTTTTACCTAAAATGGGATTATCGAGGATTAGATTCAATGTAGCAGACAAAGGTGTCCCTCCGAACTTCCGGCATACAATCATTCCTCCCAGTTTGCTGCCGGCTGCAGGCGGCTTCAGATAAACGGCAACAAACGAGAATTCCACTCGCGCCATCAGCATTGCAGATCTGGAAATCATATTTGGGTTTATGGCTTCAGTATGAGTTTGCTGTGAAAAAAAAAAAAAAAAAAAAAAAAAAAATCACCATGTTGTTCAATATGGAGGCGCTCCACACAGCACAAGTATTTTTGTGGCAGGCAACAGAATAAAGGTTGCTGGCGTTCTTAACAGGAAACTTGCAGATTGTAGAACGGCGATAGGTCACTGGCGGCGACACTCTGAGTGGCTCTTTGAGTCATTTAAAAAATTAGAATTTTTGCTTTTTTTTTGGGGGGGGGGGGGGGGCATACTAGAATAAAGTATAATTATACAGCCACTCCAGTAGGTGGCAGTGGCGCTCTCATTGTCAGTATGCATAGGGAGTATAAACAATGTTAACCCATTTGTTCCCAAAAACGTATAAATACGTTCTATTTTAAATGTTTTACATGTCCCAAAGACGTATTTATAGGTTTTCATGTTTTTTTTTGTTTGTTTTTTTAATGCTAGAACACACAGAAGGCTTTGACGTAGCTTCTCAAAAGCAAAGAATGTTTGAATAAATGTTAGTTGTTACTAAAACGGCCAGCAGGTGGCAGCAGAGCAAACGAGATCAACCAGGGCCATGTTGGAAAAAAAAAAAATTCAATTACGGTACTCAAAATTCTAAATAGATTTGTGAATAATGTTGACACTTAGCTATATTCAAATGCCAACTGCTGCAAAACGGAAACAGATTGAAATATATATTTTTTCCTGATGAAAGACGAGACTTTAATCTTTCTTTTGGTAGGGTCCATGTTTTTATAGCAATAGAACACAATATTCTGCGGGCCTTGCAAAATTAGCCAAAATCCATTAAAACAGCCGGGAGTGATGGGGGTTGCTTCTGTGAAAATGGCTGGGAGTGAATAAGTTAATAAAGTTATTCAGCAGATTTAAATGTCTTTGAATCTTTTTTTTTTTTATCCATTTCAGGTGGCGGCCATTTCGCCTTGTACAGCCACTTACTTTCGACCAAAAATGACATCACGGCGCCTACGGCCTCATAACGACCGTCACGGCTCACCTGTTTCCTAGTTTGGTCATGTGACGTTCCCAGACTGAGCTCTGAGGCACAGTGACGTCATTTTCAGTGGCCAGCAAGCGGCAAAAGTAACAGCATGTGTTGTTAATGCGTCGCCCCTGCGCTGACTTTTCGAGCGAGCAATTCTTATTGTCAAAAACTGCCTACTCCCCAATTTTTTTTTATTTCGCATGGACAGTGGGCCCATATGCTAACAAAACATGATTTGATGTTAACTGGCAAGTGCGACGCAGTCGAGAAAAGCGAAGGCAGAACCGGACATCGGCTCAACATTCCTGAGCTTGCGGCCAGGCTGAGTTGGAGCCAAAAGAAGCTGAATTATCTTTTCAGGCGCTTCCAGTGGAAAGGGAATATACAACAGCTGCATAAAAGCATCCGTGGTTGCAGGATTGTGACTTCACCACAGTCTGCTTTGTCCATAAACTCCTCCTCATGTGAAGAGGGGGGGACTGTTTTAGTCATTTTCATTTATCTGCCATCTTTTAAGACCGAAAAAAAAAAAAAAAAAAAAAGTGCAAGAAGGAAAGCGAGCTCAGCATGTTGGTGGTTACTGCCGAGCTTCTTTTTAATTTCAATCCAGTCTTAATGATCACATTAAAGTAATTTATGAGAGCGTAAAGACTCATTTTACGGGTTTTTGTGGAGCTGCTGGTCATTTACGGTGCCGTAGGATCACTCAGTGACGGTGTGATAGACTCCAGCTTAACCCGCGTTCCTCAACAGGATGAGCGTCATATAAAAAAATGGATAGATTTGGTCCACAAACGGTTGAGATCATCAAATTTTAGAAGGTTAACTGCATGAACACTAATTGTTCATTGGCGATGTTTACAATGCAACTTCCAATACGTTATTGGTACAACTGGATGTAATATCGATATAGCTGTTGAAATTCATACTAGTTTCCCCTTTCTGTATTCCCCCCAAGTATGTTTTGGTTAATATCATTTGAAAAAATATTCCAATAACCTCATATCACAAGACACTCTGATTCCCAGACACCAAGTAAACAGAACTGGCGTCGCAAATGATACATTCCAAATCCAAAATACAAACAAAAGAGTTATCTGTTCGTTACAATGTGGTCTAGACAAACAACCGGCACATCTAAAAATTGCCCACAATAGCCTGAACATCCTGCAGTTCCCATTGCATAAGAACATCACCGTACTGGAGTAACTTTGTGTACGGATGCTAAAAGAATCCTTTACATCAAAATCAAACTTTATTTATATGCCTGAAGGCGGGGCAGAGAACACTGAGAAAGTGTGTTAGCTTCCAAGGGGAAAGTTTACGGATTGTCGTTGTTTTCATCTTTTCTGACGTCAGTCCTGGAACTTTTCGAACACACCTCATACAAACCATGTGATTTCATTGGGCAATCCAAAAAAGTAGCTACCAAGTGTCCTCGACCACAAGAAGAAATCCAACGTCAGTCGGTATTGTTGGTGTGGTACGAGCATGTAAACGCCGTCGCCCAGAAGAATACAAAACGCTCGGTGTCAGACAGCCGAGTGGAGATGGTGACAACAATATTCCTGCCCGTGGATTTTTATATGACCAGCTATCTATAGTACAAGCATATTTTAGGTGCCAAGCACATAGAATTACACAATACCGTCTTTTCCTCACCACGGGTATTTTTAAAAGCGTATATTTGTCCACGCTTTTGGCCAATTCGTCCATAAGCAAAGCGCTCTTCAGATTTCAGATTGTGACGACTGTGCAGTATATTTTATTGGCGGTGGTCACGAGAAACCCCAAAGTGATCCAACAGTAACGGAGAGCACCAAAAAGTCATACAAGGACACTCAGGAAGGACCAACACTCCGTCACATATTCCATTTGGGACCCTTATGAAATTGCACAGCTGTTGTAAAACCGTATCCGGCGCGGTGAACTGGTTCGGGCTCACTCCCACGGGAGGGGGATGGTGGTCTAACCGTGTCCACGACGGGCTATCAACTACTGATGGTGGTCGCCGTATGAACTCCTGAATTACACGACAAAGCTGCGATGAGCTCATGTGGAAGCGGTGGCCCCGAAAAGTGAGGGGAAAAAAAAACAAACAAAAAAACGGCTGGTGCGGGGGCGTCTTTGAATGTCGGTGAACTCTATTGTGGATTGAGGAACGCGGCGTTAGCTAAGAGCAGGTGCTACGCATCACGTAAATATATTTCCTTACCGCTTGGGAAAAACATATATACCGTATTTTCCGCACTATAAGGCACACCTTCAATGAATGACATATTTTAAAACTTTTTTCATATATAAGGCGCTACAGTAGAGTCTGGAGTTACGTCATGCATCCATTAGATGGTGCTGCGCTAAAGGGAATGTCAACAAAACATTCAGATAGGTCAGTCAAACTTTATTAATAGATTACAAATCAGCTTTCTGACAACTCCATTCACTCCCAAAATGAATAAACAGCTGTTTTATTATTTTCTCTGAGGTAAAGTATTAGTATTAGCTAGCGATCCAAGATGGCGGGATCTCCTTCACCGATAGCGTCTTGACAGCGAGACCTGTTGCGGCTCAATATTGGTCCATATATAAGGCACACTGGATTATAAGGCGTATGGTCAGCTTTTGAAAAAAATTGCAGGCTTTTAGGTGCGCCTTATAGTGCGGAAAATACGGTAATCCTGTGCACCCAAAAAAAAGCCAAGTGGCATTTCTGAGTGAAATGTAGATAAATCAAATTGTTCAAAGCTGCTGTGCACATTTCGTATGCTAATGTTTTTTTTTTCTGCGGCCATGCACAGTTGGGGGTTTGATTGCCAAATTCAACAAACCCGACCACGTGCGGCGCCACCCCACCCTGCCACGCCCGATCCGGGTTGCCTCATCAAAACGTCCTCACAAATGTCACAGCTGGTAGTGACGCACATGGAAAGCACGGCCTGATTGTAGGACTGGAATAGGCACTGAAAACAGACAACCTTCATGTAATGCGGTTGTAATGCAATTCGGCAACGGTGACGCCAAGCGCTAACGTTTACACAAACGTAACAGAGTCGACGTTTGATTTGATTCAATCAGGAAACAAAATATGTTCTGTGGTATCACACAAAGTGGCCCACGGAGATTTGCGTCTGACGTCATGTTTAGGGATGTAACGATATCTAAAAATCACAATCCGGTAATTATCACGATATTGTGGGGAGTTTGGCGATACAAAAAAAACAAAAAACAAGTCACAATATTGTAGCAATGCTTATAAACAACCTACACTCTCTAATAACACTTAATATTGTGGCACCGTATTTTTCGGATTATAAATCGCAGTTTTTTCCATAGTTTGGCCGGGGGTGTAATTTATACTCTGGTGCGATTTGTGTGTGAAATTATTAACACATTTTTATTTCATTTCACATGTTATTTTCACACTAAACCGCATGTATGTTTTTGGCGTTGGATTTTATCAAATAAATTTCCCCCAAAAATGCGACTTATACTCCAGTGCGACTTGTATATGTTTTTTCCTTCTTAATTATGCATTTTTATGGCTGGTGCGATTTATAACCCGGAGCGACGTATAATCCGAAAAATACGGTACTTGCTACGGAGATTTCCGGACAATTGCAGTACTTGCCATGTCCATTAGATGAAGATGGAAATTCGAACATTAATGTCCCTTGAACACAATAAGACAAAAAAAAAAAAAAAAAAAGTGTGTTGTGTAACTCAAAGGGAAAAGCACAGTTGTCAGTGTTGTATATCATGCAAAAAAAAAAAAAAACATTCTTTGGGAAGACACCAAGCATTTTCACGACCACTTAGTAAGAGCATGTTTTGGCTGCTACATCTAAGACCCTTGGTAACAATCGCGCTCTTCATTCGATGCAAACTAGTCACTTGAAAGCCGCACAGCTCAGAATGTTTTTGTTTTTTTTCCGCGTGAGATCCGTGCCACTGCGCAGTTCTCTCCAGATGAGTTTATTTCCACTGGCCTTTTTTACTTCGAACATCTGAGCGGCAGCTGGCTGCTATCGAGCGCCTTGGGCTGGATTATTGAGAATTCGGCGCCGCTTCATTAGGAGGCACAAATATATACGTATAGCAAGTTGCTTCAATTGGCCCCATGGAATTAGCTCAAGCTCGTTGAAATTCCGATAAACAAGCGTAAATATATTCATAACGAAAGGGCCAGAATTCATTTACATCAGTTTCGTGTGTGCCGCGTTAGATGCGCGTTTTGAGCGCATTAACATATCCGTGATGCATCAAGATTCCTCCGCGAAAGCTACGACAGATCAAAACCGACACGTGTTGGAAATGAAAGGCCTCTGTTACAAGGTGGCGCACCGTTAAATAAAAAAAAGAACCTGGTCTGTGTTATGCACACATGTTCACCAGGAGACTTGGACTTTGTATTTTTTTTTTTTTTTCCTGACAGTTCACAGAGTGCAATCTTGTTGAGTGCTCGGAGCGCTCAAATTGGACAAACGGTTACCGGGTAAAGCCACACTAGCTTTGTTGTTTTAATGAGTACTCTTAAGCAGCTGTAGTAAAACAGTAAATAGGAGGATGGATGCAGGTGTTAACAACGGTGAGAGTCGAGGGTTCCGGTCCATTAGGCTTTGAAGATATACGTTGAAACACAACCTGCACCGGACTGCTGATCGAAGATTTGTTTGTTTCCCATACGAATGAATGGAAATGAAATGAATCCGTTTCAGGTTCAAACTGTGGCCATCATAAACCTTGATTAACTCTACACCCAACGTTTTAATTCAGATTCATCCGTATGTCTGAGTTATACTGCACCCGGGTGGCCAAGGCCACAATATCCATTTGAAGCAAAAAAAAGAAGGCAAAAACTGTTTATTTCTACTTAATTTTGTAATTGTTTGTTACTTTTATAAATAAAACTACTGTATTCTAGAATGTTTTTTATTCTTGTCAAAAACACATTCCAAAAATGGGGTTCTTTTTTGGAGGATGAAACAGATTAATGACATTTTCATTCATTTCAATGCGGGAAGAGGATTTGAGATTCGACTTGTAGTTACGAGCGTGGTCATGGAATGAATTCATGTCATATTTCAATGCACAAAGATAAAAACAAAGGCATAGCAGCGGTTTAAACTCGAAAGGTGCTTTACAGGCATATTTTTTATAAAAATTTTGATTCTAATCCTGATTTATCGGATTCTGATTGGAAAAAAAAAATCCAGATATTTATGTTTATGTACAGCACTTTGTATACAGCAATGCCTGTTCTTAAAGCACTTTATAAATAAAGTTGAGTTGAGTTTTATTATTATCAAAAACACATTCCAGAGACTTTTTTTTTTTTTTTAGGGGAGGAGGCTGAAACGGATTAATGACATTTTCATTCATTTCAATGCGGGAAGAGGATTTGAGATGCGAGTTGGAGTTACGAGCGTGGTCATGGAATGAATTAATGTCATATTTCAAGGCACAAATATAAAAACAGCAGCGGTTTAAACTCGATAGGTGCTTTAACAGGCATATTTTTATAAAAAGAAAAAAAATGTGATTCTGATCCTGATTTATCAGATTCTGATTGGGAAAAAAAATCCCGAAACTACTTTTGAAACTGATTGATGAATTGAATGAATCGATGATGTACAGTATAACAAGTATCTTCCTTCCTTCCTTTACTCGTCAGACCACACCTCTCCCATTCAAGCCGATTGCTGTCACATGGTTTTATTCAACTATGTCACCTAGATAACTCACCTTGCTCTCGCAATATAAATTCTCGGGGAATTTGTGAGTTCACAAACTCCGGCGAATACATCTTGTACTGAGCCCGTTGATTTCCACCGAGTGGTTCGGACCAATCACAGAGCGGCATTGTGTTTGGGGCGGGACATGCAACCGTGACGAAACCAGGAAGTCAGCGCCGACGCCGGGGCTAACGAACAAACCTAGCATGGACGGATGGGCGCTACAATTAATTCTGTTCTCGCAGAATTACTCACAGTTACCTCGTTGAATGTTAAACGAGAGGCGCTTTGTGCTTTTCTAGCTGGTAAGATGTTCGTGCTTTTCCCGCCTTCGACAAGAACGAAGACAATCGTGGCCGTGATTGGTTTAAACAAACGTGTCCTGCTTGAATTATTGTCCAGAATGTCCCGCCTTTCAAGTTACCGTGGAGAGGTACCAGACGGACATTGCGGAGAACTCCCTTGAGTGAAGCGCGACATCAATCTGGCTATTCCCAGGTTACGAGATCACGGCCATGTTTGTATCAGATGACGGCCAATATAAAGATATATTTTGCCTGAAGCCAGAATCATTAGTAATAGCAGGAGACGGGCACGCTTCCGTGGGTGTGTCCGACTTCAAGGGCAAGCGGTCTGGAGCTAGCGCGTGCGTTCATTGCAGCGCCATTTCTCGTTTCTTTCAGAACAGCTAGCGCCGCCACATCAGACGGCGGTTACGAAAGTGAAACACATTATTAAGGTCTCATGAAGCCGTGTCATATGGCGGGTGACGCTACTGGAAACAAGACCAACACCCCGACAGCCTGCCAGAAGCTCCACAAGGAACTTACTTGACTGAAATGCATCCATCCAATTTTGAGCGTTTCTTTCCACTGTCTTTTCCTCACCGGACTGCAGCAGAACAGTGACGACACAAAGGCTCCTTTTTCACAGTAGCCGTCTGAATTATATGGACGTTTGTGTTTCCGTTTGTTTGGGTTAGCGAAGTGGGGCTGTTTCTTCTAGCAGAGTCGCTGCGCAACTCATAAATGTTTCACAAAGAGTTTGATCAAAACTTACCTCAAAGGACGACGCTTTAAGGGAGGACGGCGGCAAAAAACAAACAAAAAACAAAAAAAAAACCATCACAACAGTCCGTTTCATCAGCGCCGCAACACAGCACGTTATTTATTTTTCGCACATGTGCAGAACTGCTTTCCAAACTTTCGGCTTATTGAAACAGAAACTCACTCGCTCTCACTTTGCGTAACAGTCGAGCGACAACGACGTACGGTTTTCCAATTATCCGCATACAGCTCAGATGAATTATTAAATCCGAAGAGTTGGAACCTGCCAATTTGTGAGTCTACTAATTTTGACTAACTGTGATCATTAAAAAATGTGCATGACTGATTTACAAAGGGTTTATAACATAATTAGCAAGTGATTATAAGAATATAATACTGTTTTTGTCAGCAACAAACAGCATGTGGCAATGTAATATTGCCGCTCTATGATGAATGGAAACTTTTTTCCCGATGCAAATCTCATGTTCATGTTGCTCTCAGCAGGTAACAGCGTGTAAGAAGGCAAAAACGGCAATGTCATCAAATCTGCTCAAAACTAGGTTTATTCAGTCATTAAATCAGGATTAGGTTCATCAAAAATTAATCGGCTTTCCCCTACAGCACGTTACGTGGTGAGTGCTCATGTTTCATTCCAATATAAAATGAATGGCAGGTTTGAGCATTTCGGGCATGTCAGTGGGGACACAAGACTCAACAAATCGTCATAAAATAAGTTTTCAATCAGTTGTTGAAAAGTCAAAATAGTCATTACGTACATGATAGACTGGTAGAAATTCTAGTGTAGTCAAAATTGTCAAATTATGAACTTATGGGATTCGAACTGAACAGCAGTTATGAGGTTGCAAGCAGGCTCCGCGGAGTGACAACCATATTTTCCGCACTATAAGGCGCACCTAAAAGCCTTCAATTTGTTTCAAAAGCTGACCATGCGCCTTATAATCCAGTGCGCCTTATATATGGAACTATATTGAGACGCAACAGGTCTCGCTGTCAAGACGCTATCGCTGAAGGAGATCCCACATCTTGGATCGCTAGCTAATACTAATACTTTACCTCAGAGAAAATAATAACAGCTGTTTATTCATTTTGGAAGTGAATGGAGTTGTTAGAAAGCTGGTTTGTAATCTATTAATAAAGTTTGACTGACCAATCTGACTAACTGTTGATATTCCATTTAGCGCAGCACCATCTAATGGATGCATAACGTCACCCCAGCCTCTACGATAGCGCCTTATATATGGAAGAAGTTTTAAAATGTCATTCATTGAAGGTGCGCCTTATAATGCGGAAAATACAGTGATTTAAAACTTGTGATGTGTTGTTGCATGTAGACTCCCTTGCAAAAGTTAAAATTAAAGCCTTTTAAAAAAAAAAAAAAAGTAATTTTTCTACTTTTTGTCGACTGATGATGACATCAGCTGTGCTGAGGAAGTAGGTAACGACCAATCACGGCTCACCTGTTTTCCGGGTTTGGTCAGTAAACTGAGCCATGATTGGTCGTTACCCACTTCCTCAGCACAGGTGATGTCATCATCAGTCGACAGCAAGTAGAAAAATTACTTTTTAACTCTTTTACTACCACACATTATGAAAAAAAAAAAAAAAACAGCGCCATTTCACCGATTATGAGCATTCATCAGATTCCATCAGATTCCGTCACATTTCATTGTAATTCCATACATCAGCAGCCCATTGAAAAGAGACACAATACTGCCATCTGCTGGCCATAGTTAGGTGGTGTTTTTGATTCCACAACCCATTAACCAGGCAGCGCTGCACTTAGACGTTGCTCCGGCTATTTAAGAAAACAAATCAAAACAAAACGTAGATGACGTCATTTCACGTTTATGGCAGCATACGTCGTGATTTTACTCATCGTTATTAACCGTTTTTGGCGGTCAAAGAGTTAAAAGTACTAATTGTACATGAAAAATAATGAAGTTACCACATTAATTATAGACAAAATATTCACTTTTTACAATGAGTCAACTATCCCTTTAAAGATGAGCTGTATAGAAAACGGAAAAGTGGATAATCAATGGAATGGGAGACCAACAAAAGTCAAAAGGAATAGGCCTCACATTGCAATATTTTAGGGGACAAGGTGTTGACAAAGCCACGTTAGCAGTAAATCACAATAGCATCATATGTTCTTTATCGGGTGAGCGCCGTCATGCTCTCCGTGCCACATGGCATTTTTGGTCATCATTCTTAACGACCGACCGTAAGCCACGAGGAGCAATGGATGGAAGTCATGTTGTGTTCATTTACAGCTGACAGTCGACGTTATGAGCAATTTTCACGCCACATTAACAAATCTTACAAAACACCAAAAAAAAAAGCGACAACAAACAGTCGCTTGTGTCCCGTGCCACACCCTGCCGGCGCATGACTCACAGGCACAACGCAAAATGTCACACAGCTAAAACAGCAACCTGAGCGCGAGCCGCAAATACAGAGTCTTGTTTGTTCGAGACGTACACACAACAGCTTCTATTTGTAGTGCTAATTGCACACGTCATCGATGGAAACTCCCTCTGCTCTAGACAAAAAAAAAAAGTTGCATGTGGACCAATGGTGCATCTTAATTCTAATATGGAGAATGACATCTATATTGTTGCCATGTCGATATGAATCCTGTTTATAATGCAGGTGCTTCTAAAACAAATTCATACAATTGGTTCTCCATTTTGTCAAATCCTACTCTAGTCTGAGTTCACACAAAATCTTGAATATACACTTAAGCGCAACATTAGATTTAACAAAAGATAAACCAAAAATAACTACCGGTAAACTGAATTTGAAAAACTGCAATGAAATAAAACAAAAACGAAAATGGTTACAGAAAAGAAAAAACAAATATCTAAAATTACACCTTATGAACGAAAACTAAGTTTTATGGAAAAAGTCCATATTCATCTCTGTCAATTACTATCATACGAGTTTTTGGGGTTTATTCAAAAATATATTGATTTTAGTATTGTTGTATGCAGAAAAAGGAAGGGCAAACGGTCTGAGAATTATAGTCTACTTAAATTATTAAACAATTTTTAATATCTTGCACAAACCCTCAATATATTAAAAAAAAATACTAAAACTAATAAAAACCAAGCATTAAAAAAATTAATAAAAAAAATCTCAATCTAAAAACAATTTAAAAACAAGTCAGAACAAAATAAAAATTAACTATAAAGACGCATCCAAAACTATTGTATCCTTGCTTCAGTGCCACCACAAACAATTAAATGCTCTTCTACATAATTATCCTATATATCCACCAATATTTGCCTTAAAAAGGTTGAGAAATACCGCTCTAGAATATTCTGTCTCCATCATATGTTCCCTCCAAGTAGTGTCTAACACAAAACAGGACCAGTGTCTGTTTGTCATCATCTTGTCTATTAGAACTTCTCAGAACCATTAAAAAACCCAAACAAGAAGAACAAACACGAGTTTGTCATACATATGGCTGCCAGAAATTCCTTACACGTCCTTTAAGTAAGGTTTACGTATACAAATTCTGACACGAAGATCACAACACTCGGCCGAATGCTAATAATCTCTCTTATTTTTACCTTTCAAGGTCATTGGAAGATGTCGCGTGTGACGTACGCGGGAGGTTTGCTTGCTATTTACTCAAAGCACGTCGCCGTCTCGACGGATCCCGACAGCTAATCTGCAGATTAGTGATCGTCTGCGGCGTACAGTTTTGATCTGCACGCAAGTGACTCGCGCGTCGACCTTCTTGCGAGGTTTACTTAATTGGCAAGAATCAACACATCGCAGCGGGGCCCCGTGTTTTTATTTTCCCGCCTCTCGCAAGCGGATATGCGCGGCTTTTCCACAAACGAAGGCAGAAGCCGAACGCCTGAAAAGAAAACTGTTTCTTTTTCCGGATTGAGCATAATCGATGGTAGTTGAAATGCTGAAGAAAAAAAAAAAATCACTATCTGATGATTAAATGTGAACATCCCAAAAGCAGGTGTGCACCAGGAGGTCAAAAGAAGAGTGAAGAAAACCTCTCTGAATCCTGGTAAATCCCGGCCCGCCTCAAAATCTAACCTCAAATAGGGATTATCACTTTGGCTTCATGACGAAGATCAAGGTTGTTTCTTTCTTTTCTTTTTTTTTTAAAGATTAAAGTATCTCCTCTCCTCTCGTCTCCTCTGTGAAAGAGAATTTAAAGGTCTATTTTAACATGCTCTGTGTACAAGCTTTGAATGCTTATGAACGAGCAGGGGAAGTTTGAAAAAGTCAGTTTCAACTCAAGATGGGGGATGAATTGTATAACCCGCTTTGAGGTTTTAAATGAGGCGATCAGAATTCTGTAGTCACGCCATCATACCCTGGCGCTTTTCCTTTGGTAAAACCAGGTACTGTGAGGTGCGTTTTATATATATTAACAGGACAGCTAAAGTTCCAAGCATTCTAAGCAAATACAATATGGGTGACATAAACCACAAAACGCATGCTAACATTAGCTTAACATGTCACCGTAGCTTAGTTCCCGACTATGGACCACAGTCTCCACTTGGCATAAAACTCGGTCTAATTTGGTGTTTGTTTGTTTTTTTCCATTTACATTGTTTGTCTTCAGTGGCAATGTAAACAAAATGTTTCTTTAGAAAACGGAAATTTTAGCTACAGCAAGCAGGCATCCACAAATCAGAACAGCAATTGCGTCGACTACATATCTGGTGAGACAAAAAAAACAAAAAACAAATTGTGACGTTTGTGGGAATGCATCACATAAATGACCAATTCAAGACAATTTTAAAAGGATTAAACCTATTTACAAACATGAAGGGATTGAAGGATATAATTTGTGATGAGAACTTAAGGTACCATTCAACTCAAACTTCTCCGTTACTTCCTACAGTGTTGATATCACAAGTTACTCTGGGACAAAGTTACTCTGCAAAATAAAAAAGCAGATACAAACGACTTTACAAATAAATTCAATTTGCAATTGAATCGCTAGTGTTTACCAGATTTTTAAAGACGTCGTAAAGAAGTCATCCGGTGTCGCGTTTCCCAACTGCCCCTAATGCAAAATCCCCACAATGTGGTAGTCACTTGACACTAAAGGTTTAACAGAACATCGACTGTTTCGCTAATCCAAGTAAGCCAAATAAACATGAGACTCATCAAGAGAATATCAGAGACAAAGTGTTCTTCTCGCCACTTAAGAGGCAGACAAGAGACAAATGTCATAAAATTCTTGAACACGAGATGCATGACGCAAACCATAAAACAAAATGAAAAAGACAAGGGTAAAGAAGAGGACGTTTCGCCCCGAAGGGACTATTATTACTGTATTCTATGTCCGGGAGCAACATCATGACATACCGGTACTTTTATGTAGCCACCAGGGACGGCATTTACATATTTCCAAACAAGATATACTGTGTGTATTTGTTCACATGTACCCATAAACCCAAACAGAAAATATTTATCCGGATCCTGAATGCTGCAGTTTCTCTGCCGCATGTGAGGAATGACAATGATCCTCAAGGAAAAACTTGACTGTCCTCACTCTGTATCGGCAGATTTATTTCATATTTTATCAGGTACAAGAATACAAATATCTGGAAATAAAAAATTGATCTGTTGATGTCACACTCGAATGTTTTCAAGTGCCCAGCAAAAACAAATATATAGGAATTGCCCAGTCTGTTCCAGTATTTTTGAAGGGCGATGCTATGGCAATACATGACGTATTTAATAAGTTTGTGTCTTGGGGCGGAACCAAAGTTCTTTCTTTTGGTCTTAATAGGGAAAAAGTTTGGCTTCAGGAGTTTGTGTTTTCATTTATTTGTTGACCACAAGTTTGCAGCGATTGTCCCCATTGGCTTGTCTGAGGTGGCGCATTGACTTTGGCGCTGGGCTTTGTTTCACTCCTAAGTATAGTATAGGCGACCGCGACACTGCCTGAGTGGATCTCTCACCTCCAGCGGTGAACGAAATGGACATTCTTTTACTTTGCCTTTGGCCAGTGTTCAGTGGCCGGCCCCTATCGATGAGCTCTCATTGAGTTTCAGCATTGTGCTCCTGCAGGCTGGAATTCAACAAGGTTTTGTCAATAGTCGGCCGGATAAATTGAGCATAATGCCACCTCGTGACAAAACAAATACACCAGTGAATCTAAATATAGAATATGTTAATTTCTTTATGTAAATGCGCATTCCATTACGCGTCTTCCTTTTACCAACAAATTACTCACGCCACGTGTGGCACTTCCATCAGTACACTTTAATTGCGTTACGGCAAGAAGAAGAGGTTTGTCTGGCTGATGATGGATGAAAGGCTCAAGACTTGTACGATGCGGATCAGCAGGCACGTCCCCGCCGACAAACGTTTGAAGGGAACATCCAAACGGATGCCATGATGGCTTCTTTAGCACAGCTACTAAATCTTGCTCAGTGAAGAAGGTGACGGCACGCTTGCATTTTAAGATAAGGAACCAACAGACTTTGGATAAATAAACCGTCAATCAGCACACCTTTTGTCAGCTCCAAAGTTAGCAACATAAAATAATTGATCATTCACCAAAATACTCAAGTTATGTGACTCACATTAGTGTTGTGTCGGTCATGACCGATTCGTTCTTTAGAACGAATCTTTTCAGTGAACGTGAGCGAACGGGTCGCTTCTTGAAGTGATTCGTTCTCTTCGCAGTTCATTTGAGAGCAGCCACGCTCATGCCGTCAGTCTTCGCGAACGACCAATTAGAAGCTAGCGTCAGACGTGGGCGGGATTTTACTGAACGATTCGGTGAACGAATCTTTTGAACGGTTCTTTTAAATGAACTGATTCTAGTGATTCAGTTCACCTAAAAGAACTGTAATGCCCATCACTAACTCACATATGTATTATTTACCACTGTGATGCTAGCAAGCTTAGCTAGCTAAGGCTAGGCTACTTGTAACGTTTGTATCGCTAGCTAACGATTGTCATCGTAAATTGCATTTCTTGTGTCAGTTTTGTTCAAGCAGACGTAAACTGCACATTCTCCCGCCTGCTTATATCTGAATTCCATCCATCCATCTTCTATACCCCTCACACATAATTACGTTTTGTTAATAAATGGCCTAATAAGAGCATATTCCCCACAAATGAAATAGAGAAATATCAGCAGTCACTCAGAGGCAATGAGGTGTGTTCCTTGTAATCACTTTGTTGTCGGAAAAACAGTCCGTGCTTTGCTTATCATCTAAATGCAAATTGGATGTAAAAGGGATCTTGTGTGCTAACCTGGGTAGAAAAAAAAAAGAAAAGGAAAGGATATGAAAACAGCAGCAACTCTCACTCATTCTCGGTATTTTGCCACTTGGTTTCTTTTTCACGCCCACAAGTATGCTGCAGAGTTGGTGAGGGTACTTTATCTTTTTTGTTTGTTTGTTTGTTTGTTTGCTCAGAGGCATCCTGGAGTTTCAAGTAAGCAATAAAACGCATGAACTCGTGGCGCTGCTGCCTCAAATTCAGACTCATGACCCTTGTCACAAGAAACGCTTGCACATAAAACTAAAACTAAGACAGTCCGCACCAGGAATTCAACAGATTGTAGTCCAAATGTTTGGTTTGACCAAGTAAGTGACCCCTTGCATACAATGCAAGTACAGCCATTTTAGTTTAACTAGTTTTAGACAGCAGACTTCACTTTTTTTTTCTCTATTGAAACTATTGCGGCAAAATAATCCTGTAAATTCACACAAAATTTGAATGACATCACAATTGAGTTCGCCAAGCATCAAAGGATTAACTATGCATGCAGTGTTGACGCATTAGAAATATTGAAGTAATGTACCAGAAGCAAAGGAAGATCTTATTGTAGAGTTCGGCCCTTCCAATATATACCGGTAGTTTATGTATTTAGGGTACACTCTCTGTATCTGGTAAACGTGAGATAATGGGTGACAAAGGCTCAAATAATCGTCCATATTGGGTCATTTTTGGAAATCTTGATCATCTAGTTCCAGTTGCCCCATGACATACTATAGGATCATAAGGGGCAGACCTTTGTCGGTCTTTGTTCGTCCATGTCTTAATGATATCCCTCCAATTCATTCTGGGGCTTTGTTTTGGCTTTTCCATCCACAGAACCCTTGAATCTTTGCGGCTTGGTAAGTTTGCGCTCTTCACCAATTTCAAGGCGTTTGTGGGTTCTACTGGCTTGGTGGATTTGTTGGTTCTATATGCCGTGTACGAGACCTTCGATAAACGACAATAGCATTTCATCTCAAAAGCCTCAATCCTCTTTTTTGAGATTGCAGAAAGTGTTTCACATGTGGAGAAGACTATGGAAGGAATTAGGTGGACTTGAAATGATATGTTGTTGCTCTTGCTGATCCTGGTTAATTGCATCGTCAGAGAGTCTGGAGTTCTCTGGCCACACTTGTCCTGACGTCTGTCAGACTTCCCATCATATGTGAGGGTGGCACCAAGATACTTGAAAATTTCAACTTCTTCAAGTAATTCTCCGATTGAGACTCTTTGCCTTGACGTGTCAGATGCATTCCCCATTGTCATTGTTTTGCTTTTTTCTTGTAATCTTGGTCGTACGCAGACAAAATCATTGGTTCAAACACGCCAAATTCCTTGGTTTGTTTTCAATATGCGAACAAAGCAAATGTTGGGACAGTCTCCTGGAACAGAATTTGGTGAAATTCCAAGGGTCCACTGTGTAATCTTAACTTTTTATAACAGGGCTTGTTCTGGATAATGTGTCTGAATTAAAGGGATTCTTTCTTCTCTTTATCTCTGAAACAAATGTTTCCCATCTGTGATAAGATTCCCGCTCCGCAGTGCACTTTCCTGTCTGAAATAATACCTTTGGATGGAGAGGTGGGAGCAGCAGCCAAAGCGCAACTTCCCCACCCAGTTCTCGAGCTATTTTAGTTACGAGTGTGACCGCAGCGAGGCCGAGTCCCAAGTGCAAGTAGAATTAAATGGAGAGCTTCCGCCCTATTAGACAAGAGGTCTTTCCAGTCTTTAGAGAGTGACAAATGATACGATCGATTCCTTTTTTTTTTTTTCTGCCACAGGCTAACATGATTTTAATTTTTATGCTAGCAAAATGTGCTGCCACAGATTCAAGCATTGGGATTTATTCCCTGGCAACATCTGCACTTGAACACATTTGCCCCGGAAAATGGTGGCTGTTGGGAGGACGTACGTCGCCATGACGCACCTCAAAGCCCACTGCGGCATGCACGGCGGCCACTCTGTCAGAGTGGCCATTTTGGTAAAGGGGAGCGCCGACTTTGCCGCCACATGTTTAAACCATTACCGACGCGCAGGCCCAGAAAGAGCGGTGTTTAAGTTGAAATGGGTGTCGTGTGATGAATCCTCGTAATCCGTGTGCAGGAATGGGAGGATTCCACAATGCGGATGGGACCGTTTGGTGGAAAAAATTAGTGATGACTTGCTGCTTTTGGAAAATCCTTGTGTGTATGAGTGTGCAAGAAGCACCAATAGTCAGCTAACCTATAATTACCACTGGAACTGAAAGAGAGACTGTTCCAGAAGGTTCCACCAGCAAATCGTTTGGACTACCAATTCATTTTCTTCATAGGAAATAATTCAAATAGAATCAATCCATTTGAGAAAAGTATCAGAAGTTAAATATGACACAGATTACAAAGGGTGCATGTTTTAAGTACTAGTTCACCATTATTATGATTAAGAACCGCTTTGTCTTATCCCAACCTGGATTTCTATTTGACTTTTGATCATTGACGATGATTAATGATTTTCAGATTTTCAAATTCAGAAATTGACTTAAGAATCCACTCAATAGTTATTTCTATACCTCAAAACCATATAACCATATAACCATAATCTCCTGATGTATGCATGCTCACTAACCCATTGAGCAGGAATAAGGAATAGAAAATGGTGGCGGATCTAGGGACCCGTGCGTATGAATTATAAGGGTAGTGGAAATAAAGTAAACAAAACTGTATGCAATGTGACTGAATTTTCCCTGAGTAAGAAGTCGTTTTGTCCCATTACAGTCCATTAGCCCCCATGGGAGTGGAATATAACAAGTTACTGTAACATTTTTATATGTATCCATAAATGAATGTGTTTTTAATCAGCACCCCGACAGAAAGCGTCATGGAAATTGGTTGTATAGTTTTTGCAGAATCCTGTTAACATAAACACAATCAAGCTCTTAAAATGGAGGTTCTGTTAGACAAACATTGGGTTTGGTCTTGCAAAAGAGAAAGCCAAACATGTCCACTACATATTTCCACCGTGTTGGATTTTATATGCGGTTTATTGGGGTTTATTGTGAGTGAGCACTCAGTACTGGGATGGTTTCCCAAATGAGACTTGGGCTGACGTCTGGGTGGGGCAGGGCAGGGCAGGGCGGGCCCCCTCAACGGTAGCTCGGTGGAAAACCCTTGAGACAGAGGCAGACGGCGGGCTGACTCAGCCACCGGGCCCAGGAGAAATGACGACTATCAATTGCTATATAAGTCTAATCTGCTGCCTGAGTTGTGTGTGTTAATATGTGCAGGGGTGAGTCTGAGTGTTTATGTCTGCAGTTCGTGCCTTTGGAGTAACGGAAAAGACCGGAGAGCCAGCATCTGGACAATGCATTTTCTGGCCCTAAATTCAGAAGTTTGAGTGAATATGGGGTGAATGTGAGGCGGGGCAGGGTGTCCACGGGAGATCCGTCTGGACTGGATCGGGTCAGGCAGTCAAGTCAGTCTGCCGGTGTGTGCCTTCAGCTGCTTCTCATTATGGGGGGCTAATGTGACGCTCTGATCTTGAACACACACTGGCTTTCCTGGCCCTGCTTAAAGTCAAATATGTGTTTTTTGTGGGGGAGGTCCGTTCACAGAAGCTTCTGCATCCATCGGACTCCCCGTAGCACAGATTTATAGAAAGGTCTCACTGCCACGTTAGGTCATGGAAACTTTGGAGGTATGACGTTGAAAGCTGTTTTGAGCCGAGTTGTCCAGCTTGAAAAACTATACTGTGTCTTGTATCAGGGATTGCGTGGCTGAGTTGTCAAAACGCAAATGCGCTTTTTTCTGAGGATACATCATTTGAGGACAAGATTCTCTGTGCTTCATTGTCCATCCATCCATCTTCTTGACCGCTTATTCCTCATAAGGGTCGCGGGGGGTGCTGGCGCCTATCTCAGCTGGCTCTGGGCAGTAGGCGGGGGGGACACCCTGGAATGGTTGCCAGCCAATCGCAGGACACACAGAGACGAACAACCATCCACACTCACAAGCACAATTCGGAGCGCCCAATCAACCTGCCATGTATGTCTTTGGAATGTGGGAGGAGACCGGAGTACCCGGAGAAGACCCACGCGGGCACGGGGAGAGCAATGCAAACTCCACCCAGGAAGGCCGGAGCCTGGACTCGAACCCGAGTCCTCAGTACTGGGAGGCGGACGTGCTAACCACTCGACCGCCCGTGCTTCATTGTAAAACGTTATATTCATTCATGAAAACATTGAGTCCCTTAGAAATGTGACTAGAATTTTCAAATGTAAAAGATGTCAAGTTCAACAAAGAACAGAATCCTGATTAATTTTTCATCTCAGACCTCAACTCAGACTCAAAACTTTGTAGATCCTTACAATGAGCCTGTTGAGCCATCCATTTTTTTTACCATCCTTGCCCTCAATTCGGGTCACATAAGAGCCTGTAGTCTATCCCCGCTGACATACATCCATCCTTAAATTGCCTGAGGCTACTCCTAATTACAGTGGCGGAAACAACAGGTCAAGTTTTGTAGCGTTTTCTGAAGCCTTTGATTAGTTTCTGGAACAAAATCAAAACACGGCAACTTAAGTTGTCACAGTAATGACAACAAACAAAGGCAGACGGTTTATTTGGGACGTTTTGCTCAAATCACATGACTCATGTTTCACAAACAGCAAACGTGGTTGGAAACAGTGAAGGTACTGCAATCGAATTGTGTCACAAGCACACAACGTTGGAACTTGAGATCCCTTATTCCGTACCCTAATGTTAACACCGAACCCTATCACCTTAGCCTAGCCTCCAACCCTAACGTGAAGGTGAAGCTCAACCAAACAGAGAGAAGCAGATACCAGCCACAGCTGGAAGTCAAAAGGGCGGAGAGGGGAGCATATTTCTTGGGACAAGAGGCAAACAGGACTGAAAGTTCACAAGACACAGGTGGAACTCGTTCCAGAGCGAACAGAAAAACAATAGTACAACTGACACCAACCATTTTTCTTAAGATTATGGAATCTTCAACAGAGGAACATCACGCGTTTGAACCACCGTCGCCCGTGAAGTTTCATGTATGGTAGAAAAATATATCAAGCGCACTTAAGTGTTGAATGAAGCGCCATTTTTTGGCACAGGAGTCAAGGCAAGAGTTTCAAATATTTTAAACAAAAACAAAGACTATGGGATTCCTGACGGGAGATTCGGTAAACCAGGCCACTGGAGAGTTGGTTAATTTATAAGATCTGTCTGGGAAAAAACCTGGAGTTCCTTCAACAAGCGATTCCAACCGAAAGTCAATCTTTCGCGTGCACTCGTACATAACGGGGAAGTTTCCAGCTCTTCAATTCCCAGAGCTGACATTCAGATGAAGAATTTATGGCAGTGAAGTGCAATTTAGCACTTTTTCTTCCCCCGCCTACAAAAGCCACTGAAAAGCCAATGTCACGATGGTAATTAATTAGCAGTAGAGTGACGGATGCCCACACTCCCAAGTCAAAACTGCCGCAGGGGACACTGGCATCAAAAGTTGAATGGGGGTCTTCATACAGTATGTCACAAATGACTGTGAGCGATGAATGAGAAGTTGCTGGAAATAAATTGGGATTAAAACTGGCATAAACAAAGCAATAACAACTGCTCCTGGATAAATCCTCCATTGAAAAAAAAAAAAAAAAAAAAAGCAAGGCTGTTCCAATTACATTCCATATGATAAATTCACTCTTGCCCAGAAAATGTCAGTAGAAAAGAATCTCAGGCGCATATTTTTGGCGGATACCTGGATTTGCTAAAGTGACTTGTCAATCAAAATAAGGAAATATAAAAAACGTTCCACTAACAAAATAATATTTCATATGAAATAATAATGGAAGATGAATGGGGGTGGGGGGGGAGATAATTCAATTAGTATACAAGTTACAATGACGGAAAGCAGCCATGGTTAACCTCCTCGGACTTTTATCTATAAACTAGAGCTGTCAAACGATTAAATTTTTTAATCAGATTAATCACATCTTAGAATTTTGATTAATCATGATTAATCACTGATTTAAAAAAATCTTTTTTTTCCCCAACATATTTTGCCTGCTAAATTTGAAGCACACCTGTTATGTGTTAATTTTTTTGACATTTAATGTTATGAGGACGTCTTGAAAAATGTATATCCACTGCACACGCTCATCCTGCTTTTTCTAATCAATTAATTATTTGCATAATGTAAAATGGGAAAAAATGACCTACGGTAGTAGTTATGTTTATTGCTCAAACTCCAACAGCTACCTTTAACATAACCATCCGCGTGTTGGCTAAAAAGGATCATCTGCGGTCAAAATGAATAGTGTGATTAATCTCTGGTAATACAATGATTAATGCGATAATTTTTGGTGATTAATTAATTAGTTAACGCTTTAACTTTGACAGCACTACTATAAACCCATGATATAAAACTGATAGCTTAGCGGTAGCAAATAAGTGAGACAGAGGCCAGCTACTTAAAATATTTGACAAACGAGTCGGTCTTAAAAAGCAAGTTATATCGGAAAAACATTAGTAATCATGTTAATTTAGCTACTGGTGCTAAACGTAAACAGCTACTATCAGCGTTGCCAGGTGGGAAATGTAGGATTATCGTACCATAGACTCAAAATTATCGTATTTTGATGGAAATTATCGTACACCCGTCATAAGCAAAATACATTCATTCGCCACAGTCAAATATAGTCGTTTTTGTGTTTAAAAGCGCTCACAGGCACTCAGGGCTGCCTTGCGGGTTAACGTCACGCGATTTCCTGTTTGAGAGCGTCTCCTGGGGGCGGGCGCTTACCATTCAGCCAATCAATGCGTGGACGTCACTCGTTTCTCATGCTCGGCAAAGCGCGATTGGCTGGTTATGTCACATGAGAACAGATACCTTCAGGGTTCGCAAAAAAACTCTGGCAGTTTCAGTTTTACCGGCAATAATACGAAATGGTCATATTATCGTATATTTGCCATTTTTTAGAATTATTGATCGTACAGAGGGTGAAATTATCGTACAAATACGATAATTATCGTACATCTGGCAACACTGGCTACCATAAATATGCTAACCCTGGAGATGCTAAGGCTAGGAGGTAGTGTTCACAAGGTCTCACAAAAAAAAAAAAATTCTTAATAGAGCAGAAATATTTAATATTATTCCAGAATTGTCCCAATAAAGGCCTCCCCTTGTAATAAAATGAACGGCACAGCCACTAATGGTGTAATGGTGTCACACTTGCCAAACTGCCAGACAATAATAACTAACATTATCTGCACCGATCAGTCTCGTGGCAATAGAGGCTCTTTTCTGCACCATTGTGTGTTGACATCATGATTATAAGAAACTTTAATGGTTGCTGCTTCATTTCCTCCTACCAACTATTAGCTCGGATATAAATCGAGAGCTGTCGAGCCAATGTAGTTTGTTCTTTCGATTTTTTTTTGGTTTTGTTTAATAAAGCCCTTAAGGTTATAATGAAAATCCGTTAATGACATTTAATTAGATGTATAAGGTGTCAAGGTGCACTTGTGCTTTCCATCAACACTGTCGTGGGATCTGCTGTCTATTCCCTGCAGGCTTCAGAAAACTATTTTTCCACATGGTGGGGATTCACCCCGGAATTCATGATTAGTGTGTTAAAACTGCCCTTCTGTTCACTTGACCTGAGTACAGTCAAACCTCGCTTTTCGAACGCTTCTGTTCTCAACCAAATCGGTTTTCAACCCAAAAAAATGTGAGAATTTTATGTCTCAGAACTCGTACAAAAATTCGGCTCTCAACCAAACTGGAAAAAAAAGCCGAGCGTACCTGAACGCGACTCACTCGGGAGCCGAGCTAACTGGAATGCACAGGATGCTTCCTCCGTAGCACATTCGTGTTCAAAGTTCGTTCGGAGCAGACCTGTTCATTGTTATTTACGCAAATCTATTTTTATTTTTTTTTAGTTTTGCATCGTGTATTAGCCCCCTAATCATGGGTCCAAAGAAAGCAAGTGCAAGTGGTAAAGCTGGTGAAGAAAAGAGGAAAGTAGTGCGCAGGACTATTGAATTAAAAACAAAAAAAAAAGTTTGCATTTTGTTTTGTTTTTTTCATCATTTTAGATAGGATATCTCAATAAAACAGTGTCTATTTCTACCCTCTTCTATTTATGGTAAACAGTATACAGTGCAGTTCATGGTGTAAAATAGTAAAAAAAAAACAAAAAAAAAACTTCTTTTTTTTTTAAAGACTTGGAACGGATTAAAATTATTTACATTAATTATAATGGGAAAAAGTGTTTCGGATTTCGAACAAATCGCTTTTAGAACAGCCTTGTGGAACGGATTATGTTTGAAAACCGAGGTTTGACTGTATTTCCATTCAGTGTGCTCTAATAATTACAAGGCTTCTATTTCCCCATTGAGAACGAAATGGTAATAGTTAGCAGTTTCAAGATGTCATTTTCCATTAAAGTCTGGAGATTCGCTTTTCGAGATAATGCTTTTAATGACAATTAGAATTCCGGTCGATTTTCATGCGATCGTTCGACGAGGTTGTTTTTGTGTGTGAAAAGGGGCACCAACAACAGAGTGTTGTAAACACCGCTTTTGCTCAAGTAAAACAGTCTCAATATGTCAGCGTGTTTCTTATGCAACGTTTCAGTTGGAGAGCGATTTAGGTTGATTATTTTCATGAGACCCACCCAAGCGGGACCTCGGCGGGTTTTGCCTGCTTCCGCAGCCGCACACAGGACCACTTTGTGTCCCGGTTGGCCATAAAGTGAAGCAGTCCAGGGACTGGCCACAATGCTTCTGTTCACACTTGTTTGTTTTACAATGTTGTGAGATCATCGCTCGGCGTTTTAAGCGGCGCACGTGACGAGCCAGCATGCTTGCGAGTGTTGGTCTTGCGTGCCTTATTTGGAGTTTGAGAACGTGCCATTGTGTGAACTTCTGTCCGAGCACAGTGTTTTGTTTGTTGCTGCACAATGTGAACGCGGAACTAAAAAGTGGAAATATTTTCACTGGCTGCGTGATGAAGTCCAAGTTGATGATACGTGACGTTTTCTTTCCAAGTGAGTAGCACTCATGTTAGGGTTTTCAGTTTGTTTAGATTCAGAAATTCTGAATTTCCCAACTATATTGCACTCCATCATTGACGCCCGCGCTATTACTATGGGCTTTTTCACTGGTGTAATGCCCTGATATGTTGAAAAGGAGTGCCACGGGGAAGAGAACAGTAAAACACAAACAAAAAGAACACTGATGCAGCTGCTGTTTGCCACCGCTCACACTCACATCAATCAATCAATCAATCAATCAATCAAACTTTATTTATATAGCACCTATACGTTCAAAATGCAACTCAAAGTGCTGGACATCCATCATACAATAAAAAGTAAAAACAAATAAAATAAAAAAATTAAAAAAACAGGATCGCCACAACATTGTGGGGCACAGAAGTACCCTGTAAGGAAAGGAACCCAGGAGGAGTTCATCCACAGTGAGATAGATGAAGATCAGCCATCCATCTACTGTGGAGGCTCCCACATGAGGAAACACTGGAGCTAAAAATTTAATATCTACCAAATAAAAACATTTAAACACTAAAAGAAAACATATACACACATACACACTTGCAGACAGTACACACTACAATACGTACAAAATTCTTTGAAGGGATGCAGCACCAAATATTATCATAATCGAGTATTCTATTGATCATCTCGATTATTTCCATATTTGGTAGGGATGGGCGAGTACCGATACCAGGTATCGGTATTGGGCCGATACCAGCCTTTTTTCAAGTACTCGAGTACTCGTGACGCAGACGAGTACAAGCGACCGATGGCAGAGGGGCGTTAAGACGTTAAGTGAGTCCTCCTTGCCTGTAAGTGGCGCTAGCTTGCAGCAGTTTTTCACCAAAACTTCACCGGTTTGGAAATACTTCAAAATTGTGAATCTTAAACTAAAAGCATTTTTGTGTTTTATTTTGAGCGTTGTCTATTGAGGAGTAACTGTGCTGTTTTTTTTTTGTCACAATTAAAGGAAATATATTTGTTTAAAAATATCTTTTAGTGTTTTTTTTTTATTTATCAAAATGTACTACTGGTATCGGCAGTTGGTATCGGCATCGGTGAGTACTGAGGGTCTGAGTATCGGTATCGGTCTGAAAAAAAGTGGTATCGAACATCCCTACGTACAATATTCTTTGAAGGTATGCATCACCAAATATTTTCATAATCGAGTATTCTATTGATCATCTAGATTATTTCCATATTTGGACAAAAATGTAATTTGGTTCATTAAACAGAGTCTTGCATGCTTTTGTCTGTGTCGGTTTCGAGAACAGATTTTGCTTCATCCTGTCGTTTTTGAAGCAAAATCTGGAGTTATTCAAATAATCGTCACAGACCTAATTTGTTCAAATACTTTGACTTGGGAGGGGTAAAAACCATTTAAACTTATATCCATTCATTTGCTTTCCCCACTTCTCCTCACAAAAAGGTCACGGGTGACTCCAGCCAATCCCAGCTGATTTTTTTTCCCGTGAGAGGCGGGGTACGCCCGGGACTACTTTCCAGTCAGTCGCAGGACATGTGAAATATAGTTAATTCACACTCACATTCCCACCTAATTTAGAGTATTCAATTAACCTAAATGAAATGTTTTTGGAGGAACGTGAGAGGAAATCCGAGCCACCCAAAGAAACTCCACACAGAGATATTACAAAAGCAATTTGAAGCTGAATCTCCCGATTGTGAGGCAGACATGCCTAACACTTCTCGAGATTCCACTGTATAATATTCAATAAATCAAACCGGTTACAAAGAAAAATCCCCTCCCGTATTGTAACTCTTCAAACAAAGTTGCCTTTTTTTCCCCTCCTTCTCCGTGGAGAGTGAACCTTCTAAGAGAGCACAAAGCCAAACAAGAGGGATTCTTTCACAATGTTCTTTTGCACACTTTCTACTCCTCTCTTTCACGCCTTCTTTTTCTGAAACTCTCCATTGAATTTCAGCGGTCGTAATTTCTGGTTGCGTTCGTTGTCACTTTGGGTTTTTAAAAAGACAAGAAAGCCGAGGAATTTTAACTGTTGCTCCCCCCCCGCCGTGTCGCCGTGAGCCGGTTCTTTTTCAGATGGGGACCTCCCCGAGTCCTTGCGGCGGTGTCTCGCTACCCATGCAGAGGTGAATCGGGGATGTGAAAAGGTGTCCCGAGCGATGCTCGAGTCGGCTTTCAGGCAGCCGTGAGAAATGGCTCCTCCAAGCCCGTAAAATTGCGTCCCCCCCGACGACTTGTGAAAAGTTGGCGGCGGCAAGAAGGGGTCCGTATTAAGCAGTGCTGTCAAGGAATGCAGAGTTGTTGCTGTCCTCGCTTACTGTGGACTGACTCCAACTTTCCAATACGGTTGATTGTGCAAACTTGTTGCCCCAAAACAAGGTCTTAAAAGCTGATCTTGTACGCACCGGCCAGAACTTAAGGTACACCTGGATCGTCGAATGCAGGGGTGGCAAACTCATGGGACCGCATGGAGGAAAATATATTACCAAGTGGGCCGCATCGTGAAAATAACGGTATATAACTTAAAAACGATTGCCATCATTTATACACAGATTTGCGGGGGGGGGGGTCACATACAGAAAAATAGAAAGCTGCAAGGGCCACTTTGATTTATTTATTTATTTTTAGTTATTTATTAACACATTCATTCCCAAACCAGCAAAAAAAAGAAAAATGCATCATTTGACGTATTTTTCCGTCAATGGCAGTGAATGAGTTAAATATGGTAAAAATCTGCAAATGGCCCCCGGGCCGTAGTTTGGGCACCCCTGGTTTAAAACAATAGGGGGACCAGGAATGCATAAGGTAACACACGTGAGAGTGGAACAAGGAAAGGACGATAGTGTGACTGTTGGAAAGGGTGTGTCTGCTCAGCACTGTACTTTTAAGTTTCAAGCTAGAAGTTAAAGTCTCATTGTACATGCATGACAGGTACAAATATATATATATAAAAAAAAAAATGAAGCTTCATCATATCCTATCAGAATTTTATATTCCTAGATTAAAACATCTTGGAGCGTATTTTGTGTGTTCGCTAAAATCTAAACGAAGCTATTCCGCAAAAGCTCACATTTACAGACGACTTGGAATATTTACAGTCTTGCCAAAGATCGATCGCAATGTGCTGCAGTCCACAAACCATCTAGGGGAAAGTAAATGATAGACCCTCATAAGAGTTTGCAAATCATGTTAACGACGGAGTGTTCAATTCCTTGGGAGCTCGAGCGGTGCCATGTACATTCTTCTTAATAACACCCTATCCCTCGTGTAATTACCCAGAAGCCCTTGTGCCCTCGCTCCACAGCCGTGGCCCCGGCAAAGGAAACAAATGAGAAACATAACCACTATTTATAGGCTTAAGCGTGAGGGGGTGGTTTGTTTTGGATCCCCGGCGTTGTTACCATGGCAAATTTGTGCTGGAGGAAACAAACTCCGGCTGTGCTTGCTACTGATTCACATTTTTAGGAAAAAGCTAAATTCATATTTCAAAGGACTGTGAGGGAAAAAAAACAAAAACACTTATGTCTGTAACTGAACATTTCGCTAAAACATTTCTTCAGGGCAGGCGCAGGTGCTGGCCACTGGACAAGACCATTGCACGCCGAACCCATCATTATCAAAATGAACGGTAGATATTAGCATAACCACATTCATTGACAAAAACAACACGGTGGTAAATCAAATATATAAGAATGGAGTACTTCGACCCTAAAAACCTGCGTTGATATCAAGGTAAAGTGCTTATTCTACCTAACAGGCAGTCCAGGCCAAACTAAATACAGTACAGCGACCGTTCATCTCAAAATAAAATTAAATAAATACACATATAAGTGTAGACACAAAAAATAAAAATAAGTAAAACAACTAAAAAAAGGTGACTTTTTCTACGGGTGGTCGAGTGATTAGCACGTCCGCCTCCCAGTTCTGAGGACTCTGGGTGGCGTTTGCATGTTCTCCCCGTGCCTGCGTGGGTCTTCTCCCGGTACTCCGGTACTTCGGGCTCCTCCCACATTCCAAAGACATGCATGGCAGGTTAATTGGATGCTCTGAATTGTCCCAAGGTGTGCTTGTGAGTGTGGATGGTTGTTTGTTTCTGTGTACCCTGTGATTGATTGGCAACCGATCCAGGGTGTCCCCCGCCTACTGCCCAGAGCCAGCTGAGATAGGCGCCAACACCCACCGCGACCCTTGTGAGGAATTAGCGGTCAAGAAAATGGATGGATGGATGGATGGACTTTTTCTACAAATAAAGGATCGGTCCCCTAACCTTGCTCTCGTAAGATGAAATCTCGCGATATTTATCTCCGGAGAATACATCTCGTACCAAGCCCGTTCATTTCCACCGATCCGAACCGGAACCACCAAAGCGACATCGTGTTTGGGGGCGGGACATGCAACTGTGACGAAACCAGGAAGCCAGTGCAGACGCCGGGGCTAACAAACAAACCTGACATGGACAATTACAATGAATGAATTCTGTTCTCGCAGAATTACTCACCGTTTGTTGAACAACGAGAGACGCTTTGTGCATTTCTAGCTGGTCAGATGTTTGTGCTTTCCTCCCCTCTTGGACAAGAACGAAGATGACATTTTCATCCGTGGCCGTGATTGGTTAAAACACATGTACAATGCCGCATCGTCCAATCAGCTCGAATTATTGTACAGAATGTCCCGCCTTTTCCCGAACAAATTACCGTGGTAACTAGGGGTGTCACGATTCGCCAACTCCACGATTCGATTTAAATTTCGATTTTGGGGTCACGATTCGATTTTTTTTTCGATTTTTTTTTTTTTTTTTTTTTTTCCGCTCCCCCACTTTATAACACAGAGGCATATGCTTCTGTAGGCTAAGGCTAGTCTATGATCATTGGTTCTATTCATTGTACAGTAAATCTTATTTCAAAAGATCGGCTACATATAGGTGATGCAATTTCCATATTATTTTTGTGTAAATTTATGTAATATATGATAATTGACATTAGGCAGGAATGATCAAATTCAAAGAATTTATTTACAATATAAAGTTAACCGTCTTGTTCTTACTGAAGTGTAAAATAAAAAATAAAAAAACAAAAACAAAAAGTCACAGTGGGTGCCTGCCATCTATTGACTGTTTTTGGTTACAACAGTGTGCTGTGCGTTCCTCTTAAAATAATGTGCAATGTGCAACAACAACAAAAAATATATTGTATCCAAAGTCATGGAACAAATACAGCCTGAACAAACTATATCCCAACAGTTACAGTTGCTGGGCATACTGTAGCGTGGTTCAAGTACACTAATTAAATGTTTGAATCCAGCGTTTTCCAAGGCTGCAGGTCTGCTGCTATAAATAGACCTATGGATCTGGCGTTTCGCGCGAGCTGAAGTGTGTGGAAGTTTCACTGTAAATGAGGATGAAATAGTTGGTTGGACCGTTGTTTTCCCACTTCTAGTTGAATTTGATAAATCTAAATCTTTGTGATGCCTGCGTAAATGTCCCGTCATGTTTGTCGTGTTTCCCGTTGTTATAGGCTGGCGGCTCGGGCCCGCCGCCGGCTCCGCTCCCCTAGTATGAATTGTTTGTGTCGGCTGGTGCCCGTATAATGGTACTTCAGTTTGAATGCGCCAGCGCGACACTCTGATTGGAGGACTGTGCCAGCGCGACACTCCGATTGGACGACTGTGCCAGCGCGACACTCCGATTGGACGACTGTGCCAGCGCGACGCTATTGTGTATCCGTGTATTATACCCCTATTGGTCCGTTCTGTCAGTTCTGTCAAATGCGGTTATTATTTGTTCACCTTCCACTTTCACTCCCTTGTCAAACCCCTGCCTGAAATTTCAATTAAAACTACTCAGATGTTAAAGTCGACCCGTGTTTATCTACTCTATATTTTCTGTTATTGTGTTACTTCCCTTCCCCTTGACGAGCCGGGCGTAACACCGTGGCCGAGTACAGTACGCGCACATAGCATATCTTGCAACTGTGGTCTTTTTATCGACAACGTGAACGTTGTCGACATAACTCACCGGGAACGCAAAATGTTTCCAAACTGGTGACGAGAGAAGCGGGAGCGGCTTGAAGCACCATTGCTGTGTCTGTCCGCGCTTGCCATCATGACTGCAGGAGAAGTCAGCTAAAAGTGCCGTTAGCTAGTAGCTGAATGGCTGCGTCTCATTTGCTTTCCTGGGAGGTGGCGGTGGCGGCGGTGGCGGCGGGCGCGGGGGGGGCATCGAATCGTGTGTCCTCTCTTCTATTTCGATGCTCGAAATCGTGACGTAATTTCGATCGATTTCGATAAAAAATCGAAATCGTGACACCCTTAATAACGTACCAGATGGATATTGCGGAGAACTCCCATGAGTGAAGCGCAATATCAATCTGGCTATTGCCAGGTTATCGGTCTAAAGCAGGGATCTCCAAGTTCGGTCCTCGAGAGCCCCTCTCCAGCCTGTTTTCCATGTTTCTCTCCACTAACGCACCCGATTCATGATCGGGATCGTTATCAGGCTTCTGCAAAGCTTGCCGATTAGCCGATCGTTAGATTCAGCTGTGCTGAAGGACGGAGACATGGAAAACAGGCTGGATAGGGGCTCTCGAGGACCGAACTTGGAGACCCCCCTGGTCTAAAGAGTAGGTGAATTGGCAATTGGCTGCACACGTCAAAAGACAGTCCATAAAAACTCTGAATCTGGCAAGTCCCGCACAGTAAATCCTGTCCAAATCAACTGAATGTCTTCCCACTTATGTGGTCCCTCAGTTCATCTTCCTTTTCCGGACATGTGTCAAGAGAGCAAAAAAAAAAAAAAAGAGGAGTGTGGGGGAAGAGGAAGAGGCGGAGAGAGGGAAAGGAAAACAACAAGGGTCATTCATTAGGTAACAAGCAAAAACAGAGAGGAAGACTCTGTTTCCTCCGAGTGCATCAAATTAACGCCATCTGCACTGGCCTGAGACCAGCGTCCCTACTTGACCCACAATTAAGTAGCGCGAAGTGGTTCGGCGAGCAAATTAGCCTGCAGTTAAACTTTGTGTCGAGGTGGCTCCAATCTACTAGTTTAGGCCCTGAAGGATGGTGAACAGACATCAACATATTCCCAGCATGATCCCATCGACCCAAAACCTCGAGTCTGTGGAGCTCGACAACAGCTTGATGTGATACTGCAAAAGAAAAACCAGCTTTCGTGTTTCCTCTCACCAAGTCCTTGGACGCAGTGGCATGAAAATCACTTACAGAAGGCCCGAGAGTGAAACAAGGCGGGTCATTTGTACAGATGGCGTTTGGAAAATGTGCTTCTTCTGAATGCAGCTCTTTGAGTTTTACCCATCTTAGCAGGAGGGGTACTAATGAATTCCAGGTCGAGGTAGGCAACGGAAAGTGGCGCTATAGTGTGAAACGTGACGAAATAAACGCTCTTCTTCCTCAAGACAAGAGAGATGATTTTCAACCGGAAAATCCCCAGGCGGGTGCAATTGTCTTGGCATCGGTCTCTTCTTTAGGGTTTGATCCTTGCGCTCGGCGAACAATCCGACAAAAGCTCGGCTTTAAGAAGCAGAGAGCTCATTGAGGTTTTCTTTGTTAATGCGATTGCCTAGAAAAAAAAAAAAAAAAAAAAAAGATTCTTAGCCGTCTATGTTGCAGTCTCAGCCTGGAGGCTCGTGTGCAATTAGCGCAAGTCGTTCATCCGGAGTACTTTTGCTTTTGCATCAAATACGGGACGGATACAACGAACATCTCAAGCAGCTACGACCGCTGCCTCACTGCATGCGGATATTGTCAAAGGACCACCATACAAATATTAGCATCTCGTCATTTAACTCATTTGCTCCCAATAACGTGTATATACGTTTTTTTTATGTTGTAAGTGTCCCAAAGACGTATTTATACGTGTGTTTTTTTGTTTTGTTTTTATGCTAGGCAGAAGGCTTTGATGCAGCCTCTCAACTGCAAAGAACGGTTGCAGAAATGGTAGTTATTACACAAACGGCCAGCAGATGCCAGCAGAGCAAAGGAGATCAACCAGTGCCATCTAGAAAACAAGTTAAATTACTTAGAATTTTAAACAGATTTGTGAAAACTGATGAAACTTAGCTCTCTTCTAATGCTAATTGCTTCAAAAAGGAAACAGATAGAAACATATTTTTTTTCCTGATGAAAGAAGAGACTTTAATCTTTCTTTCAGTAGGTTCCATGCTTTTATAGCAATAGAAAACAATATTCTGTGGGCCTTGCAAAATCAGCCAAAATCCAGTCAAACAGCCGGGAGCGAACGGGATTGCTTCTGTGAAAATGGCGGCGAGTGAATGAGTTAAGTTCAACATATGTTCCTTACAAGCACATTGTTTCAGAGTGGTTTGTAGTGACCTATAAATTATTGAGCAGAGTTATTCCTTGGAAAACTGCACTATTGAATGTTGTGCTTAAGCACAAAACTGTCGCTTTGTTGCCTTCTTGTGGCACATGTAGGCAAGTACTAACGTTTTCAGATGGGGAGGTTCAATTACTCATGGATTTTCTCTTTGTGTACCCATGCGAATATCTGGTGTTGACTGTCTCCCACTGTTCATTCCTTCACATTTGTCATGGTACTACGAGTTATGTTACAGTTTTTCAGAAGCAATACAAAACTTTTACAGCAGAGTGCTTTTTTAAAACACAACACAAATCACTGTTGCAGCGATTAGAAGCACAGCGGTCCGTCAAGTTTCCACAAAGCGCACAATTGCGTTGATAGTTTATTTTGAAAAGCGCATAATTGCTCTGGTGTGACTTATTTGACTTTAAATCAAAGTAGATTCAATAAAAACAACACTTAATGGCCGGTATTCAAGGTTGTCTGGACTTGGCACGCAGACTTCCCTACAAGATCAATTAAGTATCTGCCTACCTATTTTGGTTAATTACAACAAAGTAAGTACAACCAACTTTCGTCTCTGTCCACTTAGTTTGAAAACAAGTAAGTGAGCAACATGTGCAAGTACGTGTTTTAAAGGTACTTCTGGGGGGAAAAAAAAAGGCTTTTTCTTTGGTTGTTGAGATACTACGGAGCCCCTAAGGCAGGGGTGTCCAAACTTTTTCCTCTGAGGGCCACATACAGAAAAATAGAAAGCTGCAAGGGCCACTTTGATTTTTTTTTTTTTTAAGTTATTTATTAACACATTCATTCCCAGACCAGCAAAAAAATGCATAATTTGACGTCTTTTTCCGTCAATGGCAGTGAATGAGTTAAACATGGTAAAAATCAGTGAAACAATTCTAAATTGTTGATATAATGTACAGTTACTTATTGAAAACTGCTGACCGTCACAAGGCAAATAGTGACCACTGTGTGCCACTATAATAGATACGCCTCTCCACTGAGCAGCAGCTGAATCCCAATTTGACATTCTGAACCACAAGAACAACCGGTCGTCAACTGACCACACTTAAGAACCATTAATCTAATGTGATGTTTTCACAAATTGGACCTTGACACTAAGCAACAAGTGGATGAAACGATTTTAATTTCTGAAACTGAATTATTAGCTGCAAATTTGTGTCTTTGCATCGCTAGAAATGTTTAATCCACCCTCTTTTTTTTTTTTTATTATTATTATTTTTAGTATTTGCCGCGGGCCGCCAAAAAATGTATGGTGGGCTGCAAATGGCCCCCGGGCTGTAGTTTGGACACCCCTGCCCTAAGGTGACATGGTAGAAAAAAAACAACAACTTTGCGTTCCCTCGCAATCTGTGCGAGAGTAAAAAGTTTAATTTTTCTACCATGTCACCTTAGGGCTCCGTGAGATACACATATAAAACAACACATGAAAATAAATATCAAAACAGTAATTAATGTGAACTTAACTACGCTCCCCCACCCTGAGAGAAGTCATTCGAAGTACTCCACTGTCATTCCTACAAACTAGCCGGCGTAAACATCATTTATGACAAGCTTGTTCGCGATTGTACAAATATCTGCTAGTAGTCACTCCGTAGCAAATTTCAGATGAATATCCCAAAACTAACGTAAAAGCGGAACAAAAGCGACACATTGAGAAGCTCAAGAAGTCAACAAACGTCGATGCTAAGCTAAACACAGCAGAACTCTATAATCACCAGCGATTAGCGAAAACCGTTTTTCGAGTTTCATTTTGTGTGTTTACTCAATTAAACCGTCGATGACGGTTCAACATGTGGTGCCGTTTAAAAAAAGTTGTCCCGGATATTTATTTTAGGGAGGCTACAACATTCATTTTCCTTGGCTGCTTGAGCTCGCTTCTGTGCAACAATGCATGTTGGGGAGACTGTGTGCAGTGTGTGTTTGGCTCAATGCTGAGTCTGCTCAACGCAGCCTTGGAAGCACAAAACAGATGCCTCTTAGTCAAATCTCCCAAGCACGGGCGTGACGACGGAGGCTTTTCGCTTCCGTCCTTGCTGACAGCAAATGAAACTGATTGTCCTGGTTTGCGTTTGCTCTGCTGAGCGGCGACGGTTCACCGTGAGGATGAGAAACTGAAAAGGACAATTGCAACCGTCAGATGTTTAGAGTTGCCACCAGGGTTGGGAGCAACAAAAGTTATAAAAGTAACGTCGTTACAGCTTTGTTTGTTCTGCTCAGCAAATTGGCGCAATACTATTTCCTTTTCAATTAATCTACCGTCAATTCTCGGCGTGTGGAAGCCTTCTACCCAGAGAACATGGGGAGGAAAGGTTTGAGCAGATATTCGAAACCGTGAAGCTAACCATGAAGAGACAGTGCTGGTTTGAGTAAAAAGTACAGATGAAGATGTTAAAATGCAGCCAGTAAAAGCAAAAGGTAGTCTGATAAATACGTACTCAGCAAAATGCAAAGTGCCAGAAAAAAGTACAGCAAAGTATTTGTATTTTATTACTTCCCATCATCGGCAAAAAAAAAGAAAAAGAAAAAAAAAAAAAAAAAGAATAATCGATAGAATCGATTGTCTTTGTCAAGTTTTTTTGTATCTTACTTTTTTCTTGAAATTTACTGTTCACATGAATTTAAAAGTATTTTATTAAATTTATGAAAGACCTGACTTACTGCTCTTTAATTCAGAATAGTTTAAGTTTATATTTACAATTATTAAACTAGAATTAGCTGATGTCAATGTTTGTGCAACACTTAACTGATTACAACACGTATTATTTATTACTAAACTAAATAATTTGACCAGTTAGTGCCGCCGCCAAATTGACTTTAGAACTTAATATTTGTGGAGAACCGTCCTTGAAATTTAAGAACAATTGATGTTCTATAATTAATCGATATCGGAATAAACTGAAGTGAATCAGGAAAAATCAAAATCGAATCAACTGAACTCTTGTGAATCAAAATCGCATTGATTGAGGAAATTAGAATCAATACCCAGCCCTAAAAATTACATTTTAAAGGTAACTGTTACTCATTGATGGAATTAATTATTTTCTCCCACATGGTTGCCTATTCATCGTTTAACGTCTTGGCTTTTCCCTCCTCTGTATTATCACCTAATCATGGCTGAGAGTGTTTAATTCTGCTATGGTGAGAATGCATCCCATGGCAGCATGCCCACCAATCTGTTGATTTTAAGGGACGGGTCTCATGGGAAAGTCCTTAACACTGACATATTACTATTTCCAAATCATCTTTAGAGTGTCCCTAAGAGCTTCTGTATCGGGAGCTGTCACATGGTTTATGGAAAGCCCCCCGCCCCTCCCCATATATCTTGTAAAAGTTCAGGGGAAACCCACGTGACGGAAATGGTTGTCTTTGGCATTGATCCAGGGTAATCTTGGCTGTGCAATAGGAAATAATTGACTTCCTGCATGGCTTCTGGCATTTGCTGATGGCCCTCAGTGCTCAGTTGAATACTGAATTTGCATACCATTGGATACATATGAAGGATGAATGTCCTCAGAAAGGGTTAGGACTGATAAACTACTTAAAAGGCTGAAGTAGCTTCTCTGGAGCAGGATGCTCGACAGTAAACAGTCGTCACATAGCAATGTCTAGCAAAATTAAAATATAATACTGCATTTGCTGGTGTATTTTGGTCTCATTTCAATGTGGCAACACACTTTGATTTTAATGGATTATGACATAATTAAGACGATGCCTTCTCCTTTGACATCAGTTTTTTATTTTGGGGTTTGTATCCAAATCAAATGTAACCGGTTTTGTTTTTGTTTTTTTCTTCACAGAATCCTACTTTGGGGACAGTTTCTGCAGCATCCAAACCTTTCAAGATGTCACCAGCTTCCATGTGACACTACAGATGAAGACGAGTCGGAGAAGTGGCCTACTGCTCCTGGCTGCTGGAATGGACGATTACTTGTTCATTGAGCTCCTAAATGGGAAAATACAGGTGAGTGGATGGATGAGTGTTGTAACCGAAGTTGACTTTGCACAAACATTACATCACTGTGCACTGGTTGTGTAGTGGTACACATTACTTCCGTTCATTAAGCTAGCGCAGGTATGGATCCTGGCCAATGCCGAATTCCATTGTCAGTGTATTAAAGGGTTGCATTCAAAAGAACATCCGGCATAAAAATTGAGCCTAAGAAATTATGGGAGTTGGAAAAACTTCTCTTGTTGAGTCCAACCTTGATTGGAGAATGCCAAAAGGCAACAATATCACTGCTGGAACTGTCAAGGACGATAACCATTTGACAATGATAGCTTGGTAAAGTTCCTTAACAATCAGTCGATCATGCTCACGACAAGCAAAGGTAAAAGCAGCATGTAAATCCTAATCATCGATAATTTTGACGCAAATGTCATTTTTCCGCAGGCTCGAATGAACATGGGCGCAGGCGAGGTGACCCTGTCATCGTCGCAAGGTCTCCAGCTGAACAACCTTCTGGAACACAAAGTCTCCCTCACGCTCCAGGATGCCAAGCTCACCATGACAATTGACGAGCTCTTCTCCACATACGTCCCTGTTAGCGACGATGGGGAGGAACTGAACATTGACCAGGGCATTTGGCTGGGAGGAACCGGCGATCTTGACACGCCCTACCTCAATAATGCCATTCCGCCTTTCCGTGGCTGCATGACCAACGTCAAATTCGAGTCCCACGAATTTGACATTCTCGGCACACTCTTTAAACAATGCCATGATACGAAGGAATCCTGCAGCAGCGAGTTTGAAGCAGGTGACGGAGAGGCGACCAGTTTCAGCACTCCAGATTCTTTTGTCTCCTTTCCCACTTGGAGTGGGGGTAACGGCGTTCCAAGAGTTTTGGAATTCCTGATGAAAACCACCATTGAGGATGCCCTTCTTGCGTTTCACCCGGGGAGAGAGACAGACTTTATCGCTATTGGTGTTGTGAAAGGCTACCTTAAAGGCGCGATAGACTACGGCAAGGGCATGGAAGTGCTGGAGAACAATGAGGTGCAGCTGGATGACGACCAGTGGCATCGAGTTAAGGTCCAAGTCAGTCAGGACTCGTTTGACATGAACATAGACAGCCAGATTGTCTCCCTTCCGCTTGACTCTACTCAACAAATGGACTTGGTGGGAAATTTGTATTTAGGAGGCATTCAGGCTAAAATGAAGGATGTCTTTCGTGAGAGTAACTTATTAAATCGTGCAGAAGAAGAAATGACGGCAGAGTCGTTTATCGGATGCTTGGGAGAGATCAAAGTCAACCAGAAAGATCGAAGTCTACAGGACGCACTAGTGACCAAAGATGTTCATGTCAAATGCGAAGGAGAGGACTATGATTATTCCAGCTATTATGACACTGACACAACAACAACATCCGCGCCGCCTCGCACGCAGTACGTTGACATTGAAACTACAGAACAACATTGCTACCCGACAGATGACATGCCGGCGATATTCAAAAACGTGACCAAGCTCCTTGATGTAACACCGTTGCTTGTGCCAGAAGGCGGAGAGGTTTTTCTTGACATTGACCACCTGAGCCCCACCTTTGACCTTAGTGCTGCAGGTATGCGTCAGTCCCAGATCATCTTTTCTCTCAAGACGGACCCGTGGTACGGATTGCTTGACATGAATATCAACACAAAACGCACACAAAAGTTCACCCTTCTGGATGTCGTCAACCGGAAAATCAAGTACATGCACGATGGACATGAAAGACACGCGGATCGGATTCACCTGGAGGTGGTCGCTAGCAGTAATGATGGCTACCTCCCTGAATGCCTGAAAACACCTCAAAGTTACGTGCTACCAGTTGAAATCATGCCCGTCAATGACATTCCACAACTGAGTGGAGGAGAAATCACCATTACAGAGAACGGCAGAACTCGCTTGAACCCTGATCTTATCAAAACAACAGATTCCGACTCACGCTGTGACAATTTGGTGGTAAAAGTGACGTCTGAGCTTTCCGTTGAAACGGGTCATCTCGAGAAAAGTCAGGAACCAGAGCGAAGCATCACAGAGTTTACTTGCAGGGACCTAAAGGAGGGGAATATCTATTATGTGCACAAAGGGGGCGAAGCCAATGCTATTACCCTGGAAGTATCGGACGGTCAATCTGTCAATCAATCTGCAACTTTCAAGTTGGCTTTGACGCAGCCGCATATGACCGTTGTTACCAACACGGGACTTCTCTTGGCTCAAGGAAGCAACGCTTCTATCGGTGTTCACAATTTGGCAGTCCTCACGCATCCTCGCAATGCAGATGTCGTTTATAACATCACGCAACCGCTCGTATACGGGGAACTGAAGATCATGGCGAGCGACGGGCTGTTCAAACCAGTCACTGAGTTCCATCAGTCCGATCTGGATCAAAACTACCTAAGATACTTCAGCATGGATTCCAGTTCCCAAGAAGACGTTGTTGTTGAACACATTCACTTTGACACGCACCTGGGAACGTTCTCCCTCAGGAATAACACATTTTTAGTCAAGATCACGCCATCTCCCGTAAAACTCTCTACTCTTGTGCCAGTGGAGATGCAAGCTGGTGAAGAGATAGTCATTGGAAACACTGAGCTTCAAGCTGATGTGAAAGGAAGAAACCCAGACCCGGAGAGTGTTACGTTCATTCTTGTCAAGCCTCCAACACTGGGTAGTCTCCAGATACTGGACATAGAGTTGAATGAAGGTGACACCTTCACCCAAAGAGACATTTTGGACAATTATATCAGCTACAGAGTGCTAGCGCGAAGAGCAGTTGACGCTACAGATCAATTCCAGTTCAAAGTCTTTGCAGAGGGTCAATACTCTCCCTTATATACATTCCCAATCAGCATTCTTGCGGATTCTGACGCCCCCATTCTGACCAATGAGGTGCTAAATGTCCCACATGGCAGTGAGATGGTTTTAAACAAACAATACCTTTGGGTGGAATCAACCGGCTCTTCAGATTTCATGTACCAGATCAATGAAGAACCAAAGCATGGGCGACTCATAAGGGACTCCCCTCCAGGGCAGCCTCGATTCGAGGGAGCAGTTCGAGTGTTCAGTAATGAAGACCTCCAACTTGACAGACTCATATATCAGCACGATGGTTCCATGACCCAGAAGGACGAATTCCACTTCACAGTATTTGATCAGGGAGCAGACAGGTTTGGGGTTCAGGAAACAATAAGTGACGTTTTCAGGATATCTATCCAAAGTAAGAACGAACACGCCCCAGTGCAAGTTGTGGATAAAGTTTTCAACGTTGTGCGCCATGGACAGCGACTGCTAACAACTGACGATATCCAGTTCAAGGACGATGACTTTGGTTTCAACGACACTCAGATTGTCTATGCCCGTGAGGGTATTCTTTCCGGCAATATTGTCGCCGCACAGAATCCCTCACAACCCCTTTTCCGCTTCACCCAAGCCGACCTGCGGGGTAAAAGGGTTCTCTTCATTCACCAAGGAGCGGATCAGGAACGCTTCCCGCTGCAAGTGTCCGATGGCTTCCACCAGACAACCGCGCTGCTGCAGATTCAAGCTGGCGAGCCCTACCTGAGAGTGGTGAACAATTCAATCATTGTCATCGACCACGGAAGCACCAAGACTCTGGACACAACACTGCTGAGCGCCGAGTCCAACATGGACATCAGGGATGAGAGTGAGATTAAGTTTCAAGTGACATCACCCCCCAGTGACGGCACGATTATCGTAAGCGGGATTGAGGCACAAGAATTCACCCAGGAGGACCTGAAAAAGGGTGTCGTTTCCTATGAACATAATTACGAGAGCCTGAGGTCCAAGGATGCCTTCAGCTTCACGGTCCAAGCCAGAGAAAAATCTGAGGAGGGTACATTCAGAATTAAAATCTTCAAACGAGGTTACCTCTCAGAGCCTGAAGTGATTACCAACGCGGTCATCATTTCCTATGAGGGCGAGCACACCGTCATCAACTCGGATTTTGTCAAGGTAATTAATCCCTGTAAAACTGTCCGGTTCAACCGCTTCAATTTGTTTACGTTGCGTGTGTTTAAGTCAGGCAAGCGTGTGACGGAATTATCTTTGTCTTAGGGGGTGTATAAGTTTATTTGATGTGATTCGGGCAGCTTTTATCAAACGCCTCACCGTAGCAAAGCCTCGTTTCTAATCGACATCGCAGCCACATGAAAGCAGCACTAAATGCGACGGCGCAGCCACCGCTTTTAATCTAGTTTATGTACCAAATTGCAGTCTATTAAGTGTGGAAAACAGAGCATTGCGTATCCCGTGGGGAGCTTCCTGAAGCCCACTGTAATTTGTAAGAAGGGCCTGCCTGCAGTTCATCTGGAAAGCAGCTAATGGGATTCAAATCATCCGTCAAGTCTAAACACATTCCCATTTTACAGTATGTAACTTGAGTTTCAGACTGATGAAGAACAATTTTGAGAGCAAAATAATTCAACCCAAAAGTATAACATACTTCTCCAATACGTTCAGTGTCTCTTTCTTGATAGTAGGCTACGGTCGGTCTTTCCAAAGGTAAAATATTGACTTGGCTCGGGGAAGTGCATCTAATGTTTCCGACAACACTATGAAATGCAAAACAGTGTGATGTGAAATATAGTGAAAAGGGAGCCATGACTGCTAAACAGGCTTGGGGCTCCGGGGAGCTGATTAAAAACTTCTCTGAGTCGGATGACCATAAATCTGTCTGCGTGTAAATGTGTGACATGACACGGTCTACACCTGTGTCCCAATTTCTCACACAAGTGTTAATGAAGTTGAAAGTGTTTTGTTTTTGTTTTTTTTCCCCATGCTTTACTGACAGGAAATACTACCCAGCTCCAATTTAAATACGACGGCCAGAATTTGATTTACTCTATTGGACCAGGAACAAAGTTTTCTTGAATTCTGTCAGCTGTTACCGAGTTCCGTGCCGTAGGTTCAATGATAACCTTATCGTCGATTTTGTCCTTCTCTTAGGTGGAGCAAGCTGACATTCTGCCTACAGAAATGGTGTTCACCATCAAAGAACCGCCTCGCCTCGGTCACGTGGTCAAGCTGACCAACAGCTCGGATGGCACCGACTCGCCAGTCCTCGACTATATTCACTCGTTTACGCAGGAGGACATTGATCACGGACGCATCCTCTACGTTTCTGCATCCATCCAGGTGAGTTCTTTAATCTGTGCCATCTGATTTTTTTGTTCTTTTTTTTTTTTTTTTTTTTAAGCATGACATACATGAGGTTCCATGTCTTGACAGGGCGTTGACACCTTCACCGTGGATGTCAGCAATGGTTTCAGCGCAGTGGAGGACCTGCGCCTCAGCGTGAACATCGTGCCACGAATCATCCCCGTTCAGTCCCTCAATTTCACTGTGAAGGAAGGCTTCAGCAGGGTCATCAACGACGAAGTCATCAATATCTCACATCCCTTCTACAAATCTTTCAACATTGAATTTGTGGTGGAAAAGCCGCCAAAGCACGGGGAGGTCCGTTTCCAGGACGGGGACGAGCTGACGTATTTCACATGGGAAGAGGTACGGCACGTTACATGCTCAAGTCAAAAAATAATAATTTACAAATAAAATCTTACACTTTGGCCAACTCAAATTGCCCAAATCACAAGAACTACAGATGGATGAAGTTAAATTTTGTCAAAGTATGACACTCGTTTTGAGGCAACTGTGAGGTCCATTTACTCACTGCTTGCAAATTTAATTACACTTTCCGGATGGTGAAAAGGGTAGGGTTAGACTGGTTATGAGCTGGGTCGATTATCGGGGCCGATATACAGCATTTTGACGAATACTGGCATCGTCATTTTGAAGAATCATACGGCCCAACAATAGATCCATTTAAAAAGTGTTCAGGGGGGGAACTTCAGGAACTTGATTGAAGTAAAAACTAAGATGAGTAAATTTTAATACTTCAGATCATTTCACATCAAAACTTAATGTAGAACACAATAAGGAGCTATTTTCTTTTTATTAACTTTTGAAGACATGCTACATCCCCTGGGACATCCCTGAACTTTTTGTTAGATTTTTAAAACAAAGATGTCTCTTGAGTATTTTTTTTTTTTTAACTCCAATATTTTACGAACCCTAATGCTGGGTTCTCACAAAATCCGAAAAGGCGATCTGGAACGCTTCCTTCGAGAACGTTTCACCACATAGAGTTTTTTTTTTTTTTTGAACGATTGCTGCTCATTCGCACTTTCGTGCGCACCGGAGCGGAGGAGGTGTGTTAACTTGGTGAACAAGGAAGTGGAGCACTTTAGCGAGTCAGCAAAAAGTGAGCACCGCCAACTACTTCCACTTCTTTCCTGGGACTAAACAGCCGTGGCACTATTTTCTCCTTTTTTTGAGGTACGTGATAGCACTTTCGCTTTTTTAGTGGCTATCTGGCAGCTGGCATTTGTGCTAAAAATAGCTTTGGCACGGATGGTAAACACTGCTGGCTACCTCGGTACAGTTCAATAGCAAGTAAATAGACTTACCAGCACTTCCTTGCTCATCATTCTGTCCCGACTGGCCGTGTTGTTGCACTCGGGGTGAGAATAGAGAGGACGCCGTGTGTGACGTGGCCCGTACTCGACGCCGGTTGGCTACCGCGAGGCGAAATGCGAAAAAAGTTAAAAAGAAATTTTAAACTTTTGGGAATATGCGAATGTGCGGCTTTTTGCTGCTTCGTACCGCGTCCCAGCTAGCCAAACGCTTCCTCCGCGCCACCCCAAACACTTTCGTTCCGGTAAAAAAAAAAAAAAAAAACTTTCGTTCCGGTGCGCACGAACTCGATTGACTACAATGTAAAAGCGCCGCCGAAATGCCTTCCCCCGCTTTTGGTGAGAACGCAGCATAAAAGTTGTTAAATAATGTAAATATGCTCAAAAGCTTAGAGTTCGTATTTTTTTTCAAAATTATGATGCCAATATTTTCCCTTCAGTGAAAATGAATATCGGCTCCAAATATCGGTTATTGACGTCCTTGACTACTAATAATCTGTATCGGTCTGAAAACAAAACATATTGGTTTCTCCCTAGAAAAGAGCCATTTCTATTTGGAGGAGGGGTTTATTCGTCTGAAGTCAAGTTTGTCAGAACATCCCATTTATGCTGTTGTAAAATATCCGAGACTGTCCATAAGGCGTCACCGTCACGGAACTTTCCCCAGTTACCAGTGAACACAAGTTGTTGTGTCGTGTCTCCCCCGCCACTTTTAGGAAAATATTAAACACACACGAGCAGTTACCGATGGGAAAAAAAAAAAAAAAAAGAAAGCCGGACCGTTACCACATCGTTGAGCTGGTCAGACAGATATCTTGGGCGCTCCCACATCCCAGGCCTGGCCTGCATCTTTCTCGTCGCTCTCTCGCGAGTCGCTACGCTTCACTTCTGGAAAAACTGACGCCGGTTTTTGAGCGCCTGCGGCCAAAAATAAAGCGGCGGCGCGCATTCCTATAATAGAGTTCGCGCAAAAACCACCCGTGCTTTTGCGGCTGCCAGGGCTCTCAGAAATCACAAAATGAAAAACTTCATTGATATGGCCCGCCACTATTGAAAGACAAAGCTCATTATACTGCCTCTCGGAAATGTTTTACGTGTGCAGCGTGTGCACTTCTTACTTTTTATTGCTACGCTCCCAAATGAACAACACATTGAGCCACTGGAGCCAACTGTAATTTTTGGACTATTTTCCACAAGTTGAACAGTTCCAAGCTCGCCTCTCTTGGACACCGGCGGCATTCGAGTGTGCGATCATGTTCTCGACTGGGGTTCGTGGAGGTTATATGAGTCAACAAGTATCAAGAGAATGACTCGTATGGATGATCCTCCGCAAGGAGGTGAAATAAATCAGACGTGTCAACTCCCGGCATGGGATCCGAACCTGCTAATCTCGTTTTTCTCCTCCAATAGACCTTCTCTTAAATCAGTGGTTCCTATGGGTTGTAGAATGATGCCATTGGGACAGTTGAGATACTATTTCTGGGAAGACTTTCGACAAGATTTTGTGTAGGGATAGACCGATTATCGGCTGGGCCGATTATCGGCGCCGATATTCAGCATTTTGAGAAAAATCGGAATCAGCCATTTTGAAGAATCATATGGCCGATAATAGATCCATTTTTTTTTTAAGTGTTAACTTCAGGGAACTAATTTAAATGTAAATTTAAAAAAAATAAAAAGTTTTTATATTTATTTTTGTCGACCCTGGGAACTCTCTGCACCTTCTGTTTTTGATTGAAATTAAAACTAAGATAAGTAAAAATGTAATACTTTGGATATTTTTGAAATTTTGGAAGACTTATTTTGTGTAGAAAATCATTTTTTGTTTTTATTTAACTTTTGAAAACATGCTACTGCGCCTGGGAGATCCCAGAACTTGTTTATTGACTAAGATTTTGAAAAACAAAACAAAACAAAAAAAAACTTACAAATATTTTACTAACCCCAAAAGTTGCTCAATAAACATATGCTTTAAAATTAAAAAAAAAAAAAATACAAAAAAAATAAAATGATAAGAGCTGGAGTTTGTATTTTTTTCAAATTTTGATGTCCCCTTTTAGTGAAATTGAATATCGGCTCCAAATATCAGTTATCGGCATCCTTCACGACTAATAATTGGTATCGGTATCGGGCCCGAAAAAACCTTATCGGTCTATCTCTAATTTTGTGTATCCATCCTGACGTTTGAGGGGATGTAGCTCATGTTAGAGGTGTTTGATGGGCAAGTGCGCCGACACCAATCCCATCCAAGTATGTCTTGCTTTGTGAACTGAGAACAGAAAGGGGCTTTAATTTCCCTCAGCACACCCGATAGATTAATTACAGTGGCGTCTCCAAAGTGGATCATAATTTGGTTGACTTACAAGTTCATCTTTCCAAATTTGTGGTTTCCATTGTTTTCACACTTTTCCTCCGCCTTCTGTGGTTGCATCACAAAGATAAACAAAAAAACAAGAATGCCACGTAGAAAGCAAAACAACTTGCCGAGTTAATCTTTCAGATGTTACCTCACGAGACTTGCTGATGTTTTGGTGAAATTCCAAGTTTTGTTCAACTTTTGAGGCATATTTTTTAAGGGTGTCACGATTTCGATTTTTTATCGAAATCGATCGAAATTACGTCACGATTTCGAGCATCGAAATAGAAGAGAGGACACACGATTCGATGCCCCCCCCCCCCACGCCCGCCGCCACCGCCACCTCCCAGGAAAGCAAATGAGACGCAGCCATTCAGCTACTAGCTAACGGCACTTGTTAGCTGACTTCTCCTGCAGTCATGATGGCAAGCGCGGACAGACACAGCAATGGTGCTTCAAGCCGCTCCCGCTTCTCTCGTCACCAGTTTGGAAACATTTTGCGTTCCCGGTGAGTTATGTCGACAACGTTCACGTTGTCGATAAAAAGACCACAGTTGCAAGATATGCTATGTGCGCGTACTGTACTCGGCCACGGTGTTACGCCCGGCTCGTCAAGGGGAAGGGAAGTAACACAATAACAGAAAATATAGAGTAGATAAACACGGGTCGACTTTAACATCTGAGTAGTTTTACTTGAAATTTCAGGCAGGGGTTTGACAAGGGAGTGAAAGTGGAAGGTGAACAAATAATAACCGCATTTGACAGAACTGACAGAACGGAGGAGAAACAACAATAACCAATAGGGGTATAATACACGGATACACAATAGCGTCGCGCTGGCACAGTCGTCCAATCGGAGTGTCGCGCTGGCACAGTCGTCCAATCGGAGTGTCGCGCTGGCACAGTCCTCCAATCAGAGTGTCGCGCTGGCGCATTCAAACTGAAGTACCATTATACGGGCACCAGCCGACACAAACACACACATACATACTAGGGGAGCGGAGCCGGTGGCGGGCCCGAGCCGCCAGCCGTAACAACGGGAAACACGACAAACATGACGGGACATTTACGCAGGCATCACAAAGATTTAGATTTATCAAATTCAACTAGAAGTGGGAAAACAACGGTCCAACCAACTATTTCATCCTCATTTACAGTGAAACTTCCACACACTTCAGCTCGCGCGAAACGCCAGATCCATAGGTCTATTTATAGCAGCAGACCTGCAGCCTTGGAAAACGCTGGATTCAAACATTTAAATAGTGTACTTGAACCACGCTACAGTATGCCCAGCAACTGTAAATGTTGGGATATAGTTTGTTCAGGCTGTATTTGTTCCATGACTTTGGATACAATATATTTTTTGTTGTTGTTGCACATTGCACATTATTTTAAGAGGAACGCACAGCACACTGTTGTAACCAAAAACAGTCAATAGATGGCAGGCACCCACTGTGACTTTTTGTTTTTGTTTTTTTATTTTTTATTTTACACTTCAGTAAGAACAAGACGGTTAACTTTATATTGTAAATAAATTCTTTGAATTTGATCATTCCTGCCTAATGTCAATTATCATATATTACATAAATTTACACAAAAATAATATGGAAATTGCATCACCTATATGTAGCCGATCTTTTGAAATAAGATTTACTGTACAATGAATAGAACCAATGATCATAGACTAGCCTTAGCCTACAGAAGCATATGCCTCTGTGTTATAAAGTGGGGGAGCGGAAAAAAAAAAAAAAAAAAAAAATCGAAAAAAAAATCGAATCGTGACCCTAAAATCGAAATTTAAATCGAATCGTGGAGTTGGCGAATCGTGACACCCCTAATATTTTTTCCAGAGCAGTGAACACCAAATTACTTTGTAGCATTTCGACTTCACGCTCTCAAGCGTTTAGACTTATGGAAGACTATCGGAGATCCGACCAATAATCCTTAGGCATACTCATTCGAAATGTAGTAGAACCAATTCATTTCTCCCAGCCAATCTGTGGAGGAATTCTATTACTGTAAACAAGAAAGGCATGGCAGAATAGTGTATTTTCCAGATATGCATTGAAGAAAAGAAAAAAATGCAAACATATGCAACATACATCAGAAGTAATTTAGGGATAGACCGATAATCGGCTGGGACGATTATCGGCACCGATATTAAGCATTTCGACGAATATCGGCATCGGCCATTTTGAAGAATCATATGGCCGATAATAGATCCATTTAAAAACAAAAACAAAAAAAACTTCAAGGAACTAATTTAAATGTTTTTTTTTTCAATTTAAATTTTCAGAGGCGTTGCTGACCCTGGGAACTCTCTGCACCATCTGTTTTTGTTTGAAATTAAAACTAAGATAATTTAAAAAATAAATAAAATACTTCAAATTTATTGAAATACTTTGTTTAGTGTAAAAAAAAATTGTTTGTTTTTATTTAACTTTTGAAAACATGCCACTGCACCAGGGAGATCCTGGGACTTGTTAGATTTTAAAAACAAAGATGTCTATTGACTAAGATTAAAAAAAAAAAAAAAAAAAAATCCAATATTTTACTAACCCTAAAAGTTGCTCAATAAGTATATACTTTAAAATTAAAAAAAAGAACTGGAGTTTGTATTTTTTCTAAATTTTGATGCCAATATTTTCCCTTTATAGTGAAAATTAATATCGGCTCCAAATATCGGTTATCGGCGTCATTGGCTACTAATAATCGGCATCGGTATCGGCCCTGAAAAAACCATATCGGTCTATCTCTAAAGTAATTATATCAGATTATTATTAAAACTGTAAGGCTAGTTTTTAAATGTCAGAGAAATAAATTAGTCAAGTCAAAGTGAAATCAAATAAATGATTATGTACTATGTGAACATGAATGCACAGTAAGATTGTAACAAGCCCACTGACTTGACTTTTTGTGACTGTGCTCCCTCGGTAATCACCTAGCTTGTTATTCCAGGAGCAGGCCATCATATGGGATCCATTTGGCACTTCCCGCTCCCCGAAGCGTTTCCTCTCGCCGGAGCACTTTACCGGCTTTTTTTTTATCCAGATAAACGTACGACCGTCGTCGGCGGCGAGTGGTCTGCCAGATCGCCGTCTGAAGTGTCAAAATGGCTCCGGTCGAACACGACTTCAAGGCCAAGCGACGACGCGCGCTTTTGTATGCATGCCGGCGCCGGCGCGGACCCCGCCGCAGGTGGCGCTTTCCGATGGCAGCTCGCTTGACAGCGGATAACTGATTCCTTTGTGTTTCGGTCTCCTCCCACGACGTTACTCGTCCCTTTTGCAGGCAGACATTACCGGCCGATTATTACTTTCTGTCTCTGCGCAGCACGGCAACTAATAGCTCCGACTGCAAAACTGCACGGCCTCACGGAAGTCACTCGACATTTCCTATTTCGAACGTTCGGACAGGCGCGAGGCCAGCGCCGTTTGACAGCTTAGACGTTGTCGTTTTCGGAAGCACATCAGATATTTTTCTTTCTTTCTTTCCAGATCAAATTCGGACACATCTACTACGTGCACGACAGCAGCGAGAGCACCGAGGACAGCTTCGTCATCTCCGCCTCGGCTTATGAGATCGACCGCCGCAGCCTCCCCGTCACCGTCGCCGTGACTGTCAGGCCGGTCAACGACGAGCCGCCGAAAGTGACGCGCAACACCGGCCTGGAGGTAATTTTCTGGAAAGAGCCCGCCGCTGGTTTGCTGACAGCTTTTTTATCTACCTCGACGTATTCACTGGTGAAATGTTGCAGACGGAAAATCTTTACGGGCTGAACTTTTAGTTTGTTTTCTCTGATGATGATGATGATTGAAGGTGGGCAGAAAGAGGAAATTGTTATGTTCTGAGGTTGGATCCCAAAAACAAAGACACAAATAAGAGTTTACCACTTTATTTACATAATATCAAAAGACGAGGAACTAACTTGCCTAGACGAGACAAAACGAGAAGGCATCGAGAATCACAAGATGCTAAGCAAACTTGGACTGTGGAGGTGCACAGAGGAGCAGAGGTAATAATCCGACAAAAACACACACTCACAGACAGGCTTATATAGACAGCGAATCGATCTGATTGGTTGTGGCTAGACATGTGGGTAACAGGACTGACATGGAATTATCTGATTGGCTGTTGACCAGATAAAGAAATTAAAGATTCCTGACATCACATAGTGTCTTACCAGTTGAAACTAGATGCTGGTTACATCAGTTCAAAACAGACACTTGACCTCACGGTCATGACACAAACACAACCCTTGCATGACACTAAACATAACCTTAACATGACCCTAGTCACGACAGTAAGCATAGCCCTTGCATGACCCTAGTCATGACAGTAAGCATAACCTTTGCATGACCCTAGTCAAGACAGTAAGCATAACCCTTGCATGACCCTAGTCACGACAGTAAGCATAACCCTTGCATGACCCTAGTCACGACAGTAAGCATAAACCTTGCATGACCCTGGTCACGACAGTAAGCATAACCCTTGCATGACCCTAGTCATGACAGTAAACATAACCCTTGCATGACCCTAGTCACGGCAGTAAGCATAACCCTTGCATGACCCTAGTCACGACAGTAAGCATAACCCTTGCATGACCCTAGTCATAACAGTAAGCATAACCCTTGCATGACCCGAGTCATGACAGAAATCTCCAATATTTAAAGCTTACAAACGTAAAAGAAACTGTAAGACAGTTGAGTACCGTGGAACATGAACTCCACAATACAGCAAAATGGAAAGAACAATTCTTCAACAAAATAAGCAGTCAAACGTTCACTTTTGAGTTTGGTCCAAGTTTGGAAGAGTTCCGCCATAGTTCGGAATGTCGGGAAAAGTCAGGAGTAACCATCTCCCACAACTGGAAAGCAAGTGTGTCATTCGGCCCATTCCGTCCCGCCTCCTGCGGCTGCACGTCTCCCCGGCAACCCATATTTTAGGAAAAAAAAAAAAAAAAAAAAAAAAAAGCCAAAGCGTCCGCCATTTGATGATGAGGCCTCCAACGTCCGTCGGTGCATGGCGCGTTGTTGCGCTGCGGCGGCGCGCCGCGTGTAATGCGATATTGTGCGTTGCGCTGATTTAAAGCAGGAAGTGCGTGCGCGGTGACCGCCGAGGCCCGCGATCACACGATGATGACTCACATGGGCTCAGTTCGGCCGCTGTTCTGACTCACCGTGTGGCATCGTCGGCTGGTCTTCATTAGCGGTTACATCAGGGGTGGGCAACCACGGGAGTGTTTGATGCAGACCGCTATACAATTCTAAAAACAAATACAAACCTCGAGTCAACTGTTGTTAAAAAAAAAAACTATGATCAAAATACTATCAATCTACAATTACTATCACTGGACAACTTTCCTAACTTTCTTCACAAGATGAATTTACCACATGGAAAAGCTGCATATTTTTCAGTTTTTTTCAGCTGCTGAAGTGATTATTTTATTAATTGATTAATCTGTTAATTATTCTTTCAATTAATTGATGAATTTTAAAAACATCAAAAATTCCATCCTATTTTTTTTAATATATATTTATTATTATTAAATTACTAAATATAAATACAACAATGTAAAGAGTAAAAGGGTTCTTAAAAACCCATCCTATTTTTTTAAATATATTTATTACATATAAATTACAAAATATAAATAAAACAAAGTAAAAGAGCACCTGGCTGGTCGTGCTGTCTTATTCACCACAAGGCATGCGTTACTTTTTTTTGTGAGGCGGTCCGATGTCGCCATCTACCGTCACTTTCCGTAACTGCAATATGACGTCAAGACGTCGCCTCTACTTCATTTCAGTCTTCTTAAGAGGAAAACAAATGTAGCTGTTTATTATTATTTTTTTATTCTTTTAATGTACGTTTCATTTATACAATACATTTTTCTTTTCTTAATGAGATATACTGTGGTGTAATTATTATGTTTTTATGGTCAAATGAAACATTTCCTTTTTTATAATAAATCATTATTATTATTATTATTATTATTATTATTATTATTAAAAACAAAAAATTTCCTAAAATTGTAATAATCATAATTAGGATATTGGTCATTGTAATTACATTTGTTTTTGTTTGTGTGCAGCCCAGTTTGATTAATTAAAAGGTTAAAAAAATATAAATAAAAGAAAAAAAAACTAAAGATTTTTTTTCCTCCTAATTTTACCACTTATGACATTAATAAATATTATGAATTAACAAAAAAAAAAAATCCATCCATCCGTTTTCTTGATCGCTTATTCCTCACAAGGGTCGCGGGGGGTGCTGGAGCCTATCTCAGCTGGCTATGGGCAGCAGGCGGGGTACACCCTGAACTGGTTGCCAGTCAACCCTAGAAAAAAAAAATAATAATAAATTATACAGATATTTTCAATTTTTTTAAAGACTTACATGTAATGTAAAAATACAATATATTGTAAAAATGTATTTGAAAATATGCAAATAATAATAATAATAATACCCCTCAATATACTCATCTTCACACCTGAGGATGAGCAAACATTAATAGATAATACATATACTCAAATATATATAAACTGAAATCAATGTTCCCAATGTGTTGTTTTCCATTTGTGAGAACGTCACATCAATTCCCCGTTTCAGCCGTGCCCTTCTCCCGGCAGGTGCTCGCCGGCGAGGAGGCCGACATCACGTCCAGCATGCTGAAAAGCGACGACGCCGATACCCCCGCCGAGGACGTGTACTACAACGTGGAGTCGCCCACCAACGGGATGCTCGCCTTCAAAGACTTCCCCGAGGAGGCCGCCGTCAATTTCACGCAGGCCCAAATCGACAACGGGGAGATCGTCTTCATTCACGAGGGTGGGAGACTCGAAAGACTCCACGCACGATTGAGCGCTACGAGCCACACGTATTTTCCAACTCAACTTTTGTGCGCGCGATTGCAGGGGAGGAGTCTGGCGGTTTCAGCTTTACGGTGACAGACGGCGAACACACGACTCCCCTCTTTCGATTTGTGGTGACGGCCAGGCCCCTCACCATCACCATGGTAACGCAAGAGGAGCTCATGGTGTTTCCAGGTGAGACGTCCACATCCTGCTTATAAGTAGTAAGCAGAGAACAACTTTAAGGTTGAAATACAATCAAGAAACTTTTATGGTAGACGATAGCGTGCTATTTTTATTTAGTCTTTGAATTACTTTTCACTGTTCAGTTAGTTCTGTTTTGTGTTGTTTTTTTTTCTTTTACTTATATACGTGTGTGCATGCAAAATAACTGCATCCTAATATTAGGAGGCTGTTATTTTTTTAAAATATTTTTAATTCATGTATTTGTTCCTATTAATATTGTGCTACAATTAATTATCTTATAATTTCAATCAATCAATCAAATCAATTTATTTCACTTTAAAATAAAAGAAATGAAATGAGTTGAATTTTAGTATATCGTCAAATATGTATTCTCCTTTTTGATTTTTATGATTACTATTGTATTATAGTTATTAACATAATTTCAGTATTTTTTTTCCCAATGATCAAAATTGTAAAATAACTGCATCCTAATGTATTAGGATGCCATTATTATTTTTATTAAAAATATTTTTAATTCATGTAATTCATGTGTTAATATTAATATTCTGCTATAATTAATTATTCTTACAGTTTATGTAGATACATTTTTATTACTACTTATTTCCACTACAATGTTTTTTTTTCAAGATGGCAAAACATTTCATTCTTATCAACAGCAACTTTTACAGTTTACTGATTGCAGCTACTCTCTAATGAAGTTTGTCAAATCCGACTTTAATAACAAGATAAACCTCCAAAGCAGAATTGTTTTTAGTAGTTATGTCTTCATTTTCCAACTTAACCTGAGTCCTTGCTACATAAAAAAAAATAATAATAAATGTGATTTAATATTGTCAACCCTCGAGTATTTTCGAACCTAATAAACACATCACATATGAAATGATATAAATCATACACTAAACGGACTGTGGAGTTTGCTTGGCTCCGCCGGCTGCAAGTTAATTTTACACTGATTAACGCACGTGTGTGCGCGTATGTGCGTGTGTGTGCCCTCAGGAACGAGGCAGCCTATCACGAGTGCCAATCTGGGTGCCATGACTAACGAGGACGGCAACGAGATCAGCTATTCGCTGGTCCATCCCCCTCGTTTGGGAAGACTCATCCTGGCCAACGACAAGAACCAAATGGAGGAAATCAGCCGATTTTCCCAAACGCAGGTGACTTGACCGCCACTGTGTGTATGTTGCGCATGAACACATCATCAAACACAAATAGTCGCTACCACTATGTGGCTGATTATTTTCTTAGGACTCGCCACTTGACTTGATTAAGAGGTAAACAACATGAACTGATGGTGGTGTAGCTCACTGCCGCCACCTAGTGGCGAAATGCCAGAAGCTCACCTGTTAGTCAATTTTTATTTGGTCAAGTGTTAACTCTAACTGACCCTCATAAACCCTCTCGAGATTAACGCGTTAAAAAAAAACAAAAAAACAGTGTGTCCCAATACTTTTGTTTGGACCCCTGCTATTCCCTCGCTCCACCAGAAGGTGGCATCAATGTGTAAAGTCAAAACGTCCAGACTTGTGGTAATGTTGCCCACATATTTGTGTCACACATGCACGTTCGTGGAAAACGTCACGTGCTATAACGCTCATATCTTGAGTGCAGGCTTATAAATTTAGCAATTCAAACAATGAAGACAAGTGCAAGCACATATGCTGACGTATACAATGCTACAAAGCCAGTCTGGGTGTGTCTCCCAAGACCTTCTCAGTGGAACTTGATGTGACTTCTGTAAACGTCACACACAGTCCGGCATTTATATCTAAATTAAAAAAAAAAAAATCATAAAAAAAAATAAAGCGTTTTTTTTTATTATACTTTTAGTTATTTTTATTTTATTTTTTTATTTTATTTAATGAATGTACTTTGAATTATTTTTTTAAGTTTGTTAGGTTTTATTTTATTTTTTGCTTGTTTTTGTTTGTTTTTTATTACTTTAAATTTTAGTTTTTTGTTTGTTTTACATAATTGTCAAGTGCAAGATATATTAATAAAAAAATAAAAATAAAAAAAACAGCTATGGTAAGTAGCCTGATCGGTGATGCTAAATTATAAAGAATTTGTTTACATCATTGCGTGTAAGCATAGCACGGTAAAAATAAATTAAATAATAATAATAATATTCTGCGACAATTCAGTATCTTATAATTTAATTTTAATATGTGGTCAAAAATTTATTGCAAAATTGTCATTAATGATTATTTGGATATGTACATGATGGGAGACGCCAAATAATTTAAAATATATATTGCTTGTTTTTTTTTTTTTTTTTTATTACTTTAAATTTTAGTTTTTTGTTTGTTTGTTTTACATAATTGTCAAGTGCAAGGTATATTAATAAAAAAAATAATAATCAGCTATTGTAAGTAGTCTGATCAGTGATGCTAAATTGTAAAGAATTTGTTTACATCATTGCGTGTGAGCACAGCACAGTAAGAAAAAAAAAATGTGTGATGAAGGTCCTGCCCCCACATTTTGGCACCCTTTCACTTGGATGCCACTTAACAATGGTAGAATACCACACGAAAGGAGCTTGATACTCTGCAGTCCATTAACTGGCGCCCAGAGAATAGTCTCGAGCAGTGCATTGAAGTGGTTTGAAGTGGTCATCTTAGGGTCATTTTGTCTCTTTGCAGGGGTCTTTTGAAGATTATTTTTCCAAAAACAAGCTCAGGACAGTCCAACCCAATTGAATGAATGTCGTCAGCTGGCCAAGAAAAGTACATTTTTGTTCCATTTGGGCCAAAAGCAAATCATCTTTGTTGTTATAAAACTTTGCATGATTTGTTTTCAGTCTTTTATGATATTTTTGTTATCAAAGAGCTCGGCGGGTGATTATGAGCAACACGCCTCTAGTTACAAAGAAAAGCAAGAAGACAGGCAAAGCTGTTCATGTGTTCATCTTCAACAACTAACCGCGACGTCTCTGCTTGCGAACTGCTGAGACAAACCGTCTCGATTTGATTATCTGACTTCTTCGGTGTGTTTGTGGTGTGCACGTGTATTATTTCATTTGAAAGCGTGTTTGAATGAGAGAAAGATTTGAGTTCAGGACATACACGTCTTTAGCAAAAATAAACAAGCCGCCACATTCCGATGCTCAGTCTTGCCAATTTCACTGGAGTTCTTTTCGACAGCGGCAGGAAAATGTCATCTGAGCTCTCCGAAATAACAAAAATAATGAGCTCTGCTTAAGACAAGCAGCCCCTGGTGCTAGCTAGCCTTGCTACCTCCCATGGTGCTTGTTTACCTGCTAGCTAGCGCGACAACAGAAACAATTAGCGATAAGCGCTAAAGCCAAACTGTGGCAGGGTTTTTACTTTCCGGACGTGGATTTGCCACCTCTGAACAAGTTACTGTCCAAATGTATGTTCTAAAGTCGTGTTGCCGGTTGTCCTTAGCTGGAGTCTGGAGCCGTCTTCTACGAGCACCAGATGCCCGAGAAGCCCTTCTGGGTGGTCAGGGACTCTGTGGAGCTCATCCTGTCCTCCCAGCCCGCCCCGGATGTCCGTCACGTACTGCCCATCACCGTCTCCTACTATGCAACACATAGCAACATCTCCTCACAGATGTGGAAGAACAAAGGTGAATGTCTGTTTTTTTTTTCGGTTGGGAGTTAGAAGTTGCTTTGACATGAGGTAGCCTGTTTAATTGCCAGTCCAGTTCAAGTAAATATTTGACGTCTATAGTCGTTAATGGCAGTAAATGAGTTAAAGCCAGTGAACCACTGGTTGAAAACAGTTGACCATTGACTCCTAAACACTCCCTGCGATTCGCTGGGGACCAGTCATGGGTTGACCCCGCCTCTCACCCAAAGTTGGGATAGGCTCCAACTCACCCTAAAGAACACAAAAACTGTAGAAAATGGAGGGATGGTTGATTCCCATGTGAGTGATTGACTGGCAACCTGTCCAGGTTACGTTTTGGTCCAAGCTCTTCCCATGAGCCTGAACAGGATAAGCAGTATAGAAAATGCATGCCTCCATAGAATCGAAGATGTCTCTGGGTGTCCATCACAAGTATTTAAGACTGTCCGCCAAGTTTGCTCATACTGCAGATGAAATAACCACTGAATCATGTTTGGATCTTGTACGCCCTTTGTAATGTGCTCATTGTTTCCACTTAGGTCTGGAAATCGTGCAAGGCCAGAGGAAAACAATCGATGATTCCATCTTTGACGCTTCCAACCTCCAGGCCAGCCTTACCGAGCCAGATAGTGCAGATGTGGTCTTTGAGATGAAACGTTTCCCTGACCATGGCCGTATCACTGTGGGCGGTCGGGACCTTCCCCGGGATTCGCCTTACTTCACGCAGGGGGACGTGACCCGCAAAGAGCTGGAATACCTCCACGATGATTCAGCGGCCTCCTCTGACAGCTTTTCCTTCAGGGCCCGTCTGAGGTCTCGGGCTGATGGTGTGACATCCGACTCTGTAGTCCTGGAGGAGATCTTTAACATCTCCGTCAAACGACGGGGATCTGAGCCCCCTGAGCTCGTCACAATTGACCAGCTGCTGGAGGTTCTGCAAGGATCTATGGTCGTTGTGACCCGGAAGCATCTGAATACCCATGATGAAGACAGCCCACCAGATGAGGTCCATTTCAAGGTCACCAAAGCACCAAGAAACGGGCACCTGGTTGACGCCGACACCATGGACACCCTGTCTGAGTTCACCCAAGAGATGATCAACAACGGGCAGGTGGGCTTTCACAGCGACGACAGCCTTGCAGGCGGCTTTGTGGAATTCATCGTGTCAGACGGGGAACATCAGACGGAGCCGCAAACGCTTCACATCGGAATCCTAGCTCGCACCCTCATTCTGGACAAAGCCCCGGAGATCAAGGTGAAGCAGGGAGACGACGAGACTGTGGTGACCGAGGAGATGCTGAAAGCGACCACCGGAGGTCCCGTGGAGGAAGACGTCATCTACAAGATCACAAGCGTTCCCAAGTACGCGGCGGTCATGGTAGACCGGCAGCCCACGTCAGCCTTCACCCAGAAACAGATCAACGAAGGAAGAGTCAGCGTCCGCTTTGTCAAATCCACCTCGCCCCGCGACAGCGTTGCATTTGAGGCTCGGAGTCGGGCGGCCAATGTATCATCTGTCCTCAACATCACGGTCCAGCCCTTGGCCAACATTGCCCAGGATCCTCTACTACCCCAAGACTCACTTGTTCAACTCGACAGGAAGCTTTTGGATGCAACGCCGCTGGCGAACAAGACCAGGACCTCACCGACGTTCACAGTCATTCAGCAGCCACGGGGCGCTCGATTCGTCAGATCTGGCGGCCCTGGTGCGGGCCAGCCCGTGGACTCATTCAGCCAGCGGGACCTGGATGAAGGGCGTATTGCTGTAGAAATCCCCAAAAGCTCTTCCGGGTCCCAGGACGGGGTCACTCAGGATGAGGCCCGCTTCTTACTCAAGGCTCACGGGGTCCCCCCAGCAGAGTGTGTGCTTTCTTTTCAAACTGGCCCTTACAATGCCTCTGGTGTCTACCCTGCCACTCTCCTGAGGGTCCCCTCCGAGATCCCAGCAAAGGACAGGAAGAATAAGCCCAACGTGGGCGTGTACCCCCTTGCAACCACTGAAAGCCCTCGTTGGAAAGCCAACCAGGACCAACCACACGGGGACGCCCATACCACCGCAGCCCCCTCTGACAGCGGCTCTCACAGGAACCCCGTGGTTTCTCGACGCGGCAACGTCTGGTCCATTCTCATCCCCATCCTCGTCATCCTCATCCTCCTCCTCCTGGCGGCCCTCTTGGCATACTACCTGATCCGTAAAAACAAAACGGGCAAGCACAACGTCCAGACGGCGGCGGCGGCGGCCAAGCCGAAAAACGGCGAGGTAGCCGGCACGGAAACCTTCCGGAAAACCGACCCGGCAAATAACATCCCCATGTCCAACATGGATTCCAAAGAGGCCGACCCGGAGCTGGTGCAGGACTGTCGGACGACGACTCCGGTCTTGAAAAAGAACCAGTACTGGGTTTGAGACTTGAAAAGCCCTTCAACAGAGGTGGATCCTCAAGTGTTTGGAGCGCCGCCTCCTCCGACCGAGTCTTCTCAGTATTAAAGACTTCTTGCCACAGCAGTTTGCTGGATTTTTGTTCTTTGTCGCAAAACGGTCGCATACTTATCTCGACTCAACTGTGGACTGATTCTCAGGCAACAAAACACTGAATAGTTGTTTGGCAAGGCGAGAGGCAGTTTCTTATCTTCGAATGCTATGTATATTTATTTTATCATTCCTCTCCGTCAGTGGGCACAAATGACATAAACATGCTCCGTGTTTGCAAAAAAAGAACATTTTCTAGGTGTGCTCGTCCATTTTAAGTCAAAGGCCCGCATTAGTTGTTCGCAGTCTTCATAGTAGATTAGCTTGCAGCTCGTGAGCTGAGCTGTTAAAAGTGTAAATACAGTAAATCATGAAGTCATCAATCATTTATGTACTTTAAATATGTACTTTATATAGACGGTGACAGTTTTTTTTTTTTGCCTTTAAGCACCACCACATTGGGTTTTGAAGTGTAGACGTACAACTTGAATAAAACGTAGAATTCCTCCATTTTCACTAGACTAAGCAATTTCTGGAGAAATTGCGTGGGAATGCTGAAAGCGGAATGCCAATAGCTGAATGCTAATGAGGGAAATAGAAAGATCAATTATGTGAAAATTACATAGTAATTAATTATTAATTACTAGTAATCAGTGAATGTGTCATTGAACATTAAATTGAATGCATTAAGTACGTGGTAAACAAATAATGAAAGATAAATTGTGTGAAAATTTGAAATGATCAATTGTAGATGAATTATAAATGAAAAGACAAAAGTTTAAATTCAACCAGTCTGACACTGGTATCGAACCCTCGCCTCCTGTTTACTGTTCAATGAGCTACTGCACTGCCACTGACCCACAGGAGAGTTGGTGCCATCAATGAAGTGTTGTGAAATGGAAGCGGCGAATGTGTCATTGAAAGAATGCATTAAAAAATTTATGTTATGTTTCAGCATTCCCACAATTAGCTTCTTTGGGACCTTTTGGAGGCCAGGAAATTGGATATTCTGGCAAAACATTTCTAGTGAGGAATGTCAAATTTGGTGATGTCCATGTACTTTTGTTACTCATTGACTCAAAATGGTTTCCCTCCAAGTTACACATAAGCGCCTCTAAAATTGAATGGTACAATGTAATTGCAGCTTTCAAATCAATCATGGTGGTGGTGGATATCGTCCAAATACCGGAGGCGTCAAATCCAGGTCCACAAATGAGCCGGTTTACCTGCCATTTGTGTAAGCACCTGTGGCTAAAGCTAAACTGAGTCAGTTTTTTTTTTTTTTTTTACATTCTAGAACTGGATTTGACACCTCTCCCAAATACTAACTGTACTGAAAATGTATGTTGTGGTTTCCAGAAGATTTCAAACTGCCTTTTTGCCTCTTCTGTGCTTTCTAGTTTGTTTTCTCCCTCCACTGTTTCTCAGGGCTAAATTCAGTTTAACGTCATCGCTCCAAACATTTCAGCAGCTTGTCTTTTTCCCTAAAAAAAAAATTTTTTGTAACTTTCAAACTTGAATTTAGCTCCGAGGACTGACCACTTTCTACTTCCAAAGTTTCTGGTGAGCTTCCTTCACTCGAGTGGACCGGCAAGCACAAAGCGGACAGGAAGTTTGGTTCTTTAACCAGATCTGGACAAGACTTAAGTTTCGAATTCCACAGAAGCTGCTGGGTGCAGAAGGCGATCGGAATGGACGACGATTCGAAGCATTCCATACTGTATGTAAGCTAAATATAGTCAGTCGCGTGCTGAGATCACTGAGAGGATTTTTTTGTTTAGTCACGATGACGACTTTGGCTTCCTTTTGTTCCTCTCTGATTGGAGGTAAAAAAAGAAAAAGGTGAACTTAATTAGCTCGTGGACCATTTAATTCGATTTTAGTAACGCATCAGATTTTTATGAAAATTCCAAAATACGGATGCTCATAATGTATTATAATGAAAATTAATGTGGTTGTTGTATCAGAATCTCGTCAGTTTAGTACGCTTGAATGAAAGTCTGAACTCGACTTTTAAATCGTTTCTCCACTAAACAAGAAGTCAAAGTTCTCGCTCTTGTTGCTTTTGTCATAGCGTTAAAAAAGTAATTGGTTGTGTTTTTTTTTTAACTATTTACTGAAATGTCTTGACATCTTAAATCGTTGTTAACGTGTTGATGTTTTGTTTTTTTCCAGTTGGCACAAAACTCAGGAAGTGATGTGTTCAAAGACACTTTGTATTTCCTGTGAAATGTTTGGGTTGTCTTATTTCTCACTTTTTCTCCCTTACATTTTATCCCGTTTTTTGTGTGTGTAAATAATCTGTCTCCAGTCTTTCGATGAAATCTAATTAAACGACATTTATTGAAGACTAACCGCCATCCTCTCGAGCTTGCTGCTCCCTTTTTGTTATTCATCCAGTTTCATCAACGCGCCTCCTTTGTTCATTCATTATTTATTATTTCTTTCATTACCCTTACATCACCCCGTGCTATAAAAGAACTTTTTTTTTTGAGCTTCCAGAACATGACAAGCGTCCGTCTAAGGTTTCCATTACACTAATTTAAATAAAAATCTCTGATGCAACAAAAGGCTCCGTTCTTTGATTTGTTCAAGTCACACAACTTGAAAATTATGATGATGTATGATAATGCCAGCACTCGTTTCATTAGCAGGAGTAGATAAAAACGTGATTGTTGCACATACTGTACATAATGATGATTCCACTCAGACGACAAAAAAAGTAATTCAAAGGTAATTCGTGTTGTATTTTAATCGCTCTTATTAAAATTATGTTCATTATTATCATCATTATTATTAATCAGTTGTTTTAGCAGCAGTTACGGCTGTATGGACCCCTTCCTGGCCTACGTCACGATGACGTCACCGTGTTTACTGGAGGCAAAAACAACCGCTGGAGGCAACGAAGTGCCGCTAGAAGTAAACAACGCTGGTTTGTCTGTTTATTCTATTCTATTTTTAGCAGTTCACTCACATATTAACTCAAATGGCCGTTTTCCGCGTCCTTTCCGACGTGAACTTTATTTGAAAATATGCTGACCGGTGTTTGAACCACACGCCACTGAGGTGTTTTTGCCTCCAGCTAAGCCCCGCCCTTTAAATTGCGTCACATTGTTTACAAACTTCGAAGGGAGTTTATACATTTTTATTTTTTACAGCTGCTATACGTCGACCTGACCACCAGCTGGCAGTACAAGACTGCACAATGACGTGCAAAAGAATGGAACACCGTTCCAGCTTTTTTTTAGGTAGGCCTGCGCGTGCGCGCGACCAGAATGACGCGTTTCAAGTGCCCAGCTGTGCGTGAGTCGTGCGTGCTGACGTCATCACCTCTCAGACGCGATTATGCAAGTGATGTCGCTGCAGATTGTCTTTTCCGAGGGGAATAGAATCCAGACCTCGTTCTTGTTGTTGTTTACTTACTTGCGTGTTTGTTTTGTTGAGCTCATATGAAAGGACTTTATGATTTTATATTTTACACCACAATATCACACACTTAGGTTGTGTTGTTTTTTTTTATAGCCATGTGGAAATGTGTTAACAATATTTTATGGTTGTAAACAACTACTCACACTCACATTCTTTCCTAGGGACAATTAGGAGTCATGAATTAATCTACCATGTATGGTTTATTTTTGGAAAGTAGGAGGATTACCTGTCAGGAAGGCCAAATCGAGAATAGAAATGGAGATTCAAACCCTCTACCAGACATACACTAACCACTTTTTAGAATTTGACCCAATGGTCCCACTTGGCAGTATTTGCCCATCCCTGGTGGTAAACAGTGTCCATGTTGGAGGGAGGGGGGGAATAATTCTTTCCTATTTTTTTCAAACATTGAGCAGACATGATGTTCCCTCCAGATGCCTCCATCCTTGAAATAAAAAAAAACTTTCGTGTCTCTAGCCGACGTCGTCTTGCGTAAGTTTGGAGCAAAACGATTCCTACAGTCTTTAAAAAAAAAATAAATAAATAAAAAAATAAAAATGAGAAAATAACAGCTTCAGACTGGGAAGAGGCGGAGCCATTCTTGACATGCCAGGAGGATAAATACTCGCTTCCTTAAAGTGGGGGGAATTAAAGGAAGACAACCACCAGAAGTTGTTTTTAACTTTTAACACAAGCATGACCTCATCTAACAAAACAAAGGAGGCCTGCCGGTAACCATGGCGACAAGTACTTCAATGAGCTTTGATTAAGAAAAAACTAAACTAAGCCAGGTTGCAATGAGATTTAAAGATGAGCAAACATGAGCGCTTCCTGTTGGGCTTTTCTGAGCCTTTCTTATCTCTGCAGCCAATTGGAGCGCATCGCCTGCAGGAAGTGGCGCCCATCTGAGATCATTATTGATGTTGCCGCCAGTTCTGAGATGTCCAAGAATAAAAGATAACGATGGGAGGAATACAAGCAAACGCAGCCCGGAATTAAATATCCAAACTGTGCATAATGATACAGTGACTATTTTTTCTTTATTTTTTTTAGTACAATTCCATTGCATTTAATTTAAATAATAATGCACGATTAAATCAGTGATTCTCAACCGTTTTGAAAAATACTTAACTCTCCAAGTACCAAATGAACTGTGTTAGAAAAATGTACTAAACAAAACACTGCAACATTATTTATTATTATTTAATTGTGTGATACTTTAGTATACCACTAGAGGGAGCCAATATAGTATATGTTAATCCTGGGTGAGACGATATTTGTTCATGCAGACATTTAAAGGGATACTTTACTTAGTTAGCTATTTTTGGCAGGCAAACATTAATATTTTACCTATAATAAATTTGATATTAACATTATATTTCATGTACGATTAGTACCTTTAAAAACACATTTTGCAACTTGGAGTCGACTGAAAATGACATCACAAGGGAGGTATAACCAATCACAGCTCAGCTTGCGAATGTCACATGACCAAAATGAAAATGAAATCACAAGGGCTCAGGTAACCAATCACAGCTCAGCTTGCGAATGTCACATGACCAAAATGAAAATGACATCACAAGGGCTCAGGTAACCAATCACAGCTTAGCTTGTGAATGTCACATGACCAAACGTAGAAAACATGTGAGTTGTGACTGGTTACCCGAGCCCTTCTGATATCATTTTCTGTCGACAGCAAGTTGCAAAATGTGTTTTTAAAGGTACTAATTGTACATGAAAAACAATGAAAGTGTCAAATTAATTATAGACAAAATATTAACTTTTTATTGCTATGATGGGCTAAATAAGTGAAGTATCTCTTTAAGACTTTAACTATTGCACCCATTTGTACGTCGTCGCTAACCAAAACAGCAGCACTTACCGAACCATGTAAACTAGGGGTGTTAAAAAAAAAATCGATTCGGCGATATATCGCGATACTACATCGCGCGATTCTCGAATCGATTCAATAATAGGCAAAATCGATTTTTTTTTTTTTTTTTTTAGGATTCACACCTTAAGCATGGAAGAATGTTATATGAACGGAACATTAAGCCTTAATATTTTTATTTTAATGCTGTTTAAACATGAAACAGATTACAACCTCTATAAGACTGAAATTTCAGATAAATAAATAATACATTTTCATATAAATCTTACACTCTACAAGCTTACTGATTAGTATTTTCTAAATTTGAATGAAAAAAAATCGCAACAATCGACTTATAAATTCGTATCGGGATTAATCGGTATCGAATCGAGTCGTGACCTGTGAATCGTGATACGAATCGAATCTTCAGGTACGAGGCAATTCACACCCCTAATGTAAACAGTCACTGTGCGCTGACATACTGCATGTTATAAACAGGTTCCCTGCCCAGTATTAAAAATTATATTTGCTTATTAATTGACAACGATTAGCATGTTGTTTTATACTGCACTTTCCCTTGATTATAAATTATTTCGACACACTAATCGTTAAAAATGGAACTAAACTACCTAAACCGAATGAGCATTCTCTCACATGCAGCTGTCCGACGGAGCAGCGGTTACGATTGCAGGAGCCCCCCCCCAACCCGAGGCCATATGCCGCGGTCAGGAGGTCAATATAACAACACGCACTTGCGCGGCCAACAGGGAAGAAAAGCCCAATTCAGAGAGAGCGCAACACTCACATGCTCACGCGCACTCTCGCACACGCACGCAGGCAGCTGGAGGTGAGATAAGTGATTGTGAATTGTTGCCCACTCTAACACGTGTGTATGTCACTCGTGTAACATACATTCATTCATTCATACTCGTGTCACTATTTCAGATATTTATAGTAGTTTTAATTACGGCTGGGTATTGCCGCCAACCTCACGATACGTATCGTATCGCGATACAGGGGGTCACGATACGATACGTATCGCGATACAGGGGTCACGATACGATACGTATCACGATACAGGGGCACGCTACGATACGTATCGCGATACAGGGGGTCACGATAGGATACGTATCGCGATACAGGGGTCACGATACGTACACAGGGGTCACGATACGATACGTATCGCGATACAAGGGTACGGTACGATACGTATCACGATACAGGGGCACGGTACGATACGTATCGCGATACAGGGGGTCACGATACGATACGTATCGCGATACAGGGGCCACGATACGTATACAGGGGTCACGATACGATACGTATCGCGATACAAGGGCACGGTACGATACGTATCACGATACAGGGGCACGCTACGATACGTATCGCGATACAGGGGGTCACGATAGGATACGTATCGCGATACAGGGGTCACGATACGTACACAGGGGTCACGATACGATACGTATCGCGATACAAGGGTACGGTACGATACGTATCACGATACAGGGGCACGATACGATACGTATCGCGATACAGGGGGTCACGATAGGATACGTATCGCGATACAGGGGTCACGATACGTACACAGGGGTCACTATACGATACGTATCGCGATACAAGAGTACGGTACGATACGTATCACGATACAGGGGCACGATATGATACGTATCACGATACGATACGTATCGCGATACAGGGGCCACGATACGTATACAGGGGTCACGATACGATACGTATCGCGATACAAGGGCACGGTACGATACGTATCGCGATACAGGGGTCACGATGCGATACGTATCACTATTTTTTTAATGTAAGTGTCCCAAAGACGTATTTATACGTTATTGGGAGCAAATGAGTTAATAAAGTTTCCCGGTGTGTCTGTGAAAGCTGCTCCTTGTCAGCAGGTGGCAGCAGAGCAAAGGAGATCAACCAGGGCCATCTAGAAAAAAGCTAAACTACTTAGAATTTTAAATAGATTTGTGAAAACTGATGAAACTTAGCTCTCTTCTAATGCTGATTGCTGCAAAACGGAAACAGATAAAAACCTACTTTTTTCCCCTGATGAAAGAAGAGACTTTAATCTTTCTTTTGGTAGGTTCCATGCTTTTATAGCAATTGAAGACAATAATCTGTGGGCCTTGTAAAATCAGTCAAAATTCAGTAAAAATGTGAAAATGGCTGGGAGTGAATGAGTTAATAGGCATGAGCCGATATGAGCAAAAAAAAAAAAAAAAAAAGTATTAAAATTACAGCTCTAAAATGTGCTTATTTTAAATTTGGGGAAATAAAAGGCATTTTTTTCATGTAACACATTCTATTTCGTTTTTAAACAAAATACACAAAAATTGGTACATTAAGACACGTGCCATGTTAAGTTTATAAGTAAATACATGTTGATATTCTTCCTCTGCTTTCATTTTTCTTAGCAAGACACAGTGTCCAATCACTGGTGAGCTATTTTTGCATTAATTGAAGGCAATTAACTTCAAAGACGCTGCTGGTTTTAATTTTTTTAGGTACAATGCAAGCTGCAAAGGCAAACGTTAACTGCCTATTTCGATTTTTTGAGCACACCCCGAGTTTTAATGCCCCGGCTTGACTGTTGATGTTCATGTCAAGTTAACTAGCAAAAACATGTAAGGATTCCGAAATCAACTAAAAACTGGCTTAACAAAGACGACAGAATGAAGGATGTTCAAGCAACACTCTTCAACTTGTCGTTATGGTGTATAAACATGACAAGTTACAATGTTTAGAAATGTGTCCGGTTCGCGTTGTCCAGCGGATAACTGATGAACCCCGTAAACAGGAGTCGATGCTCTCGCCTGTTTTTTTGTTGAGGCCTGTTTAGGTTTGCCTTAACACGACACAGCACACCGAACATGGAGTCGGTTTACACTGGCTTGATGATTTCCTTTGACTTCCTTGTGTCTTGTGTTGTTTGTTTTGGTTATAAAAACATGGTGAGGAATGGCCGAGAGCCAAATGTGCCGTATTATAGCAAGACACATGTCAACACTGCAAAGATACAAAACAACAACTGTAAAAATGTACAAATTCATGGACCACCAACTGGAAAAAAAAAAAAAAAAGTCTCATTTCCCTGTGTACAACCCTGTGACATAAAGGGAAATTAATCATTATGGCATTAAATACAAATATTAAATACATAAAAATAATACTCAGTAATTTAAATTGTTCAATTCTGAAATAAATTACCATAGAGGAGGCTCAATATGATTCAAATTAAAGTAATTCATGTTTTAATGAATTTATTACCTTCATATGTATTTCATTTAATGAAAACAGCGCTCTATAATTAAGTAAATGATTATTGATAACCAAATGATTCATTCCACAAAGAAAAATCCTTATTAAAGAATCATAAAGTTGCCTTTTATTGATCTCCCCGCACGACGTTCCAGTCACAGCATGCTACATGTCATTATGTGAACATTAACGCTTTTACTCCAAGCTAACATTACCCTCAACTCATATGGAAGGATTTATTACAGACTTTTACAATAACATTAACTGTTACCATATACCCTAATTCTGTAACTTTAGCTGTCAGCGTCCTCGTGTTCTCGTCCATGTTTTTGTGTTTTCCAGCTGCACAGCACAATTGAGATGAAAAAATAAAATTGTGACGACATGAGCGCCCAGCGGCCAGCTAACATCTGGAGTTTGTCCACAAAAGCTCGATGGCTGCTGTCATTTTGTCTTAAATGCCAAAAAAACAACACCGTTGGCCGACCACGGTCATGCTAACTAGCGGCTAGCTTCATCCGTAGCCGAAAACGGATTTGAACATTGGTCAAATTGGGGGTTTAATACTGCGTTCAAGCATACTACAAGCAATATTTTACACATTTTTGTTACATTTAAAAAAAGAAACAAACAGATAATCTCACTCAGCGGCACGTGAGGAGACACATTAAGTACTAGCCTTTATGGACTTTAGCATCTTTATTAGCAAACAGGCTAACATTGACACAAAATGGAAGCAGGCATTCTTAGTTTTTAGTATGCTGTATATACATATGTAGTGGTAGCTTAATTAATGGTTACAACTTTGAGCGAAACTGTATGGTAAATGTGGATTTATTTATTTATTTTACTATTTTTATTGTTTGATTTATGTGTGTAAAATGTCAAAGATTCATTGATTTTCATGAGACCAGCGTGATCATACAGATCATTTCCATCTCAGTGATATAAGCATGAAATATTAAGAAAGTTATGACACTATAACCAGTCTTAACCATTATCCTATTTTCACAAGGTTGCTTTCATTGGAAAGCTAACGTAAAACATAAAAAATAAAAAATTATAGAAGGCGTCTAACCTGGCAATAGCATATCCATCTGGTACCTCTCCACAGTAATTTCGTCAGGAAAAGGCGGGACATTCTGTATAATAATTCGAGCTGATTGGACGATGCGACATTCTAAACGTTTGTTTTAACCAATCACGGCCACGGGTGAAAATTTCGTGTTCGTTCTTGCCGAAGGGGGGGAAAGCACAAACATCTTACCATCTTCATTCAACAAGGAAACAGCGAGTAATTCTGCGAGAACAGAATTAATTGCAGCGTACATACATCCATGTTAGGTTTGTTTGTTAGCTCCGGCGTCGGCGCTAGCTTCCTGGTTTCGTCACAGTTGCATATCCCGCCCCCCAAACACAATGTCGCTCTGTGATTGGTCCGAACGGAACGGCGGTACAAGATGTATTCTCCGGAGTTTGTGAACTCACAAATACCGCGAGAATTCATCTTGCGAGAGCAAGGTTAGAACGCGTCAGGAATAGCAAGGAATGAATATAGCGCAGTTAAGAGCCATTTGTAGTTGATAAAATTCATGGTGATGGAAAATATGAGCCGTCACGGTGAGTCAGAGTCATCAAGAGATCTGGCCATCTCCGTGTCCAGAAAACGTGTCTACAGATCAACCAATTTACATGAAATCTAACAAAAATATAATAGAGAGGTGCTTATGGATTTGAAAAATTACCATACTCACCTGGAAGTAGATGAGGTTTGTCAACTATCTTTCGCTACGTTGTGTGGGCAATACCCTGCAGTGGTTCAGGACTTGGCGACGATGGAGCGGTCCAAAAGCAACACAGGCACTGATGTACCTCGAGTCCGCTTTCCCAATCACGTCTTCCACGTACCGAAATAGTGACATCACCAGGGTGGACCCCCGTCACCCCTTCTTCTCAACATTCTTTGTGGGGTTGTCATAACCTTTTGCGTGCAGCTGATTAGTCGGATCGCTCCCTGCAGCCAACACAGAACGACGTTACATCAGGTCAACATGTGCGGCAGTTCCCCATGTTGATGTTGGACTCGCCGAGGTACCACGCTGCAATATGATCCCAGGAAGTGTCTGAGGTGGTCCAAGATGTCACGCATTTTGGGGGGGGGGGGGGGGGGGGGGAACGGTGGTTTCGTACTCGCGGAGATGCCGACATGGCAAATTATTTTTAAGAGGAAGAGTCCTTGGGGAAATTCGCTCCAGAGCTGTCAGGCCTCCGCTGCTTTTCATCACGGCTGTTTCTCTATGCAATTTCCCGACATGAAGTCATCGAGCGAAGTAAGGGGAAAAACATCAGCTCCTCGTCCAAAAACTTGACAATAAGCACAATCCTTAAAGGGGACATATCGTGAACTTTGTTTTGCAGTTTAAAACATTACCCAGGTGTCTTAATAATACGACTTTGACAGGGTTTTTTTTTCTGACAAAATACCCGATGGATCAAGAATTACAGCACAATTTTCACCTTCTTCTAAAGGCATCAACATGACTGAGGTGGTGATCTTGTCTCATGTGAGCTCCTGTTTGCCTCACCTTCTAATAACGACCGCTACCATGACGACATCCAACACTCATTTGCTTGGATGAAGCAAATTGAGTGCATTGTGTAGCAAACGTACATAAAGCTGCCTTGTCGACTGCGAATAGAAAAGAATATGTTATGTTTCAGTTCGGTATGGTTGGGCTTTTGTTTAGTTTTGGGCGTTTAGGTTGTCTGTTGTCCGAGTTTGTCTCCCCTAGTCTCGTTATTAACCTTGTCCACCTGCGTGTGTCTTCCCTGTGTGTTTCTAATTAGTGCCCTCTGCCTGCTGTGTTTCCCAGGTGTGTCCTGTTAGTGTCTCATCCTTTGGCAAAGTTCATCTTACCTTCAGTCGAGTTTACCTTCTTTTAGTCTAGTCTATCTACGTTTAGTCTAGTTTCTTCACGTCAGCTCCAAATCTCCCTCGTGTCCACGCCAAGAGTCATCGTCACGTCTTCCCGTCTCCTCAAGTCTTCTCCACGTCAACCCAGGTCACTTCACGCCAAGTCATCTTCACGTCCACGCCAAAGTCTGTCCACATTCATCTTGCCAAGTCATCTCTACGCCATGCTCAGCCTTCTCACGTTCAGTCCGGTCAATAAAGTTCATCTCACTCCTGTCATTCCCCGTCATGTTTCCCCGCCATTGGGTCCGACCGCAACCACTTCGTAACAGAATCAAACTTTGAGGTTTTTATGCCAGCAAAGTGTTCGGAATTGCCTGTTTACAGTTTAAACTAGGGGTGTGAATTGCCTCGTACCTGACGATTCGATTCGTATCACGATTCACAGGTCACGATTCGATTCGATACCGATTAATCCCGATACGAATTTATAAGTCGATTGTTGCGATTTTTTTTCATTCAAATTTAGAAAATACTAATCAGTAAGCTTGTAGAGTGTAAGATTTATATGAAAATGTATTATTTATTTATCTGAAATTTCAGTCTTATAGAGGTCGTAATCTGTTTCATGTTTAAACAGCATTAAAATAAAATATTAAGGCTTAATGTTCCGTTCATATAACATTCTTCCATGCTTAAGGTGTGAATCCTAAAAAAAAAAAAAAAAAAAAAAAAAAAAAAAACGATTTTGCCTATTATTGAATCGATTCGAGAATCGCGCGATGTAGTATCGCGATATATCGCCGAATCGATTATTTTTTTTAACACCCCTAGTTTAAACAGTAAATATCTAGCAAATTGTGATCCTAAAATACGTCAATTTCATTCATTTCAAACTCATCTTACAACATTTCAATGAATCACAGACAATCGGTTCCAAAAAAGTGCCTAAGGTTTGACCCAAGTCTGTAATTAAAAGCTCACACCCTTGAGTCAGTCTTCACACTCCTGGATTGATGTGATTCATTTGGTAATTTAAACTTGGGTGCGTTTCCAAACAAACTCAATTTGTCCGTGAACGGCGTGATGGTAACTTTATGTAGCGTGACAACGGATGAGACGCTTGACTTACCCGAAGACTTGGACGCCGGGTTTAGCACGTCATCTGTTAGCAGCATGTCTTCTTTGATCAAGATGTCGATCTTCATGTTAAGTCTTCCTGGTCTACAACCTTGCGTCCAATCAGGGACGAGAACAATGTAACGGTTTGTGACGATGCATTTTGGTTCACTTGGAATTTTAAACTTTTGAGTCGTGATAAAACCAGCGGATGGAAAGAAACAAGTTTATGGTGCAGTGCGCTGAAAGCAGCCATCGCTATCCGTCTTCTCTAAACATAAGTGCACTCAGCACTGAACAAAATGAAAAGTAAGTCAACATGAAAGATGTTGCACTTGTGAAGAAACACTAAAGCACACGTTTGTTCTGGCCACATCCTTACTAAACTTTGAAAGAAATACGAATAAGGAAAACATTGCAGCTATCACCAAATTCTGTTTTTGTGCGTTCTTTAAAAGGGTGATCCCAAGGTCATCCTGGTATTAAATTTCATCTCTGTTCTTTAGCTCAAGCTAGTCCAGTTTTGTTTGGCTGTTGTCTCTGCAGTCCTTTCGACACGCCGACACTACGCGTGCTAGCCAACTAGCAAAATGCGCGCTCGCCAAAAGAGTCCGTCTTTGTGTATCAGCTCAGACTCGGAGTGACCTCAAAGCATAGCGGGAGAATCTTCTTCACTGCCAAAACCTCTGCTTGTTTTTATTGTTTTTAGCTCGAAGGCAAAGTGTGCTTATTGCTGCTGCTGCTGAAGGAAATTCTGTTAGACTGTGATTCTGTTTCAAGTTAGACTATTTTAAGCATTTTGCACACAGTGATGATATGACGATGAAGCGACATTTGATATAACATCATGATATCTATGTGACTGAAGAACTTACATTGGGCTTTTGAACATTAACTCATTCACTGCTAGCTCACTAAAACGTTTCAGGGCATTTGGACTGATCTTTCAAGACTCATAGAATTGTGTTCTGTGACACCAAAAGAAAGAGCAGATAGTACTTTCACCAGAAAACAAAAAAAAAACGTTTTGAGGTTTTTTCATTGTTTAGTAATCAGCAGTAGTCGGTACAACATCGGTTGGTTTCACCCAAAACACCGTGTAGTAAACGACAACAACGAAAACAACGTAATTCATTACAGATCAAGGTGTGTGACGCCGACTCACGTCATGGAGCAACATGGAGTTTGTCACTCATTCTAGGAGGATATCGTTTCTCGTGACGGCGAAGCATTGTCGTTCTGGCTTTAGGTCCCACATGGTCACTGGTTCACAGTAAATTCTGTTGAGTAAATTGGACTCTATTTAGAATGGGACCAAATAGACTCGGTTTTAGACTCAAAATTTACTCTACAGCCTTCTGCATATACCTTCGATGACAACAAGCCTCATTTTCCCAGTGATGGAACCAGTAATGGTCCATTAGCATCCCATCAAGCTGATATTTTCACTGCATAAACTGAGTCTTTCGCATCCCCCAGTGAGATAATAGTTGTCAGTGGAATGTTGTTTACAAGGTCCTTGAAGTACAGACTGTGTTTCCGAGGAAATTACTGCACGCAGGCAGACACTCTGGCACAACTCGAGCAAATATTCACGTCTTGGCCACTAAGGGGGCATATACGTTGAACAAAAATAGTTAAAGTTACATAACAATGTAGAATCAGAACAAAACTGAAAGTTCATACTAAAATGTCCCACACAAGGCACAAGTTTATTGCTTTCATTCCTTCCAGACTTTCCAATTTCATCTCCAATTTTTGACTTCTACTCACAATACTGCACAAGCAATCAACCTTCGACCGCAATTGGTCATCATGTTGCACATAATCCAAAATCATAGGAAAGGCTGAAGGCTGAAACACGGATGGTTGCAAGCTACTGCAGATGAAACAAAACAGTCGAGATTTGACTCCTGAGAATCATCAACAACACGACCGAACGATCCGACGGATAAGACGCGTGTTGCGTGAGAGCCGTGTGGCGCGTTTTCACCCTTGTTGACGCATCTGTCAACAAGAGGTTTCTTGTGAAATCCGAAGATCTTCCGGATAAGTGCTGAGTCACTACAGAGGTTGTTTAGAGGGCATCATCCCGCATGGAAAAACACCACAAGTCTGACAGCAAAGAAAGAAAACGTGAATAGTTTCATATTTATTACGATTATATATGTATTTATTATTCATTTGTTTAAACTTTGTTTAAAAACTACAACATTGGGCCAAGTCCTGGATCTGATGGGGCACTGACCCATTGCTCCTACTGCAACATTGATGTTCATAAGACAGATAGTAAAATTTTACATAAAATACAATGGAATGCTAATTCATAGCGCTGCTAATATTAGAACGAGTCCCACTATTGACTTTGTCATAGTGGAAAAGGTCATAAAAACCGCAAAGTCTGGGGATGGCCTAAGGCTTATTTGCACTGTACTGTGTGCATGCACCTGCTGTTGACATCACAGGCCCAAGTGAGGTCTTCGCTGGCGTACAGTTTTTTTTGTTGTAGCTGTGACCATTTAGGAACATCTGGAAGGAGTCAAGAAAGTCACGACTGGTTCAAATCATGTTTGCTCTCGATTTGGAGGGCAGCGGGTCCAGGAGGTTACCCAGGCTGCATTGTTCTACTAGGCTGAAACCAGCAGAGGCACTCAGTATAATAATTACTATGTATTAAATATGAAATACACTTTGGTACAACTGGGGAAAAATTCCACCACAAATGCTAAATGCAGTGGGGGGCCATCAAAGTTGCCCCTAATATAAGATAGATAGATAGATAGATAGATAGATAGATAGATAGATAACATAGCTAGGCTACATAGCTGGCCTAGATAGGCTAGCTAGCTAGAATAGCTAGGCTAGAGCTAGCCTAGCTAGGCGAATAGCTAGAATATCTAGGCTATAGCTAGCATAGCTAGGCTATGGCTAGCATAGCTAGGCTATATAGCTAGAATAGCTAGGCTACATAGATAGATAGATAGATAGCTAGATAGCTAGATAGATAGATAGATAGATAGAATAGCTAGGCTAGCTCACTAGCCAGCATAGCTATGCTAGCTAGCGAACATAGCTAGGCTATATAGCTTGCATAGCTGGGCTATTAAGCTAGCATAGCTAGGCTATAGCTAGAATAGCTAGGCTATATAGCTGAATAGATAGCTAGATAGCTAGCTAGCTAGATAGATAGATAGCTAGATAGCTAGCTAGCTAGCTAGATAGATTGATAGATAGATAGATATGTTGTTAAATTTTCAGCAATTTACACAATCTCTAAAAGAGAAATGCTCGCCTCTTCTGATTGAGATTTTCACCATCTGGTCCTGCACACGCTCAGGAAGAAGAGTAGGAGGGGAGCAGAGGTCACGCCAATGTCACCAGGGTCGCTGGCTTCAGGCATGAGACAACAAAAGTGTCACTAGGTTGCATGTAGCGCTTCACATGTCAAAAAAGTTGCCGTGTTGCGCTGTTGGCTGCCCAAAGCTCAACTGCGGGAAAGGAAACAAGGAAAGCGGTGACGACTCAACGTTTGCCACTTTTCCGTCTTCTCGCAAAACTATGCAGACGCTCTCCTAGTTTCTTCACTCAGCAGTTTAATTTTTTTTTCTACACACATCTGCTGCCACATCTTAGCGCAGTCGTAATGGTTTTACCAGGTGCCCTCGCAGCAAGGACGCAATCCAACACTTTTTTCCCTTCGGAAGGGACTCGGTCAGACAAGGGAGCACTTAAGAATGCAAAAAAGTTTGCGGACCACCTCAAGTGTCCAAAGGTATGCAGCGAAATCCATCCATCAGTTTTGTATACCATTGATCTCATTCGGGTCACGAAGCAGCTTGAGTCTATCTCAGCTGAATTTGAGCTTGGACAGGTCGCCAGCCAATCACAGTGAATGTTTTGAAACTGAACATGGAGCTGCCAGTTTGATACGTAATTCAAAGCGCTGAAATTATTTGGGGTAAATAATCGTTACTTTTCTCTTCGACCGGGCTAGTGATGGGAAAATGAAGCTGCATGAAGCACTTGCGATATTTTTTTTACTCCTCTAGGGGGCGCTCTTGGATTTAAATATAAAGGCTAGTACAATAGAAAATGGTTACATTTCCACTGCAGCTTTAAACCAAGAGTGCCATCTTGTGGAGTCAAAAAATATCACAAGTGGCTAGCTGGATAGCTAGATAGAATAGTTAGGATAGCTCACTAGCCAGCATAGCTATGCTAGCTAGCTAACATAGCTATATAGCTATATATATAGCTAGCATAGCTAGGCTATATAGCTAGCCTAGCTAGCTAGAATAGCTAGGCTATAGCTAGCATAGCTAGGCTATATAGCTGAATAGTAAAAAAATATCACAAGTGCTTCATGAAGCTTCATTTGTCCATCGCGCTGGAACTGACCTTTGACCTATACTATTTCCCTGCACATATGACCAAATTTAAACAAGTGTGATTTAAAAAGAATAGCAGCAAAAAAAATATTTGATACAGCTTACTAATAAATAGAGGAAATTATTTAATTTTCCATGATTTCCTATGGCACGTTGTGGTACTTGAAAGGTGACCTTAGAAGACCTTTGTTGGTTTTGCTAACGATAACAATAAATTATAAGGAAGGAACGAGTAACTTTGCAGAGGTGTGTGCTTGACATCTTCAGGTATATCTTATATCCTCTATGGTATTTGCTCCACTTGATGACATTTCCTCCTGTGAGCAAAATGACGTCATTGCCACTCCTCATCTTACATTCCACAAACTGCGAGAACCTGAAACACATTGCTGGGACATAGGTCAAGTGTCTTCAAGTAGACATCATTTTAAAAGGGGAAATCATGTAATATCAATTAGTTTGTTGCAGGCACAAGCAAGGTACAAGCATTTTTAATTCATCTTCTGTCTTCACAATCTTGTCAGTTTGTCTCAATATTTTTAATCATTCTCTGATGTATTAAATATGGACAAAAGTGTTAATCAATTAGAGGTTGGACTTGCGCTTTCTCGTCTTAATTATTTTATGACGACATGTCGGACAATTGTATGCTTCCAGTTTTGTGGGAAGACTTTCGGCGAGGTTCTTTTTCTGTTCCCAAAAAAAGCATGTTTGAACAAGTTGATGTGGAGGAATTGGATAGGCCCCCTCTCAGCAGCTCACAATTGTTCATCTGGATGGAGGCGCTCACATTCCACTTCATTTTATTTACACAAAATTTACCCCCCCCCCCCAAAAAAAAATGTCGATGTGATGTTATTAGCTTGGAATCTAATAACTTTATTTTAAAGTACAATTTGGTTCAAATGATTGATATAAAATACACTTTGGAACAACTGGGGGGGAAAAAAATCCACCACAAATGCTATTTGCTGGATCCAGTGGGGCACCATCAAAGTTGCCCCTAATATAAGATAGATAGATAGATAGATAGATAGATAGATAGATAGATGGGCTAGCTCATTAGCCATAGCATAGCTAGGCTATATAGCTAGCTAGCTAGATTTTCTTGAAAAACTGTATTCACACAAAATTACACATTTAATGTCAACATAGTAACTTTCTTTACATAAAATGTAAAATGTATTGAATGAATAAATGGATTCTTTAAAAAAAAACAGCTAAAAAAAAAAAAAAAGCTTTGCGACAAGTGTAAAATATAAACAACTGTACAAAAAATAGAATAAAACTACTCACCCTTTTGAAGACACCGCACATAATGAAGGAAACATGAAGGCAGTTGAAGAGCGATACCATCAAGTGGTGTTTTTTTTTTTTTTTTATAATTTTCCACTTCAGTGCCATTTATGGGGGTCTGGCAGAGCATCGAGCTACTTGCCCTTAAAGCAAAATTGATCAAGATGAAAAAATAGCTTTGCTATATTGACAATCATGACAATAGTCATTTGTAAAATCTATGTTTGAAAAAACAACATCAGAGTTCCATCTGCCAGAGTAAGTAAAACATTTTTTTAAGTAAAGTTACTCACCCAAACAAGTTCAAGTGTAAACAGGAAGGTGCTACAGTAAGTTTATCATCAAACTTGACAATGATCAATACGTACAGTAATGAAATCAGTTGAATCAACTGTATTAAACACAAATTAATTTTTTAGGAACATTTTAAATATTGGAACGTGAAAAAAAAATATACGATTATTTTCCACCACGGTGGCATCTAATGTATCTGGCGGGGAACTGTCCCACTTGCCCTGACTGCAAAATTGATCATGATCAATTTTGCCCACTGATGGACCGATAGAAAAGTTGCTGAGACAAGATAACAAATTCAGACCACCATTCTTTTTGTTTTTTATTTTTATTTATTTTTTATTTAAAGCTTCTATGTCCCCTTCCCTTGAATCAAGTGAGGAATGACTCAGCATTTTTCGACATCCCGTAAACCCTCAACGTGTCATCAAAACATCGAACATTTTTTTTGAAAGTTCACCCCAAGCATGAAACCACATTTATTTCGAAGGGGATTTTCACTTTCGCTTTTTGTTTTCGGCCTTTTTCAGAGACCGTCTCACACACAAGGCCAGATTCAATTACAAAAGCAGAGAGAAAAATGAGCCCTGCAATAGAAAAAACAGAGAAAAGATGTCGGCAAATTCGGACTTATGGGAGAAACTGCCAGACAGACATGGTCAAAGAGTACCAAAAAAAAAAAAACACGTGTAGACGGCAACATTTGGACCCACAAACACATCTGTTCACTTTAGGAAGTTGAATCGGTACTTTTGGGAATGTTGTGATAATTAAAACAAGCACACCAGAATGTCTATCCGATGCATGAAAATCTTTGTTCATGTCACAGAGCCATCACAAGCATTCGTACAAAAACAAGCAAAATCACTCACGACTTACAAACGTTAATTACTTTTTCTTTTCTTGTTTTAACATACAAAAAAAATGCTAGTTTTGGTCACATGTCCATTTCAAAAACTTTCTTGTTAGGACTTCCATGTTCTGCCTTTGTCTATTTCCCGCTAACGTAGCTAAAATGCTAACTTAGTCTCTATAACTCAGTCTTACAGGCAGCCCGTTTTCCAAACCTTTGCACTAGCTATGTTCAATAACACTTTTTTAGACCGATACCGGTAAAAAAAAACTCATTATTTGAGTACTCACCGATACCTCTAGTACTTCTTGTATATAAAAATTCATTGAACACAATGACAAAACACCGTGAACAAACCCTTTCTTTTCTGACGTAGATGATTCGTCCATGTGTCTAACTGCTGCAGATAACACTTTACTACTATTTTGCACCAGAAAACAACTTCCTCTAATGTACGTTACCGCCAAGCAGTGCACTTTGGGACCACGTTTATCTGTTTTGCTCACTTCAGTGGAGGGATCTATAAGTTTAATCATCACCTATTGGCACCAAATGATGGGGTGCCAATCCGGGTGTTCAGGTACCAATAAAGGTTTGGGCTTAGATCATCATTAGTTGCTAAATATTTTAACATAATTTACAGTTTGGTTAATAACTCAATTTACCGTATTGAACTGAACCGGACTGCTTGGTTGAAACGTGGCATTAAGGCACTTTTAGCAAGAGTCAAGTAAGAAACAGAAGTGATGCTGACAATTTGTTTTAAAAGGAGACATTCTTGATTTTTTTTTTTTTTTTTTTTCTTTAGAATGACGACAAAGAGAAGAGGACTGAACCCGTTTGCTGGCTTTAGTGTGAACGATCCACTATAGGAACGGCTAAGAATTTGAAAACGACATGTCATGTCATAATACCTTAAATTATGTCAAATAAACGTGATGCAGCGATGTCGTCGTCCGTTATGCGATCGGTGCACAGTAAGTCTCGGGGAAAAGGCAGAGTCCGTAGCGTCCTCGGTTTTGGCACGCGGCGTACCTTAAAGACACTCGTACATGCGCAGCGTGCGCTCCAGTTGCTGCACCACGCGCTGGTAGAAGGCAATCTGCTCCCTGAGGTACGCCTGCATCATGTCCTTAAAGTCCACCTCCCGCTGCCGGTGGAAGTGGCTCATCTCGGCCTGCAGCGCGAAGCCGACCGTCCGGCAGCGCTTGCGAATGCCGTCGGCCTCGTCCTGGTCCATCTTGCCCTCGTCCGTCATCCGCTGGCTCTCCTTCACCTTGGCAAAGGCACCTGAAGCGGGACAAAAATCGGATTTATCTTGGGTTTTTCATAGCCAACATTTGAAAGAAGCTCAAACCTAATTGATCCACAACATTCAAAATCGGGAAAAATCACTGCAGTATCAAAAGCGATGGCCGCTCGCAACTTTCCTTTCTGCTAAAATCTGTTTAAAAGCCTTTGGCGGACGGAATATATCCCATCTGGTTGTCACTGGTCTTTCCACACTGCGACAAGAGGTGCTAGCCACTAGTTAGTTAGCTCACACGCTAGCTAGCGACTAGTTAGCTCACATGCTAACAAGCGCGGGGCTCCTCTCGGCCAGTGGACAAGCGGCAGTGGGATCGTTGGTGGCATCACATCCTTACTTGGAAATTTAAATGATGACACCAAAGTGTTCAAGTCAAGTCAAGCCAAGTCATCTTTATTTATATAGCGTTTTCAAACAACCTTAGCTGTCACAGAGACACAAGAAAACAAACACAGCTAGCTCGCTAGCTAACAGCATGTTGATAGAGATCAGCGTGGTAATAGGAGCAAAGTACAGGTGTTCCATAAAATGTAAAAGCCCAGCTTAAGCTATATTTCCAGAAAGCTATTAAGTTTTTGTAGCAAAAATGTAAACATCCAAGAAATAAAAGGTTTTACTACATTTTCAAAATATAAGCCCTTAGCCACACGACGTACATCAAAACGGTATTCCATTTCTTGCCAAACGCTTTGAAAATTCTATCTGAAATCCACATTGTGGGTCCGAGGACATGCTACGACGGGTGCTAGCTTGGTTGATAGTTCAACAGTGCTAAACAAGTCAATGTACATCTCTCCCAACAGCTATTTACATGTTGAAACATTGGAAATACAACCGCGAGAAAGCTTAGCTAACATTTTTTCCCGTGATTCTTAGACGCGAAAGCAGGAAGTAGTTCTACTTCTGTTGCGAATGAGAACACAAATGTGAATTTGGGAGTAAATAGGAAGGAATTTTACCGTCAAATTCCCTTTTAATGGGTTTATTGTATGAATTGCTGCAACATACGTGTGATTGGCATACACATAGCCAAAAAAAACACACAAAAAACGGGACAGGACCTATGTAATATTGGGACAAAACAATGAGGTTGATGAAGTCTGCTGGGAGGTGAGACCAAAGAATCAAAATTGTGACTGTCCAGCAATACGGGACACCTCGAGCCTTTTGGCTACTGTGTTGCCTAGAAAAATGTTTGATTTTTGTCTGCGTCACTGGAATTTGGCTACTTCATTCCTATGAAAATACTTTTAAGACTGTTATCGTGACATTTCCCCCAACAAAGTTGGTGATGATGTGAAACACTTGTAAGAAATAGAATAAAATAAAAGAACCGTTTAATACAAAACGAATAAAATGTCTCCAATTTTATTGCTGAAGGCGGCTGTGTAAAATGAAGTGTACATCGTAGCAGGATCAACTGTTGTGAATCCGTGGAGCAAGGGGGCACCAAGCAAACGCTCCTTTTTTGCCTTTTCTGCATACCAAACGTCTGAGGACAAGTTGTAACCACGTTGGCCCAGACGGCCGTGACGTCACTTTTCCACGGGCACGTCGCCACCTCGCACTTCCATCTGATATTATTCCAGCCTGTCCAAACGGTCGAGCGTGAACGCGAAAAGCAAAAACAAAACAAAACGAGTTCAGATGTTCAAAACGCCGATGTCGTCGGCGGCGGCGAGCCGGGACAGGCCCGCGGTCGTCGGGGTAACGACATCCCGAGTCGACGTCGGGGCCGTCGGAATTTGAGCGGAATTCCTGGCAAGCGGGTGGGAAAGCACAGAGAGAGGAGACTGTGGAGATGACCTACATTCATGTGCTCCCTTTTCCACATGAGGGGAGAATGTGCATCACCACGTCGCATGGCTGCCGGCATCGAGGAGGGTGCGTGTGTGAGCAGGGTTATAATAGTTTGGAATTTTTATTATATATATATATATATATATTTTTTTTTTTTACAACCAGTTCGTTTCCTTTGTATTTTTTTGGAAAAATGTTTCACTTAATTTCGTTTTTATTAATTGTAGTATTAGTTTTTGTGGAGTATAAAATAAATACATTTAGTATAAATACATTTAAAATGAACCCTGAATGCTAATAGAAAAAGATAAAAACAAAGGCCATTTTCTCATTCCGAAAGTCTCTGCTTTGTCCATTTTCTCACTGCCCACAGTCTCCATTTTTGCTTCATTACTCTATTTTCTCACTGCCCACAGTCTCCACTTTGCTGTAGCGGACACTTTTTTAAAAACTTTTTTTTCTTTATTGCTAACGCTACTCTACTTTGCGGCAGTGATCCTGTTTTATCGCTGTCCATAGTCTCCACTTTGCTACCCTGATTCCTCATTGCCCACAGTCTCTGCTTGGCTGCAGGGATCCATTTTCTCATTCCGAAAGTCTCTGCTTTGTTGTTGCAGCAGTCCATTTTCTCACTGCCCACAGTCTCCATTTTTGCTTCATTACTCTATTTTCTCAGTGCCCACAGTCTCCACTTTGCTGTAGCGGACACTTTTTTAAAAACTTTTTTTCTTTATTGCTAACGCTACTCTACTTTGCGGCAGTGATCCTGTTTTATCGCTGTCCATAGTCTCCACTTTGCTACCCTGATTCCTCATTGCCCACAGTCTCTGCTTGGCTGCAGGGATCCATTTTCTCATTCCGAAAGTCTCTGCTTTGTTGTTGCAGCAGTCCATTTTCTCACTGCCCACAGTCTCCATTTTTGCTTCATTACTCTATTTTCTCACTGCCCACAGTCTCCACTTTGCTGCAGCGGACACTTTTTTAAAAACTTTTTTTTCTTTATTGCTAACGCTACTCTACTTTGCGGCAGTGATCCTGTTTTATCGCTGTCCATAGTCTCCACTTTGCTACCCTGATCCCTAACTGCCCACAGTCTCTGCTTGGCTGCAGGGATCCATTTTCTCATTCCGAAAGTCTCTGCTTTGTTGTTGCAGCAGTCCATTTTCTCACTGCCCACAGTCTCCATTTTTGCTTCATTACTCTATTTTCTCAGTGCCCACAGTCTCCACTTTGCTGTAGCGGAAACTTTTTTAAAAACTCTTTTTTCTTTATTGCTAACGCTACTCTACTTTGCGGCAGTGATCCTGTTTTATCGCTGTCCATAGTCTCCACTTTGCTACCCTGATCCCTAACTGCCCACAGTCTCTGCTTGGCTGCAGGGATCTATTTTCTCACTGGCCACAGTCACTATTTTGCTAAACTGGTGCATTTTCTCACTGCCCGCAGTCTTCCCTTTGCTGCAATGGCCACTTTCTTGCTGCCCACAGTCTCCGCTTTGCTACAGTTGTCTATGTTGTCGCTGCCCACAATCTCCTTACCCAGCTGCGTTCACTGCATGGAGTTTTTTTTGAAGGTGACAATAGTGCTAATTTTAAGTGGAATGCTTACTGACAACAAAGCGGGCAAAACTAACACAAAAACAGAGTAGAGTTGAGTTGTGTCATTTCAATATTGTGCAGTGGAAAATCTCAAACAGGGCAAGAAGCCGGGTAACACCCTGAACTTTTGACTTTTGCTGACACGGGCACCCTTCAGTGGTGACATCACAAAAAAAAAGAAGACCAAACAAAAATGTGCAAATGTTTCCAGTTTTCGTGATGAGACGGTGCCACTTGCTTTGCGATAAGGTCACCTACTTACGGCAGTAGTGCGGGCAGCTTAACACATTCACTGCCAGCCCAGCAAAAATGCATGATTTGACGTCTTTTTCCGTCAATGGCAGTCAATGAGTTAAGATGAGATGTAACCAAAATTGATGGATTTTTAAGCAAAATTTGCCTTAAAAAAGGAAAAAGGAAAAAAGGATGCTGCAATATAATCACAAAATATATTGGCACATTTTGTTTAACACATTCACTGCCAGCCCAGCAAAAATGCATTATTTGATGTCTTTTTCCGTCAATGGCAGTCAATGAGTTAATGACCCTGTGGCAGCTCGATCGTCTGTGAGGGATTAAGAGAGGAGGGGCGGCGCAGGCGTCCCGTCGAAACGAGCGGCGAAGCGTAAGCGGCGAGCTTCCCAGGCTGGTACGGTCACGCATGCGCACGGCGGCAGTGGAAGAAGCAGAAGAATGAGGACGGTCAGATTAACTGTGACCGCAATCCTGCGGGCGGCTGAACTCTGGCGTCGGCTCAATGTTCTTTTCCCACAAGCCTCACAGGGCAGGAGGAATTCTGGGAGACGGCGCTATTCGCTCTCACCATTTTCAAGTGTTTATTTAATACAAATGTGAAGTTTGCAATAAAAGGTTGCTCTGGATGAGACTGATTACGATATGGGGGGGAGGGGGGAGGGGTCCTGAAATATGTTATCGTAAGACTATTACTTTTGTTGATATGGCTGTTGTTGTGCCAATTGTTTTCTCATCCCTCCCACAGTTACTCAACCTCTCCATCCTGTTTTCTCTATTTCTGAGTTGGCTAATGTTTTGAAAGTCATCAGTTTTCTGACGTATCTTGTCACAGTGAATCATTCAAAAACGATCGGATGAACGGGTGTGCAATAACAATCCCCGAAAGCCTGAGGACTATATTTACGACTGTGAGCAAATGACAAGCGAGAAGTATTTTTACTAATACAAACTTTGACTGAAGCTACTTTAGCCACCTTCGGTCAGGCGTAAAACAAAATCCGCATCCGTTCTTCTGTGTTTGAAAACAGTTTTTGCAAGAAACTTTAACTCTTTTAAAAAAAAAAAAAAAAAAAAAAAAAGAATCTAACTCTTTGACCGCCAAAAACGTTTAATAACGTTTAGTAATCCAAGTGCAGCGCAGCCGGGTCGATGAGTTGTGAAATCAAAAACACCGACTAACTATGGCCAGCAGATGGCAGCATTGTATCTCTTGTCAATGGTCTGCCGGTGTATGGAATGACTCAACTCACCTCAAGTTTATTAAACCTCGCAGCGGTAGCTGCTCGGGCCCTAACTAGAGCTGCGAATTACAATGAAACGTGACGCAACCTAATGAAATCGAACGTTTTCCAGGCTGACGTGACTGATCAAAGCATTTGTAACATTAAATCTAATTTGACGGAGCGTCACTAAACAAAAAAACAGAGCCAGAAATGTTATTCCTCAATAATATATTTAATATTTTTGTAAGCCACGGTATTATGATGCACTGTTTAAATATTAACGCTCCCCTCAAGGTAGGTGAAATGTTTCAAAACAAATGGTTCTTAAAAATGAAATGCAAATGTAATGAATTTAAAAGTTAAACACAACTATACTGTATGCATAACACACTTTGAGAACTAAATCATAAATGGTATTGACGGTTGTAAAATGTCACCTTTGGTCAACACGGAAAACCAGTGTAAAAACGTACATTTGTTGAGGTGCTTATTTAAAATGAGTGATGAAGTGAAAGGACAGCCTGATGATTTTACTGATGATGGAAAAGACAAAGTTTCAAAAAAATATTGAAAAGGAAATTTGAGAACGCATAACAAGCTCAAAATGGTCCCACAATCAAAATGTTTGGCGCAGCCAATGTTGCACAATTTATCTTATAAATCCGAGACACAGTTACGGAACACTGACCCAAAATAGTTGCAATTCTTTTGCTTTCTTTTTTTCCTCAGAGCCCCAGAAAGGAAAACAGAAACAGCCTCTCTCATCTCAGCACTGATCTCAAAGGGAAGTAAAAGTCATCACAGCTTGATACAAAATCCATCCTTGGGTCACGTTTGGCTACATATGAAAAAAAAAATGTGTTCATAATCAAAAGTTGAATTTGTAAACTAAAGTCGGTGACAAGCTTCTGCATGTGTAATGGACAGAGACGTCTCATCTGAGGAAGGATGTCGCCATGACAACTGCAAGTATCAGTGGCACGTTGCCATGACTTTGGCCAAAACTTTTTTTAACATACAACCTTTTATTTTCTTTTGTGTTATGTGTAGGGGTGTTAAAAAAAAATCGATTCGGCGATATATCGCGATACTACATCGCGCGATTCTCGAATCGATTCGATTAAAAAAAATCGTTTTTTTTTTTTTTTTTTTTTTTTTTTTTTTTTTAAAGAGCTCAGAATTGTTCATTCGGTAGTCTTACCGATTCAACGTCTTATCATCATTGCCTTTTTTTTTGTTTTTGTGTGTGTGTGTGTGAATCGATTTTTAAACGTCCATTTTTAATAGAAAAATATTCAACAAAACGTCTGACTTCGGGTTAGGATTCACACCTTGAGCATGGAAGAATGTTATGAACGGAACATTAAGCCTTAATATTTTATTTTAATGCTGTTCAAACATGAAACAGATTACAACCTCTATAAGACTGAAATTTCAGATCAATAAATAATAAATTTTCATATCAATCTTACACTCTACAAGCTTACTGATTAGTATTTTCTAAATTTGAATGAAAAAAAATCGCAACAATCGACTTATAAATTCGTATCGGGATTAATCGGTATCGAATCGAATCGCGACCTGTGAATCGTGATACGAATCGAATCGTCAGGTACTAGGCAATTCACACCCCTAGTTATGTGTCAGTTTTACAATAAAGTTCAACTGGGAGTTCGCCATTATTCGTGAGCATTTATGAGCATTTGTGAGTTTAATATGTCATTTTGAACATATCCATTGGTGAGCTTGCACTTTGGGGTGGGGGCAGAGATGGACTCCGATTGTACAGTACATAAACAAAGGAGAAGAATGCTGAATGGGCTTCACTGAAGGAAGATGTGCTCCCTGCACGGGATGCCAAACAGCCGACTGATCCAAACATAAACAAATACAGATGCTCTCAACTGCTACTTTCCACGTGTTCGTGACACGGCCAGCGTTTTTTTTTTTTTTTTTGTTTTTTTTCCTTCCGACGTCAGCAAATTCACATGCCACGCTCCAAATTTGGACCCATGTTTTTCCCTTTAACTCTTTGACTGCCAAATGTTATCCAAAAAAAAAAAAAAAAACCCAACAGTGCCAACAGATTTGGAGCATTTTCACTCATCTTTCAAAGCAAACAAAATATTGTGCGGTATGACGACATAAATATGGTGGATACTAGGGGTGATAAAAAAAAAAAAATCGATTCGGCGATATATCGCGATACATCGCGCGATTCTCGAGTCGATTCAATAATCGGCAGAATCGTTTTTTTTTTTTGTTTGTTTGTTTTTTTTTTGTTTTTTTTTTTTAGGATTCACACCTTGAGCATGGAAGAATGTTATATGAACGGAACATTAAGCCTTAATATTTTATTTTAATGCTGTTCAAACATGAAACAGATTACAACCTCTATAAGACTGAAATTTCAGATAAATAAATAAATAAATTTTCATATAAATCTTACACTCTACAAGCTTACTGATTAGTATTTTCTAAATTTGAATGAAAAAAATCGCAACAATCGACTTACAAATCCGTATCGGGATTAATCGGTATCGAATCGAATCGTGACCTGTGAATCGTGATACGAATCGAATCGTCAGGTACGAGGCAATTCACACCCCTAGTGGATACCATATGAAAGATTGGATTCCATTCTTTCATGAGAAAAAAAAAGAAAAAAGTATGTTTCTACTTTATTCCGTTCTTTAGTAATCACCATTTGAAATTAGGTCAAATTTGAATGACATAAGCGAAAATATAAAAATATTAAGAGAAAAGCAAGCTTTTTGTAAATAATAGGGGTGGTGAAAAAAATCGATTCGGCAATATATCGCGCTATTGCATCGCGCAATTCTCGAATCGATTCAATAGGTGGTGAATCGATTTTTAAATATCCATTTTTGATGGAAAAATATTCACCAAAACGTCTGAGATTCACAACTTAAGCATGGAAGAATGTTATATTAATGGCACATTATGCCTTAATATTTTATTTTAATGCTGTTCAAACGTGAAACAGATTACAACCTTTATGAGATTGAAGTTTCAGATAAATAAATGATACATTTTCATACAAATCTTACACTGAACAAATTTACTGATTAGGATTTTCTAAATTTAAATAAAAAAAAACAATCACAACAATCGACTTATAAATTCGCATCGGGATTAATCGGTATTGAATTGAATCGTGACCTATGAATCGTGATACGAATCGAATCGTCAGGTACTAGTCAATTCACACCCCTAGTAAATAGATAAAAAAAAAATTTGCACAACAGTGACTTTGACACTAATATTTTTTGGTTTAGTGACAAGGCAGCGCTGCACAAGACGTTGCGCTGCCCATTAAGAGAAAAAAATAATTGAGAAGCATTGCTAGAAATGAACTTACAATGTAAATATTTATCCCATCCATTTTCACTATATTACTGATAAATGGGATGAAGTGTCAAGCAGAAGTGTGACAGCAACAACAACAACAAAAAATACTCAAGAATCATAATTATTTTTGAAATCTGCAAACTAGTAGAGTGCACCTGCGTACCACTTGGAAACGGCTCAAATTCCTGAATAATGGCGCCTTATAGTTCATAACCAAATGACCTGTTCATATCCAGGACCTTGTTTTAGTGAGTATCAATATTGATTGATTTCTTGAGTGATGATGAATTATAAAAAAAAAAAAAAAAAAAAAAAAAAAGCATGCCCGCGCCTACCTGCTGTTAATAATCAAAATCAACAAGGTTCTTTCTTTGATAAGAACAAGAACAACCCATGCCTACACGATTAATAAATGTTTTCTTTGTACTTATGAGAGTATGAAAACCCCCCGGCAGGAACTAACAAACTGCCTGCTTTTAAAACAGGGATTGAACATAAATCACCGCTGCTGGGATTGTCAAGACCTCTAAAGGGCCCTCGTCCGAGCCAAAAGCGGTTTTCCACTTAAATTAATTGCATAGCAAGCGTGGGTCGACCATATTTGTTCAAATAAAAGCATAATAAAGGCCACAGCGGGTGTGGTGGACGTGAACAACAAATAAAGGTGGCTGTCCAAATTGTGAAACTCCCAAAAAGTCAACAGAATAATTGGCAGCAACTTTTCCAGCCTTTGCATTTGTCGTACCATTAAAGTGCTTTGATTTAGTGATTTTAACCCAAATGTCAACTGGATGTTTTATGCTGTGGGTCGCCCACATGGATGTCGTGACTCACTTCCTGTGACTGTCCGCCATTTCTTAACCAAACAGGCCGCGCCATTGAAATTACGGGTCAGCGGGTTCCTGCTTTGGTGTCACAGAAAAAAAAAAAAAAACTCAAGAGGATTCTGACATGTACCTGGTAGGGGTGTGAATTGCCTCGTACCTGACGATTCGATTCGTATCACGATTCACAGGTCACGATTCGATTCGATACCGATGAATCCCGATACAAATTTATAAGTCGATTGTTGCGATTTTTTTTCATTCAAATTTAGAAAATACTAATCAGTAAAGCTTGTAGAGTGTAAGATTGATATGAAAATGTATTATTTATTTATCTGAAATTTCAGTCTTATAGAGGTTGTAATCTGTTTCATGTTTGAACAGCATTAAAATAAAAATATTAAGGCTTAATGTTCCGTTCATATAACATTCTTCCGTGCTCAAGGTGTGAATCCTAAAAAAAAAAAATAAAAAAAAAAAATAGATTCTGCCGATTATTGAATCGATTCGAGAATCGTGCGATGTAGTATCGCGATATATCTCCGAATCGATTTTTTTTTTTTTTAACACCCCTAGTACCTGGCGCAAACCCCAAAAGGTTACAGGGACTCTAAAGCTGAACTTGCCATGGATATTTTCTAACCCTTTGGGGTCTTTAGAATCGAGAGGCTTCTAATAGACTAACGTCAATATTAGTAATCCTGAAGGTTTGGCAAGTGCTTGAGGATGAGACACGACACGACTGAGGTGACCTATGAGCTCATGCAACACCCTCGGCTCGAAAACACGGTTTCGGTTTGAACAACTTGAAATGTGCCGATTTGAATGTTAAACACAGGAACTGACCGAGGAAACTTTTTGTTCTTGAAACATTCATGAGGCTCTTGTGTTGACTTGTAACAATAATCACATTTACGTACGGGTCCAAAAACCACGGGTGTCGAACTTACGTTGGCTTTGTAAGAATCAATCATTGAATGTTTGAAGATCAGCCATCCATCTATTTTCTGCACCGCTTATCCTCACATCCAGTTCGCCCAATTCACTTCAATTCAATTCATTTGCATTTCCTCTCCAAAAACTGTTTGTTTTTAAACATTAAAGTAGAATTTTTACAACAACAGCAATTCTATGACCGACAACACAAGGTAACGATCGATGTTAGATAGTTTAATATCGTTTTTTTTTGTTTTTTTTTGTGTACGTGTGCGTGCGTTTGCGTGCGTGCAAATACGTAAAAAAAAAAAAAAAAAAAAAAAAAATAAAAAAAAAAGATAATTTAATATCGCCTACTCTCACCAGTTTGAACCAGGGCTGCACGATATATCGGAAAAATATCGATATCGCGATATTGGCCTATCCAATATACATATCGCAAAGACATGTAATAAGTTTCATCTGGAATTTTATGCTTTCATCTGAATTTGACCAGTCAGACTGTCAGTGTCAAAAAAAGAGAGAGTTCAAGGCTCGCGAGGAGAAAGGAGAGGAACTAACTGATAAAATTCACGACTGCACTCTCTGGAAAAAAAAAAAAAATCCCCTCCTGACCCTCTTTTTTTATTTGGTTTCCATGCCCCGAGTTCCATTGGTGTTCCAAACCTAAAACATAGTTGGAGCACAGTGTACTTAATGAAAATGTGCACTTATCGAGAGGTCATTTTAATTACAATTAAGAATACATTGAGTTTGAAATTTTATTCTTTCATTTGATAATGTCATTTATTTAGGTACATGTTAAATATTCAGCAACTATATCGCATGTTTTTCCAATATGGTACAGTCCTAGTTTGAACATATTATATGCGGTGTTCCCTCGTTTATCGCGGGTTCATCTATCGCGGCCTTGCTGTTTTGCGGATTATTTGACAACATACGGTACTTTTTGGATTGTTTATTTATTTATTTTTGGTCTTTGCGCGGCCGTATCTCTCGAACCCGACATCCAACCGGGAACATGTGGGCATCCGCGGATTCTTCTCAACGAGACCTTTCCAACCGTGTCTGTCCCGTCGCTCCTTGCATTCTGGAGATACTGTGCTGAATAACAAGTACATTTAAAAAAAAAAAAAAACACAAAAAAACGTGCTTTTAACTCATTGACTGCCATTGACGGAAAAAGACGTCAAATGATGCATTTTTGCTGGGCTGGCAGTGAATGTGTTAAAACACAATGTGCCAATATATTTTGTGATTATATTGCAGCCTCCTTTTTTCCTTTTTTTTTTTTTTTTTTTTTAAGGCAAATGTTGCTTAAAAATCCATCAATTTTGGTTACATCTCATCTTAAGTCATTGACTGCCATTGGCGGAAAAAGACGTCAAATAATGCAGTTTTGCTGGGCTGGCAGTGAATGTGTTAAAACACAATGTGCCAATATATTTTGTGATTATATTGCAGCCTCCTTTTTTCCTTTTTTTTTTTTTTTTTTTTTTTTAAGGCAAATGTTGCTTAAAAATCCATAAATTTTGGTTACATCTCATCTTAAGTCATTGACTGCCATTGGCGGAAAAAGACGTCAAATAATGCATTTTTGCTGGGCTGGCAGTGAATGTGTTAAAACACAATGTGCCAATATATTTTGTGATTATATTGCAGCCTCCTTTTTTCCTTTTTTTTTTTTTTTTTTTTTTTTTTTTTTAAAGGCAAATGTTGCTTAAAAATCCATCAATTTTGGTTACATCTCATCTTAAGTCATTGACTGCCATTGGCGGAAAAAGACGTCAAATAATGCATTTTTGCTGGGCTGGCAGTGAATGTGTTAACGGGAAATAAAATGACTGTAAATGGAAAAAAAAAACAAATGAAGAATGAAAAAGCATTCATAATAAACTGAAAATCATACCAAAACAAACAAACAAAAAAAACATACATATAAACGAAAAAAATATATAGAATTGTCGGGATTTTTTGTGTGTTTTTTTTTTATTAACACGGATTTCCAATATCACGGTTAGTTTTTGGGACGTAACACCTCTGATAAACGAGGGAACACTGTAATGCCCCTGCAGCTGATCAAGGAAAAACTTTCAATTCCTTTTCCGTAAAAGTCACATTCGCACGACCAACACTTCCGTAGTAATGTCAAAACTGAACTTAATGCCATTACATTTTTACAAATGAAAGTTCTGTCTCATTTTTTGACAACTACCGCTCTATGGAAGAACTACTGGACTGGATCCAAATCAAACAAAAGACAACAACAATAGAGACACTTTGTGTACTAATGACTACAGTACTGACTACTATTATTTACACAACTACTGGGATTGTTTGCACTCTTATTGGTCTCAGAGCACTAGAATACAACATTTTCCTTATCACATGAAGACTTTTTTGCACTCTAGTGCCTCAAGGGTATTTGTCTGTGGCGAGGGGAGGGCGATACAAAGAGTTCTGGGAGACATCTGTGGTCTCCGTTGGTGCGAATCAGCAGCGCAGTGGGGCCAACGTGCGCAGGAATGCCGCAGCGTGTACACGGACGGTTCGTGTGAAGACGAGAGGGGGCCTCGCCTGGGCCCAGATTTATGAGTGAGCAAACAGCGCCTGGGGGGGGGGGGGGGGGGGGGGGAAACAAAGTCGCCAAAGTGGATAGCGCCGCAAATAAGCACGGCAATAAAAAATAACACAAAATCTTTTCCAAGGAACGTTATAGTTCACGAATACTACTTAGTAGGGGTGTGAATTGCCTCGTACCTGACGATTCGATTCGTATCACGATTCACAGGTCACGATTCGATTCGATACCGATTAATCCCGATACGAATTTATAAGTCGATTGTTGCGATTTTTTTCATTCAAATTTAGAAAATACTAATCAGTAAGCTTGTAGAGTGTAAGATTTATATGAAAATGTATTATTTATTTATCTGAAATTTCAGTCTCATAGAGGTTGTAATCTGTTTCATGTTTGAACAGCATTAAAATAAAATATTAAGGCTTAATGTTCCGTTCATATAACATTCTTCCATGCTCAAGGTGTGAATCCTAAAAAAAAAAAAGAAAAAAAAAAAAAAAAGAAAAAAAAAATCGATTCTGCCGATTATTGAATCGATTCGAGAATCGCGCGATGAAGTATAGCGATATATCGCCGAATCGATTTTTTTTAACACCCCTACTACTTAGTACTAGGGATAGACCGATAATCGGCCGATATTTGTCAAAATGCCAAATATCGGCCGGGGCCGATTATCGGCGCCGATATTTGGCATTTTGACAAATATCGGCATCGGCCATTTTTTGAATCTGAAGGCCGATAAAGCTCACTGAGCAGGGGATACTTGCGAACGTAGCGAATTTGGGGTTTTCATCAGGATTTGTAAGATGTTCGCAGTCAGTTTTTATTTGTCGTAAACACATTTGGAACATATTCACACAATTTTTCACCGCAAAAATCTTTTTGAAACGTTTTTACGAACCCTAACAAAAACACCCAAATGAGCTACATTCACATGAATTTGTTACTCAGTGAGAAATTATATATAGTTTGAAAGAATTCCCCCCCCCCTCCCCATTTTATTGCAAATGAATATCGGCTTGAAATATCGGTTATCGGCCGACTTGACTACAAATAATCTGTATCGGTATCGGCCTTGAAAAAAACCATATCGGTCTATCACTACTTAGTACACGCTGTTATTTTATTTTACTGCTTGTTATATGAACTGCGGGGTCAATTTTACCCATTTGACAGACGACACCCTGGGTAAAACCCGCTTCCGTTAGATCAGCTTCCAAATAAGACAGACGGCTACGCATGTGGTTTGAACGTGTAGACGACCACTAACTTCTCCAAGTCCAGATTAAAAGAAAAAAAAAATCTTTCAAGCGCAACCAGCGGAGCTAACGAGTTCTGCAACCTTCAATGCAGAGCTCTGGTGTGCATCACCACAACTTTTATCCCACTTATCAGCAACAACTGAAGCCAGAGGGGAGGGCAATTAAGACAAGTCTTTCCTAAGCTGAGCAGCATTTAACACGGCACGTCGCTGTAAATAATTCCAGTTGTGCGGGATCTTAAAACAATTAGGAATAGGACATTTTGGCGTTGGTCCACTGTAGCGCCGCACTGTCAAATATTTGCTCTGTGGAGATTTCGGGAAAACACTGCGGTCGTCGTGGATACGGGTAATGACAGGAACTGATGGCGAGCCGGGGCCGCCCACTCAGCAGTCTTGTGTTTTGTTAAAAACGAGCAACGTTCCAGTGAGTCAGGTTGATTCGACAGTTCTACAATTTATTTATTTTTTTAGCCACGTTAGCTACAATTTTTTATTAAAAACAGCCGTTCTTCATTTATGATTACTACAAACAAAAGATGTGATTCATCTTGGGAAAACTGGGGAAATACTCAATTCTAACAATAATTCGATAGCTGCAGCCCTAGAAAAAGACTACCGTATTTTCCGCACTATGAGGCGCACCTAAAAGCCTTCAACTTGTTTCAAAAGCTGACCATGCGCCTTATAATCCAGCGCGCCTTATATATGGATCAATATTGAACAGCAACAGGTCTCGCTGTCAAGACGCTATCGGTGACCCTGCACGATCGGTGACGCGCATGCGCGGAAGATCCCGCCATCTTGGATCGCTAGCTAATGCTAATACTTTACCTCAGAGAAAATAATAAAACGGCTGTTTATTCATTTTGGGAGTGAATGGGAGTTGTCAGAAAGCTGGTTTGCAATCTATTAATAAAGTTTGACTGACCTATCTGACTGTTTTGCTTTAGCGCAGCACCATCTAATGGATGCATAACGTAACCCCAGCCTCTAATGTAGTGCCTTATATATGGAAGGTTTGAAAATATGTCATTCATTGAAGGTGCGCCTTCTAGTGCGGAAAATACGGTAATTGTTTTTGGAATGCGCCTCAACTTTGTATTTATAATGGTGACAGTTTGATTCTAATTGCGATATTTCCGACTGGAAAAAGTGTTTCCAAAAGCAAATACTGGTGGTTTTACTGTATTACTGTAGGTAGTTTTCCTACTGAGGTTGTAATTTAGACGAGGAATGGCCTCTTACATAACAAAGAGATCTCATCTCCATGATACCTCCACCAAGGGGCGGATCCGTTTCATGCTCCTTTGTGTTACCGAAACTTTTCAAGAGTTCCTTTTGTCTCCGTTTGGAACTCCACCGTACGAAAAAAGCAGTACTCGATCGAATCAACAGGACGCGTCACAATGCATTCTGGCGAGCGAGATGCTCCAACAAAGAAGCAAGTGTGATGCGGCGGCGGCGGCGGCGGCGGCCGGTGGCGATCACATCTGCGCAAACAAAAACCTCACGAGGCCCGTCACTCTGGAACAATGTGGTGCAATTAGCCCTCGCAATCCAAGCCGGGCGACTGCGCCAACTTCAGAAGGACGGACGAGAAGAAGCAGATGGAAAAGCAAGAATGAGCAGGGCTGCAAAATGCCAGTAATTTTTCAAATAGGAAACTTTGCGTGGGAATTAACACGTGTTTATGGGAATGAATGGGAAAAGTAGGGTTTTTATTTTTATTTTTTTTTAATTGAATATTGTCTCTAAATAGGGAACTGAGATACAAGCAAAATTTGTCCAGTGACTGTTTTATTCAATAAAATATTGAAACCTTGATAAAGTACTCATGACAAATAAATCAGTTGAAATGTCGTGTTATCAAACTGTATTACTTTTGCCTTCTTATGACAAAACTAAATGTTTATATTTATTAGGGGTGTGAATTGCCTCGTACCTGACGATTCGATTCGTATCACGATTCACAGGTCACGATTCGATTCGATACCGATTAATCCCGATACGAATTTATAAGTCGATTGTTGCGATTTTTTTTCATTCATATTTAGAAAATACTAATCAGTAAGCTTGTAGAGTGTAAGATTTATATGAAAATGTATTATTTATTTATCTGAAATTTCAGTCTTATAGAGGTTGTAATCTGTTTCATGTTTGAACAGCATTAAAATAAAAATATTAAGGCTTAATGTGCCGTTCATATAACATTCTTCCATGCTCAAGGTGTGAATCCTAAAAAAAAAAAAAAAAAAAAAAAAAAAAAAAAATCGATTCTGCCGATTATTGAATCGATTCGAGAATCGTGCGATGTAGTATCGCGATATATCGCCGAATCGATTTTTTTTTAACACCCCTAATATTTATGCTTGAATAAGACATCAAAATTCACCAGGTTACCTTCCTATAGAAAAGTACGGGTGATTTCCCCCCCGCCCGATTTGAAACCCTAAGAATGAGGCGGAAAAGGGAGATGAATTCAAAAGCCAAACAAACTGAACGTGCTGCATGCACGCTTCGGCTCTGACATCAGCTTCCAAGAGACGCCCGAAAGCAAGAACACATGGCTCGCGCACGCATGACGGCACCAATCGTTTAACAATCCTGGCATGCCACGCCGCCAGAAGACATCCAGGAACGTGCTGTACACTAGTTTACGTACAACCAACCATATTCTGTCGCTAAACAAGCATTCACAGTTCACACTCGCATTCTGGTCAATGAAACATAAGAGCTGGGTTGTCCAAAAATACGGCCCGGAGGCAATTTGGGGTCTGCCATTCATTACTTTAGAGGCCCGCACCAGACATGCCTGAATATTGTGAGTGCTGAAACATTTCATCTACTACTATTACTAACAACAACAACAACAATAATCACAACTAGGGGTGTTAAAAAAAAATCGATTCGGCAATATATCACGATACTACATTGCGCAATTCTCGAATCGATTTTTAAACTTCCATTTTTAATGGAAAAATATTCAACAAAGCGTCTGACTTCGGGTTAGGGTTCACACCTTAAGCATGGAAGAATGTTATATGAACGGAACATTAAGCCTTAATATTTTATTTTGATGCTGTTCAAACATGAAACAGATTACAACATGTATAAGACCGAAGTTTCAGATCAATAAATAATACATTTTCATACAAATCTTACACTCTACAAGTTGACTGATTATCATTTTCTAAATTTGAATGAAAAAAAAAATCGCAACAATCGACTTATAAATTCGTTATCGGGATTAATCGGTATCGAATCGTGACCTGTGAATCGTGATACGAATCGAATCGTCAGGTACTAGGCAAGTCACACCCCTAATCACAACAATATACAACAGGAACAACTCAATTCTCATCCAATGCCGGAATAATCTATTTATTGATTAAGACAAAGTCCATTACTTTATAATTAGAGTTGTAGAAATCTTCTAAGGATCCACAAGAGGGGGTTCTGCATGGTGATTGTGACCTCATGCTAGCAGCCCACAAAGTTAGCTTCAGCACTGAAATACTGCGCTAACAACCGCTCTGCACGTACAAAATCTATAAGCCTCAATCTATGGCTTGGATCTTAAATCAGTCACTCAGTCATGTCACCACTAAGACCGCTCCGAATTTTTAATGTAATGTTAGTTGGAATGTTTGTCTTGTAAGTATTTCTTAAAATAGAGTTTCGGTAATGGCTTGTTTGACAACAACCGTACTGTACATTCAACTCTTTCAAGGTTGACGGCATACCTGCTTGGGAAAGTACCATACATACAGACGCTGAGTATAAGCAGAATATTATTTGGTGAAAAAATATATTTGGTAGGGGTGTGAATTGCCTAGTATCTGACGATTCGATTCGTATCACGATTCACAGGTCACGATTCGATTCGATACCGATTAATCCCGATACGAATTTATAAGTCGATTGTTGCGATTTTTTTCCATTCATATTTAGAAAATACTAATCAGTAAGCTTGTAGAGTGTAAGATTTATATGAAAATGTATTATTTATTTATCTGAAATTTCAGTCTTATAGAGGTTGTAATCTGTTTCATGTTTGAACAGCATTAAAATAAAATATTAAGGCTTAATGTTCCGTTCATATAACATTCTTCCATGCTCAAGGTGTGAATTCTAACCTGAAGTCAGACGTTTTGTTGAATATTTTTCCATTAAAAATGGAAGTTTAAAAATCTATTCACACACACAAAAAAAAAAAAAGAAAAAAAAAAAGGCAATGATGATAAGACGTTGAATCGGTAAGACAATGAATGAACAATTCTGAGCTCTTAAAAAAATAAATAAATAAATAAATCGATTTTTTTAAATTGAATCGATTCGAGAATCGCGCGATGTAGTATCGCGATATATCGCCGAATCGATTTTTTTTAACACCCCTAATATTTGGTATCTATTAGGGGTGTTAAAAAAAATCGATTCGGCGATATATCGCAATACTACATCGCGCGATTCTCGAATCGATTCAATAAGGGCAGAATCGATTTTTTTATTTTTTTATTTTTTTTTTTAGGATTCACACCTTAAGCATGGAAGAATGTTATATGAACGGAACATTAAGCCTTAATATTTTATTTTAATGCTGTTCAAACATGAAACAGATTACAACCTCTATAAGACTGAAATTTCAGATAAATAAATAATACATTTTCAAATAAATCTTACACTCTACAAGCTTACTGATTAGTATTTTCTAAATTTGAATGAAAAAAAATCGCAACAATCGACTTATAAATTCGTATCGGGATTAATCGGTATCGAATCGAATCGTGACCTGTGAATCGTGATACGAATCGAATCGTCAGGTACGAGGCAATTCACACCCCTAGTATCTATCATGGTGTTTTCTAAAAAAAAAAAAAAATGCTCCAATTGGATCAACATGTCGAGTTCTAAACTGGAGCGATAAAATGTGGCAGCATGTTGGGTTCGTTTCTAGGTGAGCGACAGTCGTGGCGGCGCTTTCTGCCGACTGACACGTAAAACACCCGGGGAACATTTTTCGCCTTGAGTTTGAAAGTGTGGCATATCACATATACTGGAGAGGTGGTGGGGGGGGGTTGCACATCTGTCAGTTATAATGAAATGAGTAAGATAAATACTCATGCCAGGTTCTTATTAACAGACTCAAGCTACGTCCCAATTCAGGGGCTGCAAAAGCCGTCTTAAACATTGTTGAACGGTTCCATGCTGGTTTTCCATGTTTACTTGTTGCCTGTCCTCATCCACCCTCGATGATCTTCCTTTTAGGAGGACATTCCACAGGTTCTCAACAAAGCTGATGTCAGGGAATGATAGTGGTCATTTTTCTCCCTTTATACAGAACCTATAAGTACAGCCATATGCTTATTTGGAACACATGCTCTCACTCTCAAAAATGTTATACAAGACTTGCATTTAGGGACTATACACTTGGGAGGACCCTACCTACACTTTCAAGTTCTAGAGATAGACCGATAAGGTTTTTTCGGGCCCGATACCGATACCAATTATTAGTCGTGAAGGATGCCGATAACTGATATTTGGAGCCGATATTCAATTTCACTAAAAAGGGACATCAAAATTTGAAAAAAATACAAACTCCAGCTCTTATCTTTTTATTTTATTTTATTTTTATTTTTTTTTAATTTTAAAGCATATGTGTATTGAGCAACTTTTAGGGTTAGTAAAATATTTTTAAGTTTTTTTTTTGTTTTGTTTGTTTTTCAAAATCTTAGACAATAAACAAGTTCTGGGATCTCCCAGGCGCAGTAGCATGTTTTCAAAAGTTAAATAAAAACAAAAAATGATTTTCTACACAAAATAAGTCTTCCAAAATTTCAAAAATATCCAATGTATTACATTTTTACTTATCTTAGTTTTAATTTCAATCAAAAACAGAAGGTGCAGAGAGTTCCCAGGGTCGACAAAAATAAATATAAAAACTTTTTTTTTTTTTTTAAATTTACATTTAAATTAGTTCCCTGAAGTTAACACTTAAAAAAAAATGGATCTATTATCGGCCATATGATTCTTCAAAATGGCCGATTCCGATTTTTCTCAAAATGCTGAATATCGGCCCAGCCGATAATCGGCCCAGCCGATAATCGGTCTATCCCTACTTTTCAACGAAGGAGACACATTTACACGACCTACATAAACCTTGGGACAATTCCTGATTGTACCCACCCTTACCCTAATATCTCACAAAACATCAAGGTTTAAACGGTCCTGTGAGACAATACTTGCATCCAAGGGCTGCACAATGCTACGTCAAACCCTCGGGAGCTTCTCCAATTTGACGGCATGTTCGACACAATTCTCAACTGAGAGATAACTTTGCTTTTCGTGGAGGAGCAAAGTCTAAAACCGATCCGAGTACGAGAAGAACACAAATTTCACACAGCTAGCATGGAGCTCAGGACTGAACCCAGAACCTCAGAACTGAGAGACAGACTCAAATCACAACCAAAACACCCTGACTGTGAAAACTGGTTTAAGGCAAAGAATGGATTGTGAAGTCTAAAACTTGGATTACCTTTTTGTAGATGAATAATGTCTGGGAAGTTGGCAAGCAGGCCTTGGTAGAGCGACAGCGTGTCCAGCATATGGAAGAGGTCGTACTTGGGCTGCTCCGCAAACAGCTCGCCAATGTTCTCGTAGGTGCGGCCAGTGTGAGAGATGGCGTTGTTGAGGGCCTCGGAGCAGTGCGGAGGGTCCAGCATGAACGACTGGCTGATGGACTGGAAAGAGTTGCCCAGTCGTTGGAACTCCTTCCTGAAGCCGCCCAGGTGCTTGCGAACCAGCTCCGAGGCCACGTGCGTGAGCTGCAGGACGCTGTCGTCCATCTTCTTGGCGAAGTTCTTGAAGGTGTCAACCCGTTCCTCCACGTCTTGAAGGTCCTGGTGCTCGTTGGGGATCTGAAGGGTCAGCATGAAGTGCGCCCCGACCATCTCGTCCTTCTCGGCCCGCCTTTTGCCCAGCTTCCATTGCTTGTCGTCGGCGCACATCAGAAAGTGCTCAAAGCCTTCGTACTGCGAGAGCACCGGGTGGCTGGTCATGTGGTTCATCCACAGGATCAGCCGCCGCTTGCGCTTCTCGATGAAGTCCTCCTCAAAGCGCCCCGTGGCCTGCTTCTCCGGCAGGTGAGGCACCGAGATCACGGTGAACTTGTGCAACAGACGGTTGTAGAGCCAGTCAAACTGCTTGTAGCGCCTGTACACAGGCCGGCCCGTGTGGCTCGGCGTCACGCGGTACGAGATGTACGTCTTGATGCCTTTAAACTTGGTCTGCTTGGTGGGGTCTTCAATGGAGCACGAGAAAGGCTGCGGGTTCTCCTTCCATCCGGGCCCCTGGGGGCTCATCTCGATGGTGTAGGATTCAGCGATCTTCGCCATCATGGGGACGTCCCCCAACACAAACGCCTCCACACCCGAGCGAACGAAGCTGGAGAAGCGGTTCAAATTGCGGCCCACCATGCTGCCTTTCCTGCCGCTGGAGATGCTGTCCTGCCTCTCCATGGGCGGCTTGGCCCGGTAGTGCACGTTGGGGTTGTTGGATGGCGGGCTCTGATGCGAGTGACCGTTGGCCCCGGGGCTGCGGCCGATATCGGCCTCCTCCACCACGGTGGACCTGTCGTCCCAATCGTCCCAGTCATCATCGTCGTCGATATCATAGTAAGTCGGTTGCGTGTTGAGGGTTGTGTTCGCAGTGGAGGGCAGGAAACAGGAATCGTTCCCCAAAGAACCTGCCGGGCTGATGGAGCAGTCGGTGACGTTGGAGTTGGAACGGGTGCGAATAACTTCCACATAGGATGCCGGGAAGAGACCCCGCTCCCCTCGGCTGTTCTCCCCCTGGAACCATCCGCCCACCGAGTTCTCGTCAAAGATGATCAATTCCTCGTTCTCCTGGATGCTGATCTCCTCTTTGTTCTCACTTTGGAACGTGTAGAGGGCTTTGGCTTTCACCGGCATCTTGACTTTATCCTCGTCCAGTTACAAAACAACAACAACAATAATAATATCAAATCATCTACATGCACATGGTGCCTAGCAGCTGTATTGGAAACATCTAGGACACTTTAATGAATATTTCAAGTCATCTCACGTGACATGGATCAGGTGTGCAACAGCACCGTCAGTCAAAAACTGTTTACTATGCTTGACTTATTGCTGTGCTTGACATACACTTCACCGTTAATGAGACTACTATAGTCCATTAATGCATCACTCTTTTGTCTAAAATTTGAATTTGCACGCACTCAAATGCCCTCGTTAATACACAAATTTCTACTTCCCTGTTACATAAAAGTCAGTTTAAAAACCGGTTTCACCAACCAGCTCCTGCAACGAGGATTTTAATAATCCCATTTTAAAAAAAAATGGAGCAGAACCTCTCGTTTATCCCCACTCCTCGCACTTTCGTCACATTCCGGATCCTGGGAACGGTCCCGGTTGTAAATAATTCCAAGCGAAAAGTGCCCTTTTGTTGATAGCGATGGTATCCGTGTACATGGTGAGGCGGCAGCTCCACATTCCCGTACTTCCTTTCCCTCAGACACAAACTTGCTCCGTGAGTCTCGTAAGCAGGTTCCTGCGCATCCTCGCTCGATCCTTGAACAAAAAATAAATAAATCACAACAGCCTTCTCCGGATCATCCCAGTTTAGGCGAGCCGGTATTGTTTCTGTGGCTCCATTTCCTCACGGCCCCGACACAAAGTAACTCTTTCCATGACGTTAGACTTGAGACAATTGCAGGCGAGATCGACTTTACTCTTTCAAGGCGCCTTTCCCTGAGAGAGAGAAGTGGGGGCTGCTATGGCTCACTGACGCCCTCTAGGTGGACGCATGAAGTCATTGCAACAACACAAAGCTTTGAAAGGATGACGTCCTTTTTGACCACCAAAAAATGCCAAATCAAACTATTAAAAATCAAACATAAAGCAATGCCACATTAAACAAGTAAATGTTCCAAAAATGTCATCATAAACAACAAATGTCAAATCTACGCATCAAAAATGTTAATTTAAACAATTACTAAATTTCAAATTAAGCAATTTAAAAATATACAAACTCAAACAATAATAATTGACAATGTTTATGTAAAAAAAAAAAACTTTTGCGCCTTAAATTAAAAAAAAAAAAGTATTTATTTATGTATATTTATTTTTCTGAATACAATTCAGCAGGCAAGTTAAATAAATATAAAAATTACATCGTTTTGTGTTTATTTCTTTGTGAGCCCCATCAGTTGAGAAACACTGTGAGACGTAATTACAAACAAACAAAAAAACAAACAAACAAACAAACAAAACACTATCCACATACAATTTCATTTGGTCAGTCACAATCCGCTGTTCCAAAACTCCAGAAAAAGTTTCCTGCCAAGTCGATCACAGTCAAGCAAAAGAACCGACAGATGGCGGTAATGCAACGTAATGGATGTAACACAAAAAAAGAAGAAACGGATGTGACGTCACAGGCTCGGCTGTCTCCCTCGATGTCGATGTCGAAGGTAAACCAACTTGTTTAGTCTTATTCATTTGCCCTAATTGAACCACTGGTGGTAGTTTGCATTTTGTAGTAATGGCGATAGAAGTAACAACAATGGGGCAGAGTCGTCGCCGTGGCTGGCTAGTAGCTACACATCATGCTAGCCGTTTTAACCACACTGCTAACATGACCCTGCTGGCAGGATAGCTAGCCAGACGGACTGAAGTTTCTGTACTGAGAAAGTTTTTGTTTTGTTTTGTGAATACTGTAATCTTGCTGAACGGCCTTCAGTGTGTGTGGCACTACTGTCAAATTAGCCACAGTGGGGATGTGGTAACTGTGTATTTATATGTAATTTCAATTTTACGTCAATTTTTCCATCAGTGTAACTCGAGGGGGGTCACATAGGACCACGCACTATCTAACCAGATGTATGACAAAAACACTTATTTTACATAGGATCAAAATATGTGCAAATTACCTTCTTAATCTTTTTTTTTTTAAATCTTAATCTTAACGTTTAATCTTAAATATTTCAGCTTTCATGCAAACAAAGAAAGCACAAACCGAAACACCACTGCTACGTGTTTTTTGTTTTTTGTTTTTTTGACCCCACCTCCAGAGCCCCCATGGATGACCTGACCCGAGCCCTCTCGGCCAGCTTTGCTGTGTCCAAGGAACCCAACAGTACAGCTGCCCCACACCCTCGGCTGTCCCAGTACAAGAGCAAGTACAGCGTGCTGGAGCAGAGCGAGCGGCGCCGGCGCTTCCTTGAGCTACAGAAAATGTACAGCGCTCTATAGACCTTTTCATAATGTTTGTAAGGGGAAAAAAAACACACTCACCAGATTACACCCAGGTGGCAGAGGAGTGCATGGCCAGATATACTCTGTATGTCTGTGCCATTAATCTGAGTACTAGTAAAGTCAATTAACGTTTGCTATTATAGCTCACTTGCATTTTTGCCACATAGATGTAATTGTGACGTCATAATAAATAAAAGTCTATCAAGAATGAACAGACGCAGTACGCATGTCGACCAGTGTTTTTCTTATTTTCATCTCAGCAAAAGGTTAAACTACGTCGACCACGTACGGCGTCTGGCCGATGGCGACTGGACGGGGGCTGACAGCGATGGGGAGCAGGACATGGAGAAGCAGGACGAAGGGGAGAAGGGGAAACAGGAGCAAGATGGCAAAGCTGATGAAGAGGAGATGGAGATTGAGAGACGAAAGCTGCCAAAACATTACGCCAACCAGGTCAGTCTTGTACGAGGCAATGTAACGTCATTTGGTCCCCAGTTTTGGGTTTAAAAAACAAAACTACATGGCCATTTTAGACAATCACATCGATAAAGAAATTTACAAGAAATGAATTGACAGCCTGGACCCAGTTATCGCTAAATTAAATGTCCTGTTTCCATGTAGAAAATAGGCCAAAATGCTACGAGAAGATCACCTTCTGAGATAGTGTTCCACATGGTCCAGAAGATGGCGCCTGTGTCAAAAAAATAAACAAAAACGCTCTGAACAACACTTCCTATGTTCCTCCTCAGCTCATGCTGTCAGAGTGGTTGGTGGATGTCCCAGCAGAGCTTGATTCTGATTGGCTGATGGTGGTCTGTCCCGTGGGGAAACGATCCCTCATCATTGCATCCAAGGTAGGAAAGTTTTGTTGATAAAACTGTCTGCAATTTCCACGTCTGATAGAGGAAACATAAATATAATAAGGTTTATTAATAAGGTCTTATTACCAGTGGATACTTGGAGGCGTGGACTTGGTACACACATAAAACTGATCGAGCTGTTTTTGTCTCTCGTTTGCACATTTCTGACGGCATATTATCATGTCTTGTAAAATTATCCTTTAATATTATCCTGTGGTCTGTTGTTGGTTAAGAGCAAATTTGTCCTGATAATTGGGTACAAAATGGGTCGCTGCTGACGATCTTGATTATTAAAAAACAAAAAAAACAAAAATCTTCATTTGTGTGTGGAAACTGACTCCTGTAGTCATGACTCTGAATTGTGACGTGGAACGGAATGCAGCCAGTCGAAGAAACATCCTGACTGAGGAACAAGGAAGCAGGAGTAAACAAAAACAAATGTGCTTTTGTGTGAAAGTGTGTTCCCCAGACAGCAAGAAGTATTTTACAAAGCAAATTTTCTTTGACAACACTCCCAACTCCAGTCCCTTTGGAAATATTAGCCCATCATCATGACAGCAGTGATCATTTCGTCGCTGAAAAGTTTTCGTCATAATTTTCGTCATGATTTATTTATTTATTTTTCCCAGACGAAAAGTAAAATAGAAGCCAATTAATTAAGATTATAACGATAACTGAAATTGACTGACAAATTCTTCAATGACTACAATGAAAATAACAGTGACGAAAATTCACACAATCCAATCAGAAGGAATGAAACTCGGGTTGGAGAAAAGAACCACTCGAACTGTTCAGTCGGTGTTTTCACGGCACTTTAATTAATGTTCAAACACATGTTTACATTCATTGCACAGCTGTAAGATTAATTTCAAGCAATTATGCACTTTTTTTTTTTTTTTTTTAGGTGAAAATGTCAATTGCGTCGACTAAAATTCTTTTTTTCGTCGACTAAAATTGGATTAAAACTAGAATAGAATCAGATGACTAAATTAGGAATAAAACTTTATTTAATTTTAGTCAAAAGACTATAACTAAAACGAAATTAAAATTTCTTGTCAAATGAACACTGCACGACAGTTGTTTGAAAACTCCTTACGTGTACCTGGCCTTACAGACAAAAAAAATGGGAAGAGGACATTAGGAGATGAGAAAGTAAGAAGAGGAGATGAAAAGACGAGAAAGTGGTTAAATTAGGCGAGAAGATGCGGAACTGAATAGAGGAAATGAGAAGATGCGGAAGTCAAGGGAGAAGGTGTGAAGACGAGGAAAAAAAGCAAATGGGAAGCTGTGTCGAGTGTACGAGAGGAGATAAGAGAAGGAAGCGAGGTGAGAAAATGAGATGTGTCGACGAAAAGAGGAAACGAGGAAGAGTGGAAAATTGAGATGGTAGTGAGGAGAGAAAACATGGAAATGAGATGAAAAGATGAGGAACAGAAAATGAAATGGACTAGGGCTGCACAATGTATCGAAAAAATATCGATATCGCGATATTGGCACTTGCGATATGCATATCGCAAAGGCATGCAATAAGTTTTATATGGAATTTTATGCTTTTTGTATGAATTTGACCAGTCAGATGCTAACTAAAACGTGCATCGCCATCCAATAGTTGAAAATGATCAAGACATAATTACAATTAACTAAGTTTACATTAAGGTTGCTTATTTTGTCACATTAAAAATGTTTTTCTTTCATTAGATAATAAAAATGTAATACCTTTAGATACATGTTAAATATTGCAATAATATCGATTTCGCTATGTTCAGCAAGTATATCGCATATCGCATGTTTTTCCAATATCGTGCAGCCCTAAAATGGACGTGGACTTCTAAGGATGTGTATATCAGTGAAAGGTTACAATTTGATGTTGTTCCAATTTAGCGTTGCCTTGGAGGAGGCCTGCGACATTGATTGGTTGCATTTAATGTCACGTGCAGGGTTCGACTGCAGCCTACACAAAGAGCGGCTACTGCGTGAACCGTTTCCCTTCCCTGCTGCCCGGTGGAAACCGCCACAACTCAGCCATGGGGAAAGGTAGTCGGACCCCGACCGGCTCATTTTCAAAACGCGCTTAAAAAAAAAAAAAAAAAAAAAAAAAAAAAGCACAGACGTTCAACTGACGCGCTGCAATCGATGTCGCTCGCGTAGATCACACCATCCTGGACTGCATTTACAGCGAGCTGGACAGGACCTTCTACATCTTGGACGTCATGTGCTGGAGGGGCCACCCGGTCTACGACTGCCCGGTGAGACGGAACCCTTCCCGAAAATCCCGCGGCAAATCCGCCGGGAACGTTTGGCACTCCTCGATGGCTTCCAAAGTAGCGCAAGTCTGGAGCGCAGATGTTGCCGCTTGCTCTTTTGACACCGCTGCTTGTTTTTCCTCCTCCCGCAGACCGATTTCCGTTTCTACTGGCTCCAGTCCAAAGTGCAGGAGACGGAGGGCCTGGCAGAGATCGCCAAACGCAACCCTGTGAGTGAAACATCTCTTCTTCACATGGGAGCAAGAAAGACTTGAACCCCTCTTGAAACTGTTTGCTTCTAATCTTGTAGAGGAAAAGGATCAAACGTTGGCCGGTGTCGACTCAGGGTGGAAAGGTGGAAAATCGATGGGTTATCTTTGCCCTGCACCATTTTGTGTTCTAGCGTTTATTAGGGACGTAACGATATCCAAACATCACGATATGATATCACAATACGATAATTATTACGAAATTGTGGGGAGGTTGGCGATATTTGAAAAAAGGTCACAATATTGTAATTAAAATGAGCTAATACTAAAAAAAAAAACAAAAACAAAAAAAAGAATATTGTGCTTTTGTACATAACAGCAATGCATATAAATCATCTACAATCTCTAATAACACTTGTTAATGCATGCACACATTGAGTTTCTCCACGTATTGACTCAGTTCACAAGCATATTACGTTCACCTTCATCTGACGGTGTACATTTTAAACATAGAAGGGCCAAAACATCCCTAATGGAAATTAAATTGCGCTAAAAAAACAAAACAAAACTAGCCACCAGAGGGTGCTAGAGCTGCACAAATGGAAATCAACCGGACTTTATTAACAGATGTGTTGCTTTTAAATATCGTGAACATGACGACAACGATATTGTGGCAGATTTAATATCATGATATTGCGCTCATCGTTACATCCCGAGCGTTTATACAGTACAGTGCCGTCTTCTGTTCTGGCGGGAAGCAAAAACGGCGTATTGAAGAAACACACTTGTGTTTTTTGTTTGCTTCGACAGTTCCGCTTCGTGAGCCTCCAGAGCACCGAGTGCACGGCGGCGTCCATCCATCAAGCCCTGGCAGCCGAGTACAGCTTCAGCGTGAGAAACTCTTACCTGAATTGACCTTTTCATGATGTTTGTCAACACGAGACGCACGAGGGCACTTCCGGGTGGCAGAACGCAAGTGACTAGCGCTGATTTGATTGGATTTAAAAGTGATTACAAAAACTTGATGTGTTTGGGATAGCACCACATGCCAAAATTTTAGTGTTTTGTTTTGTTTTTTTGCAAGTTTTCCTTAAAAAATATTTAAATGAATCCAGTGGAATCTGCTGGGGTGGATATTTCAAGTTTATTAGGCTCCAAATTTTATGATGTGATTGTGAAGAATAATTTTTACTTTTGAAATACATTTTAGCGCCTGGACTACTTTTACCACTGTAGTTCTTTTTATTATTATTATTTTTACAAGTGTACTAATACTCAAATACAAATTTGGAATACTTTTCCCATCTCTAGTTGTCATTGAGTAATTTAAACAGATTGGCGAGCCATCTTGAGTTTTGTCATGGTGATGTCATGGTGAAAAGATTTTTCTCTTGTATCCGACATATGCCTACGTCCATATCCTCGCTCTATGTTTGGACCACTGATATGAATATATGACTGGATAGCCGCTAGTCCAAGGCTTTTGAAGTCGCGAGGCCGCCATATTGCTCCTCCCAAGAAATGTTCCTCGGCATACGATGCCTATACAATTTGCAATATCAAAATTGGAGAATATTTCAGACGGTACTTAGTAGAAACAGCATGATGCATGGTGTTTTGCCTTAAATATGTGTATCAATTATATGCTTAATGATGTTTACAGGAGGAGATTTGTCTATTTTTTCATTAAAGAATTCTAACTCAAAGAAAGATGCCTCTGCCAAATCTAATATTGGGGTCTAAGGAACTGAGCGGTAAAAGAAAAAGCTCTGCAAGGCAGCACATGCCATTCAGTTATTTTATTTATTGATTTATTTTGTTCAAAAAATAGTGACCTCCCCGTATATGTCTCATCTGTACGTATATCGTATAGTTATACAGTAGTTTGCTCCCAAGGTGGGAGGAGCAAGATGGCCGCCCCGTGACTTCAACGCCTTGCACGACGGGCGTGTATCGGCTATCCAGTCATATATTCAGGTCAGCGGTTTTGGACCTATTGTCAACTTTGCCGGCAGGTGGACGGTCTTCTGTTCTACCACCGGCAGACCCACTACACGCCCGGCAGCACCCCGCTGGTGGGCTGGCTGCGCCCCTACATGGTCGCCGACATCCTTGGCATCGAGGTGCCCCTCGGACCCCTCACCGCCAAGCCCAAGTACGCCGGCCATCAACTGCAGCAGATCCGGGAGCACAAGAAGACCTCCGGCGAGGTACGACCGGCCAGCAGGGATGGGGGCTACGAACTGGAGCACCTGTCCACACCCACCCAAGACAACGGCCACAACCACAGACACATCCAGGAAGCGCAAATGGAGGACTGATCTGATTAACAGCTCGTCGCGGACTCACCAACGCTCCACTGTTTTATTTAGAACGCTTCCTTGAAAACGTCTTCTACAAAATCGAAGCTCATTTTAATCAGGTACCACCGTTGAATGTGCAGAAGCGGTTCGGGTTGCAAAGTAGTAGGAACATTCCTGTATATTTATAATTCTGTGGAATTGGAAAGTTATGCTTGGGGTTTCTGGAAATGCACAAACATTTTGCATAGTCATAACTCATCCATGCAAAATAATGAAAAAATATATATATAAAAATAGATATACAGACTTTTTTTAAGTAAAAGTTTGAAATATTTTCTTGAACAATCATTTCTTTCATGAAGACAAAAACATGGATGTTGCATCAAAAATTACTAATTGCCCTGAGCCAGGCCATTCAAAGAAAAATATATAAAAAAAAAAAAAAGCTATCCAAAAATAAACAGTCCCATTGATAATGTTAAATGAAAAGACACACAAAAACAAACATCTTAAAAGAAGCAAGCTTCAATGTTGTAAATTCCAGATTAATTCCTGTGGAAAATTTCCAACATGCAAAATCTTATTTCCCAATAGATAAGTCATTTTGATTCATTCAATAATGCATACAACACAAATTAAAAGTCATTTCATCTGTAACAATATTGATGTTTATAACCAGTTGGTTTTGCCATTTCCCCTCATCATATTTTTTTTTACTGTGTATTTCTAAATAAATGTTGTTTTTTAATGGTTCTTATTGCCCCTGCTGTCTCACGTCAAACAGCACTAAAACAAAAATCATTCACATGGTGGTTTGATGTACTGCATACTGAAACGGAAAATTGTCAGGATTCGAGGTGCCTGTATCGTAGAATTATGACTTTACAACACACAATCGACCACATCATATTGTTCACCACTTTTCTGAGAAGCCTGACCAGGCATGCGCTTTTATACTGCAGGAATCCAGGTATTAGTCAGCGGCACATGTCTCTTTCCAGGAAATGTTGCACTCATTTGTACTTTAGTGAGAGCTCTCCCACGCAGGCAATGAAAGCCGTCTCATAACTTGACCACACAGGATGAACAACAACATATTACGTAACAATAAAATATCTATCATAATATATGGGAAATGATTATGAGTGATGTCATGAAAGTGTTGCAATTTATGCATACACACAAAGCAGAAAGGCTGGTGGAAGAGATGTGTTCAAGTGCAATTGATATTCTGCCACTTTTGTCCAATTTAATTTTTGTGTACTGTATGCACACGTATATACAGTATCAATATGTATCAATACGGGGTATGATAAGATTCAAGGATGGCACATTTGGTAAGGTTTGGTTAAATCAAAACCCATTTTCCTATTCAAATCACTTCTGGTTTCACCCCTAAAATATTTACAATGAAGTGAGGGGGATAATGCACAAAAAGAAAGTGGGCCACAAACGTCTTATCAAGGATGGCAATATTTGGTCAGCTCAAAAGTCAAATTTGTGATTCTACAGATATAATGATAATGCAGTTAACACATATTTGGAGTTGAACCGCAAATGTTTAGATTTATAGTCACACCGCAGAACATGTTGCGCGCCAACAAACACGACAATTCCGAACATTTGGGCATTTCTTAAATTGCTTTTGTCTGTGGCCATCATACAAACCAGTGCCACACCGATTTTATAGTAGTCAAATGACATCTCATCACATTTTAAAATCAAAATAATACCAACAAATCAAATTACAACGATCTAAATTCCAATGCTTTTCAATGAGCGGAGAGCTTCCTTTCACCAACAAGGCCGCCATTTTGACTTAACCTTTATGTAACCTCGGAGTTGTCAATATGCCAAGTTGCACAAGTTAGCATGACAACAAACTATGTAAATTGACAATGTGTTACCTTTGAAACAAACCAAGTTTCTTGTTGGTTGGCTTACAAACAAACAAACAAACAAACAAACAAAGTAGCATGTTAGCATGCAACATGTTTTGGCTATTATTGTTAATCTTGTGTTGCTCACTCGTCAGAAATTAAAGACAAATGAAACAATGTTATTCTTAAAAAATAAAAACGAAAGCAACACACACTATTATGGTTGAAAAAGGTGAAAAACTCTTATGGTCTATGCATGGTCAGAGCAATTAGCTTGATAACGTCGATTCTGCCGAGTCACGTGCTCACTCTTTTTTTCATAGTTAAAACGTCACCAAGAATAAGCCCCCCAAAAAGGTTTAATTAAAACTAATTTCATCCGCTACATTTGTTAAGTAAGTTTGTCATGGGAGGAAAGGGGGGAAAAAAACATTTTAGAAGGTGCTCAAGAGCAATTTGGTATTGCTTTGCTTTTATGAATGAATGCTGAGGGGGGTGGCGACTCTGGTTGCAGTTCCTGTGTCGACCACCAGGGTGTAGAGTAGCGCGCAGGAAGCGGCTGACTAGCTGCCCTCGTTGCAGGCAGCATAAAGGAGACGTTCAAGTCTCTCCGGAAAAAAAAAATCTCCATGGCTGGAAGAAGTCGACAGTGATCCGCACGGCTAGGCTAGGCTAAAAGCTAGGCTAAGGCTGGGCTGGGCTGAGCTGGAGTTGGCGGAGGGGACGGTTCCGAGGGCGGCCGAACCTCCATAAGCGGGCCTTGTTTTCGTTTATTTATTTATTTGTGTGTGTGTGTGAGCTTGCTGAAAACTCACACAAGCGCCGCTTTGTCGTGTCGTCTTTTAACAGTTTTTAGATGGGACATTCGAGTTAATTAGGCTTGGGGAAAAAAAGAAGAAAAGCAGGACCGAACAGTCAACGACCCCCAGAAGCCTGCTTCTTCTTCTTCTTCTTCTTCTTCTTCTTCTTCTTCTTCTTCTTCTTCCTCCTCTTCCTCCTGTGTGGCAGTGACCGAACTGGTACCATGGCAGCTACTTTGTCGGCCGAGGAAGAACAGGTAAGGCCTTTTTTTGTGTACGTGTTCAAATTAATTCGAGGGAAATGGCACCGCGTTACTGCTCGAATGCGGGCTAAAAAAAAAACAAACATGTTGCCCGAAAGCCGAGCGGAACTGCTGTTATCGATTTGAGGCGCATTGTTGCATCACCGACACTTCCCATGTGTGTTTGAGTCGTAACCCTCCTCGTCCCCCCCCCCCCCCCTCGTTTTTCTTTTCCCCCCTTTTTTGTGCGGTCTTTAAATGCATCATTATTGCGTTGCACTAACTCAGTGGTGTGCAAACTATAAACCCGCGATAATTTGCCGGACGCCATCAATTTTTCTGTGTCAATTTTTGGGGTATTTTCTGTGCAAAATACTGTTTTATTAATTTTTTTTATGTGTATATACTTTTGGTGACATTTTCGGATGGTGGTGTGCAACTAGATTTTTCTATGTGCCTTATAATACATCCATTCATCTTCTTAATAGTCCTCACAAGGGTCGCCTGGGTGCTGGAGCCTATCCCAGCTGGCTTCGGGCAGTAGGAGGGGTACACCCTGACCTGGTTGCCAGCCAATCGCAGGGCACACAAAGACGAACGACCACTCGCGCTCACAATCACACCTAGGGACAATTCAGTGTTCAATGAACCTGCCAAGCATGTCTTTGGAATGCGGGAGGAGACCGAAGTACCCGGAGAAGACCCACGCAGGCACGTTGCGTCGTAGTTTGGTGCTAGCCACCGTGCTCGTCTTTCACTCCTCACTGTCTTCCGCCTGCTTTAGAATCATTGCCGGCAGCCGAAAGAATGATCTCATCGTACTTTGAGCCATTAGAGCATCCGTCGGCCGCGCACAAGATGAACCATAGCATTGGTCGCTGATTTATCAACCGTTTGACCTATTATTGTAGCTCACACCGATTTGTTTTCGAATTCACTCGCATTGACGCTCTGCCCTCCACCACAAGGGGCGCACTTCAACGTGACGTCACACTAGAAGGGTCTATTGTGAAATCAATATCAGGTTAGCTCAAGGTTATCATACGGTCACAATCTGATGCCCAACCCTTGCCTACTTGCAATCTTTTGTAACATTCCGAACAGTTTTAATTACCTTTTTAAAAATAGGAAAATAAACAAAACCGTTGCTAAGCACTTTTGGCTTCCTCCTCCCTCATTCCAAAAGACATGCTTCTTAGGTTAATTGTCCAATTAATTGTCTGTAGGTGCGATAATGAGCGGAAAGGTTTCCGCCTATACGTGCCGTACGATTGGCTGCCGGCCAGTCGTGGGTGTGTCGACCGCCTCACCCAAAGCACACCTGGGAAGTTCCGATTAAAGGATGGATGGATGCACAGAAAAGTTAAGTAAATACTAATTCTGTCTAAAAGTTTAGAAACAGTTTTTCAATCAAGATGAGGCCCGACATTATATTTCCATAGCATCGCAGGATTTAGCCGAGACCGCTCACGAGTTTGCATGTTTTTTTGTTGTTGTTTTTTTGCTTCTGCCTGGGGATTCCTCTCCTCACCCTCCTCATCATCGTTTCTCCAGTAGAAGGCCTAATCTGGCTACATCATTTCCTGTAACGGGCACCCTCATTACAGCCTCTTTTTTTTTTTTTTTCTTTTTTTTTTTTTTAATGTGGGGGGTGCTGCATGTGTGTCTCACGGGAACACATGCATACACGTCGTGGAACTTCATTCAGGCAGCTGTTAAAAGCATTTCCTTCCACGGGACTCTGTGTTGAGGGGCGGGGCTTAGTTTTTTTAGAGCGCACGTGTGTGTCTATCATGTGCTCTATGTGCGTGTGTTTGTTGCGTGTTCTCCCAGGAAGCGGAGAAAGTGGGAAGAGCGCGTCTAGAGTGCTGTTATCGACTTCCTGTTTTTGGGGCATCGACCCGCCTCGTCCCAAATGCGAGCCAGCCTCGGCCGCTGTTTGACTATTTGGCAGCCGAGTCAGCAAACACAGCGTAGGAAAGTGATTTTTTTAAATTTATTTTTATTTTTTTTTATTATGGTCCTGTTCATGCCTGCGGGGGGTGAAAGCCTGCTCATGACGCTGCCTCGTTTTCCCATCATGCCTCGGGTGCAGTTCATGCACACAACTTTAAATTAATTTATTAGTCATTTCGGTTATAATAAAAGAGTGAAATGAGTAGTATAGTCTACTTCACAGTTGTGAGGTTTCAGGTTCGAGTCTTGGAATTTGCATTTGTCTCCCTGTCCTTGTGTGTGGGTGTTCTCAGGGAACATTCATTAATTTTCTCAACATCCTAAAAAAAAAACAAAAAAACATCCATGTTAATTGAACTCTCTTAAATTGTTTGTCCATCCAATATAAAAGGTGGCATTATTTATCCACGTGGAAGCTTGTCAAGTAGGATAATTTCAAGATGGCATTAAGTGACAATTAGATGACGTCCATGTACATTATGGTGTGAAGTCTAAAATAGTTGCTTTCAGTTATAATAGACCGATATTGTTTTCTCAGGACAAATTGGTAGGAGACAAGGAGGCCGATAACTGATATTTGGAGCCGATATTCACTTTCACTAAAAGGGAAAATATTTGATTAAAAAAAAAAAAAAAAATACAAACTCCAGCACTTAAATGTATCAAAAATGTTTGTTTATTGAAAACATTTTCAGAATGTTACGTTTTCCTTTTTTTTTTTTATTTTTTTTTTTTATCTCAGACAATCGACATCTTTCGAACAAAATGTTCAGAGGGCTCTAAGGCTGATCGACATTATCAGCAAGTTGAATGAAAACTTAAGTAAATAGCGCTCTATTAATTTCTACAGTGTTTTTACAAAATTCCAAAATACACGAAATGTTCAGTTTTCACCTACGTTAGTTTTAATTTGACATTTAGCAAAAGGTGCAAAGTTCCCAGGGTCAGCAGCATCTAATCCAGGGCTGGACTGGCCATCTGGCATACAGGGCAGATGCCCGGTGGGCCGACGTCTTTTGGGCCCAATATGGTGCTATTTAACTCATTCACTCCCAGCCATTTTCACTGAAGCAACCCACTTCGCTCCTGGCTTTTTTTTTTTTTTTACTGGATTTTGACGGATTTTGTAAGACTCGCAAAATATTATGTTCTATTGCTATAAAAACATTGAGTCTCTTCTTTCATCAGGGAAAACAAAAGTATATTTCTGTTTCCGTTTTTCAGCAATTATCATTAGAATATAACTAAATTTCATCATTATTCAAAAATCTGTTTAAAACAGTGGGGAATAGAGCCTTTTGCAACATGGCCCTGGTTGATCTCTTATACTCTGCTGGTTTTTGTAATAACTACCAACGCTTCAAGCATTCTCTGTATGCTGTAGCATAATAATAATAAAAAAAATAAATGATAATGGACCCTTTCTTTTGCCTGTAACATGGAACGCAGCATCCTGTAATTGATTAATTGGTTGACGCCAGCGTCCGATGTGACGTATGAGATATTTGTCGGACAACAATGTAGGTGAGGCAACAGGGCGGAAGAAATAAGTTGGGTTAAACGTCACGCAACCATGTCCTGACACTGCGAACAGGTTACAGGTAAGATATTAACGCAAAAGGCGTTATGATTCACCGTGTTGCAATCAGGAGCAACACAAGTTTACGTCTGACTTATTCACACTAAAATTTACGTGTGAGGGTTGGGTGTTCAATTTGACAACCCTGTCCAGCATTGCGGAATACCCAAAACAGAAAATTGCCAAATAGTTGTCAGCCCCCATTTGTTGTTATCTGCTCTCCTGACGCATGTGTCGACACGTCATCCCGCTATCAAATAATGAGATGACGTCAGTGGCAGGGAGAAGTTGGTGTCAGGCGTCGCTTACTCCCTGAATGATCACCAAACCTCTTAAAAACCAAAACGTGAACCGTGTCCACTTCTCGATTAGCCCTGAACGGCGGAACGTTGAGGGGAAACATCTGCCGCAATCAGGTAAATATTTACGCATCCTCAAGGAAACAAATAAGTGACTCCTCTGCTGTTAGCGCGCCAACGCCGCACCAGAGCGGATCTGCGGATTTGATCCCACCGGCCCCCCCCTCCTCCCGGTGAAAGCAAACATGAGCGTCTCCTCCAGGAAGTCGGGGTCACAGCCTGTGGGCGAGTAGCGGAGCCAACCTCAGAGTCATGGACGCATACCTGACAGGAAGTTGTCTTTGGAGCACGGATTTATGAGGCTGAACTTGACTTTAAGCCTATTGATAATGTTGTTATACTCCTCGAGTGGATATGAAATGACAACGTAAGCTTCCTGCTTTAGTGGACGCTTGGACAGATTTTTAGCATCAAGAATGTAAAACCCGGCTGGAACTCGGCCCTGTGACCGAACGGAGCTAGAGAGAAAAACAATCGTATGAGATTTCACGGAGGTCGTACCGGTTTAAGAAGTAAATGAGATGACAAATTTGGCGAGCTAGCTAGCACATATTGGGGTATATTCACAAAAAATCCGGTAATAGCGCAAAATATTGCACCACAACTGCACCCGCAGTCTGCGCCCCGTTATTCACTAAGGATATTGCTCTAATCATATACCGGCGCAAACACGCTCACAAAACTGACAGCTTGGAGCAAGTTTGCGCCTGATTTACCACACATGGCAATGGATTTGCGCCAAGAACATGGTTGTTATAGTAACAGTTGTGAGAAAGATGACATTAACAGAAAGCGAGGTTGGACCGAGAGTACCGTATTTTTCGGATTATACGTCGCTCCGGATTATAAATCGAACCACCCAAAAAAATGCATAATTAAGAAGGAAAAAACATATATAAGTCGCACTGGAGTATAAGTCGCATTTTGGGGGGAAATTTATTTGGTAAAATCCAACACCAAAAACATACGTCATCTTGAAAGGCAATTTAAAATAAAAATCAAATAGAGAACAACAGGCTGAATAAGCGTACGGTATGCTAACGTTACATGACTGACATGCCTGGTAATGTCAGTAACGACGTAACATATCAAGAGTTTGTAGCGAGCAGTGACGGGAGTCGGATGCGGAGTGTTGAAGGGCGGAGCCAAAGGCTGGCGTTTTATTGACATTAGCTTCTGAGGTCTTAACAGCAACTCCCCACTCAGCTAGAAGCTAACAGGCTAACTCCCCTTTTACACAGAACAAAACCTTCCCATCCGGAACTCTCCCTTCGTCCCAACGTTCCGTGAGTGAATTATTTCCCATCACTACAAGTTATTCATATAACTCTAGCAAAAAGAACATGCTAACGAGTTCACCAAACTATCAGTTTCACTCCAAATCACTAAATCCAATGAAATCTATAAACTTGAGTTGAGTATATCAATGAGTCTCATTTGCATCGGGGTGGGCATGTTTTTGCGTCAAATGTATGCAAATTACCTAATTTACATACGCGCAAATAACACCGGCGCACCGTGGCGCAATCTGGTTGGCAGCGCACTTAAGTGACGGATTTCCCCGTCTGCGCGTTTAGTGAATTAGGCGCCGGTTAGCGCCGTGCAAAGGCGACGCAAACCAAGAGTGAATATGCCCCATTGTGTGGTCACTTTGAGTTAAGTTTGCAGTACGAAATATTATATGTATCAATGGGAACCGTTATTCACGAACCGCACATTTTATCTATGACAAATGTGCAAAACTCGCAAATCAAATCATCTGGATGTAACGGAACATAAGAGAACAATAGCTTTTTAATAATCCAGAAGACAAAATTGGATTTTCAAAATGACAATTAATCAAATGAATTCCATTTATTGCCCGGTGCTAGTGCAAGCTGTACTCATCATCAACGGGGACGGGTTTTGAACTACAGAGACCGGGCTTGTCAATAAAATCGATTAAGCAGCACTACGAAAGGCGCACAATGCAACTAGTTTGCTAACCTAGTATTTCCTGTTTTTCAATTGTTTTGTTTTCTTAATGTATGACCTTGAAATGCTTCTTGAAATGCACACTTAGACCAAACCTTGTTTGACATGGTGGTTGATTTCATTTTATACTTTGTACATTTCCCAGCATGGTCCATAAAGTGTTTTAATGGCGACAGTTTGTAAGTTGGAGCTTAGGTATACATATAATAGCGCCTCCGGTGGATCAAAGAGTCAGGTGCGCTGCTAACCTCATGTGGTGCATGTTAAGGCCTGAGAACACAGAACAAGCTTTATGTCTCGTCGTTTTTCCTCGAGAGAGAGAGAGAGAGAGAGAGAGAGAGAGAGAGAGAGATAAAGTGGCATCCTGTCTTCAGGCCCCGCCGCCCCTCACTGAGCGTTTTGTACTCCTAAAGAAAATCCCATAAGTGGACTTCCTGAACCTCCCCCCCCTCCTAACCCGCCCTGTTGTGGGATGCCGAGATGGCGAAGACGAGGAGTGGAGGAGCACAGGAAACCAGACCCCCACCCCCCCGCTCACACACCTCCATTGAGACTGCTCGCTAAATATTTGACTCGTTGTTTAGAGGAAACCTTTTCAATCGATCGGAGTTACTTTGTCGTGGCAAACTATCTACATTTATGCATCTCTTAGACAATTTTAGTGGGAAACAGCAATCACTCGCCATTTAAATTGTGAGTAGCTTTTTTTTTTTTTTTTTTTAAATAAAAAAATAAAATAAAATAAATAAATAAATTGTGAGTAGCTAAAAATAGCGGGTAATTGACAACACTCCCACCAACAATTTTTTTTTTTAGCACTCAGATGGAGTTTTGTTTTGTTTTTTCTTATAAACCACCAAGGGGCCTCTATTTTTTGCTCCCTTGAGTTTCTTTTTGTGGTTGCTGCCAGATTCCACAAGAAGCTTATGAGCATCTCCCGGTACAGCTGGCGTAAGCTCATTTATAAGCTGGAGCAGCACACTTTGGTGTCTGATGATGATGATGATGATGATGATGGTGGGGGAGGGAGCAAATCGCTCCTAAAGGGTTGTGAAACGAAACAATACGGTTTGTGTCAAATTCTCGTTCACTTTATGTTTGCCAACAGTTTATGCTAGTTTGTTATCTCGGCTAGTTTGGTAGCTGAGCCTCAATTCAACAATTCTGTTCTGACCATTTTTACAGGTTCTTGTTTGACTTTTCGCGACGTCTCTTTCAGGCCATCAGGCAGTTCCTGGAGGAAATCACCAAGTGGACCAGTCAGCATGGCGTCTCGCCGCTTTCCAGGGAACTGGCCGTCAAGTTCCTCATGGCGCGCAAGTTCGACGTGCTGCGAGCCATCGAGCTGTTTCACAGTTACAGGGTGGGTAGGCGAGGTTCCCGTTTTTTTGTTTGTTTGTTTTGTGTTTGTGTGTGTGTGGCCGCGTCTTTTGCGCTTGATCCAACTGACGATGTATACGCCGCCTGCCGGTCTCTCCAGGAAACGCGCCTCAAAGAAGGAATCGTCCGACTTCAGCCTCAGGAAGAACCGCTGCGGTCCGAGTTGCTCAGCGGAAAGTTCACAGTGCTGGTAAGTTCACGTGCACGTTGACATGGGACAAGATTTCAACTTGGTCACGAACCAAAATGGCTAGTGTGGAGAATTTAGCAAATTCCCAGCACAATATTAAAGAGATGTGTCACTTATTTAGCAGTTAAAAAGTTATTTAGTCTATAATTAACTTGATATTTAAAATGATTTTCCACATACAATGAATACCTTTTTAAAAAGGCATTTTGCCACTTGTTGTCGTCTGAAAATTACATCACATTCTCAGGTCATGTGACATTCCCAAGCTGAGCTGTGATTGGTCGTTACCTGAGCCCATGTGATGTCATTTTCAGTGGACAGCAAGTTGCAAAATGTGTTTTTCAAAGGTACTAATTGTAGATGAAAAATAATGAAAATATCAAATTAACTATAGACAAAATATTATTTTTTTCAAAAAGTATCCCTTTAATGAACTTGCGTTTTAGCTCCCCCACAATATGGTCATATTTTTTAGTGTTTAATAAAACTCTTGCCTAAGGTCACTAGGATTAACCGGCGCCTCAAAATTAGAAAGTTGCTCCACAGATTAAACAATTAATTGGCAAAACTGAACTGGTCCTCAAAGTTAAAAAAAAAATATTTATTTTACGCCTTTTTTTTTTTTTTTTATAAATGTTTTATTTATTGTTAATTTTATTTGTTAGCCAATGCTGCGTTCGGCTCTATCACCTGAAATTCTCTACTGGCATTAATGAACTTTATTAAGCAGACTCATGGAAAATTAATTAAAAACAATAGTTACCTTTCATTAATATAATGTGCTCACATTAATATTGCAGTGAACACCTGTCTCATGGTACATTATTGACACACCACAAGACGTCACAAAATGGCTCCAAAGCCATGGCTAATAGGAAATTAGTTAATTGGTGAGGGCCTTACTCGTGGTTTTTCACTGCTCGTGTGCATTTGCACAGATTTGCACAAGTCGGCCTCCACCCCCACCTGCACTTGAGTACAGCAATGCCCTTAGGCGCAACTTGTGGAAACACGCTATTTATATTTAATTAGTACTCCACTTGGGCAAACTTGAGATACGAATGTACAACAAGCAGGAGCGTGTTCTAATTCGGAATAAAATGTTTCCAAGTGGAGTGTTAAGATATATTTAGCCTTTTGTAATACAAATCTCCCTCGGCCGTCAAAAGATTCCCGCTTCCCTTCCCGCTGATGCGGCCGATTGACGTGAATGCTGCGCACGTTGTTCATATCCTGTCTGCAGTATTTTTAGCCGTATTCCTGTATTGGGTGCTGTTAAATTGTCTTCCTCGCCAGCGTCATTTACTGAATCCAGTGTTGCTCCTCCTGCCACGGAACACCAAAAAAAAAAAAAAAAAAAAAAAAAATTGAGTTGGTAAATTTGAGTGCCCCCATGTGGTCAATTCTTGAATTGCCGCATTCGGATAAATACAGGACTGTCTCAGAAAATTAGAATATTGTGATAAAGTCCTTTATTTTCTGTAATGCAATTAAATAAACAAAAATGCTATACATTCTGGATTCATTACAAATCAACTGAAATATTGCAAGCCTTTTTATTGTTTTAACATGGCTGATTATGGCATTTTTTTTTAAACTTGATATTTGAGTTTGTTTTTTTGTTTTTTTAAAGCTGTAAGCCATAATCAGCCGTAATATTTCAATTGATTTGTAATGAATGCAGAATGTATGACATTTTTGTTTTTTTAATTGCATTACAGAAAATAAAGAACTTTTATCACAATATTCTAATTTTCTGAGACAGTCCTGAATAAGGGAAATGATCCTGTTTTGGGAAGATGGATGAAGATAATCCTGGAAATGTGATCCCAAAAATTTTTTTTTTTGCATTTTTGTGCGCTCTGCAGAGCGCACGGGATCCGTCGGGAGCCTCCATCGCCTTGTACACTGCCAAACTTCATCACCCGAACAAGACGGGCAACCACGTCGTTCTGCAGGCACTCTTCTACCTCCTGGATCGCGCCGTGGAGAGGTGAGCATCCCGACTGGCGCAGCAGCAGGCCCTGCAGTTTGGGTTCCTGGGACTTTCGTGTCATCTTAACCTACTTAAGCCACCTCTGTTCCATCACAATGCTAGAAACGATCCATGTTATAAAGCAGAGGTGTCCAAACTTTTTCATTTGAGGGCCACATAGAGAAAATCAGAAGGACGCAAGGGCCACATAATGTTTTGAAGAGAAATTGTGTTTAGTCCTAAAAATTGTACAAATAATTTGTTTGTGCTTTTGCATATTTAGAAAAATGCTTCAATATATAAACCAATTTATTTGTAACATGGCAGTAGGGTTATAATTGTTTTGGAATTTTTCATTTTAGTTTTTATTTTGTTTTGTGTTTTGTTTTTTAGATTTAGTTAGTTTTAATTAGTTTTCAGGGTGGTTGTTAGTTTTTTTTTTTTTTATTAGTTTTAGTTCTTTAATAAATGCTTAGTTTTAGTTTAGTTAGTTACAGTACTAGTTTTTTTTAATTTTTTTTTTATGTGTATTACTTGTGCGCAATATTTAAAAAAACACCATGGGCTCAACGTCTTTATTCCGGTTTATATCAAAATTAATGTACTAAAAATCACATTTAAAATAATCCCCAAAGGCTCATATATTAAATTAATTACCAAAGACTAAAACGAAGGACATTTTTCCTATAATTTTAGTTAGTTTTATTTGTTAGTTTTGTAAACATAAAATGTAGTTTCAGTTAGTTTTCTTTTTTTAAAAAGCATCTTCGTTTTTATTTTATTTTGTTAATGAAATTGTTGTTTAGAATTTAATTTTTTTTCCCGTTAGTTTTAGATAACTAAAATAAACTTTAATAGCACCTGTATTTTTTGACACACTCCATTCTTTCTTTGACCATTTCCAAACATTTTTGTTTTTATTTTATTTGAACTGAGTCAAATGCCATTTTTTTTAGCATATGTCGCGGGCCACTAAAAAATGGACGGCGGGCCGCAAATGGCCCCCGGGCCGTCGTTTGGACAACCCCGTTATAAACCAAACCACAACATCCGGCTGTGCTTGAAAGTTGACATATCTGTACTTGTGGTATGTTAATGAGCGCACTGTATGGTGAGAAAAAGTCTTTATAAAATCCAAAATACTGTGGCAATTGTTTTTTTTTTTTTTTTTTTTTTTTTTTTTCAAAGGTTGAAGTTGACATGAGTAGAGATGTGCTTGTGTAATTTTGGTGACTATTCATAGCACTTTTGTGTCATTAAAGTAGCACTAAGGAGCTTTTCAACCTTAAGAAAATATTTTCAGATCTCTTCTGATGAAACATCGACTTAAAACTAATTGAATGATATTTTTTTGCCATGGCCTGAGGGGGGTCTGTATGAATTTTTACTGACACTAAGCAACTTTGAGGAGGATGGAAGGAACGCTGCCACACAAAAAAAAAATACAAATGTGCTGAATGCTTTATGGCACATGTCACTTCCCCCTTAATATAATCATAACAAGCCAATTAAATAGTTTTTCCATTCCTACATATGCTTTGTTGTTTGAAGCTTTTATAGATGACAGAGGAGACATTCAGTCCATAAAAGCACCATAAAAAGGCTGAAATCTGATTGGACAAAAAAAATAAAATAATAAATCATATGCACATACTGTACTGGAAGCAGTGAGACCAAAAGAAATGCTATGAAATGACGAGAATAAATTGATTGTTGAAAGAAAAAATTGCACTTTGTTATCAACAGAAGTCAGCTCTTATGGTATTGTTTAAGACGTTGTTCAGGTAGTTTGGTGTATTAGTCCTTGTCAACGTGTTTTTGTTTGTCTTTTACAGCTTTGAGACCCAGCGGAATGGCTTAGTGTTCATATACGACATGGCCGGTTCCAATTACACAAACTTCGAGCTGGACCTGAGCAAGAAGATCCTTAACCTACTGAAGGTTCACTTTTTTTTGTTGTTTTGTTTTGTTTTTCTTTTTGTTCCCTTATAGATTTCCACCGCACGTACTTTTCCATGCTAACCTATTAGCCGTCTATCTCACTATTAGGGGGCGTTCCCCGCCAGGTTGAAGAAGGTGTTGATTGTTGGCGCCCCAGTGTGGTTTCGGGTGCCCTACAACCTGCTCAGTCTGCTGCTGAAGGAGAAACTTCGGGAGCGGGTATGTGACTGCCGGGAAAAAAAATTTTTGTAGACCGCTTCGTTACATCTATCGGACTACAATTGTTCCTTGACACAAAATAAAGCTGGAAACAGCTGCTCTAAAGAACTTATTGGTCTAATCAAAAGTAGATGGTGACAAAAGGAAGCCACCATTTGAGGAAACACGGCACCAACATGTAAAAAATAATAATAATTAAAAAAAAATTGTGCTTTTGTACATTACAGTAATGCATGTAAACAATCTAAAATCTCTAATAAGACTTAATATTGAGGCACATTGAGTTCCTCCACATATTGACTCGGTTCACAAGCATATTACGTGCTTTATCTGACCATTAGCGTGGATTTTAAACATAGAAGGGCCAAAACATGCCTTGTGAAAATTAAACTGCACTAAAAAAAACGAGCCACCAGAGGTTGCTAGAACTGCACAAATGGAAATCAACCTGACTTTATTTGAAGATGTGCTTTAAAAAAAAAAAAAAAATTATATCGTGACATGACGACGACGATATATTGTGGCAGTTTAATATCGCGATATCACCATATTGCCATTATCGTTACATCCTCCTGTCTTCTTCACAGTGAGCACTTTAGTGTTTTTTTCAAACAAATACAAACGTCTTCTTAACAGAGGAACTTTTCTGTGAACAAATTTGTCTTTCTTAAACATTATTGTCATGCAACATGTCAGTTGTTTCATTTTATAAATTGACACCATTTTTTTGTGTAACATTGCAAAAGTAAATATATAAAATTACTTAAATATTAAATCAACAATATTTCTCAGAAATTGTGTGCTTCAAAAAGTCAAAACATAAAATATGTTTTAAAATGTTACAACTGAAGATATAATACACATTTTTCATAGAAACGTATGCAAAACAGTCACTTTCTGGACAGATAAAACACAAGTAAAAGTAAGTTGATGAGTCTTCTTCAGCTGAAAACGTCGGTCCATTTCCCCGACACTCTTATGAGGCGCTCCCCCTAGTGGCCTGCCAAGTAATTGCTCAATAAGTAATGAACAATGGAGCCGTTATAGTGGCTGTATATTAACTACAAATATCGTGATACTTGCGTAGGCGTATCGACAATCTATCGGGAGACAAAGTATCACGATTGATGGCGATATCGATATATCGTCACACTCCTTGTACCAACTTTCATCCTTCTCTGAAGCCTCGACTTAGCGTGACTTGTTCAAACGTACCTCCAGGTCCAGATGGTGAAGATGGCCGATTTGCGCCAGCACCTCCCCAGGGACTGCCTTCCCCAGCACCTGGGCGGCTTGCTTCCCCTGGACGCCTTCAGCTGGAACCAGCAGCTCCTGGCGGGCCAGAACGGCCGCGTGGACCCCGTGGACGAGCTGGTGGGAATCCCCCTGGAGGAAACCTCCGTTCACGTCCCGGGACCCGAAGCCATGCGGCCGCAGGAGCTGCTGACGCACCTCGGCAAGCTTCAGCGCTCCGGCATCCACCTGGAGTACGAGGAGCACCGGAAACAAGCGCCGCCCGGAACTTTCCATTGTGCACAGTGAGCGCGTTCAAATATTGATCAGTCGCGTTATTGTTCGAAGGAAGCCTTGATGGTGATTATTTGTTCTCGTTTACAGAGCGGTCTACAATCTGGAGAGGAATCGATATGGAGACGTTCTGTGTCTTGATCAAACAAGAGTCCGCCTGAAACCCCGAAGGAACGAGGTTTGGCACTCGCCGACGGGCTCAACAGTTGTCTTTTAAAGTGCTTAATTGAGAAAAATGTCCCAACAGAGGTCCGACTACATCAACGCCAGCTTCATGGATGGCTACAAACAGAAGAACGCATATATCGGTACTCAAGGTATGGCGGCAGCAGTTCACTTCGCTCCCTTTTTACTGGATTTTGACTCATTTTGTAAGGCCCACACAATATTGTGTTCTATTGCTATAAAAACGCGGAACCTACCAAAAGAAAGATTAATCTCTTCATCTGGAAAAAAAGCACTTTTCTATCTGTTTCCGTTTCGCAGCAATTAGCATTAGAATCTAGCTAAGTTTCATCATTATTCACAAATCTGTTTAAAACGGTCTGGAAGAGGCTTTTGCCACATGGCCCTGGTTGATCTCTTATACTCTGCTGCCACCTGCTGGCCGTTTCTGTAATAACTACTATTACTTCAAGCCTTCTCTTCAGTTCAGAGGCTGCATCAAAGTCTTCTGTATGCTCTAGCATAAAGAAAAACATATAAATACGTCTTTGGGAGCATGGTAATATTTAAAATAAAACATATTTACACGTTTTGGGGAGCAAATGAGTTAACGTTTCACTCCATCTTAGGTATCACTGCCAATATTGTTATCTTTTTACAAGGGTTGGGCGATTATGGCCAAATTTTTATTTATTTATTTTTTTCTGTTGTTCAGGACGATTACGATTTTAATCTAATAAACCCTACAAACATTTATTTAAAGATTTCATTTATTCAAAAATAATTCCTGTGCAAAATGTTAATACAATAACGTATGCTGATTCTCAATCAGTTTTAACATAAACCTAACTTTCATAGTTTGCGCATAAATGCCACAAATTAGTAGCAGTAAGTAGCTATTGTAAACGATTCACAATAACATTTGGATGTAACAGAACATAAAAACAGCTTTTAATAATCCAGAAGACAAAACTCAACTTCACACTTTAGCTAATTTTGACGATTAATCAAACTAATTTGATTTTTCCAGCCCTACTTTTTACGTATCTACAATTTTGTTATACGTTTTACAGAGTGAGGTCGTTTTCATTGAGTTCATGCAAATATGCCTCCAAATATTTCATATGAATTCATCGTATCCAGTTTTGTTTCGAGTTTGACTTATATAAACCCTGATAAAAACAAATGTTCAAGTAAAATAACGCTCATTACTACTTACATCATGTGTAGCCTAACCGTGCACGTCAGTTGCTATCATAGCTGCAAAACCACGAACTACTTTTATATTAAAAAAAATAATAATACACGTGTACCAATCATTGACCTGTGCACTAATTAATTAGCGTTTAGAAGTCATGTGCTCCATCCAATTGATATTATTGCCTGTGTCACACCTGTAGGTCCGCTGGAAAAGACCTACGGTGACTTTTGGAGAATGGTTTGGGAACAAAATGTGCTTGTTGTCGTCATGACAACCAGGTAATTTTTTTTATTTGAACATTTCTGGGAAGTTTTGGTTGGACCTCTTCTGGGTTGTAAAAGTTGTGGGATGCTACTTAAAATATATGAAGTTGTGCTGGGGGAAAAAAAAAAAAAGTCAACTAAGTCGGCGATATATCGCGATACTACATCGCGCGATTCTCGAATCGATTCAATAAAAATAAAATCTATATATATATATATATATATATATATATTTTTTTTTTTTTTTTTTTTTTTTTTTTTTTTGTGTGTGTGTGTGTGTGAATCGATTTTTAAACTTCCATTTTTAATGGGAAAATATTCAACAAAACGTCTGACTTCGGGTTAGGATTCACACCTTGAGCATGGAAGAATGTTATATGAACGGAACATTAAGCCTTAATATTTTATTTTAATGCTGTTCAAACATGAAACAGATTACAACCTCTATAAGACTGAAATTTCAGATAAATAAATAATACATTTTCATATCAATCTTACACTCTACAAGCTTACTGATTAGTATTTTCTAAATTTGAATGGAAAAAAATCGCAACAATCGACTTATAAATTCGTATCGGGATTAATCGGTATCGAATCGAATCGTGATGCGAATCGAATCGTCAGGTACTAGGCAATTCACACCCCTACTAATTAAAGTGTTTTAGTCATTAATGGTCAAATAAAAAGGCGATTGTAAAGATATTTTGGGGCAACTTGTTACAAAGTGTAGCTTTAAGTGGAAATAGCTACAGCGCTAAAGCTAATCATGATGGCTAACCGTTTAGCATATACTAATAATATGCTTGTCTACTCATGAAATAATGTTGAAGCATCATCTGTGACTTTTAGACACTGTTACATATGTAATGTAGATATAATGATGTATGTGTGAATTAGTTTGTTTTTTTTTTACCTTAAGTGGTAATCGCTAGTATGCTAATCGCGATTGCTAACCGTTTAGCATATGCTAATAATACCTTTGTTTACTCATGAAATAATGTTGAAGCATCATCTGTAAGTGACTTTTAGACACGATTACATATTTAATGTAGATATAATGATGTATGGGTGAATTAAATAGTTGTTTTTTTGTTTTTACCTTAAGTGGTAATCGCTAGCATGCTAATCGTGATTGCTAACCGTTTAGCATATGCTAATAATACCCTTGTTTACTCATGAAATAATGTTGAAGCATCATCTGTAAGTGACTTTTAGACACGATTACATATTTAATGTAGATATAATGTGTGAATTAAATAGTAGTTGTTTATTGTTTACCTTAAATGGTAATTGCTACTATGCTAATCGCGATTGCTAACCGTTTAGCATAGGTCAATAATACCCTTGTTTACTCATGAAATAATGTTGAAGCATCATCTGTGACTTTTAGACACGATTACATATTTAATGTAGATATAATGTGTGAATGAAATAGTAGTTTTTTGTTTACCTTAAGTGGCAATCGTCAGCACGCTAATGCTAATCGCGATTGCAAACAGTTGAGCATAGGCTAATTATGTTGGTGTTTAATAATGCACATATATAGAAGATGTTACGAGTACTTATACCCACTCAAATCAATTCAATTTAGGTCCAACCTTAGTGGATCAACAACAACAACAAAAAATTGGTGAAATAATCGATAGGATAATCGATTTTAAAAAATATTTGATAATGACAGCAATAATAATGACGTTGGTCATGGTTGCAGGACAGAGGAGGGCAGTCGAAGGAAGTGTGGCCAGTACTGGCCTCTGGACCAAGGGGGGCAGGAGGTCTACGGCCACATAGCAGTGGTGAATCAAAGGGTGGACCACCACACCCACTACAACCACACCACCCTCGAGCTGCACAACACCGAGGTAAGGGCCGCAGCACCGTCTTCAACATCTTGAATCGTGCCAACCGACGTTTGCAAACATTTGCCGCCGGTCTGCGAACAGACGTGCGAACAGAGGCAAGTGAGTCATTTCCAGTACCTCAGCTGGCCCGACTACGGCGTCCCCACCTCGGCGGTGACTCTCATCGACTTCCTGGCCGCTGTCAAGAGACAGCAGTGGAACATGATCAACGCTTTGGGACCTCGGTGGACGGGACACCCGCAGGGACCCCCCATGGTGGTTCACTGTAGCGCGGGAATCGGAAGGACGGGTGAGGAAGCTCGGATCGGACGCAGAACGTAACTTACCAAAACAGTAAACGGGGATAGGGACAATAAAAAGATGAAAAGAAAAAAATGCTAGCAAATTTGAAGGGTTTTGTGCTCACGTGAATGAAATAAAACGCTTTGGTGCCATCTTGTGGCATCTATAGTTAATTATCAAGCTTTTTTTCTGGGGTGTCAATTACAGGTTTTTGCTGTTGGTGAATGGTGTAACATTGAACTGTGTTGGCCCATTTTAGAAGTGCAAATTTGAAATGCTATAAGAAGACAAAACATGAACGTAGCCAACCAAAATCTGAAGAATATTTTGGCAGGACCGGCTCGAGGTCAATAAGTGAAAAAGTGGGGTAATCGAAGATGTAAGAGGAGATTGTTTTTCAGAGTAGTACATAATAAAAGATTATTATTTTTTTTTTGGCAAAAAGCTTTTTAAAACTAGCAAATTAGAATTCGTATTTTGATTCTCGCAAGGGTTAAAGAACTAAAAACATCATTAAAAAATATTTATAATCAACAAACTATCGGCCGATTAATCGTTTATCGGAATTTTATTATAAATATCAGAATCGGCTTCTGTAAGGCCCTCGTTATGACGCCACAGAGTTGATGTTATTTGTTACTGGATTGAGTTGACTGCCACTTTAGGCTGCATTCCCACTGATCTGAATATATGACTGGATAGCAGATATGCCAAGAGTTTTGAGGCCGCCATATTGCTCCTCCCAAGAAACGTTTCTCGGCACACGGTCCTATACATTTACAGTATCGAAATTTGAGAACATATGAGACAGTACTTAGTAGGAACAGCATGATTTATGTTTTAAATGTATTAAAGATAAAGAAGAGGACTTCAGACATTTTACAACTTAAATACGTGTATGAATTACATGCTTAATGTTTACAGGGGGAAACTTTATTTTTTTTATTTATTTTTTTTTTTTTTTAAATTAAAGAATTAACTAATTCAACAAAAGATGCCTCTCCCAAATCTAATTTTGGGGTCTAAGGAACTGAGCGATTAACTCATTTGCTCCCAATAACGGATAAATAGTTTTTTTTTTTGTTCTAAGTGTCCCAAAGACGTATTTATACGTTGTTTTTTGGGGGGGGGTTTTTATGCTAGAGCATACAGAAGGCTTTGATGGAGCCTCTCAACTGCAAAGAACGGTTGCAGAAATGGTAGTTATTACACAAATGGCCAGCAGGTGGCAGCAGAGTATAAGAGATCAACCAGAGCCATGTAGAAAAAAAAAAGCTCAATTACTTACAATTTTAAATAGATTTGTGAAAACTGATGAAACTTAGCTCTCTTCTAATGCTAATTGCTGCAAAACGGAAACGGATAGAAACATACTTTTTTTTTTTCCTGATGAAAGAAGAGACTTTAATCTTTCTTTTGGTAGGTTCCATGCTTTTATAGCAATTTAACACAATATTCTGTGGGCCTTGCAAAATCAGTCAAAATCCAGTAAAACAGCCGGGAGCGAACGGGATTGCAAAATGTGAAAATGGCGGCGAGTGAATGAGTTAGAAGAAGGGGGTCTTCAAAGCAACACATACGTCCACTTATTTATTTTTTAACGTGTTTAAAAAATAGTGACCACCCCGGCACAAACCACCCACCCCGCCTCCGGCCTTTTTCTAACTGCGTACGAGCTGTATATGTCTCATCTGAACGTATAGTTTATTTTATCCAGTAGTCTGCTCGCGAGATGGGAGGAGCAAGATGGCCGCCCTGTCACTTCAATGGCTTTCACAGGCGTGTATGGGCTTTAGAGCGCTTGTATCTCAAATTATTGATATTGAAAAATTGCACCTGAAGTGTGCTCAAAGTTCAGACCCAAGATTGGAAACCAGAATCTCACAACTGCCAGAAACGAGTTGACAAATGGCCAACGTTTTTTCTCATTTTGTATTTGCAGGTACCTTCTGTGCCTTGGACATCTGTCTGTCGCAGCTCCAAGACGTGGGCTCGCTCAACGTGTGCCAGACGGTGCGACGCATGAGAACGCAGAGGGCCTTCAGTATCCAGACCCCGGACCAGTACTACTTCTGCTACAACGCCATTTTGGAGCACGCCCAAAGGCAAGGCCTGCTCCCGGCCAATCAGTGAGCTCCGCTTCATTCCGCAACACCCTTCCCGTCGCCCTCCATAATACAAAATTCTGCCGTCGGCCCCAAGACGCACGTCTTGGCAAACAAATGCTGCCCTTTGCTTTCCTGGGACCGTTCGTCAGCATGTGACATTGTGCGTGTGCGTGTGTGTGAAGTCCAGCAAACAGGTGGTGAGCGGTTTTATGGTCTCGATGCATGGCAGCCCAAGCAGTAAATAGGAAGAGAAAAAAAAAGTAAACCTCAGCTGTTTTATTTTTTGCTCATTTCGATAAACGCCACTATTAAATATCATTTTGAACTAACTACACAATCCACCCCCACTTAGCTCCTCCCCTAGTTACAAAGATGTCAGTCTCCGTCGAGATGTATCACTTCAACATACTTCTTTGACAGTGATTACTACTTTCCTATTAAGCTTTGGCAACTTCTTGTAGTCTCTTCGGACATTACAGAAAGAGCACAAAACTATGCAGAGACGCTCGTAGGTCAATTTTCAGAAAATAGGTTTAAAAAAAAAAACGTGACGCACAAATAGTTTTTTTTTTTTTAACTCATTCAAACCCAAAAACGTATAAAAACGTTTTTTATATGTTGTCCTTCATTCCCAAAAACGTATTTACATGTTTTTTTATGCTCGAGCACACAGAAGGCTTCGATACAGCTTCTGACAAGAAGATGACACTTAAAGCAATGGTAGTTACTACAAAAAAGGGCCAGCAGGTGGCAGCAGAGTATGCAATCTTTCAGGGCTTTCAACAGGTTTGTGAATAATAACGAAACGTGGCGATATTCTAATGCTAATTGCTGCAAAACCGAAACAGATACAAATATACTTTTTTTTTTTTTTTTTTTCTGATGAAAGAAGAATCTCTAATCGTTCCATGTTTTTACAGCAATAGAACAGAATATTCTGTGGACCATGTAAAATCAGTCAACATCCACTAAAACAGCTGGGAGCAAAGGGGATCGCGACAGTGACAATTGCTGGGAGTGAATGAGTTAAATACACCCCCAAATGGAGGGTGAAATATTCCTTTAAAATTGATGCACAATTTTTCTAAAGGGGAGTAAACATGGCCGCCAAGTAGCTTTTTTTTTTTTTTTTTTTTTTAAACACGTCCGCAGGTCCAAGTCACTATTGAGCAGTTGTTTTTAGCACAAGTTGGTAGTAGCTGGTACGAGTGAGCGGCCGAAGACCGCGCGTGCTACATGGGCACAATAAAGACAACACTCGACCGCCAATTCACTCCACTCGCACATTTCCATCCAAATCCACACAAAGCGCGGGAGAACATGCAAACTCCACACGGGAAGGTTCAAGGCGGCAATCGAACCCGTGCTCGCTCTCAAAAAGAGATTCCGCAGGAAAAGCTCTGTTCGTTCATCAGATGAGACCTCATGAGTGGTGCAATATTTTCCCCATACACAATTATTAGGACCACACTGAAAAGAAAACAATTAATGTTGTGAGGATTTACACAATCAGAATTTTGGAGCTGAGCAGTGATTAACTCATTTGCTCCCAATGTGTAAATACGTTTTTTTAATGTTGTGTCCCAAAGACGTATTTATACGTCTTTTTTGTTTTGTTTTTTATGCTAGAGCATACAGAAGGCTTTGATGCAGCCCCTCAACTGCAAAGAACGGTTGCAGAAATGGTAGTTATTACACAAACGGCCAGCAGGTGGCAGCAGAGCAAAGGAGATCAACCAGGGCCATCTAGAAAAAAAAGCTCAATTACTTACAATTTAAAAATAATTTGTGAGAACAGATGAAACTTAGCTCTCTTCTAATGCTAATTGCTGCAAAACGTAAACGGATAGAAACATACTTTTTTCCCTGATGAAAGAAGAGACTTTAATCTTTCTTTTTGTAGGTTCCATGCTTTTATAGCAATTGAACACAATATTCTGTGGGCCTTGAAAAATCAGTCAAAATCCAATAAAACAGCCGGGAGCGAACGGGATTGCGAAATGTGAAAATGGCGGCGAGTGAATGAGTTAAAAAAAAAAAAAAAAAAAAACCTCCCACTATTAGAGGGGAATGTGACCAGCCCAGCCCACAAATGGCCAAAATTTGTATACAATTAGTTGACGTCCGTTGAAATGCATTGGGGATCAAATAAAATTAGTTTTTTTGTTCTGTTTTGCAACATCAGTGTGGCCCTAATTCCGTCACGTCCGCACACACGTCATGTCTTAGCACTTTTCACGAAGAGCCCCAATATTGTTGGAAATGTCAGCCGTGATGTTATGTAGAGATAATATAAATATGAACCATTTATTGACCTCAAGGGTCTCCACAATGCACACGTGTGCCTACCTTAAGTCCCAAGTGACGCGTGAGACCTATTTTGAAATGTGTGAGCGTGTGTTCCAGACTGTGGTTGTTAAATGTGTGCTTTCATCATGGCCACATTGTTTTAAAGTATATATGTATGTACAATATCAGAGTATACTGTATTACTGTATGTCGGTCATGCACCATGTCGGGTCAAGAGATGCGTTGTTTTTTTGTTTGTTTTTTAACTACAGAATTCATATTGAATTTACTTGTAGTGAAGCATTTTTTTTGTTTTACATCAGCCATCTTTTTGTTTGTTTTTTCCCCCTTTTAAAGCCAAATTGTGGCCTATTTTTATTTTTCTATGCTATTCAACAGCTGTTTTCATACAGGATATATAGTACAGTTATCTACATTAATTTTATATTGGTTTTGTTATAACCTATTACTGTACTTTATCATTTTTTTTGTGAATACTGAATCAAGCTATACTGTAATAAATACAAACCATGTCAATGTGTTTTGTTTGTTCATTTTTTTTTTAAGTATAACAGCTTTTTTATTCTCAGTTGTGTGCCGTTTTCATTTCAGTTTTGTTCTTTTATTTTATATATATATATATATATATATATATATATATATATATATATATATAGTATTAATTTTAAGGCTTTTTTTCAGGAGCTTTGTCTGAATTTTGTCAAGAAAGTTTTGATTTCCAGGAGAAATATTCCTTTGTTTTAAGGGCAATATTTACAAAAAAAAGATGTAATTTATGAAAAACTTGCTAAATGTGATGATAAACGACAATCTAAGGTAATCAGCATAATTATATTTTGAAATCAAAGGTGTACGTTTAAATGTCTAAAAATCCCATATTATGGGATAATAATCACAAATTCTTGCCCACAAATGACAACAAAATCCGATGAGTGATATAAAACGAAAAAACAAACAGATGTATTTTAGCGGGTGATCCTTTTTTGTTTTGTTTATAAACTATATTCAAAAGTACACAAAGTATACAAAAATGTTGTGTACATTAAAAGAGTTAATAAGTAGTACAAATAATGATCGTTTTTTAAGACTTTTTGTTCGGTGAGCTACTAATCAATTTTATATAAGTACTTCGTCATAAATAGATGTATTACAAATCCTTTGATCATTACAATTTTGGACAGACAATAATTGCCATTGGTTTCCATTTAAATTTAATCCGGAAGCTTTGGAGAAATTTTCGCGGGTGCTCTTCAAACTAGTGATGCGCAATGTGACGCTCGCCAATGCTAACACGGGGGGGTTGTGGGGGGGTGCTGGCTCTCTTAGGGGGCGTGCCCGAACTATTTTGTTCCAAACACGAATAACGTAAGGAGTACGGAGTCTCTTCTTCTTAAAAATACCTGCTGGGTATGTAACCCCGAACTGAAGTCAACCATTTTAAAAACACACAAGTGCACTTTGCATGGCTTCTTATGATGAATGCGTGGAACGGCGTTTGGAGCGTTTGTGTTGGGCAGACGATCGCATGCTTGGGTGCTTTTTTGTGTGTGCGTGCATAAACGTAACGTATAGTGTATTCCTACTGTATAGCACCGTAATGGCGTTTCTTGTTTTGTTTTATAATAACAGCTAAACACAACGCGAGGCGTCTTGCTCTGTTTTGATGGTCAACCGAGCATGTTTGCAAATGGGAGGAGGGGACGTGTCGTGTGTGTCGAGGGGAGGACGTGTTGTTGTGTGTTGTGTCTCGACATTTTTGACGATATAGAATGAGAGCAAATGACAAAAAAAAAAAAATTGCTTGTTGTTTTGAATGCGCTCTGACGTCGTGTAGCCGCCATATGACTTTAGCATTGTTCAGTCAGGGAGCCCCTTTTGTTCGGCGCTTCGACTGAACACCGTTTAACAACAAACGGCGACATGTTACACGCACAAAACGGCTACTAGATGTCTATTTTCCTCGACAGGGCGTGTATCTTTTCGGACTAATGCACATTTGTCGGGTGTTCCGTACTTATATTTGTGGAGAGCCTTATAAAAAAAAAAGAAAAAAAAAAAGGCAGAAGCCGAGGACAGGAGGAGGAATCCCGGGCTGGTGTTTAAAGCTCCGCCTATCGTGGGCGATGCTTTACCGGCGAGCGAGCGACATGATTGGCTGAGGCTTTTCCCAAAAGGGGGCGGGGTATAACCCGGAAAAGGTTGACCAAAAAGCGAGTGTCAAACGAAAAATTCCATCAAGTGTTTTGTCCAGGCACTTTCGGCACGAGATTGGTTTCTTTCGTAATATTTATTACAATTTTATATAAGATAGTGGTTTCTTGTAAAAATGTTTTTTTTTTTCATCACAAAATTACAGTTATCCTCGTACAATGTTGTTTTTTCCCCGACACTACACTACAACTTCATTGCTTTCTGACTTTTATTATTTTACCATGACAATGTTTTTCTGATGGAAATTAATAATTCTTTGGTTGACTAAACTTATGACTTATAATAAATACTTTTTTTTTAAATCATGAAAAACAACTTTTGGTAAAAACTGTCATTTTTAATTTTTGTGTGTGTGTTTTTTTTAACCTCCCTTCATAAGTCTTTTGTAGTATCATAAAATCAAATTTACATTATTCCATGTAAAGTGCCTGAGTGTCTAGAAAAGCGCTATATAAAAATGATGCATTATTATTATTATTATTAATACATGATTAGCCCATAATATGCGATTTTTAGACATTTAAACGTACACCTTTGATTTCAAAATGTTATAATTATGCAGTGATTACCTTAGATTGTCGTTTATCATCACATTTAGCAAGTTTTTCATAAATTACATATTTTTTGTAAATATTGCCATTAAAACAAAGGAATAGTTCTCCTGGAAATTAAGACTTTCTTCACAAAATTCAGACAAAACTCCTGAAAAAAAACACTTAAAAATTAATACTGTATATGCTGTCAAACAATTGACAGCAAACTATTTTGTTTTGAAGCTCCTCGCCTCAGCCGTTGTCGCGCTCTCAGTCAAGGAAGCGCTCCATCATCGATTGACAGCTCCATCAACCAATCCCAAGGAGCCACCCCGCCCCTGCGCGTCGACCTCTCTCCGAATTATCCAACGGTAACCCACCAGGGGGGCGTGGTTACCCCCAACCCGCACGCCCCCGCCCACAAGCTAACCTAACGGAGATTGTTTTCCCCTGTCGGGATAGATTTTTTTTTCTCCCCCCACTTTGCAGCTCCACATCTCTTGTTTTTGTTTTTATTTTACAATACATACCGCCGAATAAGTCGCTGTTTGACACACCTGTCTCTTCGGACTGCACCCCGGCTGGAGGCATCGCGGTTAAACCCCGCCGAACGGATTACCGTATAACCGTCGGTGAACTTAAAGAGAGGGGTGAGTTCAGGTTGGAAATTCATTCAACGAGCTAACGCGGCTAGCCTCGAAGCTCCCCGCCAGTCTGCCGAGGGGGAAAAAAAAACATGCTAAACGCACAAATGACGACTATTGTGATTCAAACTGAAAATTATCTCTCGAATGGATCGCGAGTCGATGCTTTAACAACGTTATTAGAAAGCAGCATGTGTCCCCCCCGCTCGGACGTCCCTCGGAGTCGGGGCTCCTCATGTTGTTTACATTAGCTAGCAGCTAACACAGCGAAACACTCCTCCTCACCCCCGCTACAAATCAAGTTACGGAGTAAAATAGACGCGAATAAACAACCCACCCGCAAATGAACCGGCGAGTCGGTGACTTTTTTTTTTTTTTTTCGTGTGTTTGTGTCGCGCTTACCTACGTCGACGTGGAACGCCTCGGCGGGGGTCCCTCCTGCCGCGCATGCTCCACCAAATGGCGGCCACGTATGGAACTCGAGCTCGGTGCTTGGGAGGCAAGGCCTCGCGTACGTAAAATGGGGGGTGGAGCGGGGAGCAACCGCGAGGGGCTCAATGCTTCCCGTACACCTCACAAGTAAAACTGTCATTTTTAAAATCAAATTGTTTTGGTGAATTTAACGCCATTTTGTTGACAATTCTGCCTCTTCCACGAAGCGACGGTTTGCGGTCGAGCGACACCAGGCTAAGCTAGTTTAGCTGTAGCTCACATGCTCCTCCCAAGTTGATTGTTAACGTGTCGGGGCATGCGTGTCTTGTAAATGAAGTTGTATATTTACGATTAAAACCACTTAATTAGGGGTCTTATTTTCGTGCGGAGTCGCAGTAGTATGGGGAAGTTGTGACTTGCTGAGCGACTCCCACACGTTTGTTGCTTCGGTGACGTAGCCGATCGGTAGCCGTGATTGGCTGCGGCCATTGTACGCTTTTACTCAACCTTGGTTACAAAAAGGAGACAGAAAAGTTTTTCAAATGTCGTCTTGTGGGAGGTAAAACAGTTAAACACCGCTTCCACTGCCTTTGGTCCCGTTCCATTCATTGTTTGCCACGCTCCTGGAACGTCACAAGATGGGATTTAGCTTCAAGTGGTGTCAAAAGTACTTAGAAGCAAGCTTGCGTAAAAATAGCAAAAGAACGTAGACGTACTCAATCAACCCGTTCATTTAAATGTAAAAAGCGACAAAATTATCTGGAGATAAAAATATCCTGCTACATGGAACAGCAACAACTTTTAAGTACCCCAAAACGAGATTACACTTTCCATCATGTTACATTGTGAGTTTGACAAAAGAAAGTAGTAGCTTTTTGTAGTAGCATAGTTTTATTTTAAATTCATAATGAGTTGTCAGAATCGACTGATACTCAAAATGAAGTGACTCGGGACTTGGCTACAACCCCCCCGCCAAAAAAAAACCTTATGAATGGGACATCTCTAAATATAACAATTTTATGTTGTCATAAGCAGACACCATGCAAAATTAATATTTTCCCCAGCTGTACTTAATTTCCTTTAGAGACAAGCCAACCATTCATTTTGTGAATTAATGTGAGTCGAGTGATGTGCATTTTAGCCAATATGTGCCTTGCCCAAAGTCACCCGTTACCTTAAGGAGAACACGCGTCATAGAACATTAATGCATGTTCTGTCATATTGTTTTGTCACCTAGGAAGAACACCAATTAAACTTGAAGCACAGTAGCTCAAATGAAGTTGTCATTGAAGTTTGTAAGTGCTTCTTTGCCCCAAACTACCACACCTTCTTCATCTTCTTGCCTTTTAAGGTTTTGCACGTGCGTTTCTCTGGTATGTTTTGACTCCATCGTGCAGCTACAAGTGAAGAGTTTCAAAGGAAAAGCTCAAAAGCAACTCGGCTCATCTCCGGCTGACTGTCGTCATGTGTGGAGACAACCTTTTTTGCTCATGGTTTCTCCTCATGTCCCCCCGCAGGTCTCTCAGCTGCGTCGAGTATGAGTTCATGATGAAGCGGCGACTGGAGGATCAGGAAACGGTTTTTGCGTCCCAGCAGCGGCGCCTCCCCGGCAACGCCGAGACCTTCCAGCACCGCGTCCTGGCCCCGGCACCGGTGCCGCCGGCGGTGTACGAGGCCGTGGCCGACAACATGCAGCCCACTTCAGGTGTCCAGTACTCGGTCCCGCAGGGATACCAGGTATGCAAAAACTCTGTCAAAGAAAGTGGATATTTTGTAGCTGAACCTCTGTAAAATTGTGACATAAACTAAAAGCTTTATTAAAACCCTGTGCAATGTTTTAACATTTTAACGTTGCACAGGTGTAAAAACACAATAAAGCAACCATTTTTAGGAAGTTGGAAATATTATTTGGGAATGAACGGGAATTTAGGATTTTACAAAATTAATGGTTGCTCTTAAATGGGGCTCCAAATATAGTTGGAAAAAATATATTTAATTTTAAATTTCATTCAAGCACAGTGGTGCCATGACTTCTGAGTTTTTTGAGTTACAAACTGTCACACGAGTTTTTAAAATGTACTTTTCCCTTTTGGGAGCTTAAATTTGAGTTATGGAGAGCAAGCTTCCGATACACCGATACCGCCACTTTGTGGGCAAGGAGAGCGATATATCTTATATGGATGTCTTTTTTTTTTTTTTTTTTTTTTTTTTCAGCAAGCCAAAATGAATGTAATTATGCTTTAATGTGATACATTTTCTTTAATTAAATTAATTACTATGGAGAATGTCCAATCTGGAGTATTTCCCAAATTCCCCCGCCTAACTTGAATTTCCTATAAACATTTACCACACACAGAAAAAAGTCCATTCCGAGCCAATTGAAAGGCAACCACGGAATCATTCATGCTGATCATTGCAGAAAACATGGCACCCTTTTATAATTTGCAAAAGCAGTGATTATTCATGAATTCATTTTATGAACCATTTTGGATAAAATATATTAAGCGCAAAATACAATAAGATGGTAATATGAGCTGTCATTTCATTTCATTTTATTTGAAAGGGACAATGCACATGAATGAAAACCACAAATTGTTAATATGCCAGATTCTAGCAGCAGTTGCTAATTTGCACCTGTAGTCCCCTAATCTCAATGGGGATGTTCACTTTCTACATCCACTTTTGTCGCATAGATGTGTTCAATTTACCACAAGCTGCCAAATAAGTTTGAAATCATATCTCTTATTTGATGAATGAGGCTCATCGAACCTACACGCTGTCGCAAACAACACTGTTCTACTTCTGTTGTAGAAACGACGTTCGCTTTATCACTCCAAGATATGCTCGTTTCCTATGAGGACGGGCCAAATCACACGTGTGGTTGTTTTTCCCGCAGGTTCCCACGGTGGCTCAGAACAGCGGTGGCGGCCACGTGCACGCACCCAGCCCGGCCGTCCACGGAGGGTCCCACCACCACAGCCCCGCCGCCGTCCAGTCCCACGGGCCCCCCGTGATGCCGGCGCACAGCCACGCGGCTGCGCCTCAGGCCTCGGCGCAGGGCCAGCAGCAGTTTCAGCGGCTCAAGGTATTCATTTTTTATTTTTTTATTTTTACACAGTGAAAATAATGAAGGCAAGAACGAACATTGCCCTTTCATTTCCTTCATTTTTGTCTCCCATAGGTGGAGGATGCGTTGTCGTACTTGGACCAAGTCAAGTTGCAATTTGGCAACCAGCCTCAGGTTTACAACGACTTCCTGGACATCATGAAAGAGTTCAAGTCTCAAAGGTGAGCACGCGTTTCACAGCAGTTTGGCAAACATTCTCTACGTCACCTTTATGATGATAATATCCCGAAAATGGACCTCGTCTGTGCTTGCGCCGGCAGCATCGACACCCCCGGCGTCATCAGCCGGGTGTCGCAGCTCTTCAAAGGACACCCCGACCTCATCATGGGCTTCAACACCTTCCTGCCGCCCGGCTACAAGATCGAGGTGCAGACCAACGACCTGGTCAACGTGACGACGCCCGGCCAGATCCACCACATCACCCCGCACGGCATTTCGGTGCAGAACATCCCCATCACGGGTGCGCCCGGCACGCAGCACTCTGCCCAGGCGCCACCCGCCGCCGCCGCCGCCGCCACCACCAGCGCGCCGGCCCTCCTCACGCAGCCCGTCCCAGCCAAGATGAGCAAAGTGAGTTGTTATTAAGGGATGAAACAATTCATTGGATAACTCAAATAATTTGATGACACGAGGTTTCTGCGGGCCGTTAAAAAACATGAAAAGGCATTAAATGGATTTTGCGGAAAGGCAGACTCATCTGCCAAGGTCATACTGTTGTAGATTCGTGTACAAGAAGTAAAAGGCTCATAAATAAAGCAAAAACACGTTAAACTCGCTAAACAATTATTTTCCACAACAACCCTCAACATGTGATGTCATTTTCAGTCGACGCCAAGTGGCAAAAAGACATTTTGACGGTGTTAATTGTACATAGAAAAGTAATGATGTTATCAGATTCGCGATAGACAAAATATTATGTTTTGCTGCTGAAAATTGCAAAATTAGTCAAGTATCCCTTTAATAATAACATAACAAACATTATTAAAGGTTATTTTAGTACCCAAGAATGACCCTCACACTTTTAAAAAGTTTGGTGAGCCCTGGTTTAGTTAACGTATCATCAGTTATTAATTGAAAAACTCCAATTGGCTGTTTGTGCTTTTTATGAAGCATCCTAGTATATCACAAGATGGCGCAAAAGCACAGTTTAATAGGAATGTAGTTACTTTTTTAAAGTAGTCTTACTTTTTGTCCTTTCTAATAAAAAAAGTAGTTTTGCGTTACTTTCTATTGCATTATTTGGCAAAATTAAGCTCTTCTGATCACTACTTAACTCTCAACTCAACTTTATTTAAAAAGCACTTTGAAACAAGCATTGCTTTATAACAAAGTGCATGGAACAGAAATCGGTCATGTGAAGAATTAGATAAGCAAAACAAGAGCGAAACATTGTAAGTAAGTATACAAGTAAATACAATTTACATCAGTAGATTAATAATAAGTATGTGAGTCGATAGATAGATAGATAGAGAGAGAGACAAAACAAAAAACAAATAAGAAAAATAAAAAAAATAAAAAATAAAAGAAAGATGCCAAAACATGTCCATTCTAGTTGATTTGGTCTTGTTTCAAAATCATTTAACCAATAGGAATAATCTGTGACAAGGCCCTAATTGTTGTCAACGCAAACCTTTTCTTAAATGTTCAGGCAGCGTTGAACGTAGCCTTTTTTGGCGTCTAGAAATCCTTCGCCCTCGAGGATGTGTGACCAACATGGGGAGGGAGGGTGGATGAAAGCCACCTCGCACAAAGACCAAACGTCGCTTGGCCGTTGACATTCTGTTCTTTTATTTATTTATTTATTGTTTTGTTTTTTTATGAATTACTGTCACTTACTGTCCTCGATATTTGTGTGTCTGTATAACTTCGCACGTGCATCCGAGGCGCCGAAAAGATGCGATGCGCTGGAAAACATTCCTAATTGTGCCTCGTGGCAGCCTCCCCAGGCGCCGACGCCGGGCAGCCAGAGCAACCCGTCCATCCCGGCGTACGGCGCGCCGCGCTCGCCGCCCGTGCCGCTGCACCCGCCGCTCGGCGGGGTGCCCGCCGCCGGCCTGCCGGCGCAGAACAACCAGCCGGTGGAGTTCAACCACGCCATCAACTACGTCAACAAGATCAAGAACCGCTTCCAGGGTCAGCCCAACATCTACAAAGCCTTCTTGGAGATCCTGCACACGTACCAGGTCAGCAAAAGGGGGGGAACTCACCGTAAGGGTAACGTGGAAATTCCGTTTTGCTGAAACACACGTTGTGCCTTAATACGTGATGCAGAAGGAGCAACGGAACGCAAAGGAGGCCGGAGGGAACTACACCCCGGCCCTGACGGAGCAAGAGGTCTACGCGCAGGTTGCCCGGCTCTTCAAGAACCAAGAGGACCTGCTCTCCGAGTTTGGACAGTTCCTTCCAGACGCCAACAGTTCAGTGGTGAGCGACACTTGAATTTGTTCTGTGCCAATTGCAACTCACTTTTCACAGTCTCACTATATCACAGATGTTTAATTCATACATATTTCATTTTATATGGCTGATTTTTCACCATTGTGTGGTGATCATTTTTCTACACAGTAATGTTACTGGCTGCAGGCTCTTTTAACAATTGACAACTCCAAACATCCTGGCATTTCTGGTACAAGCGTTTATTTAAAAAAAAAAAAAAAAAATCAAAATAAGAACAAATATTAACCAAAGGTGTGTTTCAGTAATAGGTGTAAATTTGTGGAATAATTTTGGAATTAACCTAAAATGGTGTGAATCACTGGTTTATTTCAAAAGGATGTATAAAACACAAAGTACAACAACAATATTTAAATTAAATCAGATGTAAGTCAGGACAAATGTAGAAAATATTAAATTTGTGCTGATTTATATATCTGTAAAAATGTTAGCTTATCAACTAAATGCACAGTGCTGTTGGCATATCTATGCACATATAAGTGCAGCTGTTTATGTGGAAGGTTGTTTTTTTTTTTTTTAGTGTAGGACTCGATAAGTTATTTTTTTACTTCTTCCTACTACTCCCTCTTGAACATGTAAGCTGTGCTTAATGATGACCATGTATGTAAAAAATAATTTTCTTCTAAATCTGTTTAATTTTTAATTGCAGTATATCTGTTGCTGGTTTATATGTTCAATAAACAAAAAAAGACAAAAGAATAGTCATTAAGCGCCAGCCAGGAGGGAAGGGTGCATAACATTCGACATTCTGAAAATCCAATCTTGAGTTGACTCAAGGTGATCTTTTCGGATCGCTTTATAGAAATGTAATCATATTAAAAAAAATGTTATAAATGTGTTAATGTTGTCAACATAGGCTGTTGCGATCAGTTGTATAAACAGCGTAATTGTACGACTAAAGTGAAATTGGATCATTTACTGTGGCACAGCTGTTGAACTTGCAGCACAGTGGTCGGAAATCACAGAGCGACGCTAACGTAAAAAAAAAAAAATCCCAATCAAAGCCTTTCATTCATAAAAAGCTGGTCAATAGAATGGGAACAAAAGCAGGAAGGAGAAACCGAGTGATTGTGCAAAACGAGCGACACTTATTTGTTCTCAGTGATCCACTGACGATAGTGAACCTCCATTTATTACGCGGATACGTTCAACTCGAATCAGTCCACTCGCTCGCTAGCTTTTAAACGTTTCCATTCCGCTCAGATGTTGAGCAAGACGACAGCCGAGAAGGCCGAGTCGGTACGGAACGATCACGGCGGCACCGCCAAGAAGCTGCAGCTCAACAACAAGCAGAGGCCCAATCAGAACGGCTGCCAGATCCGCCGGCATCCGACTCCGGGAGCCACGCCCCCCATCAAGGTATGCAACACCTCCGCTTATTCTGCTCGGGGTCACCCGTGGGACGGTTTTGTCATTCAAGTGTGCCTCTTTTTGATTGTTGCTGAAACAGAAGAAGCCCAAGTTGCTGAATTTGAAAGATTCGTCGTCCATGGCCGAGGCAAGCAAGCACGGAGTCGGAACCGAGTCGCTGTTCTTTGAGAAGGTACCTTTCCATTTTCTTCCACCTTTTTTTTTTTTATACATTAATTGATATTTTTAAAATGCAAAAAAATAACATGCAAATGTGTTTCTCCCGGAAGGTGCGCAAAGCCTTGCGGAGTGCGGAGGCCTACGACAACTTCCTTCGATGTCTGGTCATCTTCAACCAGGAGGTGATCTCCCGGACTGAGCTGGTTCAGCTGGTGCTGCCCTTCTTAGGGTGAGTGCTCGACATTTTTTTTTTGATTCGTAGCGGTCACTTGACCGTTTTTTGTTTTTGTTTTTTGTTTTTGTTTTTTTTTTGTCTCTCACTTCAACCCTCCCGCCGTTCGCTCCAGGAAATTCCCGGAGCTGTTCACCTGGTTCAAAAACTTCCTGGGTTACCGTGAAATGTCCCACATCGAGGCGTACCCCAAGGAGCGGGCCACCGAGGGCATCGCCATGGAGATTGACTACGCGTCATGCAAAAGGCTCGGCTCCAGTTACAGGGCACTGCCCAAAAGCTACCAGCAGCCCAAATGCACTGGGAGAACGCCACTTTGTAAAGAGGTGAGCTGACAGCGGCAGTGGCACAGGTCAACAGCATTTTAGCTGTCGACTCCAGTCCATTAATAAGACTTTTAGTACAGGCGTGAACCTCTTAACCCCGTTACATGTTTTGGCTTCAGGTGCTAAATGACACCTGGGTGTCCTTGCCTTCCTGGTCCGAAGACTCCACCTTCGTCAGCTCCAAGAAGACGCAGTACGAGGAGCACATCTATAGGTGTGAAGACGAGCGCTTTGAGGTGAGTTATTACTTGTGAGGTGGGATCACGTAGCGCGTGAGGTCTAAACGCGACTAGAGCTGTCAAAAAGTAATCGATTATCAAAGTAATCGACAAATATTTTCAAAATGGAGTAATCGTTTGCAGCCATTTTTTAATTTAAAATGGTCCAACTCCTCTGATTTCAGCATATCAACAATAATTGTTCACTGATTTCTGTAGTGGAAGAAGGAAGACTGATTATCTTCTGTGTTTCATCAAAATAAGACATTTTCAAACATCTGTTTTTACTTTGGGAAACAATGACCAAACCGGTAACACAGTACAACATCAATCAACTTTTACTTTTTTTTTTTTCTTTTTTTTTTCTTTTCTTTTTTTTTTTTTTAAACTTTTTTACCGCCAAAAACGTTTAATAACGTTTAGTAAAGTCTCAATTATGCTGCCATAAACGTTAAATGACGTCAACTACGTTTTTTTTTTTTTTTTTTTTTTTTAAATATATATCTCAATGTCCAGCACGTCTAAGTGCAGCGCTGTCGGGTCATTGAATTGTGAAACCAAAAACACCCACCAAGTAGGGCCAGCAGATGGCAGCATTGTATCTCTTTTCAATGGGCTGCCGGCGTATGGAATTACAATGAAACATGACGGATTCTGATGAAATTAGATGAAGTAGAACGTTTTCAAGGATGACGTGAATGATGAAAGCCTTTGTCACATTAAACCTAATTCACAGAGCGCCACTAAACAAGTGTCACTATTGTGGGGAAACTGTATCTTCTCACAAAAGGCTTGTTTTCACCTTATCTTTTTAATTTTCACTCAATGTCACTCAAATGACCAATTCTCAAATGGCGATTACTAAAGAAGGGAATAAGGTAGAAACATGTTTTTTTTTTTTATAATGAAAGAATGGAATGCAATCTTTCATGGTGTACCCACATTGTATATGTAGTAAAAGAACACAATATTCTGTTTGCCTTGAAAGATGAGTTAAAATGCTTGTAATCGGCTGGTACTGTTGTTTTTTTTTTTTTTTTTTTTAATAATGTGAGACAGTCAAAAGAATTAATCACTTTATGAATACAAAGTACAAAATAAACACCAACAACTGGTTAATAAACAGTACTAATCAGGGTAGAATGTTTTTGTAATACACTTTAATGCAAAATTAAAATGAATCAAATTAGTCAAGTAATAATAATCGATAGATTAATGGTTTCTGAAAACATTTGATAGTGACAGCACTTAAACTCGACCCTGATGTGCACAACTTTTGAACAAAATGTTTGTTTTCCTCCTTACAGTTGGACGTGGTGCTGGAAACCAACCTGGCGACCATCCGAGTCCTGGAGTCGGTGCAGCGGAAGATATCGCGGATGTCGGCGGAGGAGCAGGCCAAATTCCGCTTGGACAACACGCTGGGCGGTTCGTCTGAGGTGGTGCACCGGAAAGCCATCCAGAGGATATACAGCGACAAAGCACCGGACATTATTGACGGCCTGAAGAAGAACCCGGCCATTTCCGTCCCCATCGTTTTAAAGAGGTGCGCGCCGGACCAGAATGACGACGGAGCGCGTTGTGTTTTTAATAAAGCAGAATTTTTCATCCGGTAACGTGTCCTCCCCAACATCACTACTCAGGCTAAAGACCAAGGAGGAGGAGTGGCGGGAAGCCCAGCGAGGTTTCAATAAGATCTGGCGGGAGCAGAACGAGAAGTATTACCTCAAGTCTCTGGACCATCAGGGCATCAACTTCAAGCAGAACGACACCAAAGTGCTGCGCTCCAAGTCCCTGCTCAACGAAATCGAAAGCATCTACGATGAAGTGAGTGAGCCTTTTTCTGCTTCATCACTGGTTGAATGACAAGCGTTTGGAACAGTCTCATTTCGCTCTCATCAACTTTTGGTCCGAATAAATAACATGGCAAAGAATAAATGAAGAAGCACTACTACAGTGAAATCCTGGAAAGCCCGCAGTAGTGACGAAAATCCACAAATAGCACTTAAAACAGAAAGGATCATAAAGCATCAACACCATGCTTTTAGCATGTACACAATCATGAACTCGTGTTACATAAATGGCCGTATTTTGTAAATTATTCACCTTAAACAAATCAAATAACCATCAATAGCATTAGCTAGCATACTAGCCTAAAGAGCATGCTAGCATTAAGCGCTAACTGATGCATTTAAAGCCAATTTAACATTGTGACAAATATGATGACATTCAATTCAAAATTTTTATTTCATTCTTTAATAAATAAATGAAAGGGGACAGAAGGAAGTGAAACTTATATCTGACCCTGATCACAAATAAATAAATAAATACATAAATAAATAAATAATCAAAACAAAATAAATGACAGTAAGCAGTAAAGATGCTTTCATGGTAATAAATAAAAAAAAATTATTCAACAGCATGACCCTGTGCTATATATATTTTTCCAGTAATTGAGCTTTTTTAAAAAAAAAAAAAAAAAAAAAAGGACTGAGATGACTTGGCTTTATAATCCAGATTGTTCCACAAACTGACACCTTCAGTTGAAATGCATCATTCTTTTTGTTTTTTTCTGTATTTAGGTTTGGGAAAAAATATCTGTTCCTCTTAATTTGCGCTCACTTTCCTCCTTTTTTTAAAAAATAAATAAATTGATTTGCATGTTAATTGGTAAAGTTTCATGATGGGCAATATACCGGTATATTATTTTAAGGCGGCTAAACTCCATCAATTCATTGAATTTTAAAGTTTTTACTTGTATAAATATTGGATTAGTGTGGTCTCTGTATTATTGCAATTGGTCAGTCGAGTCCAAATCTCCACTACAGGCCAAATTTATTCAGTCTACCGCTTACACAGTTGTGCTCATAAGTTTACATACCCTACGGATATGTAAACTCATGAGCACAATTGTACCTTGCACTCCTATCGTGGTGTATATTTCAGACTCAAGTTGAAGTTTTTTGCCCTGCAGCGCCAGGAGCAGGCGTCCGAGGAGATCGGCAGCCCGCCCGCAGGCCCCCACCTGACCCGGGTGTACGAGGACCGACAGATCCTGGAGGACGCCGCCGCCCTCATCATCCACCACGTCAAGCGCCAGACCGGCATTCAGAAGGAAGACAAGTACAAGATCAAACAGATCATGTACCACTTCGTGCCCGACTTGCTCTTTGCCCAACGCGGCGAGCTCTCCGACGTGGAGGAGGAAGAGGAGGAGGAGGAGGACGAGGAGATGGATGTGGAGGAGGGCGTCCCCTCCAAGAAGCACAACGGCATCCCCGGGGGAGGCGGCGGGGGCGGCGCCGCTAGCCCGTCGAAGTCCAAGCTGCTGTTCAGCAACACGGCGGCCCAGAAGCTGCGCGGCTGCGACGACGCCTACAACCTCTTCTACGTCAACAACAACTGGTACATCTTCCTGCGGTTGCACCACACGCTGTGCTCGCGACTCCTGCGCCTCTACTGGCAAGCCGAAAGGCAGATCGAGGAGGACATGCGCGAGCGGGAATGGGAGCGGGAGGTCCTCGGACTCAAGAAGGAGAAGAACGACAACCCGGCCATCCAGCTGAGACTCAAGGAGCCCAGTGAGTATCGACTCGGTCTGGGGTATTGCCAACAACCTCATGATACGATACGTATCGCGATACATATGTATCCCGATACATGGTCTTCAAGGTGATACCAGGTTTTTTTTTGATAGTTTGCGAGTTTTCACTTTAGTTAGTTTTTATTTCGTTTTTTTAAATTTAGTTAGTTTCAGTATTAGTGTTTTTTTTTTTTTAAAGTGTGTATGACTCATGCGCAATATTTAAAAACACCATGGGAGTGACGTCATCTGAAGGTGCGGTTCTATTGGCTGCTGTGAGATGATGTCACTTCTGTAAGACACACTTTCATACGTCCTTATTCCGGTTAATATAGAAATGAATCTACTTAAAATCACATTAAAATCATCCCCAAAGGCTCCTGCATTAATTACCAAAGACTAAAACGGACAATTTTGCTATAATTATAGTTAGGTTTAGTTAGTTTTGTAAACATAAAATGTAGTTTGTTTTCGTTTTTATTTTATTTTGTTAACAAAATAGTTTTTAGCTAAAATAACCTTGGGCGATGCATATCCCAATATTTTACATTAATTTACTTGCATTTTTATGGTAACAGTCAAACGATATTTTTAATATGCTGGATGGCAAAAAAAAATTTGTTAGCAGCTCTTCTGGCACGTTTAGAAACATGTACCATGTTTACCAGTTTATAAGTAAATAAATGTTCATATTCTTCCTCCGTTTTAATTTTTCTTAGCAAGACACAGTATCCAATCACTGGTGGGCTATTTTTAAAACAGACTTCACCATACACTTTTAAAAAAATAAATAAAATAAGTAGGCTACAATGCAAACTAAACACCTAAGGCACTCATGTCCCTTTCATCTGCTCCCCCGCTCCTCCTATGCGACAAGTGGACTAATTGAAGGCAATTAACTTCAAAGACGCTGCTTGTTAAGTACAATGCAAGCTGCCAAAGCACCCGCCAGTGTCTCTTCTGCTTACCTGCACCTGCCTATTGCATGAACGAAAATTCAGAGGCAGCTGTTCCTGCGCAAGCGACCTTGCTTTAACTTTGCTTTAAAATTAATGAGCAATATCAATTCTGATACATGTATTGTAATGAGGCCCGCAACAATGTCGTATCGATTATTATTTTTTCTTTTTTTAGCACACCCCTAGTATCAAAGTGTTGTGGTAACAAGAGTTCATAGGTGCACGAGAAGGAGAAGCAGCAATAAAACAGACCAAAATTGTGTTGAAATGCTGAAATTTGGTGTCATTAATCTCCCACTAGTGGACATCGACGTGGAGGTTTACTACTCGGCCTTCTTGGAGATGGTTCGCAACCTGCTTGACGGCAACATGGAGGCGTCGCAGTACGAGGACTCGCTGAGGGAAATGTTCACCATTCACGCGTACATCGCCTTCACCATGGACAAGCTCATACAGAGCATCGTCCGGCAGGTGAGCCTCCCTCTCGTCCCGCGCGGTGCAGCACTCGCTTTTCTCGCCCCAAATTCAACACCGTACGTTCGCACGCATCCCCCTCCGTAGCTCCAGCACATCGTGAGCGACGAGATCTGCGTCCAGGTGACGGACCTCTACTTGGCCGAGAGCGCTAACGGCGCCTGCGGGGGCTCCATGTCCACGCTGTCTGCACGGAGCGCCCCGGAGGCCGCCTACCAGCGTAAAGCAGAGCAGCTCATGTCGGATGAGAATTGCTTCAAGGTGAGACAAGACAAAAGTCAATTCAGACTAAATGGCGGCCACAAGTTTTGTTTTTGTGCTCGGTGGAGGGACAAATTCACAAAATGTGTTACATCTGTGTCACCTTTGCATGTGTTTCCTCTTAGGTGATGTTTATCAGGAACAGAGGCCTGGTGCAGCTGACGCTGGAGCTGCTCGACACCGAGGAGGAGAATTCTGACGAGCCCATGGAGGCAGAGGTGAGAAAGATGGCGGCCGGCAGAAGCTTCTTGACTGTATTGAGTTATTGTAAAAAAAAAAAAAAAAAATGTCACATTCTGTGTCTGCAGCGGTGGTTCGATTACGTCGGCCGTTACTTGAACCCGGACACCACCACACCCGAGTTGAGGGAGCACCTGGCCCAGAAGCCCGTCTTTCTTCCCAGGTGAGGCACCCGCGGCTCCTTCATTTCAAATTTCATGGCCTGAGCACCAGGCACTGCCTTTACCTCTTCAAGTTGCCATTTATTGTTGTTGTTATTATTATTATTATTATTATTATTATTATTATTATTATTATTATGATTATTATTATTATTATTATTATTATTATTATTAGCGTTATTATTATTATTATTATTATTGGCGTTATTATTATTATGAATTAAGAACTTTTTTGTGGGCCAAGTTGTGCTTACTCCAAATAAGACTTTTGCGAAAATGTGCTTTTATTTTGGACAATATTATCCACATTTTTGATGAATTATTATTATTATTTTTTTGTATGTTATGGACCAAGAACAAGTTCATTTAAAAAAAACAAAGAAACAAAAACAAAAAACTAGTCAATTTAATCTATTTAGAATGCTATCATTTGCAGCTGGAGTATGAATAACCTGAATAATAATAATCCAAATAAGACTTTTGCAAACAGGTGCTTTTATTTTGAAAAACATTATCAACATTTTGGATATATTTTTTCTTTATGTTATGGACCAAACTAGAAAGGGTAACTGAATCTGAGCCAGTTCATTAAAGAAAAAAAGAAATAAAGAAAGACACAGCAGTCATTTAGGTTTAATCTGTTATGAATGCAATCATTTGCAGCTGGAGTATGAATAACCTGTAATTTATATAATTGTAATACCCGTAATTGACATAATTCTAATTGTAGTTGAACCTCAAGCCCAAAAGTGGAGCCTTTTGCATTAATCAGTACTTGAGGAGCAGCTCTTAGTTTCATAAATGTTGGCGAGTTATTTGGTTTTGTTTATTCAGTAAACATGACCAAATAATAACAATAATAAGAGAATATTTTACCATACGTTTTCATGCAAAATCATTTTCTTATTCACTTAATCGCTGGACTTATCCATACAATAACCATTTCAAAAATATTGGCAAGTGACAGCCCAAGTAGAGATCATGTTCACAACTCGTGTTGTCGGCAGGAATCTGCGGCGGATCCGCAAGTACCAGAAGTGTCGCGAGCAGGCGGAGAAGGAGGCCGGCGAGGGAGGCAAGAAGCCACTGGACATGGAGAAGATGGAGTGCATGTTCAAGCTCAACTCCTACAAAATGGTGTACGTCTTCAAGTCGGAGGACTACATGTACCGACGTACCGCGCTGATGCGAGCGCACCAGGTAGGGTCTCAGATTGACGCCTTCTCGCTTGCGTGAGTGAGTGAGATGTATGCGACTGACAAAGCTCAAGGATGATAGTGGTGTGTATCCTTCAAATTTTAATATTAAGAAGTAGATTTTATTTGTAATGCACTTTCAAATAACTGCGACAGAGAGTTTAAAAACGAGTGTTTTTTTTTTTTTTTTAAAGAATACTACCACTCTTTAGGGATGGAACGATATCCAAACATCACAAAACGATATTATCACGATATGAAGGTCATGATATGATACAAAGAAAGGTCACAATATTGAAAAACAAAAAAAAAAAAATGGAATCAGACTATAAAAAAATATATAATATTGTGCTTTTGTATATTACAGCAATGCATATAAAAACCTACAATCTCTAATCACACTTAATATCGAGGCACTTACTTGCTAAGCCCACATTGAGTTCCTCCACAAATTGACTCGGTTCACAAGCATGTTACGTTCCCATTCATCTGACCATTAGCGATTTGAAACATAGAACTAGCCACCAGAGGGTGCTAGAACTGCACAAATGGAGATCAACCTGATTTTTATTTTTTTTATTTTTTTATAACAGATGTGCTGCTTTGACGATATATTGTGGCAGTTTTAATATTGCAATATCACGATATTGCTGGTATTGTTACATCCCTACTACTCTTACTTAAACGATATTCATATTGTGACTTTTCTTTTGTTTTTTTGTTTTTTTTAGAAAAACACTGAAATGAGTATTAGAATTAACGTCTTTTTGTATGTCTTGCAACTGCAACAACATTAAAGTATAATAAATAAATTATTTTCAGAAAATATGTGTAAGTTATTAAGAAATCACTCTTATAATTTTAAACATGAACAATTATTTAGTGCTAAAGAAAAGGGTGTTGATGCAGTCGGACTGCGAAAAGCAGTTCTGAGGCGATAATCACGACTGACTGACGTTAACCGCTTCTTTCCTCCCTCCGTCCACAGTCCCACGAGCGCGTGAGCACGCGCCTCCACAAGCGCTTCCAGGCGTGGCTGGCGGCGTGGGCCGAGGAGCACGTCGGCGCCGACATGGCCGCCGACACCGACAAGTGGCTGATGGGCGAGGGCCGCGACGGACTTTTGCCCTGCAGCACCGCGCGCCAGCCCGAGGTCCTCCACTTCCGCGACGTCAACAAATACCGCGTCAAATACAACCCGTAGCGAGCCCGGCTCCAGGTCAGGAAGCAGTTTTGTTTTTAAGGCGGCGGGGGGGGGGGGGGCGTGTGCGTTGTCGCTCCAGTGGCGGCGGGGTTACCGTTATTGTTTTTACCAGCGTTTTTAGCTGGGAACACATTTCCGCCCCCCTTCAACAAGGGTGCCAAAACTCGGGAATGGTCTCGTCCCGCTCACCAGCACTCAACCAAGAGAACGTCGCTTTTTCTACAGTAAACCGCCGCTTTACCATTCCACCGTCCACATGATCCCAACACAGAGGGGGGGGGTATTATTTCTGTAAGCCAGCCCAGACACGCTGGACAAGTGCACTTATTCTGAAAAATTTCAAAAGGAAAAAAAAAAAAAAAAAGAAACAGATTCCCAGCTTTTTTAGATGGAGACGAACGCCCAATCACAACTCACTTCCTGTTCCGGGATGAACCTCCCAAACGTTGTTGTCGGGCGACAAAACAAAGCACGTCGCTTCACAACACTGTTTGAACTCAAGAGTGCACCATTGTAAAGCTATGTGTTGTACATATATACATATATAATATATATTATATATAGTTCTATTAACATACATCATCCTCGCCGCCCTGGAAGACAACTCTTTTTTTTTTTTTTTTTAAATTAAAAAAAAAAAAGAAGAAAAAAAAGCCTACCGCCAATGCTGACACACCTTGTAAATACACTGTAAATAGTTTCAGACTTTTTAAGACCGACGCGTGTTGTTGTGTTAGTAGAACTTTCCGAGCTAACTGTTAGAATGTAAAGAAGAAGAAAAAACAAAACAAGCAATGAAAGAGAGGCAAGAAAGACAACATTTAGTACAGTTTTTACCAAAGGGACTTGTTGATACAAACGTGCTGTTTTTGACCTACCTTGCACCCAGAAACCCCCACAAAGACCTCCTCTCTCTCTCTTTGTGTGTTCTTTTAGGTCTTTTCTTCTTTTTAATTTTGCCTATGTAGTTTAAAAAAACACACACACACACACACACATGGAAAAGTAAAAATGTATCCAGGTATTTTTTTCTGGTTTTATAAATAACAAATATATTTTCTTCTCACTTCTCCTGAAAGAAAAAAAAAAAAAAAAAAAAAAACGAACGAAAAGCACTGCGACCATCCAACTTTTAGCCCCTCTCCACCCTGGATAGATTTCTGCTGCCCCCAGCCCCTTACCACCTTCCTCCCGGTTGTATTTTTGATATTTGGAAAATTCACGCAAGCATGTCTTTCGTCCGTTTATTTAGACATTATTTAAAGTAATAATAAAAAAAACACATTTGTAGCCTACAATTATTAAATGTCTGTGGATTTTTATTCCTGTCTGTCATATTTTTTTGTCCTTTCATATTATGAATCTCTCAAGTGTGTTTTTCTTTCACTTATTTATGTCTATGAGACCAAAAAAAAAAAAAAAGGATGCTGATGACCTTTGAACCAGAAATGATCAAAGGGGTGTAAAAATGCAAAATGCAAAATAATACAATTAAGAGCCGTATGTAATTCCAACAGATTTACATTGGTCTTGACTTACAAATGACATTACAAACTTTACCATAACTCAAAACATTCATATCTCAAGTGGTCTGTCCCCATTGAACTGAATGTAAACATACGGTTGTAGTTAAATAGAATGCAAGGAATATATATTGCACAATGATTGTGCTACAAATTCTGGTGTGTGTGTGTGTGTGTGTGCCTTGGCCACCAGAGGGCAGTATAATCTGGCCATACAGTCTCGAATTTTTGCTTGCTGCTTGTAACTTGAAAAAACGACTGTATTTTCAAGTAGAACGTTAGCTCCTATTATTGAACAATCAATTTTTTTCACTGAAGAACAAAACTCATCCTCCCGACCGTAACCTTTTCAAAAATGCTCCTAAATTCCAACAACGTTCCGTTCAAAAATATTACATGAAAAGATGTCAAGAGGCTAGAAATCATTTGAGAGCACGTGAAATCTGGCAGTTGTGGTCAGGAACCTTTCATTTTCAAATTTCCTGGCTTCTTCCTGTATACTCCCATAAATTCATGTACTAATTCCGAATGAAAGTTTCCATCTTAAAAAAAAAAAAAAAAAAAAAAAAAGTCCCTGAACGATATCCTCAATGGGTGAGTAATTTCATTTTATCCATCCATTCAATTCTATCACACTTGAAACCTAACATGCTTGTTTTTGGAATGTGGGAGGAAGCTGGAGTACCAGGAGGAACAAGTCCACTCAAGAGGGCCGTAGTTGACGTATGAACACAGAAATTCTGGAGTCTCGACTGTGACGCAATCCTGGTAACCACTCTACTACCATCAAAGTTCTTTTTTTTTTTTTTTTACTTTGTTTGAGTTATGTTTTGTTCTTATACTACTTCCCTTTACAAACTGCAACATTATCCATTAAAAAAAAAACAAAAACAAAAAAAAAACAGTTGTTACTGTACTGTGCCTATATTATGCATACATAAATGTGTGCAATAACACAAACCGTATTCAGGCAATAAACTAAGACTACATGGTTTATGAGTAACTTCACTCGGAGAGACAAACTACAAATAATAAAAAAAAAAAATAAAATCACTTGATTTTTCATAAGGTGCATTCAAGGACTGTCAACAAAACGGGACCAAAAAAAAAAAAAAATGCTTTCAATGAGATTCCACCAGATGGCGCCAGAGTAATAAATGTAAATGTTTTGCCACAGCACAAAAACAGCAAATGCATGAGCAAAGGTTCCCACACAAGTCAGAAATTATGCAAATTTGCTCATGTCATACTGCAAATACTATATGTACTCTGATAAAGTAGACGTCATCATAGTTTGATGGTATTTTTTTAGAGGTAGATATACTGTCTTATAACCAGCAGAAGGTGCAACATTAGCAGTACTTAACTGTACTATAGTTCTTTTACCGTTACTTCGTTACAGAGTGTAAATCAGTATCCGTCTGTCTATGTTGATGCAAAGCTCTGACCTCCGCAGGTGTTGGCTAAATACATCTCCAAAGGAAATTCTTCTGGGACGTTGGAGCCACAAAGCATGCTGGGTAATTCAATGTGACAGCCACACACACACACACGCACAACTCGGCAGAATGTGACCTTTGTCTTCTTGCGTGCGCTCGCTGTCGTTAGAATATGAGCAATGTCAGAGAGGTTTTGACTGGAGAATATGGCTTGGGAGTTTTGAGATGAAAGGTGTCCAATAGGATTTTATTCTTGTTTGTTTATTTAGATTTTTTAGAAAACACAACTTTCTATTAAAAAATAATTTAAAAACAACAACAATTTACTCTGCAAAATGAGCTAATCAAAAAAAAATATTTATGTAAGATTACATCATAAGATTACAACTTTAAAAAATACATTACTTTAAGGAACATATTCATAAAAACGTTCTACCAAAAAAAATATATATATATATTTTTTTTAGTCAAACAAAATTGGCTTTTTTTTACCTTTAAAAACACACTGAATATAAAAATTATCATAAAAATGTGATTTTCTCATGAAAATATGACTATTTAAAAAATTAAAGTAACAAAAAATAATGATTTTATTCTCTTAAGATTACTATTCTTTTTTTTTCCTTGAGAAACCACAACTTAATTGTCATAAGAATTCAACCTATTCTTCCAACCTTTTTCTTTAAAAAAATAAAAAAGAAAAGAAAAAATCTATTCTTGTAAGATCATGACCTCTTAAACTGATGACTTTTGTTAAAAAAAAATTAAGAATAAAAACAGGAATTTCTATAAACTACTTTTTTAAAAAAAACGTTACCTTATTCTCTGAAGAAAAAAAGAATCTCATGAAATTTTTTTGTTTTTTTCACAAAATACAACTTTATACCTCAGACAATATCACAAACACATAATTTTCGGCTGGATTTGTTTGTTGTTGTTTTTTTTTTTACATTTACCTTTATTTAAAAAATACTTTCATCACAAAATCATGACTTTATACTCTGGGGGGAAAAAAGAAAAAGAAAACTTCTCCATCCTGAGCTTTTCTCATATGATTCCATCAAAAGCTTTTTTGGCCTTTTCTGCTTCCCAACATGAAAGCCCACCAGGGAGGAACAAAAATGGGACGTCGATCTGTTGCCGCTGCCGCACTGTACCCACAGAGGCTCCCCTGTTTGATGCCCTACTCTAAAGATGGCAAGAGCTGGGGGGGGGGCTGCACAACAAAACAAAAGAATGCCCTCATTGAGCAGTTGTGAGCCGCCATCGCGGCCGCAGGCCCGTCCGTCCCTCCTTCAATTAAGTCGGCGGCGCGCCTCAGGGCGCCTCACCGAGTCCCGTACTCCTTTGCTTCCCACAGGCACGGCGATGCACTGAGGGGGAAAATCATTGTGTTCGGGGGATAAGCGGGTGAAACGTCAGCGGCGGAACCCATTTGTCCGGGAGGTTGAGGTGGCGGGAGGGGAGGGACCCCCGAGTGTCAGCCAAAGCTCTGAAAAGGAAAAAGTTGGCAGCCAAAGAGACACATTTTGCTCTTGGGCTTTTGATGGCGTGCCCCTTTCTTCTGTGGACTTTTGTGGGGTGCACCTGTGAGCAGGGGGGGTGGGGGACGTATCCCGCAAAAGAATAATTTATTTACTACAGCAGGCACGCAAGCTTCTAAAGGCGATCGGGAACTGTTTGTCAAGGAGCTTACTTGGTGGTCCGACCTGTGTGTGAGAAGAATCCGTAGCAGTGTTTCTCGAACCGTCACAGGTTAAAACTGGTTGACACAAGTGCAAGTGACTCAAGTAGAATTTTGAGACCAAAAAAAAAGGAAGGTTACAAGCATAAAAGTTGGCTTTTAAAGATTCAATTGTATTCTCATAAGGTCACAACTGCTCTTCTCCTGAAAAAAAAAAACCTTTCTTTTTTTTTTCTTTTTTCTTTTACCCCAACACATGCTACAAAAAAAAAATAAGATCATGAAACTTTTGTCATAATTTGCAAAAAGAATTACTGTACTTTATTCTCTAAAATTTTGACTCCCCCCCGGAAAAATACATGCCTGTAACTTCTTTAAAAAAAAAAAAAAAAAAAAAAAAAAATGCAGCCTTTTCATGTCTGAAAAAAATGTAACTTTAAACACAATTTTCCCTACAAAAAAAAGAAAAAAAGATTTTATTCTCTTAAGATTGCCACTTTCTAAGAGACGTTTTTGAAAGTTGTGGGGGGGAAAATGAATTATTATTTTTTTTTTTCCGTATAGTGTCTCATACCTCAATATCAACACAGTTCATATGACGACAAAGAGGCTCTGACATTTTTCTTTTCCATCAAAGTTTTATTGTTTCTTATGATTGAACATCAGTGCGATAACAAAGAGAGAGAGCGAGTGTGACTAGCGTATGTGGAAACAACTTTTGTGGAACACTGTAACTTAGCATGTTTGCATTTGAACTGTGGTCCCGTTGTGAGTCCTGGTGCTGCATTCCGGAGCTTCATTCCCGTACGTAAATGCGAGTGCACAACACGTCATCGGCCCCGAAAACCTGTACAAAAATATGCAAACGCACGAAAGTGACATTGTGGAGGGGGGGGGGGGGGGACAAACGTGCCGTAACGTGCTGTGATGCCAACACAAAACGTCTTTCCCCATTCAGAGGCTTCCACTCGAAACCAATCAGAAGCAACATGCAAATTGTATGGAAATGTGTCCCACTTAATGTGTATGCACAACCACAACAATTGTTGTGTTAGTAATGCTTCCTAAGCTGTCGCCCCATTTTTTTATTTTTTTTTTTAAACTGGCTGTTTTTCTGGGACATACAGTTTTTGTTGTATTATTTTTTTTTATGTAATTTTCTCAGTTCCAACCACTTAAAGCAAAAATAAAAGAGGTTGTTGAACGGATTAATGTGATACTATACTTATTTAGCCATTTTTGGCAGTCAAACATTAATATTTTGCCTATAATAAATGTGATATTTTCATTATTTTTCATGTACAATTAGTACCTTTAAAAACACATTTTGCAACTTGCTGTCGACTGAAAATGACATCACATGGGCTCGGGTAACCAATCACAGCTCAGCTTGTGAGTGTCACATGACCAAACCGAGACAACAGGTGAGCTGTGATTGGTTACCTGAGCCCTTGTGATGTCATTTTCAGTCGCCAGCAAGTTGCAAAATTTGCTTTTAAAGGTGCTATTTGTACGTGAAAAATAATGAAAGTATCACATTAATTATAGACAAAATATTAACTTTTTATTGCTATGATAGGCTAAATAAGTGAAGTATCCCTTTAATATAAAATACAATTAAAATATAAAATAAAGTAAAAATAAAATTAAATAATGAAATAATAATAATAAAAAATAAAACAAATATAAAATACACCAAAATATTTATTTTCAATTTTTATTTGTATTGTTGCCGCGTCAACAAAGCTCGGTAGCGAAGGCAACCTTCATTGCTCGCTAGATTTTGCTGAGGTGAGAAGAGCTGCAATGAACGATGTCTGTCAGAGCGAAAGTGTTTGACTTCCCTGGGGGAGGTTGCGTGGCACGTTTTTTTTTCCTTTTATCACCCAGAGGTGATGACCACCAAGGGGCGTCTCGTACTTCCTGTTTCTGAAAATCTCCCTGCCTTAAAAGTTCATCTCCAAGCATTGTCAAATCCTGGCTTCGTCTCCCAGATTGTTTTCCGAGCATCTCATCGACCTAATCTAACTACAACCATGACAGCGTTATCTCATTTTTGAGCATTCACATCTTTCAGTAAAACTAGCAAACTTTTTTTTTTTTTTTGTGCTTTATCTCTTGAAGGGTTGCGTCGACTCGTATGCTTATTCATGAACTCACCAGCGTCAGCTCATCGCCGTTGAGTTCTCGGGTCCAAAAGGTTTTTGGTCCGTCCCCGTCCACCAGAGTCTGCTGACAGCTGATCTTGTTGTCCGACTCCCAGGTAGCGAGACTCTGCAGGGCGAAGAGGGGAAAGACGCTCATCATGATGAAGATTAGAACTTGACCGCATAGCTTAACCCCCCAAGAAGACTCGAGTGAATTGCTTTTTTTTTTTTTTTTTTTTTTTTTTGCTTAGTGGGGACAAGCGAGCTAAATCTCAAAGCTTCTCATTTCCTGAAAGTTTATGTTGGATTTTTTTTTTTTTTTTTTTTTTTGTAGAACATTTGCCTGAAGCCTAACTTAATACTTTCTCACACGGGCTCCCGCTGTTATGTTCTTATGTTGGATCCCAAAATCGCAGACACAAATAAGATTTGAACTCTTCTTGACTAGATGAGAAACAACGAGAATGTATCGAAAATCACGAGACGCTAAGCCATCTTGGGCTGTGGAGGTGCACAGGGAGACAGAGGTAATAATCCGACAAACACACACACTTCTCAGACAGGCGTATATAGACAGAGAATCGATCTGATTGGTTGTGGCTAGACATGTGGGTAACAGGACTGACATGGAATTATCTGATTGGCTGTTGACCAGATAGAGATTAAAGAGTGCTGCTGGTTACGTCAGTTCAAAACAGACACTTGACCTCACGGTCATGACCCAAACATAACCCTTGCATGACCCTAGTCATGACAGTAAGCATAACCCTTGCATGACCCTAGTCTTGACAGTACTAAACATGACCCTTGCATGACCCTAGTCATGAAAACATAACCCTTGCATGACCCTCGTCATGACAGTACTAAACATAACCCTTGGACGACCCTAGTCATGAGACCCACATTTTAGCTGTGTTGCCTTGTGCCTTGTGTTGTTTTGAAAATGAAGGGCAAAGTTGGTTGCCTAAAAACCAATATTCAAGATCAAAGATCAATCACAGGTAGCAAAGCCCCACCCCTACACATTTGCTATCATTGGAAAGCTCTGAATGTCCTCCATAGAACACAAAAGGAGTTAATTCAATCGCATGCACTGGGTGGGAAATATTCAGGTTTAAAAAGGTCCACTACAGTGGACAAATTTGAATTGCTGGTAGCCAGGAGGATATTGAATAAAGTCTAAATTTTTCGAAGGGCGTGTACTCATATACGCTGAGCACTGTATGTCACTCCACCTACAGTATATGAAGTAAAAAGTGAATAAAATGCGGAAAATACATTTTCGATGAGGAGATTCCAACCACTCGTCCTTTTTTTTTTCTTTCCCGAAAACGAAAGGACCTAAAACGCTTCCCTGAGGAACTCCAATCAAAATTGTATATTACAAGATTTGTAGAGCATCTGTCACAACCTCTGTTGTCAATGCTTACAAATGGTCTGTTTGTAATCTAAAATAATATTTCTGATGATAAATTGCTTCACGTTTATGAGACAAATTCAAGTGTTGTGGGCCCCTGCAGAGAATTCCGTAAAGAAGCAAAGTTAATCCCGCCTGACTCGCGGGGGGAATGCGGGAGGGGTTAGCTCCCTGCCAAATGTAATTACTTTTTTTTTTGCGACGTCCAACAAAATGCTGCTTGCTTGCTTCCAGAGTATCCAAACAAGCCAAACAAACCAGCATACTGGCTTTCTGTTGATCCTTGAAATGTAGCAGCAGCCCGCACCGGAGCGAAAAACCCCCAAAACAAAACATGACGAATGCGCAACGACACTCGCTCCTCTGATCTGTCAGCGACGTCACGCAGCTTGGGACGGCAGGCCCGGTACCCAGCATGCCGCGGGGGCGCCACGCTGTCTCCGAAATAGGTCAGATCTGCCCGCCCTGCCCCAAAACTGTGAACAACTGTAAAAATAATAATAATAATAATAATAATAAAAATACTGTATTGCTAGCGTATGTCTGAACTACGGTTAGCAGCATTTGCAGTGCCACACCAGAATCAACAGATGGCGCTAGATAAACTTGCCTCTTTTGCTCCCCCTTTTAAATGTGAGATGCATTTTGTTCATTGGTGAAAGGGAGAAGAGGGGGGAAAAAAAAGAAAAAAAAAAGAGTTGAAGTCATAATCCGCCCTCAGGGCCTGCGGATAAATTCCCATCCATCTCAAGGATCACGACGCCGCTTGATCCGTGCGCGCCGACGTGAGGGTGATACCAATAAGATGAGTTTGCCGGTAGCGATCCGTCTCTCAAAAGCACCGAGTGGTCTGAAAGCCTTGAACGCAGCAGAGGTCCGCAACTTTGCATCCCACGGATGTCAGATTTGAGTGGATCCCGAGCATGCGGTGCGAAGGGGGGGGGGGGGGGGGGGGGGGGCTCTTGAAATTGCTTTCTTGTTATTTTTAGGTTTTAAATGTCGTTTGCCGTTGTGAAGGCTTTCTTTTGCTCACAATTTTTCAGATATATTGCAGATGATGCAATAGCACATATTAGATTAAAAAATAAAAATCTGCCCCCTGTCTGTTTGGCATGTTAACTCATTCACTCGCCGCCATTTTCACAGAAGCAATCCCGGCTGTTTTACTGGATTTTGACTGATTTTGCAAGGCCCACAGAATATTGTGTTCTATTGCTATAAAAGCATGGAACCTATCAAAAGAAAGATTAAAGTCTCTTCTTTCATCAGGAAAAATAAAGTATGTTTCTATCTGTATCCGTTTTGCAGCAATTAGCATTAGAAGAGAGCTAAGTTTCATCAGTTTTCACAAATCTATTTAAAATTGTAAGTAATTGAGCTTTTTTTCTACATGGCCCTGGTTGATCTCCTTTGCTCTGCTGCATCAAAGCCTTCTGTATGCTCTAGCATAAAAAAAAACAACAACAAAAAAACATATAAATACGTATTTGGGACACTTAGAACATTAAAAAAAACGTATTTATACGTTATTGGGTGTAAATGAGTTAATCAAACTAGGCGGCGTACAAAAAAAAAAAAAGATCTTTGGTTTAAACTCACTCTGAATCCCGTTCATGTCATAATCCTCACCTTGCACTTTCGTCCGTCCACCGTCTCCTCGTCAAACTCCTCGCCGATGTGGAAGTTGATCTCGGTGGTGCGCACGCTGGTGGACGTCTTGATGTAGAACCGCTCGCCGTCCTGCCGGATCTCCACGTGGGGATTGGACGCGGCCGCCACCGCCACCTTCCTCAGCATGGCGTTCACGCCTGAGGGTGCGACACGGAGGCAAGAGAAACACGCTCAGTAAATGAAGGTTGGAAACTGGCGACAAGTGGCTTGTCTGTTGCGTTAAACGAGGAATGGGACGATGCGCGTATGAGGTTTGTGAGGATGTATCTATATTAGGGGTGTCAGGCGATCAATTTTTTTTTTATTGTAATTAACTCAATCATTCCCAGACATTTTCACTATAGTGTTCTATTGCTATAAAAACATGGAACCTACCAAAAGAAAGATAAGAATCTCTTCTTTTATTAGTGAAAAAAAAGTACATTTGTATCTGTTTCTGTTTTTCAGCAATTAGCTAAATTTAATCAAAATTTACCTTCCTGGTGAAAACACTGTCAAAAAGAGCTTGTTGCAGCATGGCCCTGGCTGATCTCTTATACTCTGCGGCCACCTGCTGGCCATTAACTACCATTGCTTTAAAGCCACCTCTTAATGTCAGAAGCTGCATCAAAGCCTTCTGTATGCTCTTGCAGAAAAAAATGTAAAAAAATAAAAGTAAATACGTTTTTGGGAATGAAAGTCAAAGTATTAAAAAACGTATTTACACGTCTTTGGGTTTGAACGAGTTAATCACGTGACTTCAGTCGATAACTCGTGATTCATCACAATTTTTACATCTGTTCTAAATGTACAATAAAATATTGGTTCTAAGTTTTCATTCTCTTAACATAAAAGTGGGGGGAAATTTTTAATAGAAATATGGCTGCATCTTTTGGTCATTGATACAGTCATTTCATAATAATTCATAAAACTGAGTTAAAATAAAAAGGATGTACTGTACTGTAAAAAAAAATAAAAATGAGTGTGATATTAATTTGTTTTGAGGTCGATTTTCTGTCACTAGATGGCAGTGCATTTTTCTTTTCATATGAAGAGCTTTCCAATCACGTGTGTATGATTATGTCTCGTGAGGCTCACGTGTGCACGACGATGCGTGTTAAGTCTCACGAGGTTACGATTTACGTGCGATGCGGTTTTTCGTAACGCACTGAGAACGCTACGAGGATTACCGTCGCGTTGAAAATGCGCGTTATGAGGACCAGCGCGATTGGATGTGCAATATGATCACGTGCATGATGAGGTCTTGTGTGTCGGCGTTAACCAGGATTACGAGGAAGCCCGTATGAGAATTTGTGGGTTATGGCGCACCTGCCGGCTTTTGTTATGCTTTCGGAGGTCAGCGCGAGTCCGGGGATCACTTTGGCGAAGCTCGGATGACGGAAAACAGATGTCGGCGAGGACAGTGAGCAACGACGGGTAAATGGAGCGAGAGACGAGATTTTTCTCATGGCGACAGCACCCGTGCAAACGCGCTCATTGTACTTGGCAGCCGTCACACTCTTTCACCATGCTAGGATGTAAGGATGGAGCACGCTATATTTATTAATTATTTATTTATTTTAAATTGCATTTAATATGGATGACCATATTGTACATCATTTTGAGAACCCAGAACATTCGCCGTGTTAAAAGTTCCAATTCCTGTCTCGTGGTTACCCTGTTGTGCTGTCATCATCCCAACCCCCCCCTAAAAATACGCATAATGAAAAGGAAATCACGTGTCATGTAATACTTTCACTCATTTGCTCCCAAAAACGTATAAAAACGTTCTATTTTAAATGTTTTCAGTGTGCCAAAGACGAATTTATACGTTTTTTATTTTTTATTTTTTTATGCTAGATCATACAGAAGTCTTTGATGCATCCTCTCAACTGCAAAGAATGGTTGAATAAATGATAGTTATTACAAATAGTGGCCAGCAGGTGGCAGCAGAGTACTAGAGATCAACCAGGGCCATGTTGAAAAACAAGCTGATTTCCCCACAATTCTAAGCAAATTTGTGAATAATGATGAAACTAATGAGGCTATATTCTAATGCTAATTGCTGCAAAACGGAAACACATAGAAACATACTTTTTTTCTGATGAAAGAAGAGACTCTAATGTTTCTTTTGGTAGGTTCCATGTTTTTATAGCAATAGAAGACAATATTTTGTGGGCCTTGCAAAATCAGTCAAAATCCAGGAAAACAGCCAGGAGCAAAGGGGATTTCTTCAGGGAAAATGGCTACGAGTGAATGAGTTAACATAAAAGTAAAAAAAAATATATATATATATATGGTTACCAAATACAAATGTGTTGTATCTTTTAGTTCACTGATACAGACATTTTATAGCAAGGAATATGTAAAATTACAGTTGAAACGAGTGTGAAACATTGAGTTGGATTTGTGTTGAGCTAATTATCTGCCACTAGGTGGCATTAGTATATTATGTTTGACATTGTTGAGATTAACAGTTTTTTTTTTGTTTGTTTTTTTTAAATGCTGGTTCATACAGAAGGCTTTGATGCAGCCTCTCAACTACAAAGAACGGGTGACGCAATGCTAGTAATTACAAAAAGGCCGGCAGGTGGCAGCAGAGTATAAGAGATCAGCTAGGGCCATTTTGAAAATTATTTCAATCTTCGTTTCCCCACAATTCTAAACAGATTTGTAAATAATGGTGAAACTAAAAGGGACCAGATAGAAATATACTTTTTTTTTTCCCAACTGAAAGAAGACTCTAATCGTTCTTTTGGTAGGTTCCATGTTTTTATAGCAAAAGAGCACAATATTCTTTGGACCTTGCAAAATCAGTCAGAATCCAGTAAAAGGGGTTTGCTTCAGTGAAAATGTATGGGAGTGAATGAGTTAATTGCCTCAAATGTGTAAAACATTAACAAATAAATAAATTGGGTCAGTTTATTCAAACTACATAGTCATAACTTCACATGACTGAAGTTTCACAAAGAAGAAACAGAGCTGAAGTTCTAAATTTTAGGTCCACTCCCTTGGCAGGTACATGGCCATTTTCTTTTGTCTGAAAGCGCTTTATAAATAAAGATGACTTGACTTGACTTGATCCTGATCTTCAAACTGATGTCGTGTTTTCATTTGTACTTTGCTTTCACAGTCAGATGATGACGCAGGTCCTCAAAAAAAAAAAAAAAAAAAAAAAAAAAAAAAGCGAAGCAGCCGCCTACAATATTGTGCTGAGACCCCGCGACAACGCCACTTTACTTGGGACCGGCTCGTCGTCACGGCAACAGGTTTGTTGTGGCGCTCCCAGCAAATCGAGCTCAATCATCGAGCCACATCTGCTGGAGCGCATCACTCTTCTGCTTGTTGCTAAAAGATGGTGGGAAGAGTGGGGGGGGGGGGTGACAACAAAAAGTGGATTCCAGTGCAGAGGAAGCCGCCACTTCCCATCAGCATCTTCCTAATGGTGTGACCACTGGGAGGTTACCCAGGGTGCAACCCGGCGCAGGGACAAGAGGGAAGCGTTGAGTGAACGGCAGAGGCGCCTAAACAACAGTATTCACGTGTTGTTAGCTAGTACAGATACTTGGCGTTCATAAAGACGTGGTAAATTATATACAAATGCTAATGAGACAGAGTAGCCACATTTAACACCCAAAAGCCGGAGATGAAGATTCAAACCCCGAACCTGCGGACTGTGAGGCAGATCAAGCCCACTAAACCCACTGTGTTTTTCTTTTTTCCCATTTTACCAAATTTAGTCGAGGAATACTCTAATCACACAAGTGCCTCGAGATACAAGTTTAAATCATTCCTTGTCGACACTCATATCTCAAACCCCTCAACTCGTCTTTCACAATTTAACTCATTCACTGCCATTGACGGAAAAATACGTCAATGATGTATTTTTTTTTTTTTCCTGGGCAGGCAGTGAATGTGTTAAATTCAACTTTCCGGGAGGCGAGATTGGAACGTTGAACCCCGCAACTGTGAACGTGCTTGTTACTGACAAGTTAACTCATTCACTCCCAGCTGTTTTACTGGATTTTGACTGATTTTGCAAGGCCCACAGAATATTGTGTTCTATTTGTTATAAAAACACGGAGCCTACCAAAAGAAGGTTTAGCATCTCTTTTTTTCATTAAGAAAAAAAAAAGTATATTTTTATGTTTCCGTTTTGCAGCCATTAGCATTGGAATATAGCTAAGTTTAATCATTAGTCACAAATCTTTTTAAAACAGTGGGGAAAAGAGATTTTTGCAACATGGCCCCAGTTGATCTCATATACTCTGCTGCCACTTGCTGGCCGTTTTTGTAATAACTACCTTTGATTCAAGCGTTCTCCTTAGTTCAGAGGCCGCATCAAAGCCTTCTGTATGCTCTAGCGTTAAAACAAACAAAAACAAAAAAAACGTATAAATACATCTTTGGGAGCAAATGAGTTAATAATAATCAACTGTGCAAGTGTATGAACAAAATGTCTTTGTGTCCGACTTTCGAGGTTTCCCGACATTACGCACCCCCCCCCCCCCCCGACCCCCCGACCCCCCCATCCCTTCACCGCTGTCGTTCCCCCTCGGCACCGCAACACAAACACAATTGAATGACCCACTTTAAATGTGTCCCCAAAGCGCGCAGGCGGCGGCGCCGCCGTCGTCAGTTAAGACTATTAAAGGGTTGAAGACGACACACACATGCGTGGCCTACTTCTTAAAAGGCTTCAACGCGAACAATATTGCGCTCAACAATGACACACTTGTGCGCGCGCATCAGCAGCATCATCATCATCATCATCATCATCATCATCATCCTCATCTCAAGCGTCCTTTCCCAAGGGAGCCAAAACAATGCCATGTTGTTCCCAAGTCCGGCGCGCATTCCCCAAAAGAGCAAACAACAGTTTGCGGGGTTTTGCGTGTTGGATGTGTGGGCGACGGTGGGCGACGGTGGAACTCACCCAAAGCTTTGAGAAGTTCGTCGAAATTCTCGCTCCTCTTCATCTTCCAGGTGCCGGCAAAGTTGGCCATGTCTGCTGACTGAGGCGGAGTGAATGCCAGGGAGAACCTGTTCCACTTACACTGCCATCCTCTCTCTCCTCCTCCTCCTCCTCCTCCTCCTCTTCTGCAGGGGCTCGCCTCCACCAAAATGTTCCAATCCCGAAAGATGAGAGGACACAAGTTCCGACGAGTATATAGAAACAGAATTTAGAATTAGTGTCACTGTTCATGTGGGACCCATAGCAGAGTGTTCAGCAGAAAAACTGAAAGATGTTTTACCGATTTTTATTTGAGCAGTCACTGTGAACTTGAGTGGTTATCATAGGGCAAGTTTCATAAATTTACATCATAAGCTTTTCCCTAACGCACCCCCCCCAAAAACAAAAGTCTGAATGGACAAGTAAGGATATCTTTTATTAAATAATTGACATGTAAAATAGTAACTGTTAAGTTGTGTTAACCCTGAAAGGCATTTGGCTACGCTAATAAGGATTGTCTTCCAAACATTCAACATTTGAGATATGTCTGGAATAATTAATTAGCATTTATTTGCAGTGACAACAGTGCTTCGTGTCAATTTAAGGAGAAATATATTATCTGTCTGCTTCGATATACACAGACATAATTGAATTATTTTTTTAACGAAAGAATCAAATTAGTACTACTGCCACTGGGGGCACCCGTGAGTAAGCAGATTTACTCGCCAAAGCGCCAATACACACACGAAGAAGAAGACGCGGAAGTGGAGGTTTCAACAGTAATGTTGTCATGGCACCTCGCATGTAATTTAATTTAAGGTCCTATCGGTTCGTTCGAGACGTTTGTGAGGGGTTTCCAGGTACGAGGACGCCCATTACACTCCACATTTCACGTCGAATATTAAACAAAGATTTCTCGCTTGTGAAGGCGACGTCGTAAGCGGCGCCTTGAAGTAAAACTAGCTTATAATCGTTTTCGAGTTAGCATTAGCATCAAGCTAGCGATATGCTCAAGTTCTCCTTTATTTACACGTGCCGATATCATTACACATTTTAAATCGCATCGATATGTTTTTTCCCATATTTGTGTTTGTGTTTAGGTTGAGTTTTAGGTTGTGCTGTGGTTAAGCTGGCTACCACTGTCAATCAACAATGAGCACCCAAGTAAGCAACTTGCACTCAACATTTTTCTTGACATTGTGTTTCCCCAAATCACACAAAAAGTACTAATAAATGGCACAATGTATCTTTTAATTTCAGTACAGCATCCTTTTTAAACAGGAACACGGTGAGTACCTACCATGTGCACAATACAAACATTCATTAGAAGCTATGTTAGTTATTCTCCTTTTAATCAACTCTTTAATACATTTTTCTGTTGTAGATGTTATATTTGAACATACATAGCCAAATAAAATCATATCAAAAAGGTTTATTCTCTCAAAGTGCTGCCCAGACAGATTAGTGCCCATTTTAACGAAGGTTTATAATTCCCTTAAGGTGCCACACAATGTTGGTAAAGCTATACTTTAATATTAGACCTGGCTAAGGCCTGACTTAATAAAGCTTCTCCCCCTCAGCAACAGTTCCCCCAGTTAATTTGAACAATTATACATCTATTTTTTTCCCCCCCCCCGCAGCACACGATGATGCAATCTGGACGGCAGCGTGGGGTAAAAGTGAGGAGGATGGTTCCGAAACAATCGTCACCGGCTCCCTTGATGACATGGTCAAAGTGTGGAAATGGTACGGACGTGTGTGTGTGTGTGTGTGTGTGTGTCTTCGAACGAAGGTATTGATTGGTAACGTTGGCAACCCAAATGTGATTAGTGCAGTTGAGTGCTTTCAATAGCAACCTCGTAACATTTTCAACTGTTACAAGTACAGCAATAAGTTAATTAATGTTAAATAAAATGTTTGGGGGAAAAGTCAAATTAGTAACCCTTTGAAGATATCAGACGGGTATTGAATAGAAAGAGAACAGGAAGTTGCTTATGGAGCGATACTGTCATCTTGTGGCGTTTGAAGGTATTTCCGGAATAATTACATGTCTGCCACCCAATCAGTTCGAGTATAAATCAGATCCGATGACAAGATGAGCTGACGGTCAGGTTACCCGCGCAGGTCGGACGAAAAGCTGGAGCTCCAGTGGACGCTGGAGGGCCACCAGCTGGGCGTCGTGTCGGTGGACATCAGCCACAACGCCGCCATCGCCGCCTCCAGCTCGCTCGACGCGCACATCCGCCTTTGGGACCTGGACTCCGGGAAACAGATCAAGTCTATGGATGCCGGACCAGGTGAAATCAGATTTTGCTATATAGTTACAAATGTGCGGAATATACAACATACCGTAAACTACGTGCAACTGCAGAAAATTAATGGTGACTTGACTAGTTATGTTTGTTTGAGCTATTTATTAATCTATAGAAAATGAGTGGACCTTGACTCCTGCCATGAGGCACGCCACTCACTTGTGCATGTCTGCTCGATTGCTGAATGTATTGACAGTACTCTTTCTACTTCAAAACGTGCATCCGAACGTGATCTTCTTCCACTCTAGTGGACGCCTGGACGGTGGCCTTCTCGCCCGACTCCAAGCACATCGCCACAGGAAGCCACCTCGGCAAGGTCAACATCTTCGGTGTGGAAAGCGGCAAGAAGGAATACTCCCTGGACACCCGAGGGAAATTCATCCTGAGCATCGCATATGTAAGGGAACTCACCCCCCCCCCCCGGAATGCGACATTACGCGTTTTGAATTTCAAGTGTTTTATTTTGTTTTTGTGTTGTTAACTCCTCAGAGCCCTGATGGTAAATATTTGGCCAGCGGGGCGATTGACGGCATCATCAACATCTTTGACATCGCCACCGGCAAGCTCCTGCACACGCTGGAAGGTGGGCAGGGGACACAGTTCAGATACATTTATAAAAGCATTGACATGTATGTTAATTCTCCCAAAGTATAACCTTCTTGACCAACATTACAATACAGTAGAAATGTATTTCAAATAAAAGCTACCATAATTAAAATTTGTATATATATATATATATATATATATATATATAAAAAAATAAATAATCAAACTGCTATTCCGTCTTCCTCCTCTAGGGCACGCCATGCCCATTCGCTCCCTCACCTTCTCGCCTGACTCCCAACTGCTTGTCACGGCATCCGACGACGGCTACATCAAGATTTATGACGTGTAAGCCCACTTTTCCCCCCACCCACACACGTGGCACTTTTATTTCTGATTCTCCGGATAGCGCATGAAAGGAAATTAAAAAAAAAAAAAAAAAAAACACCTGATGTGAATTTTTTGTTTTTGTAGACAACACGCCAATCTAGCGGGCACGCTGAGTGGACACGGCTCGTGGGTGCTCAACGTGGCCTTCTCCCCGGACAACACACATTTTGTCTCCAGGTAACGTTTCATCTCAACAGGATAAAGAGAATACGGAGTTCCCTCGTTTACCACGGGTTCATCTTTCTCGGCCTCGCTGTTTTCGTGTTTTGTTTTTTTTTAAAACATGCTTTTTGGTTTGTTTATTTTTTTTGGTCTTTGCGCGGCCGTATCTCTTGAACCGTACGTCCGACCGGAGAAATACGGGCATCCGTGGATTCGTCTTGACGAGACCTTTCCAACGGTGTCTGTCCATGCACGACATTACATTACGGAAATAGAAAACATTAGGGGTGTGAATTGCCTATTACCTGACGATTCGATTCGTATCACGATTCACAGGTCACGATTCGATTCGATACCGATTAATCCCGATACGAATTTATAAGTCGATTGTTGCGATTTTTTTTCATTCAAATTTAGAAAATACTAATCAGTAAGCTTGTAGAGTGTAAGATTGATATGAAAATGTATTATTTATTTATCTGAAATTTCAGTCTTATAGAGGTTGTAATCTGTTTCATGTTTGAACAGCATTAAAATCAAATATTAAGGCTTAATGTTCCGTTCATATAACATTCTTCCATGCTCAAGGTGTGAATCCTAACCCGAAGTCAGACGTTTTGTTGATTATTTTTCCATTAAAAATGGAAGTTTAAAAATCGATTAACACACACAAAAAAAAAAAAAAAAAAAAAAAAGGCAATGATGATAAGACGTTGAATCGGTAAGACTACCGAATGAACTCTTTAAAAAAAAAAAAAAAAAAAAAAAAAAAAAAAAAAAAAATCGATTCAGCTGCCTATTGAATCGATTTGAGAATTGCGCAATGTAGTATCGCGATATATTGCCGAATCGATTTTTTTTAACACCCCTAGAAAACATACTGTGCTGTGTAGTAAATGAAAGTAAATTGTAGTAGTAGTAATTAAGTAAATTAAAAACACTTTTGGTGAAAAAAATGACTGTAAATAAAAAAAAAAAACATCAATTATGAATGAAAAAGCATTCATAATAAACTAAAAACGATACCAAAATGAAAAAAAAACATAAATGAAAAAAATATATACTGTGCTCTGACTGTAATAAAAAAAAAAAAAAAAGTACTTTAAAATATTACTTTATAATAAAGTAAAAATCATGCCAAAACGAAAAAATGTAACGGATTATTTATTTATTTATTTAATTATTAATGCTGATTTCCATTATTGTGGGTAGATTTTGGAAGGGAACACTCGCGATAAATGAGGGAATACTGTATCCACCAAGGTTTGGAAACACTTTGAAGAGGAGGAGCTATAATAAGAAGATTAGTTTTGGAGAAAGGTGTTATTAAAAGAAAAAAAACCCCATCCCAATCAGCATATAGATTCATCACCCAAAAAAAAAAAGGCCGATCAACCTCAAGTAATTACAATTTATAAAAATGAATATAATAGTGATTCTCCGGCGTACCACTAGAGGGCACCTGTGTGGCACGCTGACAACCACTGCTTGTTTGCTGAAATCATAATCCAACCTGCGAGATTGTAATCACAACCTCCACTACTGGGAAGCTAAAAGCTAACAGACGCTAACATAAACGGACTACATGACACTCTCTCTATGACCCCCCCCGCAACTCATCCTGTTCCGCCTGTTCAGTTCCTCAGATAAAAGCGTGAAAGTTTGGGACGCCAGTTCCAGAGCGTGCATCAACACCTTCTTCGACCACCAAGACCAGGTAACATCTCAGTCACTATTACTACTTTTTTTTTTTTTAATACAATGGGTTTTTCCCTCTCCGATATATATTTTGTGTTAAATACAGAGTATAGTGATTCTGTTACGTCCTTCCTCAGGTGTGGAGCGTCAAGTACAACAGCAACGGCTCCAAGATAATCTCGGCTGGTGACGACCGTGCCATCCATATTTACGACTGCCCCATGTGAGGCGCGAGAATCGTTTTGTATGCATGATTTTGTACTGACTTGTGACAGTACAATAAAACTGTTGTTTTTTTTAATTATATTTATTTGTTTGGATTTGCTTTTCATTGAATATTTATGTGAAATTGTATATGGGTAAATGAATTTTACCAACGTACATACACTTAGAAACTACACAAGAATCACAAAATTTTTAGTAATTTTACTTTCATTTTTTAGTGATTACCATTAGGGATGTAATGATAAGTGCGATATAGTGATATTAAAACTGCCACATTATCGTCATGCAACACATCTATTTAAAAAAAAATAAAAATAAAAAATCAGGTTGATTTCCATTTGTGCAGTTCTAGCACCCTCTGGTGGCTAGTTTTTTTTTTTTTAGTACAATTTAATTTTCATTAGGGATGTTTTGGCCCTTCTGTTTAAAATCTACACCAATTATCAGATGAAGGGGAACTTAATATGCTTGTGAAGCAAGTCAATATGTGGAGGAACTTAATGTGTGCGTGCATTAACAACATAAAACAATTATAGCATTGCTGTTATGTACAAAAGCACAATATTGTGCTTTTTTTTTTTTTTTTTTTTTTTTTTACGATATTGTGACCTTTTTTAAATATCGCCAACCTCCCCGCAATATCACGATAATTATATCATGAGCTTCATATCGTGTTATCGTATCGTTTGGATCATCGTTACATCCCTAATTACCATAAGCAAATGTGGTATTATTAAGCATCCACTGTAGTCACCGTTTTCTTTATTAATGACATCGACCCACAAGTGTCCACTGTATCACTAAAACAGTCAAGAAAACAGACACAATCCACAGTGGTTACAATTTGAAGAGTCCATCAATGCTCTTTCTCAAAGTGTTGTTTGATTCCAGAATCGTTAACTCCAGTCTGTTCACGCCCCCTGGATGAGGCTTTCCACGTGTGCTGGTGTGCATCTGTTTTGAAGTCTTATTTTTTTTAATCACACGTGTGAAGGTAGTTAAAAAAAAAAAAAAAAAAAACTGACAGAATAGGCAGCACATTGCACAAGTGGTTCGCACATTTTGCGATTGCAATTCTCCCACGCGCTTAAATTGGGTTTTCTTCGGCTTTCCCTGAAGACGCGATTTGTTTTTCTGTACCCTGCGATTGGCTGGCGACCAGTCAAAGGGTGGCCTGTCGGGTCTCGCCCAACGTCAGCTGGGACAGCCCCCCGCCACACCCCACCCAGCTCACCCGCCACCCTCATAAGGTGCTATAGAAAAAATTATGTTCCCACAAGTTTGTGCATTCGTCAGTGATTAACCAACTTCTCATTTAATTTAATGCACGTGTTTCATTTTCAACAAAAACCTCGACATCATTTGAAGTTGTTCAGTAATTTCGCTTGGATATCTGTGCATGTAGGAAGACCTTTTTTTTTTTTTTGGCAAGTAAAATGATACACAATATGCTCTATGTGAAGGTTGTGCAAAAAAAAATAAAAAATTTCTCCACATAATATGGCTCTAGTATAATACAGCAGAACCTCCAAAGTCACACCTAACGCCATTCAATTCGGAGTGAAGAATCATTAAATAAAACCTTTTTTTTTTTTTTTTTTTTGCCTTTTCGAAATATGTGATGCCGCCACAGAAGGTAACAGTTATGGAAAATGGAGGAAAAAAAAAAAAGGTAACAGTACCCGAATGAGAACTACTGCAACATAGGAAAAAATCTATTGAAAGGAGTACAATATGTGCACTAAAAATAACTAAAAACATTTAAAATGGCTGACGGTAATGTCAATAGTTTGTAGTTAAATGCTGAAAAATCAGGGGTGTCAAACTCATGTTAGTTCATGGGCCGCATGGAGGAAAATATATTACCAAGTGGGCCGCATCGGTAAAAATACCAATATATAACTTAAAAACGATTGCCGTCAATTATACGCAGCTTTTCGCTATTTGTGTGCCAGCCCTAAATTTGCATTGCTCATATGAGGACTGCTTGTGAAATTACAAATTTTATATATTTTGATTGTGGCCGGCTGATTAATTAGTCCGACATTACCATTTTTTTTTTATATATTTTTTTAACTTTACAAAATGATCTTGCAGGCCAGATTAAAAAAAAAAAAACCTTTGTGGGCCTGATCCAGCCTGGGGGCCTTATGTTTGACACCCCTGGCTTAAAGGTTGATGACAAGTGCAGAAATTGAGAAAAAAAACAAAAAACACTTCTGTTCCCTTTGCTGTGTCTCAAGCGTCAACTAAGTGATAAGTTGGCTCTTTAAACTCATTTACTGCCACACGTTATCAAAAAAATTTGACATGACAAAAGCTTTGATCATTCACGAAAAGAGATACAATGCTGCCATCTGCTGGCCATAGTTTAGTGGGTGTTTTTGATTCCACAACCCATTGACCAGGCAGCACTGCACTTAAGACGTTGCACTGAGAAAAAAATAAATAAAAAAACTTAGTTGACGTCATTTCACGTTCATGGCGGCATACGTCGTGATTTTATTGATCGTTATTAAACGTTTTTGGCGGTCAAAGAGTTAATATTGGAACGTTTTTTGGGGGGGCGGGGTCAATTACTTGGGTTTTTGGCAGCTGGTCTCGGTCCCTAACCCCCTGTGGATATTATGGGATTACTGTACCTCAGTACATCGCCCGAGTGGTGAATTGATTCACTTGTCATTATTTCCAACGGCGAAATTATTGACTTGACAGTCTGGCAGCATCACAGAATGGATTTTTGTTCCACTTTGGAGGTCCCACCATACAAGCAAGTGTTTTTTGTTTTTTCCAATTATAAAAAAACAGTCTTTCTTTTGTCAACATTGTCATGATTGTGACTTTTTTTTTGGCAGTATTGTTGTCGCAGAAACCAAAGTCAACTCTTGGTGAGCTTCTGCCATGAGGTAAAATTCGGTGTTAGGCTTTTTTTTTTTTTTTTCTCTTTTGTCCTCCTCCTCCTCCTTTTCTACCAGTGTCTGGACTGGACCAGGTCGTCCCGCAGGCTGAGCCTCTTGAGGGTCTCGTAGCCCACCACGATGAGCACCGAAGTGGGCATGGAGGACACGATGCGGGCCGACAGCCCCTTGGTGACGGCGCCGAGGCCTTCCTCCGCCAGCAGCTGCTTGAAGGTCTCCACCACCGACGAGCGGCCCTCCACCTGCCGGTCGCCACAGCAGCGGGAACGCTTACTTTCACGTGAGAAAACATTTTCGGACGCGTCGCGGCTCGCAGTCGGAAAACGTGATGTTGACGTATGCGGTCATTTTTTTTTGGCTATTTCTCAAATGATGTCATTTACGTGACCAATAATACAGTGTTGCAACGGCACACCGCAGCTAAGAAGCAAATAGCGTGGATACTGAACAAAGTACCAGTAGTACTTTTATTTTTCCAGATAGTCCTAATACTCAGAATCCATCCTTTTTTTTTTTTTAAATGAGAAAAAAAAAACATTTTAAAATAGAATATCGAGACAATAGTCAGATTTTGTTTTTTGTTTTTTTAAGTGAAGAAGTCGTATTTTGAGATTACACAAAAGCACTAATAGTTCCAACAATTGTCTTTTTTTTTTTAGATAAAAGAATAAGTTGTATTTTTGAGATAAAAAGTTTTAATTCTATGACAACAAAGTTTTATGATGAGAATAAATGTTTTTTTTGGGGGGGGCTGAGAAAATGCGTAATTTTACAAGAATAAAAAAAATGTCGACAATATGAAAATGTTACTCGTAAGTCTGTTTAAAAAAAATATATATATTGTAATATTACAAAAAATGTCATTTTTCCCCAGATAAAATGGAGTAAAAAATGAAGAAAAAAATGGGAAGAGTGTTTTCATGTTTAGCATTATGAAAATAAAAGGTATCCGTTATAATAATAATAATATTATTATTATTATTATTATATTTGGATAAAAGTAAAAAATAAAGTATTTGAAAAAAAAACAATATAAAAGTTGAATACTGGGAGTCAATCTATTAAAAAATATATATATATATATATATATACCGTATAATAGTATGAGAATTTGTCTTTTTTTTTTCTTTTTTTTTTTCCCCTGGATAAAAAGTAGTAATAAATTGTATTTGTTGAGAAATATGGTGCTAATATGAGAATTGGATAAAATTAAAAAAGAATAAACTATTAAAAAAAAAAAAAAAAAAAAAAGTTGAATACTGGGAGTCAATCTATTAAAAAAAAATAATCTAGAAGAAAAAGCAATATTACATGTTTTCCCCCCCAAATCAAATATAATATTACGACAATTAAGAGGTTTTATTCATGCAAAATGTTGCCAAATAAAGTACATGAGGAGGATAAAGTGATTTTTTCCTATTAAAAAAATAAAATAAAAAAATAAATAAATTCAAAGAATTGTTGCATTTTTTTGTGATAGTGGGTAGTAATGTGACAAGCAATAAATGTATTTATTTATATATTTTATTTTAAAGTGTATTAAAAAAATGACATTTACAATATTACAAGAGAATAAAGGAGAGTATTAGCACAAAAGTGGTTTTTTTTACTTTTTTTTTTTTACTTTTTTTTTTTTTTTTTTTAAAGCATAGAAAAAAATTCAAACCTGACCTGTATACTTTCTAAATATGTGATGAGCAAAGTGTAACCCGAGAATAAAAGAGTACAAATACATCAGTGACATTCCGGTCCCTGTGTGTTCTGTTCGTGGCAGCGTGTCACCCTCGACGATTTGACATGACGTCATCGCACACGCATGATCATGCCACACTCTTGTGCGCGTTTGTTTGTATGACAGACATGATGAGTCAATCGTACCTGCACCCTGGCCCGGACCACGTCCATGGGGTTGGTGATGGTGGAGGCGGTGGCGGCGGCCATTGGCCCGGCCAGCGCCTGCAGAATGAGGTGGGGGCACTCGCTAGGCGCCATCCGAGACAGACGCTCTATGGACGCAAAAAAAACAAAAAAAAAACACGCATGTCAATATTTAATATGTCTCCAGTTGCCACAGAAAAAAACAGAGTCACGGTGACCCAAAGTTCAAACACAAGGGTGACGAAAAAAAGTAAACATGACGACAATCGGTTGAGAAATGAGCACGTTACAAAGGTCGCCCCTGCCAAGATGGCCGCCACTTGGGCACACCGCACTGGCATAAATCTGTGCATCAGCCGACGTGAAAGGACGGCAATAGACCAATCACAGGCCAGTATTTTGGGGCCATGAACTCTAGCATAGCAACCGTTTCTATGTTAGACTTCAGGATGTTTGTTTATAGAAAATCTTGCAAATTCCTGTCCTAAATTTAGCTTGTTATGATGCAGAATTATTAAAAATGACTTCGAAATAATAAGCACAAGGCTTTCTACTGATATCCATGAAGAGAATCCCCAACACGACAAAGGTAATGACCTTTTTTTTTTTTTTTGGGGGATATTATTTTCAGACAATTATTGACTCTTTTTGATGAGAACCGTTTACATGAAGTAACTTTTAAACACTTGACGATGTTTATTTGATGAAAAGAAAACTTTTAATTAGGGGTGTGAACTGTTGCAATCAGTTTCATGTTTGAACAGCATTAAAATCAAATATTTAATACTTAATGTTAAATTAATATAATATTCTTCTATGCTTAACGTGTGACTTTAAAGGGATACTTTACTTATTTAGCCATTTTTGGCAGTCAAACATGAATATTGTGCCAGTAATAAATTTGATATTTTCATTATTTTTCATGTACAATTAGTACCTTTTAAAAACACATTTTGCGACTTGCTGTCGACTGAAAATGACATCACAAGGGCTCAGGTAACAGCTCACCTATTTTCTAGGTTTGGTCATGTGACATTCACAAGCTGAGCTGTGATTGGTTACCTGAGCCCTTGTGATGGCATTTTCAGTCGACAGCAAGTTGCAAAATGTGTTTTTAAAAGGTACTAATTGTACATGAAAAATAATGAAAATATCAAATTTATTATAGGCAAAATATTCATGTTTGATGGCCAAAAAATGGCTAAATAAGGAAAGTATCACTTTAAGTTAGACATTTTGTTGAATATTTCCATCAAAAATGTATGTTTAAAAATCAATTCTGCGGCATATTGAGTCGAGAATTGCGTGTTGTAATATATGTAAGATATATTGCCGAATTATTATTATTTTTTAAACACCCCTACTTTTAATCAATAGAAGGGTAGTTTGCCCTAGGGAAAAAAAACAAACAAAAACAAAAACAATATTTAGAGCAGTGGTTCTCAACCCTCGTCCTCGGGAACCTCTATCCAGCCTGTTTTCTATGTCTCCCTCAGCCAACACAGGTGATTCAAACGAATAGCTAATCAGCAAACTCTGCATGAAGCCTTATAATGATCCTCACCTGTGTTGGTTGAGGGAGACGTGGAAAAGACGCTGGATAGGTGTCCCCGAGGACTGGGGTTGAGAACCACTGATTTCGAGTAACTCAATGTTCAATGTAGCCCCAATAACATTTTTTTTTAATGAATTTTATACCTTTGTAATTGTGAACCAGGACGGCGAGCTGAAACGTACCTGCGTAAAAGTGATAAAAAGGCCACCAGAGCGCGCTGTTGGGGATGTAGGTGAGCAGGGAGGCCACGTAGCCCCTGTAGAAGCCGCGGAAACCGTCGGCGGCGAAGATCTGCACGGAAATGTCCCGCGTCTGCCCGAAGGTGAGCCGGCGCTTGGTGGCCGCCAGCATCATCTTGGGCTTGGCCTTGAAGCGCCCGCCGTGCTCGCCCTGGCCGAGCATCATGAGGTGCTGCGACACCACGTCGATGGGCACGGTGATGGTCTGCGCCACCAGCGCCGCCGCCCCGCCCGCCACCACCGACTTGAGCGTGTTGCTGGACGAGTAGCGCGACGCGTGGCGGCGCGCCAGCTCGTACGTGGTGATGTAGGCCTGGCCCGACACCAGCGTGAAGGTGTTGATCATGAAGCCGCGGTACAGGCCCCGCACGCCCTCCGCCCGCAGGATCTTGCCGAAGGCGTCCGCCGTGCCCGAGTAGAGCGCTTTGCCCTTCTGCACCTGCAGGCGCGTGCGGATCAGGCTGGCCGGGTAGACGGTGGCGCGCGTGCTCAGCGTCATGAGCACGCCCAGCGAGTAGAACTTCCTCTTGTCCAGGTCCTCCCATTCGATGATCTGGATGGCGCCTTTCTGCTGCATGGTGGTCCCGGGTGCCGCTAAAGCCTCGCGTCTGACGTCATCTGCCCTCCATGTGCCATCGCAACTGGATATAAAAAAAAAATATAGAAGGTTTGAAATTATGGAAAAAATAATCACGATTATTTTGGCAATGAATTGAAATCACGATAATTCAAATGATTATTTTTTATTTTTTTATTTTTTTTGTACAAAACAAGGAAATGTTTAAATTTTAAAATACTAGGACCAATTTGAGAAAAAATAAAATTGAAACACTATAATAACGTAAGTTACTTTTGGACCAAATAGAATTTACAATATTTATTTATTTGTTTATGTCGGCAAAAACATGAAGTTGGAGTGCAGCTTGTGCACTGCAGTAGGACGATCATTTATTTTTTGGTATAAAACAAGAAAATGCTTACACATTTAAAAAATATTAAAACCAATTTAAAAAAAAATAGAAATACTATAATTATGTAAGTTCCTTTTGGGCCAAACAGAATTTAGAAGAATATATATTTAGAATAATGTAAATTCATGCTGGCAAAAATTTGAAGTTGGAGTGCAGCATGTGCACTGTGCAGAAAATGTTAAACGTAAAAATAATAATAAATACAAAATATTAAGACAAAATTATTTGAAACACTATAATTATGCAAGTTCATTTTGGATGAAACAAAATTTGTTAAATTAGTTAATTTAAAATAAAATAAAAAAATTGCAAATGTATACATTTGAACAACCACAATAATATTTTATTTTATTTTTTATTTTTTTTTACGATTATGCTGATATTGTAATTGTGGAGCGTCATAATTGAAATTGTAATAGAATTTCGATTAATTAACACAGTCCTAGTTTGAGTATTTACAAAATATTCAACATGCTCAAGCAGCGCCTTCTTTTGTTCTAGAGCTGCGTATTAGTTCAATTATGCAAACTGTAGACTGTTCTTTTAATAAATGCAATTATCATCTTTTGATGAAAGCCATACCCCAAATAGATGCTCGCTATCCTCTGCGGTTGTGTAAAAACATGAAAACATGCATCTTATTTCCCTGAAATACACATACTGGATCAATACATTTTTTATTTTCCATTGTAATGGCTTGCTTAAGTGTAAATCCAAACGATAATTCTGTATTATTTTACTATTTATGTATGGTGAGTACTAATGTAGCAATTCTGTTTGCACCATCTTGAAAAGGGAAGTTCACTGTCACGAAACGTCTTACAAATATCACAATAATCATCAATCATAGTTTTACGTTCAAACCAATCGATGAAAAATTACAAAATAAGAATCGGGCCTTATTTTTATTTTTTTTCCTCCCACTTCTCCATTCGGAAGAGACGCACGTGTTTATGTCATAGCGCCCCTCCAACCCTGTTAGCTTAGCTCGCCGCTAACGACCGATCACAACAAACTCGGTTCATATGCAACACTTTTCACATTTGACACCACGTTTCGACGAACCTGTTTAGAGGCCCTCGAGCTCGGTTCACCCCTGCCGCTCGTCTCACTCTTTCATTCGGCTTCCTGCTCGACGACACGCTGGGTCATGTCGTCCGGCCATGACTGCTACCGCACTGTAGCTTAAACCGAAGGTGAAAGGTCGTCTCAGGCAGCTTCTTATCCTTATCGGTATTTCGCGTGCAAAGCGAAGCAAAACACCATAACAATATTGACGATTTGACTCAATCTCAAGGTTAAGTCTCGGAAGTGATTATTTTCGACTAGTTTAACTTTGTTGACGGCTTGTTCGAGTTGTGTCGCTCGTGATGCGTTCACGTCCAACGCAACCGCCGCAAATGTTATAATTACTGTAGGCCAGGTTACTTGTTAAACGTTACAACCAGCTCAAGGCGGACGTTTGAGTTAATACAGCTGCTTTAGGATAGTTTTATAGCCTAACAAAATAATAATAATAATACAAAGTTATATTATAGTTATTCACTCCAAGGTTGCATGTATAAATGTTGAACATACACAAGAAAGGATTCACAGAAGTCGGAGTGACATTGAATATAACACATTCGTTTCATGTTTAGAAAATACTTTTCCTCTTTTTTTCCCCGTGTTTTTCTTGACTAAAAATAATATCTTTTTTAATAAAAAAAATAAATATTGAGAAAAACAGTCTATTTGTTGTGATGAGTAATTGTTGTAAAACAAACTTAGAGTAACAAAGTAACCCCCCCCCCAAAAAAAAAAAAAAAAAAAATGTTATTTTTTTATAATGTGTTTGATATGTACAGTAAGGGTGAGTAAGTGTTTTTTTTTAAAAGTGCATTTCCGTATTTTCTCCATGTTTTATGTGACATTTTATGGAGTTGGGGGAGAAAATGTTCTTGAATTCTGTAATAATGGCCCATATACTTTTAATAATAATAATAATAATAATAATAGTGATAATAATAATTAGCATGCATTTACAATTTACAGATTTTTTGTTTTTGTTTTCGTTTGCTTTTATTTTAACGGGGCGCCGTTTCCGTTAGACTTTTACTCTGAAGGCGTCATGCCGGTGGGCGTGACTGCATCCTCCCTGGCTTCTGATTGGTCCGTTCGCTGTCGCCACCGGGATCTCGAGGATGAGTCGTGTTGATTTCATAAGTCATCATGGCGCTCACGTCTATGGGCAAAGGTAAAGAAGGGTCTTCTTATTCTTCTTGTACTCCCCCTTAGCTTGTCGTCGCCTACGCTCACCTTCATTGTCAACCACACGGCTCCAATTCACATTTGTTTCAAACGAAATTTTAACTGTGGTTAATGTTACTTAATTAAACCAAAGCCAGCTTGGTTCTACACTCGAACCGAGCCAGTGTTGAAATTAGCCCGTGCCGCTGATCACACTTAACTTCACAATAACTTAGTTCACTACGTAATGTTGAGTCTTTTCACTCTCGTATGCTTTTTGGGGTGGTTGCTTTATCTCCGCCGCCAGTCGTTCAACCAACTGCGCGATAAGTAGTTGACGAATGGGCTGTATGATAAGGCTAGTTAAGCTAACATTAGCCTCCGCCTTCACTGTGTTGTCAACCGGGGGTCGTTTAATGTCACTCATCGGCAATTTAGTGATCACTCGGGATTCGTTCTTCAACATTCACGTGTAGGAAAAATAAAATTCAGTGACCTGATTCAAAACAAGCATATGCTTTTTGCACCCCCTCTTTTTTTTTATTAGCTTTTTTCCTTTTAATTGTAATACGTTCTTCTAAAGGGGCGGGGGCAATCACCTTTAATCAAAATATATAACCGTTTCTTAATAGATTCACATGATAAAATATTCAAAACATAATAAAATGACTTGTCAAACTGCTGACCATTTTTCTGGGGGTATACAAAGCACAAACTGTGGACGATACAAGTAACCCATGGTACGGTATATCGACGATATGCTTTTCATGTATAGATAGATTGTTTTTTCTCTCTCTTATAATTCTCTGTTTTGCTCATCAGCACAACAAACAATTTTGTAGTATACTGATAAGTATTTGAACTGTAATTAAATAACTCCTTTTGGTGTCAAACTATCTGTTATTAATTCTTATAAATCACCTTAACGTTCCGAACATGTTTTGTCATGTAACATTATTACATTACTAAACCTTTTTGTGTCTTAACGCAAACTTGCTATTAGCCTCTTTCTATTGGCAAATCATACTCAACTAGTTGTATTGAATGTACTCGCACATGTGCTTAGGAGGGACAGAAATGTTGCACTGTTTTGACTACAGAATATTTTAGAACATAAGAACAGGTCGCTCAAGAAATTTAAGCAGATTTTATCAGATTCGCCTCATCACCTGGCATCTGAATTTAAATTGCTTCCTCCTGAGCGCAGATTCCGCATGCATGCCCCAAAAAAGTCCGTCGTGGCCAGTCGCCTTTTAAACAAACCTAATTATGCATAAGTCCTTTTTAAAAGTCTTTTTAACCTTCTATTTGTTTCTTGTTTTTGTTGATTGTATTTCTGGATTGTTTGTCTCGGTCTTGCTGGTTGCACCACAAATTGCTCCTTCAGGACAATAAAGAATTTGTTAAAAGCTTGAAAGAAGCTTGAGGTTTTCACCTGTAACTGGTCCTAATCATATGAATTTCTTTGCATCAGGAGTTACTTGAGTTCTGATCCGACACCTTGGCAATGCATTCAGAAGAAGGAATGAAAAAAAAAAAAAAAAAGTTTTTCTTCTCAATAAAAGTATCCTGACATGTGACCTTTTATATAACTGGTATTCTAGTGAATCTGTACTTCAGTTTCGCTATGAAGTAACGAGCGTGATGTCTTGCTGAGGCAGCAGTTGGTCTTGCCAAAAAAGGACTTTGTCATCTTCCATTTTAGGCTGTCGTGGAAGTTCATCCCATGACAAATGAAATGAACGAGCAACTCACTTGATGTCATAAAAACCCTGAAAAGCGCTCCACTTCCTATTTGTTAGAGTGCCGTTTATTTACTTGACTACAGAAGTGAGGACCGGCCATCTGTCTGGGTTTTAGGCCTTTTTGAAGTGGAGAGGCAGATTCATCTACATCCTTTTTTCCCCCCCCCTGCCATTCTATATTCTTGTTCTCCTTCTGCAGAGCACCCGTATCGCCATTTAATTGACCCGCTATCAGATGATGGGAGCCTCAAGTTCTTCAACCCGCACAAATTAAACGATCCAAGATATGGTGAGTTCGGACCAAAAAAAAATAATAATAAATTGTGATTAACTCATTCACTCGCAGCCATTTTCACATTTCGCAATCCCGTTCGCTCCCGGCTGTTTTACTGAATTTTGACTGATTTTGCAAGGTCCACAGAATATTGTGCTCAATTGCTATAAAAGCATGAAATTAGATTGAAATGAGATTAAAATCTCTTCTTTTATCAGGAAAAAAAAGTATGTTTCTATCTGTTTCTGTTTTGAAGCAATTAGCATTAGAAGAGAGCTAAGTTTCATCAGTTTTCACAAATCTATTTAAAATTCTAAGTAATTTTGCTTTTTTTCTAGCTGGCCCTGGTTCATTTCCTTTGCTCTGCTGCCACCTGCTGGCCGTTTGTGTAAATACTACCATTTCTGCAACCGTTCTTTGCAGTTGAGAGGCTGCATCAAAGCCTTCACTATGCTCTAGCATAAAAAAAACGTATAAATACGTCTTTGGGACACTTAAAACATAAAAAAAACAACGTATTTACACGTTATTGGGAGCAAATGAGTTAACAGATGATGAAATGGTTGCCTTATTAATATATATTTTTTTAAATGTATCTTGTAGTCAAGCTGCCTCTGTCCATCCGCGTCTTACTGGAGGCGGCCATCCGAAAGTGCGACGGCTTTTACATCACCGAAGATGACGTCCAAAACATTTTGGACTGGGAGAAGCAGCAGGCCTCGACCGAGGTGCCGTTCTCGCCAGCGCGGGTCCTCCTGCAGGACTTCACGTGAGTCGACTTGTGAAGATGGCGCTCGTTCATATCTTCATATTGACGCATTTTCTTCAAAAAATTTCAACCCTTTACATACTGTTTGTGTCAAATTTGACCTGGTTTGTCATTCGTTCACCGTGAATTTTGACGAACTCCAAAAAAATGCAAACAAACTTTGTGGTCACCATTTTGTATTGTTTGCATTAAGCAAAGCGGATTTTCCAACGGTAAAGTTTTTGGGGGTTGTTTTAACTCCTCATTAATTTCTTTGATTCTATGTCAGGGGTGTCCAAACTATTTCATTTGAGGGCCACATACAGAAAATCAGAAGGACGCAAGGGCCACATTATGTTATGAAGTGTAATGTTATTGTGTTTAGTCCTAAAAAATTGTACAAATAATTTATTTGTGCTTTTGCATACTTAGAAAAATGCTACAGTATATGAACCAACTTATTTGTAATATGGCAGTAGGGTTATTATAGTTTTGGAATTTTTCATTTTAGTTAGTTTTGATTAGTTTTCAGGATGGTTGTGTTAGTTTTTATTAGTTTAGTTTTTTTTTTTTTTTAATGCTTAGTTTTACTTTAGTTTGTTAGTTTCCGTATTAGTATTAGCATTTAATTTTTTTTTTAATGTGTATTACTTGTGGGCAATATTTGAAAAAAAAAAAACATGGGCGCAACATCATCTTTTGCTGCTTTTCTATTGGCTGGTGCAAGAAGACGTCTGTGTGACATACTTTCAAACGTCATTATTCCGTTTTATATCAAAATAAATCTCAGAAAAAAAAAATCACATTTAAAATCATCCACAAAGACTCATACATTAAATTAATTACCAAAGACTAAAACGAAGGACAAGTTTGCTATTATTATAGTTTGTCTTAGTTAGTTTTGTAAACGTAAAATGTAGTTTCAGTTAGTTTTCATTTTTTTAAAAAGCATTTTTTGTTTTTTTTGTTTTTTGAATTTTAGTTTTTGTTCTTTCATTTAGTTTTAGTTGACTAAAATAACCTTTAATGGCACCTGTTTTTTTCGACATCCTTCCTTCTTACTTTGACCATCTCCAAACATTTTTGTTTATTTTATTTGAACTGAATTAAATGCCATTTTTAGCACATGTCGCGGGCCACTGAAAAATGGACGGCGGGCCGCAAATGGCCCCCCGGGCCGTAGTTTGGACACCACTGTTCTATGTTGAGACGACAAACATCAGTTGGGTGTTGCACAAGATAGCTTGCAGGCTCCGTTTTGAAGATTTGTTGAACCATCTGCCAAACTGCTGCTGGTTGGGAAGTGAGCTGAGCTGAGTTGAGTTGAGTTCACTGTCACCAAACAGGCCAAATATTTGCTGGCCAGATAAAGCTGAAACCAAAACAACTCAAGTCAGGTCACTGGTTATCTCAAGGCGTCACGTGTGTGTGTGTTAAGTCAAGGAAAACGCAGGCGATCTTGAAACAGTCCTGAAAGCTGTCCGGGTTGCAAAACCACATTTGTACATTTTCCCGCATAAAACATCCACCTGTTGATGTTTTTTTTTTTTTTTTTTTTTTGAGAATCTTGAAAGAGTAAAACAGCATTCGAAAGATCAACCAAACGTAAAGAAGAGTAGATAAGAGGGAAACTGATGTGTCAGTTATTACGCAAATTTGACCCCTCAGTTACATCAGAGCAGGATGGACGTTCAAAACCAGTCGCTTGCTGACACGTTTTAGAAAAAAAAAGGCAAGTTAACGAAAGATTTACTTGGTTGCTTAAATTTCACAATGAATCAGTAGGAATGTTGAGATACTCAACTATTTGTTTACAAGCAATTAAAAAACAACAACTCAAGAATGTGAATACATCTGGCCTTTTTTTTTTTTTTTCCCCTCCTTTCCCCCACTAGTGGCATCCCTGCAATGGTGGACCTCGCAGCCATGAGGGACGCGGTTGCCAAACATGGCGTGGACCCCGGATTGGTCAACCCCAAATGCCCCACGGACCTCATTGTGGACCACTGTCTGCAAAAAGACTACAGCACATGGTGGGCTTGTCACACTTTTATTCTTAATATTTCTGCTTTTCCGAATTTGTCTGCATTTTCAATTCAATTTTATTTCATTCCATAAAAAAAGGAGATGAAAAGTGACGGAAAGAAATAAAACTTATGTTATCTGCCCCTGATCAACAACAAAAGCAAAAAATAATCAGCACATAATAAATGACAGCGAGCAGTCAAGGCGCATTCAATACAACAATTTAATAATTCAGCAGCATGTCCTTGTATAGTATGTATTTTTCCAGTAATTGAGCTTTTGTCAAGTTTTTAAAAAATACAGATAGACTGAGATGATTTTGTTTTACAATCCAGATTGTTCCACAAGATGACACCATGAGTTGAATTACATTGTTCTTTTTGTTTTGTTCTATATTTTGTTTTGGAGAAAATATCGGTTCCTCTTAATTTGTACTCACTTTCCCTTTTATTTATTTATTTATTTATTTATTTATTTAATTTAATTTATATATTAACTAGTAAAATTTCATGAGGGGCTTTATACATTATTTTTAAACGGTTAACTCATTCATTCCCAGCCATTTTCACAGAAGGAATCCCTTTACTGGATTTTGACTGATTTTTTTCTTAATGTCTTCTGTTGCTATAAAAACAAGGAACCAACCAAACAAAAGATTAAAGTCCCTTCTTTCATAAAAAAAAAATAAAAATAAAATATATATATATATTTCTGTTTCCGTTTTGCAACAATTAGCATTGGAATATAGTTAAGTTTCATCATTATTCACAAATCTGTTTAGAATTGTAATTGAGCTTTTTTTTCAACATGGCCCTGGTTGATCTCTTATACTCTGTTGCCACCTGCTGGACATTTGTGTAATAACTACCATTTCTGCAACCGTTCTTTGCAGCTGTTGAGGCTGCATCAAAGCCTTCTGTGTGCTCTAGCATAAAAAAACATTAAAAACATACAAATATGTCTTTGGGAGACTTAAAACATTTAAAATAGAACGTATTTATACGTTTTAGGGAGCAAATGAGTTAAACTCCATCAATTCATTACATTTTAAAGTTTTTAATTGTATAAATAATGGATTATTGTGGTCTCTGTATCCGCAAACGACAAGAATTGAACGTTTCTGTAAAAGAAAGATGGAATCTGTATTTGTATTGGGATCCTAACGTGGTCCGTTTGTCTTCTCATTTGACTCGCGGGGGGTCGCCAGCGCCATCCAGAACGCTCCAAACCCCGGCGGCGGTGACGGCGGTTCCCGGCCGGCCCCTCCCAAGCCTCTTCCGCGCGGAGGCTCGCACTGCGCCGGCCAGCGGGGCTCCTGCGGCAAAACGGCCTGCAACGACCCCCCCTCGTCGACGGGGGCGCGACCTCACGCCTCGGTCCAGCAGATCGAGAACACGCCCCTCCTCTGCCCCTTCCACCTGAAACCGGTTTCTGAGTGAGTCGATTGTCGTACACTGATCATGAAAAGATTTTTTTTTTCTTTTTTTTTTTTTAAACCATGAATCCGTTCCGGTTCTGATCAAACAAATTAAGTGTTTTTTTTTAAATTAGAAAAACAGTGAAAGATGACCTGACTTGATTTTATTAAAACATTCAGTGGAACTGTTTCGCAGAACCTCTTGTAGAATGTCATGTGACATCACTGTCATCCGATTGGCCGACAGATGTCGGCGTTTCTTTAAAGAGATACTTTACTTATTTAGCCATTTTTGGCAGTCAAACATGAATATTTTGTCTAGAATTAATTTGATACTTTCATTATTTTTCACGTACAAATAGTACCTTTAAAAACACATTTTGCAACTTGCTGTCGACTGAAAATGACATCACAAGGGCTCAGGTGACCAATCACAGCTCACCTGTTTTCTAGGTTTGGTCATGTGACATTCACAAGCTGAGCTGTGATTGGTTACCTGAGCCCTTGTGATGTCATTTTCAGTCGACAGCAAGTTGCAAAATGTGTTTTGAAATGTACTAATTGGACATGAAAAATCATGAAAGTATCAAATGAATTATAGACAAAATATTAACTTTTTATTGCTATAATGGGCTAAATAAGTGAAGTATCCCGTTCAGTGATGCGGCAAGGAACTCAACTGCTTTCTCCCATTTCCTGGTTTTGCGAGACAGCCATGTCATAAAATACAGTTTATACAGTACATGTATATTGCATTTAAAAAAAAAATACCCGACCATGTCTAAAATTTCGTATATACCTGTGGATGACATACTGAACGAAGCTTGTGGTAAACAGTTGCGCAAGCAGCAAATTCTAATTTCTCAAAATAATAAAAAATGTAAAACATAAGTGAAAGCATTACATTCATTTTATACAAGTCCATGCTGGGATATATGTATAAAAATTTGGGATTATGAAGGTCATGTTATGAGAAACAAGTGGAGTCATTTAAAAAAAAAAAAATGTTCTGTTGAGGTCTAATATGTGTAGTTTGTGGTTCCATTTCACCAACTTTGATCAAGACGTTCCACTTTCTCTAGCTACTTAAATCCCAATCTTTAAATGGACATATCTTCACCAATATTTCCACAATGTATTCACCATTGAAAGCATTTTGATTGCCCTGCAGGAAGTGGGTCGTAATGTTTTTGGGATCGTTAGCTTTCGGGTGAAATTTCAGGAAGAACATAAAATGCGCTAGGTGAACAAATCCTCCCAAATTTCTGCTTTTAATTTGCATTACCAACACTTCAGGAGCTGAATGTTGAAAAGTGATTTTACACGTCCTTCTCTGCAGAGGCGACACTTCAGTGAAGAATCAGGAAATGGAGCTGAGCAGAAATAAAGAGCGGCTTCAGTTCTTTAAGGTACAAATTTGAGGTCAGAATGTCCTGAAACGGAATAAAAATGAGCCTCAGCAACTTTCTGGATGCATTTTTCACCCAGTGGTGCTCAAAAGCCTTCAAGAATGTGAACGTGGTCCCGCCGGACGTCGGCGCCGTCCACCAGGTCAATCTGGAGTATCTCTCCCGAGTGATCCAAGTTCGCGACGGGTTGATCTACCCGGATAGCGTGGTGGGCACCGACTCGCACACCACCATGATCAACGGTCTCGGCATCCTGGGTTGGGGTGAGGACATTTTCTTCTTGTCGTTTGGCTTTCATTTGGCTGATGTGTGACCGACCTTGTAGAGTTTTAGTTTTTGTAGAGTCCAATTCTGACTACCGTATTTTCCACATTATAAGGCGCACGTTCAATGAATGACGTATTTTCAAACTTTTTCCATATATAAGGCGCTACAGTAGAGGCTGGGGTTACGTTATGCATCCATTAGATGGTGCTGCGCTAAAGGGAATGTCAACAAAACAGTCAGATAGGTCAGTCAAACTTTATTAAAAGATTACAAACCAGCTTTCTGACAACTCCATTCAGTCCCAAAATGAATAAACAGCCGTTTTATTATTTTCTCTCAGGTAAAGTATTAGCATTAGCTAGCGATCCAAGATGGCGGGATCTTCCGCGCATGCGCGTCACCGATCGTGCAGGGTCACCGATAGCGTCTTGACAGCGAGACCTGCTGCGGCTCAATATTGATCCATATATAAGGCGCACTGGATTGTAAGGCGCATGGTCAGCTTTTGAAACAAATTGAAGGCTTTTAGGTGCGCCTTATAGTGCGGAAAATGCGGTACATTTTTATATTTGTCTATTTACATGTATATTACATGTAATATTCTGCATTTAGTTTGTTTTCCGTAGGTGAATAAAATGCAGTTATTTCCCCAAATATTCATTTTTAGACCTGTAATTTTCGTATGACTGCAATATTTTTGCTCACAGTTCAATTCTAACTTTAATACTAATAATGTTGTTGTTTGAACGCGTTGTGATGACAAAACATGACAACATTTCCAAACAACGTCCGTCCTTTGAAACGTCGCTCCCCTTTTCCCGCCCGCCAGGCGTGGGCGGGATCGAGTCGGAAGCGGTGATGTTGGGCCAGCCCGTGTCGCTCGCCCTCCCTCAGGTGGTGGGCTGCAAACTGGTGGGCTCCATCGACCCTCTGAGCACCTCCATCGACGTCGTCCTCGGCATCACCAAGGTCTCAGCCATCTTGCTCGCATGCAAAGAAAAACAAAAAAACGTTGACGCGTGTCCAGTCCCTCTCGCCGGCTCACGCGCTCACGTCGTCCGTTTTGTCGCGCAGCACTTGCGGCAAGCCGCCATCGCCGGCAAGTTTGTGGAGTTTTTCGGACCCGGCGTGTCGCAGCTGTCGGCTCCGGACCGGACCACCATCGCCAACATGTGCCCCGAGTACAACGCCACCGTCAGCTTCTTTCCTGTCGACCGGGTCACAATTCAGCACTTTAAAAAGACACGTGAGTATCAAGTCGCGCTTTCGTCATTTGCTCCTTTGCGGGGTTTCACGTCGGTTTCTTCCGTTTGATTTCAGACTTTTCCCAAGAAAAACTCGACTTACTGGAGTCTTATCTGAAGGCTGTGAAGCTCTTTCGAAGCTACGAGGACCCCGCAGAAGACCCCCACTATTCGGAGGTAACAACTCACAAGTATCAAATGTGATGGAATGGAACAATAATAAATATTAAGACATCATACAGGAGGGATAAAACCGTTGTGCTCAAAGTTGAAATGGTCATGTAAAATATATTTAAAAAAATAAACAAAAAAAATTTATATTAATTTATGAAATAATAATACATTCTCATTTTTAAGTTATGCTTAATTAATTTTAATTAATTATCTAATAAGTAAAAAAAAAAAAAATTGGTTTTATTGATAGGTTACTTTATTTGAACCTACAAACAAAATAAAAAACAAAATATATAAAAATGTATAAAATAACATACAATTAAGAAAGAAAATATCAATGAATATAAATAATTATTGTAATATATTATAAATATTCTATACAGATGATACTTTCAGGAGTAGGAGGAAGTAAAAACTATTTACAATAAATAAATTCAATAAATTCCATTACTAAATGAGATCAATTATAAATGCAAAATAAGTAAATAAAAAAATAAATAAAAGCATTTTATTTAGTCCGCCAAATTCGGGAAAAAAACAGCTGAATTAATGAAATACAAATAAATCAAAATGAATTACAGTAATTCATTCAAGTTAAACTTTTTTTGTAAAAAATAAATAATAATTACCAGTAAATGAATTCATTAAAAAAGTGAATGAAAATGAGTACATTTGTTTTAGTAAACCAGTCAGCCAAATTAATGAAAGAAATAATCGAGAAAATGTGTCATCATTAACTTTGCGTTCAAGACTTCCTGAAAAGAATTCGAATCTTCACTTTTGAATCTTCCATTTGTGATTTGACCACTTTTTTCGGGCCGTTGCGTTTGCGCGCAGGTGATCGAAATCAGCCTGAGCTCCATGGTGCCGCACGTCAGCGGGCCCAAGAGGCCGCAGGACCGCGTGGCCGTCTGCAGCATGAAGGAAGGATTTCAGAGTTGCCTCAACGAGAAGGTAAACAAAACAAACAAACAAACAAAGAAAAAAACCTTCCTCCTCCGTCTCCGTCCCGCTGATGACGACATCCCTCCCACCTGACGTCTCAGCTGGGCCCCAGAGGCTTCAACATCTCCAAAGACAAGCAGGACGTGCGGGTTCCCTTCCTGCACGCCGGCCAGGAGTACCATCTGGCGCACGGCTCGGTGGTCATCGCCGCCGTCATCAGCTGCACCAACAACTGCAACCCCGCCGTCATGCTGACGGCAGGTGAGCAGCCGGCAAACGATGCCAAACGTTTTTCTGCTTTCATTTGACCACGACTTCATGTTGGCACCACGTGTGCGTGTGTGCGGCAGGCTTGCTGGCCAAGAAGGCGGTGGAGGCGGGGCTTACCGTCAAGCCGTACATCCGGACCAGCCTGGCGCCAGGAAGCGGCATGGCCACGCACTACCTCAACGCCAGCGGGGTGCTGCCCTACTTCAGCCAGCTCGGGTAAATGAAACTAAATTTCCTCTCATCAGATCTTGAAAAGATTTTATTTTATTTTTTTATTTTGTTTGAACATTTGCTGTGTTCAATAAATGGCTGCAAGTGCAACACGGTCGCAACGGAACTCGGTTATGAACCGACAACCTCCCTGTAACATGAATTGACGTGTATATTTGTTTTCCACGGCAGCTTTGAGGTGATCGGCTATGGCTGCGCCACCTGTGTCGGAAACACGGCGCCCTTGCCAGAAAGTGTAGTGGATGCCATCAAACAGGTATTTTTTTTTTTTTAATTCAATGTCTATTTTGTCCTGGCATCAAAGTTGTTTTACTTACCGAAAACTTAACAAAAGAAAAAACATTTTTTGTGTTTTTTTTAAATGAATATTAACTGAAACTACATTTTAGGTTTACAAAACTATAATTTTAGCGTAAATGTCCTTCGTTTTAGTCTTTGGTAATTAATTTAATACATGAGCCTTTGGGGATGATTTTAAATGTGATTTTAAGTAGATTTATTTTAACTCAGCTGAAATGCAACGCTAGGTAAGAAATGTTACGTTTTTTATTTTGCCATAGTGTTTATTAAACATTGTGCACAAGTAATATACGTTTAAAAAAACAAAATGAAAACTAGTACTGAAGCTATTTTTCTGTATTTATTCTATTTTTTAAAATAACTAAAACTAATTTTTAAAAAAACGAATAGTACCACACTGAAAACTAATTAAAATGAGTAATGCACGTTTATATATATATATAAAAAAAAAAAAAAAAAAAAAAGCTAATACTGACACTAACTAAAACTAAACTAAAATGAACCATTTGTTTGAATAACTAAAACTCATAAAAACTTAACAGGACCACCCTGAAAACTAATTAAAACTAATAATACACATAAAAAATTAAAAAAAAGCTAATACTGAAACTAACTCAAACTGAAATAAAATTAAGCATTTTTTAAATAATTAATACTAAAAAAAATAAAAAAAAACAGGACCACCCTGAAAAATAATTTAAACTAGTAAGACATGTTTAAAAAAACAAAACAACAAAAAAACTAATACTAAAACTAAACTAAAATTAAGCCTTTATTTAAACAAAATTAAAAAAAAAGAAAAAAAACAAAAACTACTACTGAAACGAATTAAAACGAAACTAAAATTAAGCCTTTTTTAAATAACTAAAACTAAAAAAAAAAACAGGACCACCCTGAAAAATAATTTAAACTAGTAAGATGTTTAAAAAAACAAAACAACAAAAAAACTAATACTAAAACTAAACTAAAATTAAGCCTTTATTTAAAAAAAATTAAAAAAAAAGAAAAACAAAACAAAAACTACTACTGAAACGAATTAAAACGAAACTAAAATTAAGCCTTTTTTAAATAACTAAAACTAAAAAAAAAACAGGACCACCCTGAAAAATAATTTAAACTAGTAAGACGTTTAAAAAAACAAAACAACAAAAAACTAATACTAAAACTAATTAAAACTAAACTAAAATTAAGCATTTATTAAAAAAAATTTTAAAAAAAAGAAAAACAAAAAAACTACTACTGAAACGAAACTAAAATTAAGCCTTTTTTTTTTAAATAACTCGAACTAATAAAAACTAATAGAACCACCCTCAAAACGAGCTAATTAAAAAAAAAAAGAAAAGAAAGAAATTCAAAACAACCAACCAAAAAACTCCAAAACTGTCACCATAACGTTGTTGTTGTTGTGTTTCAGGGCGACGTGGTGGCGTGCGGCGTCCTGTCGGGCAACCGGCACTTCGAGGGCCGCCTGTGCGACTGCATTCGGGCCAACTACCTGGCCTCGCCGCCCTTCGTGGTGGCGTACGCCATCGCCGGCACGGTGGGCATGGACTTTGAAAAGGAAGCGTTGGGCGTGGCCCCCGACGGGACCCGCTTGTACCTTCGCGACATCTGGCCGTCCCGCGAGGAGGTGCAACGGACGGAGGAGGACGCCGTCATCTCCGCCGTCTTTAAGGACCTCAAGGCCAGGATGGAGGTATTCGCAATCAACAAAATGGCCTGGTTTTATGTTCCAAATGTCAATCGCTCTGAATTTGAAAAGAAAAATGGACTGTTAATCTCAACAATGTCCAACATAACACACTAATGCCACCTAGCGGCAGATAATTAGCTCACCACAAATCTGACTCAATGTTTCACACTCGTTTCAACTGTAACTTTACATATTGCTTGCTATAAAATGACTATCAGTGAACTAAAAGATACAACACATTTGTATTTGGTAACCATATTTTTTTTTTCACTTTTATGTTAATTAACTCATTCACTCGCAGCCATTTTCACAGATAAAATCCCCTTCGCTCCTTGCTGTTTTCCTGGATTTGAACTGATTTTGCAAGGCCCACAAAATATTGTCTTCTATTGCTATAAAAACATGGACCCTACCAAAAGAAACATTAGAGTCTCTTCTTTCATCAGGAAAAAAAAAAGTATGTTTCTATGTGTTTCAGTTATGCAGCAATTAGCATTAGCATAAAGCTAAGTTTCATCATTATTGACAAATCTGTTTAGAATTGTGGGGAAATCAGCTTGTTTTTCAACATGGCCCTGGTTGATCTCGAGTACTCTGCTGCCACCTGCTGGCCACTATTTGTAATAACTACCATTTCTTCAACCATTCTTTGCAGTTGAGAGGATGCATCAAAGACTTCTGTATGATCTAGCATAAAAAAACAAAAACAAAACAAAAACGTATAAATACGTCTTTGGGACACGTAAGACATTTAAAATAGGACGTATTTATACATTTTTGGGAGCAAATGTATGGAAGTGTATTGTATTCACTTGAAAAAAAAAACTGTTTTTCTAACACTTTTTTGGGGGTGGAGCTTTGTTTTGGGTTTTTTTAAAAACAGGGGAAAAAAATATTCAGAAAAACAGAAAAAAAAATGATTCCAAAAAACAGAGCACCAACTTCTGTTTTTCAGAGTAACTACTTTTTTGACCTCTGAACTCCAAATGACTTGTTGCAGACCACTGACCTGTATATATGACTGGATAGCCGTTAGCCCATACACGCCAGTGCAAGCCGTTGAAGTCACAGGGCGGCCATCTTGTTACTCCCACCTTGCAAGCAGACGACTGTATAAGCTTTCACTCTGATTCTCTCGCCTCCGGTTTTCCAGAAAGGAAACACGTTCTGGAGCGGCGTGGAGTGTCCCGAGTCGGTCGTCTTCCCGTGGGACGCCAAGTCCACGTACATCCGCCCGCCGTCCTTCTTCAGCAAATTGGTACGTTTTGAGACACCTCGAAAAGCGAAAAAAACAACAACAAAAAACCCCGCAATTGACTTTTTGCCTCCGCTCGTGTCCTAAAGAGCAAAGAAGTCCCGCCCCCTCAGTCGATAGACGACGCCCACGCGCTGCTGTTCCTCGGCGACAAGGTGACCACCGACCACATCTCGCCGGCGGGCAGCATCGCGCGGGTCAGCGCCGCCGCCAAGTACCTGCTCAGCAAAAGGTCCCGGAACAAATGTTCATATTTGATGATCCTAATCGTATCATCATATTTCTCTGCCGTTGACGTGATTGCGTTTGCGTGGCGGCAGGCTGACCCCTCGCGAGTTCAACTCGTACGGCTCGCGGCGGGGCAACGACGCCGTGATGACGCGAGGGACCTTCGCCAGCGTCAAGATCCAAAATCGACTGCTGGGCGCCAAGGCCGGCCCCAAAACGATACACGTGCCCTCCGGACAAACGGTGAGAAACAACAACAATTCATAATAATCACGTTGAGGTGGGATGAATTCAGCAGGAAAAAATGGATTTATTCCACATATTGTGTGCAACTGGTTGCTGTTCACGTCACAAATCTGCGCATAAATTGATGTCCATTATAAATAAACATGATTTTTTTTTAACCCTACAAGTTCTGGAAAAACATTGATAAATCACAATAAGCTTTTCCCACGACCACTCCACCCTAAAACACATTTTGAAATGCAATTTTCAAGTACATTCTTTGAACCGTTTTGTGCTTTTGCGCTCAAGTAGTTACAGTGTTGATTTGGCGCCGTCTGGTGGTCAAAAGTTGTACAACACTTCCATTTTCCTTTTTTAATGAATTGAAAGTTGCTTTGCTGTCACTTTTTTTTCCCTACCTTCTTTTTTCTTTCTCTTTTTCTTGTTTTTCGTTTTCTTTTTTTCTTCTTTTTCTTTTCTTTCTTACTTTCTTTTTCTTTCTTTTTTCTTTCCTACTTTCTTTCTCTTTTTTTCTTTTTCTGTCTTTTTCCTTTCCTACTTTTTTCTTTCATTTTTCTTGTTTTTCTTTTTCTTTCTTTTTTCTCTTTTTATTTTTCTTTCTCTTTTGTCTTTTCCTTTTTTCTTTAGTTTCCTACTTTCTTGTTTTTCTTTCTTTTCTTTACTACTTTCATTTTCTCTTTCTGTCTTCTTTTTCTTTTTTTTCTTGTTTATCTTTTCTTCTTTTCCTTTTTTCTTTAGTTTCCTACTTTCTTTTTCTTGTTTTTCTTTCTTTCTTTCTTTCTTTCTCTCGCTTTCCTTCTCATTCCATTCCAATTTCAAGATATCTTTGGATTTGAACTTTGTGACTTTTGACAACATATCAATTGACGAGTTCTAAATTGAACTTTTATTTTTATTTTTTTTTATTTTTCCCCCCCTTTCCGCCCCAGCTGGACGTGTTTGAGGCGGCCGAGCGCTATCAGCGTGACGGCGTCCCGCTCGTCATCCTGGCCGGGAAGGACTACGGCTCGGGAAGCTCGCGTGATTGGGTGGCCAAAGGACCTTATCTGCTGGTACTTGCGCGTCCGTGTAAAAGTAGCGCCGCGGCGCCACCGCTGACGTCATGTCGTCTCCATGCAGGGCGTCCGCGCTGTCATCGCCGAGAGCTTCGAGCGTCTGCACAAGAAGCAGCTGGTGGGCGTCGGCATCCTCCCGCTGCAGTTCTCGGGCGAGCAGAACGCCGACACGCTGGAGCTCGCCGGCACCGAGCGCTTCAGCGTCAGCCTGCCGGAGCGTCTGGCGCCGGGGCAGCGGCTCGCCGTCAAGGCAAGGACGAGCGCTTCGTCGGCACGTTTTGCCGCTTAACGCTCGTCCCTCACGTTGTCGTGTTTTTTTTGGTTGCAGACGAGCGACGGCAAAAGTTTTGCGGTGACGGCGCAGCTGGACAACGAGCTGGACGTCGTCTTGCTCCGGCACGGAGGCCTGTTGCGATACGCGGCGCGGACGATGCTTTGAAAACGCGCGCCGGGACGACCTTTCGCCACTCGACGTTTGTCGTCGGGAACGGACGCCAGACTTGACTGAAATGAGGACCTTTTCAAAGACACTTTTTTTTTTTTTTGGACTTATGTCGGCTGGAATTATTTGGACTTTTACTGAGACACGTCGTCATGGATACACTTTTTCTTTTTTTTGCTGTTTTTGTTTGTCCACGTTTGTCAGCTAGAAGTTATTTTATCAACCTGATGTGTGTGACTCATGCAAAAGTGTCTTATTACGCCTTCTCGGATATCGTTTCCCTCCACGTCGTGCATTCGTGTTGTTTTTTATGTGCGGCATCGTGATTTTGAAGCCATTTTGAATGATTGCAAAAATAAAGTCATGTTCTCCAGTGGCCTCGGCCTGCTATATGAGATCACAATGTTAGCTGTGAAACATCTGGTTTATCCGCTTTTAATCAGATCGGCTGGTAATAAACTACACCAGCGATATTATGGACTGGTCGCCAGTAAACCTAACCTGACATTAGCCAGACGGTAATATCCATCTGGTACCGCTCCACAATAATTTCCTCGGGGGAAAAGGCGGGACATTCTGTACAATAATGCGAGCCGATTGGACGATGCGACATTCTACACGTTTGTTTTAACCAATCACGGCCAAGGGTGAAAATTTTGTCTTAGCTCATGTCGAAAGTGGGGAAAATCACGAACCGCTTACCAGCTAGAAATGCACGAAGCGCCGCTCGCTGTTCAACATTCAACAAGGAAACTGTGAGTTATTCTGCGAGAACAGAATTAATTGTAGCGTCCATTCATCCATGTTCGGTTTGTTTGTTAGCTCCAGCGTCGGCGCTGGCTTCCTGGTTTCGTCCCAGTTGCATATCCCCCCAAACACAATGTCGCTCTGTGATTGGTCCGTTCGTCACAGTTGCATATCCCGCCGAACCAACGGCAACTAACAAATACCGCGAGAATTCATCTTGCGAGAGCAACATTACAGTAAACAAGACACACACACACAAATAAATAAATAATTTTTTTTTAAAAAGACACAGAAGGCACGTTTTTATTACGTGTAAACAGTGCAACGTTTATTTGATTTCTTCTCCAAGTTAATAATTTCCATGACACAGGTGCACATTGGTGACATTTTTTTTTTTTCTTGTTACGGCCGCGGTGAAATAATTGGCGTGATTTAACAACATGAAACGTCGTCAAGGAAGTGCGTAGCATCGAAACGTGAACACTGAAGCTGTGAAACTTTTCGCTTGACTTCACGACTACGCACCCGACTTAGTTTACCATAGATGAGCCTGGCGAAGAACATCAAAAAAAAATGTTTATAGTCTCAGGCTGTTTCTGGATGTTAGCTGCAATGCACACTTGATTGCAGCAAGATTCCTTCAACAGTTTGTCACGTCAATTAATGAGAAAAAAAAAAGATGAGGGGGGAAAAAAAAAATGCTTGTTTGATGTTTAAAGCAAGTCATGCTTGTTCTTTTGTCCAAAAGTACGAAGGAATATTTGGGCTACGCTCAGTGAAAATGAAGTTACGAGCAAAAAATATCACAATAGTCGTACAAAGTCATTCTGATAATCAAGTCATAATTTTACAAGATGAATAAGGGGGGGAAAAAATCAACTAAAAAGAATTAGTAAAATAAAGACATCATTTGACACGAAAGAATATACAAAATATTGTTCATTTTACAAATATTTTTTCCTAAATGAGTTAACTTGTCATTTCTATTTTTGCGGGGTAAATGTAATCAATCACTAACATTGCAACAGTTATGCAATTAATCGTATAAATCGCTAATTTTGTTATGACTTTTTACAGTTTTGATTGTGTGCACACCAAATATTCATTTTCACAGTAGATGAAACGGAAGGGGGAAGAAAGTAACCATTTAAAAAAAAAAAAAAAAAAAAAAAAAAAGTTTGTAATATATGCAGCTAGGAAGTAAAGACATCAGTAACGTTTAAAAAAAACAACAAAAAAAACATTACATCTAACTTTCAATCCATTTTTTTCCCCACTTTGCATAGGGAAAAAAAAAAAGGAAATAAAAATGCCATTTGTGCGTAAGGTTTTCTGCTAGCAAAGAATAGAAAATTCACAGCTAAGGATTTAAAAAAAATAAATACATTGTTAACCAAGGAATGTTTGTAACAATTATTTGAATTATTATTTTTTCATTGGTTTTCATGTAATAGGACCAATAGGACAAATGCAGCAAAATCACTCCAAATTTTTTTCCCTTGTTTGTAAATTTTGCATGCAAAGCAGGTGATTTTCACAGGATTTTTTTTTTTGAAGTGATAAATTGACTGAATTGTAAATTCCACTTTTTGGGGTTTACTTCATCATGAACTAGCCGTGTTAGTAACAAATTTTTGCGATTTTTGTTTTTGTTATAATCAAAAATGAACAAATGCAGAGGAAGTATATGCACTTTTGTTTATTAAGGTTAGCTACTAGCAAAAAAAATAAAATAAAATGTAAAGTCGACTGTAGTTTCCATTTTTCACCTTCGTAGTACATTTGAACGACTTAATTCAAATTTTTAGTGTTAATCCAAATACTCCTTCGTACAGTAGAGAATAAAAAGAAATGCAAAATACAAAATTTCTTTTGTCATTTTGTTACGTTGGCCTAAAGTGTCTTCATCGCGTCCGCTCTTTTGTACAAGGCACAGATAAGTGAAGTCATTTTTATTTCTATTTATTTTTTATACACAAGCGACATCAAACGCAGGATTGCGATCGAATGCCCCTTCGCCCGTCTCAGCATCAACAAGTTGAACCAAAGAAAAAGAAAAATCAGCTGGTACTTAAGATTTTTTTTTTTTTTTTTTTTTTAAATCCAAGAAATTTTGGCTTTTTATCCCTTTTGAGTCGTTTTGCCAGAAGACTATTTTCCATCCGGACGCGCCGCAAACGACAAACGCGGACGCAACCGGTCGCGCGTCCGTTTTATAAGAAAATATTCGCGATAGGGAAATATACAAGAGCGAAAGGGCTCGCTGATTGGAAAGCAAGAAGCGGCTCGATTGTAAACTCTCTTTTGCGCCGTCTTCCTTGGTTTTAAAGGCAGGAGGTCGAGTGTGAGCCAAAAGAAAGAAAAAAAATAAAAAAATAAAAAATCTAAAGGCGAGAATCGTCCTCCAATCAGGCGATGGCTTTCGCTTCGGGTAAGAAGGCCTCCCAGTACTTGATTAGCTGGACAACAACACACACGGGAGAGATCACATGATTACACAAACAACTGGAGCAGAAAAGTTCAAGTAAGACCTGCAGGGGGCGCATACAGGCATGCGGATGGCGCACATTAGGAGTTGGAAAGAGAATAACTAGAGCTGCAAGCAGTCATCACAACCACGTTGGGAACGCTTCAAAAAACAAAAAACAAATGTTTTTGCTGGTTCACTCAGTTAAAAAAATAAATACAAAATAATAATAATCTTTGTAAACAGCGAATCGCCACGGCAACAGAATAAAAAAAAAAGAAAAGATTTTGCTGACTTTTCATCTTTAGATGAGAAATCCAAAATGTTGGACGATGATTGGATAAATTCTTTGGTACGCAGTTAAAATATGACTTGAGCTGGGTTAAATCGATTTTCATTCTTGAGCCTGATATCGATTCATAAAACCATGAATGGATTATTTTAATGTCTTTTTCGCATGAATTCATAAGAAAATTTAATTTTAAAGGCCTTTTTTTTTTTTTTGTATTTTAGGTTTTCCTTGAAATTTACTGTTCACGTGAATTTAAAAGTATTTTCTTACATTATAATATATATTATAATTTATATATATTCTAATTTTAGATTAGAATTTATAGTAATAATTATAATATAAATAAATAAAAATAATATAATGTATGTATATTATTATTAATTATATATAATATAATGAAATAATGAAAGATGTGACTTGTTGCACCTTAAGACAATTCAGAATCAGTTTCATTTATATTTAAAATGATCAAAAATTGAAATAGGAAAATATTTCCATCGCATCTTTGCCGATTTTGTGTAACAATTACGCGATTACAACGCGTTACTTTCATTAATAAACTCAACCATTTAACCAAAAATTTCATTTGGAACGTAATGTTTGTGGAGTTTTTAAATCATGTCCTTGATATTTAACTCATTTGCTCCCAATAACGTGTAAACACGTTTTTTTTAATGTTCGAAGTGTCCCAAAGACGTATTTATACGGGTTTTTTTTGGTGTTTTTTTTTTTAATGCTCGAGCATACAGAAGGCTTTGATGCAGCCTCTCAACTGGAAAGACCGGCTGCAGAAATGGTAGTTATTACACAAACGGCCAGCAGGTGGCAGCAGAGCAAAGGAGATCAACCAGGGCCATCTAGAAAAAAAGCTCAATTACTTACAATTTTGAATAGATTTGTGAAAACTGATGAAATTTAGCTCTCTTCTAATGCTAATTGCTGCAAAATGGAAACAGAACACAATATTCTGTGGGCCTTGCAAAATCAGTCAAAATCTAGTAAAACAGTGAACGGGACTGCGAAATGTGAAAATGGCGGCGAGTGAATGAGTTAAGAAGAATCGATGTCCGATATATCGACTGAATGGAAATCGAACGGATTGAGGAACTCAAAATGGTTGGCCAGCCCTCAACGTTCCTCACCTGTTGCTGAGAGTTGAGCACATTCTCCAGATATTTGACGATCTGCCTTTTGAAGTTCCTCGCCTTTTCTTTCTGTGGGGAGACGAGTTGAACGGTGATCAGGAAGGCGTTTTCGTTTTCCGCGTTGCCGGCGTGACGGACGGGAGTCGAACCCGCGCACCTCAAATCGCATCACCTCCTTGCGCACGGTGGACGACACTCGGTCAAAGTCGCGCTCGAACTGCGTCACTTTGGCCTCCCACTGCGCGAGAGAAGAGACGAAAAGCAACGTGGGCAACTTGGAAGTTGCGTTTTCGGCAAAGTGCGTCTCACTTCGGTGATCTCCTCCTTGGCCAGCTGCAACTTGTCGGGTTTGTTGGCCCACTGCAGCTTGGCTTCGGCCTCGCGTTTCTTCTGCAGCATGCTCTGCGCGTCCTGCCAGCGCTGCCACGCCTTCATGCGGTGGTCGAACGAGCCCTGCGAATTGAGGCAACGCAAGGCTGAGCGGAATTCGACACATGGGGAGCGCATACGGGCACGTGGAGGTCATACAACACATACGGAAGGAAGAGTGGTCTTGACAAAATTTACAGAATGAAAAAAAAAAGAAAAAAGTTTTATGGTTTCATTTATAGAATCGTTACAAGCTATAGGGAGTGCATACATGCACGTGGAGGTCATACAGCACGTATGGAGTCGGAAGAGTGATCTTGACAAAATTTACAGAATGGAAAAAAAAAAAAAAAAAAAGGTTTAGGGTTTCATTTATAGAATCGTTACAAGTTGTAGGGAGTGCATACATGCACGTGGAGGTCATACAGCACGTATGGAGTCGGAAGAGTGGTCTTGACAAAATTTACAGAATAAAAAAAAAAAAAAGGTTTATGGTTTCATTTATAGAATCGTTACAAGCTGTAGGGAGTGCATACATGCACGTGGAGGTCATACAGCACGTATGGAGTCGGAAGAGTGGTCTTGACAAAATTTACAGAATAAAAAAAAAAAAAAGGTTTATGGTTTCATTTATAGAATCGTTACAAGCTGTAGGGAGTGCATACATGCACGTGGAGGTCATACAGCACGTATGGAGTCGGAAGAGTGGTCTTGACAAAATTTACAGAATGAAAAAAAAAAAGAAAAAAGCTTTATGGTTTCATTTATAGAATCGTTACAGGCTGTAGGGAGTGCATACAGAAACTTGTGAACAAGTCCTGGGATTACACAACTCTTTCTGGGAGTGCATACAGGGAGGTAAAGGTCATCCAGTGCACATACTGAGTCACACAATATGAGCAGTTTTGAGCAATATCACAATTATATTAGGATGTTTCCAATTAGCAGACGTAGGGAGTGCACACAGGCGTATGTGGCCAAGCCATGCGGGTTTCTGCAGCAGAAACAGTACATCAGTATATATGAAGGGTTCTATCATGGGAAATTTTATCTACTTTTTTTTTTAATTTAAAGATTAAAATTTAATATAGTAAAAAGATTCCACATAGGGTGTTCATACAGGCTTGAGGAGGCCATACACGCCTAGCAGCCACATTAAGTCCATCAGGGATCATTTAGAATAGCCTTGGTGAAAAATTCACAGGATTGTTATTCTCTATTCTTCTTAATTGTATGTAAAAAGACAATAGGGAGTGCATACAGCCAACATGGAGGCCATACACATATACTAAGCCACATTATGAGCAGTCATGAGGAAATTCACTTTTTCATTCATAAGTTATTTATAAATTTCAGCCCTGCTGGATTATGTACATACACAAACACTCGTGCACACGTCCCGTATGCACACCCTACAAGTTGTGCTCGTTTTCTTGACTGAAATTATATAACAATTGAGATGTGTTCGGGTAATTCACAGGATGTTTGGAGGTTATAAATATTTTCACTTTTATTTTATGATTTCCAGCCTAAATATTATTCTTGCAGTTCTTTTTCAGCCTAAATATTATTGCAATTTTTTTTCAGCCTAAATATTATTCTTGCATTTTTTTTTCAGACTAAATATTATTCTTGCATTTTTTTTTCAGACTAAATATTATTCTTGACATTTTTTTCAGCCTAAATATTATTCTTGCATTTTTTTTTCATTCGAAATATTATTCTTGCAATTTCTTTTCAGCCTAAATATTATTCTTGCAATTCTTACTTAACTTAAAAAATGTAATAAAAATGTGCTTCTGTGGATTTGTGCTCGGGAGTCGTTCCGAGGTGGAGTAAAAGCGGGCGTACCCTGACGGCCCCGAGCAGTCGTATGAAATCGGCGATGAGCTCGGCGAAGCCGAAGGTGTCGTTGGCCGCCTGGTCCTGATGCAGCTGCTCCATCTTGTCCTCCACCTCGGCCAACTGCGAGAGGGCGCGGGACAGCGCCGTGTTGTCCTCCGCGCTGCCCAGCATGGCGGCGCTCTTGGCGAAGCTCGCCGTGTTCATGGAAAGTTCTGGCGACGGGCAGGTAAAAAAAAAAAAAAAAGTTCCACGAGTGGCGTCACAAGAGATCCGTTTCAAAGTGTAAATCGTCGCTAAGCAACACAAGATTACTTTTGTCGTCGTTAGCGTCTTGTCAGCCAGGCTGCCGCTTATCGTTTCCAAATGTTAAGAAAAATCCTGAAAGCGCGTTTGTTACCTTTCCTGTGCACGACCAGCGACTCCACCAGCGCGTGGAGCTTCCTGAACTGTTGGTCCGCAGACTCCACCTCCTGCAGCTTTTCCTCAAACCACTGCGGCCACAAAAACACGTTGGGCGTCATCTTCAACGGACCGGGAAGATGACGACCCGACTCACCGCGTCCGACTCGTTCATCTTGATGGTCATCTTGCTGACGGCGTCCGTCGCCTTGTTGATCATCTTCAGGAAGCCGGCGCCGCTCAGAGCCTGCGTGCTCACAGCCCGGGGCAACTGAACGCACACAAATGATATAAGGGTAACCCGACACGCTCACAAAAGCGGCTTTGAATGAACTGATTTGAGTTGAAATTCAAGGCGGCAGAACAAAAGTTGCTCTTACTTCGTCCCTCTCCAGGAACTCTCGCACGTCGGGGTCTTGGAGAAGCGACGGGTGAGTGACCACCCTCTGGAGGTACCTGTTCAAACCGGGAGAGGAGACATCACAGCTGGAGTTCTAAATATTATGCAAATTATGTTTTTCAATCATTTTTATAAATAGTCTACGCAAATGGAACTCTAATTTGAATGTTTTTAAACCAACACCAAATGATAACAGTATTGTTGTAGTGCTGTCACTATCATGCTTTCACGATTATCCTATTAATTATTCCATCGAATAACAGAGTAATACACGCCCAACTTTTATTTTATTTTATTTTTTTAAACTCCACTAAGGTGGGATTTAAGTTGAATTGAGTAGATATAAGTACTCATAATTTATTATCTTTTATACACAAGCATTGCTAAGCACCAACAAAATGACGCTAAACGGTTAGCAATCACGATTAGCATTAGTGCGCTAACTGTGACCACTTAAGATGAAAAAAAAACAAAAAAACTAAGTACCATTTAGTTCACACATACATCGTTATATGTACATTATACATGTAATAGCGTCTTAAAAGTCACTTAGCGACAATACTTCAACATTATTCCATGCGTAAACGCGGGTAGAGCTAACTGTTAGCTACATGAGCTCAACCAACTTCCTGCTCCTGTCTTTTTCTGGGCGCGTTTAGTGCATGACTGCCCTCTACTGGTGAAATGATGAACACCTAAAACCAAGTAGCAGGGTATATTTGTTTTTGGAATAATTACAGCCCATGTGCTTTTTTAGGACGTTCCGAACTCGCTTTCCTGTTTTTGGGGGAAGCTCAATCTACTGTACGGTCATAAATAAAAACTAAGTACTAGGCAAGTACTAAATTAATTAGTGAAAATTTTTAAGCAGACGAATAACATCCGCCATTCGGCCACTAAATGCCGCATTAACAGAAGAAATACAGATCATATCACAGTGACCGCCATAATAATAATAATAATAATAATAATAATAATAACAATAATAATAATAATAAAAAAAAGGTGTCTGTGTATATAAAACATGGATGGTTCCAGCAAATTTTTAGTCAACTTATGGACCAACGAATTACGGTGCAGCTCGTCGTCACCTCTCCAGGGCGCCTCTTCTTCTCTCCACAAAGTCCGCAGACGACGAGTCCTCCTTCCCTACCTTGACCTTGGTCATACCTGCCCACACCCGTGACAACAACGTGAGAGGGGCGGCGCGCTCGACGGCGGCCACGTCGGTCGGGCCGAAGGTGTTCGCCTAACCTAGGATGCTCTTCTCCGGCGGCGGGGGCACGATGAAGCCGTTCGGCCCGTGCTTCTCCGAGAGCTTCTCGTACAGGCCCAGGAAGTCGCTGAAGCGTCGGCGCACCGTGAACGTTTTGTTGCGGAACATGGCCAACGTGGTCTGGAACCAATTGAAAACTCTTGCGGCGCTTTACATGCAACAAACGTGTGGAACATTTGAATAAAAATTACCTGAGTGGTCACTTTGTAGGCCATGTAGGCGGTCATTCCGTCTCCTGGACACCAATAAAATGGCAACATTCACAACAGGTGTTCATTGGATTTATGGAATGATGCTAGAAAAAAAAAAAAAAAATCTCACCTATTTTTTCTGGGTCAGTAATAGAGACGGTGATGTCAAATTTGTCTTCCAACTCCGACTCCTCGTCTTCCTCCAGCTGCAATTTGTGATGGAGAATTCAAAATGTCACTTTTTTTTTTTAATTCAAGTTTTCTACAATGGTGACATTTTCCTCTGTTAGAAACACCAAACAAAAATTGTGGTGCTTTTATTTTGAGGTCTGAAAAGCATCATTATTTACTAGTAAATTGATTTTCAAGCTTGGTCACCAAAACGGCTTACGAACTGGCAGAATGTCACTTGTAGGGCGGAGAAAAAAAAAAAAAAAAAAAAAAAAGTCAACCAATTTTAAAAATAGTTCGACAAAAATTGTCTGCCTCAAAGTTCTGCCAGAACCATGTTTGGGCTGTTTAAGTTTTATACACTGACGCATACGGTATTGCAACGGTGGTTGTGATCTGATCCTTATTTCTTGTTAATGCACCATCTAGTGGCCAAATGGTTATTTGTCTGCTTGAAAAATGCTCACTAATTTCGTACTTGCCTAGTACTTTGTTTTACTAAAGACAATACAGCACATTGAGCTTGCCCAAAACACATAAAAGCAAGTCCTGAACTTCCAAAATATAACCTGCTACTCTTGTTTTAGGTGTTCATCACTTAACCAGTAGAGGGCAGTCATGCACTAAACGTGCCCAGAAGAAGTCAGGAACAGGAAGTGATTAAGCTCATGTAGCTAACAGCTGGCGCTACTCTTATTTACTGATGGAATAATGTTGAACCATCGTCTGTGACTTAAGACACATTGACATCATGCGTAATTTTACATATAGTGATGCGTGTGTGAACTATATGGTAGCTAGTGTTCGTTTACCCTGAAGTGGTCAAAGCTAGCGCGCTAATGCTAATCGCGATTGCTAACCGTTTAGCATAGGCTCATTTTGGTGGTGTTTTCTAACACATATGTATTGAATATAAATTGTGAGCACTTATTTCCACACAGAAAAAATGAGGATAGGATAGGATCATCGATTTTAAAAAGATTTGGTAGCGATACCACTAGTCACGTACTTCCTCCAGCGCAGCCGCCGGTGCTTTGGCCACACCGGCAGCGCTCGACATGGTGGGAGCTGACGTGGAAGGTTTGGTGGTGTTGGCGGTGTTGGTGGCTGCTGCGGCAGCGGCGGCCTTCTTCCTTTCGCTCCGCGGGCTCTCGAGCGAGAGCTCCACTGTGGCTTCTGCGGGAAGACACAATGCAAATAGTTGAACTTACTTCCATTTCAAATCATTCAATCTTTATTTGTATAGCACTTTTCATACAAAAAAAAAAAAATGCAAATCAAAGTGTTTTGCATAGTTTCTGGACAGAGAGGGTTCCCTCTGAGGAAACACTGGAAAAGTAAAATGACCAGACTATAATAATTTTTAACAAAATAAAACCGAGCTAAAACGATAAAAAGAAAACCCTAAAAGAATAAAAACGAGAGGAATAATAGTCTTAGGAGTGTTACGATATATAGATATCGCAATAAATTGTGATACTTTGTCTCCCGATAAAGTCATTGATACGCCGAGTATCGCAATATTTGTAGTTAATATACAGCCACTATAAACGGCTCCATTGTGCATGACTTATTGAGCAATTACTTGGCAGGCCTCTAGAGGGAGCACTTTATAAGAGTGGCGGGGAAATGGACGGAAGTGTTCAGGCGAAGAAGACTCATGAGCTTATTTTTACTTGTGTAAGACATTTATCTGTCCAGCAAGTGACTCAGTTTTGCATATGCTTCTATGAAAATGTGTATTATATCTTCAATTTTAAAGTTTTAAAACATATTTTAGGTTTTAACTTTTTGCAGCAGATAATTTCTAGAAGAATATTAATATATTTTTAATTGGATTTAATACGTAATTTTATTTACTTTTAGTGTTTAAGAAAGACATATCGTGAGATAATCATCGTGAGCCTTGTATCACATATTGTATCGTATCGTGAGGTACCCAGAGGTTTCCACCCCTGAATAGTATAATATGTTTAATGTTCCAAACATAAATGGACCCAAAAATGTGAAAAGAGGACCCAAACGACATCAAGCTGGAAGCAAAACAAAACTGGTGGACTGACCTGCAAATATATCCGAGCTTTCTTCCACGTGGACTCCGTTTGTCCTGGAGTTGAGGCGGGAGTTGTTGCCGGGGGCGACGGCTTCCTCCGCGAATATGTCGGCGCGTTTACGCTCCGGCGGGGGCCCGTCGCCCGCTTTGCCGCCGCCGTCCCTCGCCGACTTGTCTGCGAGCGGCTCGGCCAGCGGGTCGGCGGCGGCGGCCGGCTTTTTCTTGGTGCCCAGCGGCTCGACGAACAGATCGGCGTCCGTCTCGCCGAAGAGGCTCTTCTTCTGAGGCGGTTTGGCGGCTTTCATCTGACGCGGGTCGGCGAACAGGTCGCTGCCTTCTTCGTCTTCGAACAGGTCCGTGGCGCCGGCGTTTTGCTTCTGGGCCGCAGCTGGCGGCGGGTCGTCAAAAAGGTCCGCCAAAGGGTCGACGATTTTGCTCGGCGCACTCGGCGCGATGTCGGCCGATGAACCGATATCTAAAAGCGGCGCGGTTACTTTTACTTCCTGTTTTGCGGCACTGACCTCATCCAGCAGACTTTCTCCCGCTACTTCCTGTAACTGCGGTTCAGTTTCGCTTCCCAGTATGTCAACAAAATCGTCGTTGGGAGGGTTTTCACCGGAGGTTCTCTTTTCACCACTGGGAGCGAGCGAGGCGGCCGGCGTCATCCAGTTGTCGCCCATGAGGTCGTCGACGTCGTCGGAGGGCTCGCTGGGCGTCTTGGATTCCGAGCCGCTGCTGATGGGGTCGCTCACGGCGTCGCTGGGAGGCGACATCAAGTTGTCGCTCGACGTTTTGGAGCCCAACCCGCTGCTGAGGTGGTCGCTCGCTGGGTCTGCCGCAGCGTCGCTGGGGGGACTCGCCAAATCGTCGCTGGGCTGGCTGATCGTCGGCGTCTCGCTGAGGGACGAGTTGCTCTGGATTCAAACAAGAAACATCAAAATGCGTCGATGATTTACATTTGTACATTTTTCTTCTTTTTTTCCCTTTAACCTTTAAATCTTGAACTAATTTTCTCCCAAAAACGTGTAAATACATACGTTTATTTTAAATGTATTGTGTCCCAAAGACGTATTTATACGTTTTTCTTTTTTTTTTTAATGTTAGAACATACAGAAGGCTTTGATGCAGCCTCTCAACTGCAGAGAATGGGTGAAAAAAAATGGTAGTAATTACAAAAACGGCCAGCAGGTGGCAGCAGGGTATAAGAGACCAACCAGGGCCGTTTCCCCACAATTCTTAGCAGATTTGTGAATAATGATGAAACTTAGCTATAGTCTAATGTTAATTGCTGCAAAACGGAAACCGATAGAAATTTGATTTTTTTTTTCTGATGAAAGTAGAGACTCTAATGTTTCTTTTGGTAGGTTTTTATAGCAATAGAACACAATATTCTGTGGGCCTTCCAAAATCAGTCAAAATCAAGTAAAACAGCCCGGAGCCAGTGAAAATGGCTGCGAGTGAATGAGTTAATGCATTCTAATTATATTTACATTTCTCGAAAAGGTACAAATTTGTGTTTTATTATTGAAATTTTCGCCTTGAATTGCTATTACTGCATTGCATCACTACTGTATCGCACCAATTTCAGGAGGCAAAAATAACGCGACATCATTTCCAAATACGGCTTGAGTTTACTTTAACTCTTGAACCCTGTATGACAGTTGGCCGCTTGTGATTTGATTTTGTGGCTTTCTTGTCATTTTTTTAAGCAGTGTTTTATGTCATGTTTTAACGCGTTTCATAAATAAATTGGATTGACTGTACTACTCCTACTACTACTACTACTACTAATAATAATAATAATAATAATAATAGAAAAAATTGGCATCAAATTAAAAAAAAAAATACTCATTTCAACTCTTAACTTTGAAAGGTCTTAAATCACTTTTCAGATGTGCAAAATGTTTTGTTTTTGTTTTTTATCTTAGCTAAAAGACCTCTTAGTTTTAAAATTATAATCAGCCCAACAACAACAACAACAACAGTAATGCATAAAATTTATAAACCATTCCCTATAAATCTTTCCTTTCCCTTAAGACGGTGATCTTCTGCCACAAATCGGACACATTTCTCGAACCGCTTCCCGCCTCTACTCTCTTCTTCACCCTTTCTTCCACTTCTCATTACTTTTGAACAGATCACCCCAAGTACGTAAACTCCAGTACCACGTCAAGTGCCGACCCCCACCCTTTTTGGGTTTTCCTTCCAAGCTTTTCCTGAATGGGGAATGACCCTGAATAGGGGTCACCATTTTGTCTGAGCAGTCTCCAAATGTTTCTGTCAAGTATGTTCTTTTCACCTACTTCTTTCTCTTTCACATCGGATTTAATGCAGTTTTTCCATCTGGCTTTTCGTCATCCTTGAAACTGACCTGTGCTGTACTTCATCCGCAGTCAGTCTGGAAAAGCATCTTCATTTCCATAACATCAAGCTTCCTTTCTTCTACTTTTTGAGTGGTGCTGCTTCCAAACCGTACATCATGGCCGCTCTAAACCACTTCTTGATGAACATTATTTTTTAATGCAACATTTAAGTGATTGATAATGCTGTTGTAATCACCTTTAAATGATGGCCAGATATATCATCAAGGGTTTCCCTAGTTAAAAAAAAAAAGCAAGCTGGCACATTTGCTGTGTGTTACGTGTGTAAAACTGCTGAGTTTGCCTTTTTCCCCAAATTGCTGCCTTTTTTTTTCCCTTTTGAACTTTGACTCAGGCGAAAACATCCGGGTTCTAACCACGTGACCGCCACCCGCTCACATGACAGGAGGCTGCCTGCATGCATGGGACACTTTTCATCTCCATTCAAGTAAGAATCACTGCTAATCAGGACCATAACTTTTGCAGTCGAACCCCAAAGCCAACATCTCCATAAAAATATCACCCCCACCCCCACCCCTCATTAAAAAAAAAAAAAAAAAAAAAACTAATTACGCACAGTTAGTACGAGGTTGTCTCCACTCGCAACGTAAAGACCTCAGTTAATTAAATGACGATATTAGTTGTGATGCAATGAATAAATCACTTTGTACTTATCGTGAAAGTAAACGTCGTGTAATATAAATCAACATTTGTGACTTTTTTTGCAACTATGTGGACGCGAGTAAAAACTTTTGCAAAAAAAAACCCCAAAACAAAACGAAAAAGTGGCGACTGTTTTTTTTTTTTTTTCTTCTTCTTTTTTCTACGCACATTGCTATGGCTAACCGTCAACGAGTTAGCAGAGTATGGAGACGGAAGAAGCGGCGGTGGGGGGGAGTTAAGACCGTACCACACTCATGAAGAGGTCGTCTCCGTCGTCTTCATCGCTGCCTCGGCCTACGGCGTCTCCGGCGTCGGGGAACGGAGGAGGACTGCGCTCCGAGCTGGACGCCATCTTCAATTCGCTAATTTACAAACTTAACGCACAAGCGCGCGGATAGACGAGACACGACGGCAGTCGACGGCGGTCCGTGTTCTTTTCGGCAGGTAATGTTGACTCCTCCGCTGCCCATGCGAGCACACGCAACACGGCGGTGGAAAGTGGCGCCTGGGGGACGGTAGAAGTGCTCCAAAGTGACAGGGAAGTCGGCAGTGGAGTGAGGGAGGAGGGGGAGACGGGGGCGCGACGCCAATAAACCGCTGCTGTCACTTTTCACTTCCTGGTTAGCTTAGCGAGCTAGCACGATGCCCCACTTCCTATTATTATCCTGTCGAGTTCTAGGCAGAACACACCCCCCGTTGCAATGTGATTGGCTGATGTATCGAGACAGGCATGAAGCAGCAGCCAATTATGTTGAAGCGGCGCGCGTCCTACCGCCAATCATAATGGCAGCGGGGCGTGTCCTGCCTACAACTCCAGTGGGATTCCTCACTCTAGCCCGCTAGCCTCGCCAACTTACCAGCAAGCTAATACCTGAGCTACACAGTCACGAGACCGAGCAAACGCCGCGGCGGGTTGGACGATAAAAAGATGAGATGAGTTGGGCCAAGTGAAGCGGTGTGGAGCAGCACGTCTGACCGCAGATGTCTACCGATTTTGGGGGATGCCTGCTGTCAGTTCTGCCGGAGATCAAGAGCCGCTTCTCACGGGAAAGCGTCCGTTGCACGACGAGTCGGATTCAGATGAAGGTAAAAAGAAGAAAGTCGAGCCTCTTCTTTATGAAACGTTTTTTGTTTGTTTGTTTGTTTTTAATATTTTGTACCATTTAAATGTCTCCTTTCCATTTAGTTTTGTTTAAGATATTTGACACGAAACAAACTAAAAGTTTTACACGAATGGGAGTCTAAAGAAATTGATTCATTGTGTTTTTATTTCACAGTTAACAGATTTTATCAGTAAGGACTCGGAGTAACTATTTAAATACGTGTTACATTACATTTTATTGTATACACATTAGTAATGCTCAGTGTTAATGTAGTGTACTAGTAATATGTTTATTATTGCCTTAATACTTTGCATTTGGTGATTAAATCAACAATCGAACAAAGTACTGTACAGAACAACTTCTTTTTTTTTTTTTTTGTACCATTAACAATTGAAAGGTTTATATACACATTCGAAAAAAATTGTGGAATCATTACTGAAAATTTTTGGTTACAAATGATCTAATGTCATTTAAAATGCTTTGAGTTAAAAAAAATAATAAAAAGTAAACAATCACATTTTAGTATGAGGAATTTAAAGTGATTGAATAAACATTTGTGTCTGATTCAGAGACGTAGCCGCAAGGATGTATAACATTCAACATGAGAAAATGAATGCTCCCTCAGAATGTGAAATATTAACGGCCATTCTCACCGTTTCTAGATTTGCTTCTGCTTTTTGTCTTTTATTGTCCTTCTCAATTCAATTGCAGCTCAAAGTACAGTGCAGAAATAACAATTAAACTTAAAAGACAATTTAAATAAAAATACGGGAGGATATGCGGTTCGTAAAATGGATAGATGGATGGATGAATGAATAAAATACTCCTTTTTTGAAAAAGTGTGTGCCTGTGTTGATGGCTTCAAGTTGTCTCATGCCATTTTATTTTTATTTATTTATTTATTGTGTTCCCTTTTAGGTGAAATCTTATTTGAGAGGCGAACGTCAGTCGTCCCGCACGATGCCGACGAGGGCGCGTGCACCAGATTGACGTACGAGGAAGCAGTTGAGGCAGCAGGTGACGTATTTGACCCTATTCTAATGTATTGTTTTGTTGTTGTTTTTTTTTTGAAATGTTGACAAAATGGCATTTTCTCTCAAGTTTGAAACGGTTTTAAAGCGAGCAGCGTCAACAAGCATTTTCACTCAATCACCACAATAAATGGGTTCTTCGCGTCTTAAAACGACAACAAGCGTAGTAAACGTGGCATCCGGTGCTCGCGCGACGAGCGATACTCCCCCACCCCAGGCTGCGGGTGTTCACGGATGCGACACGTCAAGTGCGTGCGTGCGCCGTGCCCACAAGCAAATGAGGCCGCCCTGCTTCATGCACTCTTCTTCCTTGATGTGGTGGACATGGACAATTTAGACGTAGCACCAAAACGCAAATCTCCCGTCAGAACTTTCACAAGAACAATCACGCGCCGGTTACGAAACACGAAAGCCGTTAGCTGATGTTGACGTGATAGCGGGGGCGTCGCAGCGTGTTTGTGTATGATAGCGACTCTGTCAGCGTGACGGCTTCAGTTACTACGCCGCAATGTTGATTTGAATTTGACGAATTAACCCTCCTGTTAGATCGGTTACTCAGGAACAGCAACAACAGCAGGAATGTTCCCCGGGTCAATTTGACCCAGGGGTTTAATGATAAAAGCACACACCAATAAACATTATTAACTCATTCACTCTCAGCCATTTTTGCAGAAGCAGGCCTGTTCGCTCCCGGCTGTTTTACTGGATTTTGACAGATTTTGCAAGGCCCACAGAATATTGTGTTCTATTGCTATAAAAGCACGGAACCTACCAAAAGAAAGATTAAAGTCTCTTCTTTCATCAGGAAAAAAAAAAGTATGTTGCTATCTGTTTCCATTTTGCAGCAATTAGCATTAGAAGAGAGCTAAGTTTCATCCGTTTTCATAAATCTATTTAAAATTGTAAGTAATTGAGCTTTTTTTTCTAGATGGCCCCGGTTGATCTCCTTTGCTCTGCTGCCACCTGCTGGCCGTTTGTGTAATAACTACCATTTCTGCAACCGTTCTTTGCAGTTGAGAGGCTGCATCAAAGCCTTCTGTATGCTCTAGCATAAAAGAAAAAACAAAAAACGTATAAATACGTCTTTGGGACACTTAGAACATTAAAAAAACGTATTTACACGTTATTGGGAGCAAATGAGTTAATCGTTTTTATTGCAAATATTTGAAATGAACCATTTTTAACAAGTTTCGTCATCAAAGGTATTTGTAGTCCTCTTTAAAATGGGTCAATTAGACCCGGGCTACGTTTAATGTTCCCCAAGCATTCCAAATAAACATTAGTAGTAACCATTTTAATTGAAAATATGTCAAAGTGAACCATTTTAATTGATGAGAAGTTTCATATTTAAAAAAAAACAATCAAACAAACTACTCATCTTGAAATTTAAAATGAGTCAATTTGACCCGGGCTATGTTTTATGTACATTTAACATGAAATTGAAAATATGTCAAAGTGAACCATTTTAATTGAGAAGTTTCATCGAGGGGAAAAAACAAAACTACTCATTTGTATCTTCAACTTTAACATGGGTCAAATTGACCCGGATGATGTTTAACGTTCCAAAAGTATTCCAATAAACATTCGTAGGGCATTTTAATTGAAAATATGTCAAAGTGGAACATTTTAATTGATGAGAAGTCTCTTAGGGGAAAAAAAAAAATACTCAAATGGGTCAATTTGACCCGGGCTATGTTTTATGTACATTTAACAATAAAAATTGAAAATATGTCAAAGTGAATCATTTAAATTGAGGAGAAGTTTCATAGCAGAAAAAAACAAAACCTACTCATTTGTATCTTCAACTTTCACATGGGTCAATTTGACCCGGGAGATGTTTAATGTTCCAAAAGCATCCCAATAAACATTACTAACTACATTTAACATTAAATTGAAAATATGTCAAAGTGAATCATTTTAATTGTCTGCTGATGATATGTTTCATACTAATATTATATAATAACTCTTAAAATGGGTCAATTTGACCCGGAATGTTTAATATTCCAAAACCAACCCAATAGACTTTTTATTTTATTTTTTATTTTTTTATCAAACTTAACAATTTCTTAGTCTGCTGATGTGAAGTTTCAAAGCAAAAAAACTTTGTTGGGTCATTTTGACCCGGTACTGACTGTTTCAAAAGCATTTGAACTGTTTTCATTGCAAATATGTCGAAATGAACCATTTTTTATTGTCTGTTGGTGCCAAAAGTTTGATAGCGAAAAGTTAACATTTGTTCTTGATCTTGAAAATGGGTCATTTTGACCCACAACATAATAGGAGGGTTAAAATGAATAATGTCCATAAAGTGTCCAAAGAAGTAACGTCCAGCCATTTTATTTCGATAATCTTTTCACGCTTTGCGTGTTGCGCTTCCCGTTTTCAGGCTTCGGCCCGTTCCACTGGCTGCTGCTGCTGGTTTGCGGCTGGGCCAACGCCAGCGACGCGGTGGAGATCGTCTGCGTGTCCTTCCTGCTGCCGACCGCCCGCTGCGACCTCCAGCTCAGCTCCTCCGACATGGGCCTGCTCACCGCCTCCATTTTCCTCGGTCGGTCTCGCGCTGTTCTCGAGTTTAGACGTTTTTCGAATGACCCGGGCTTGCGTCGTCACCCCACCGGCCAGGCATGATGGTGGGCGGCTACGTGTGGGGATATCTGGCCGACCAGAGGGGGCGCTGCAACGTCTTGGTGGTCTCCCTGTCCGTCAACGGCCTGTTCGGAGGCCTGGCCAGCGCGGCGCCGTGGTTCTGGCTCTTCCTGCTGCTCAGGTTCATCAGTGGCGTCGGGTGAGGACACAGCGGGATGGTTTTTTGTTTTTTTTTGTGTGTTTTTCCACATCCATCCATTTTCTATAGCGCTCGTCGTCTTGAATGCACTCATAAAAAAAACCGAAAAATCTCTCCAGGGTGGGCGGCTCCATTCCCGTCATCTTCTCCTACTTCTCGGAGTTTATGCCCCGCCTGAGACGAGGCACCATGATCAGCGCTCTGGCCACCTTCTGGATGGCGGGCAATATTCTGGCTGCAGGTTAGTGTTCGTTTCGTCAACGAAAACGAAACAAAAATCATTTTGTCAACACATATTTTCCCTTGGACGAAAACTAGACTAGACTAAAACCCTCATTAACTAATTTTCTCCCAAAAACGTATAAAAAAAAAAACGTTCTATTTTAATTATTGCCATGGTCCCAAAAGCATATTTATACTTTTTTTTAATGTTTTTTTTTTTTTTTTTTATTTATTTTTTATGTTTATGCTAGAACATACGGAAAGCTTTGATTCAGCATCTGACCTGAATAGGTCGCTTAAAGCAATGTTAGTTATTACAAAAAATGGCCAGCAGGTGGCAGGAGAGTATAAGAGGCCATGTTGCAACAGGCCCTTTTCCACAGTGTTTTGAACAGGTTTGTGAATAATGATAAAACTTAGCTATATTCTAATGCTAATTGCTGCAAAACGGAAACAGATAGAAATATACTTTTTTTTTTTTTTTTTTTTCCCTGATGAAAAAAAGAGACCTTTCTTTTGGTTGGTTCCATGTTTTAATAGCAATTAGACCACAATATTTTGTGGGCTTTGCAAAATCAGTAAAAATCCAATAAAACAGTCGGGAGTGAAGGGGGTTGCGTCAGTCAAAATGGCTGCCAGCGAATGAGTTAATAAACAATAACTGGGACTAAATCAGCATGCATTTCCGTCAACAAATGAAGATGAGACGAAAATGTACTTCACTTCATAAAAACTGGACTAAAATCTATGGACATTTTAGTTGATGAACAAAAACGAGACGAAAATGAGATGATTTTGTCAAATCTTGTCTCTGATAATCTGTCACTGTGACACCACCTTTCAAATCTGCAGCTCGCAAGGGCAAAACAACACAAACACATGGGACAGACAGGTGGTGGATTCACGGTGATTGGTTAAAAAAAGTCAATTATAGTTGTAACGTAACATTAATCAAACGGCAGTAATAAGAATGTTCGAACAATAATGTTAATCCAACCGCTAACTAATGCTAGCTAACATACTAGCGCATAGCATGGAGCCATAGTAGCCACATGTTGATATACCGTAAGTTGTTTTTCATCAAAAACATGAGAGAAAATTTGATGTGAAATACTTTTAGATCCAAAATGTTTAACATTATCTGCTGACAAAAAGAAAAAAAAGAAACAGGTGTAAAATGATTGTTCTGACTAAAACTAGACTAAAACGTTGACAGTTTTTGTTCATTAAAGTTAGACGAATAAAGTTTTCTTGGACTAAAATAAATCTAGAATGCTACATTTATAGTCGATTTAAAAACAAGTAAAAAAGACTAAATAAAAACGGGATGAGGTTGACTATGATTTAAAAACGAACACGCATGAGTGAATTTCAAACAGGACTCAAACTAAGACTAAATTTCAAAATGGCGGATAAAATTAACACGACTGCATGTACAAGACACCCTACAACAACTGCAACATTTTTATTTTTTTTTGCTGACTATCATGTAATGCTGCATTCGAGGATGGTCGGATATATCCGAGTTGGTTTTTCTGAAAGCGTTCGAGGCGAAAGTAAAAAAAAAACAAAATGGCGGATAGTGGTAAATTGCTTTTTATTTTGGTTCTGAAAACTCATTTTGACCTCCAACAAAATTACCTCACAATTTTTGCTTCATTTATTCTTTTTATCTTATTTCATAAACATTTTTCCATACAGTTCAGTAGTTGACCGTATAATTTCATGCAGGGAGATAGCGGCAATACTGTCACGTACGTCGCGTTATGTCGAATATTTATGAATGAAGAAATCTAGTATCTAGTTTGATTCTCAAGCAAATTGTGTTTTACCATTCACGGTCTGTGTTTCCAAAGCGGTCGCCATTGTAGAGTGAGTTCAAGGGGGGGGGGGCGTTCCCGTCCACACTTCCCGGTTTGAACTCGGAAAAGTCCCGACTTCCGCCCGTCCTCGAACGCAGCATAAAGTGGAGGGCTGTTAATTGCGTTTGTGTGCACAGGCCTGGCCTGGCTGGTGATCCCCAGAACGTGGATCCGTTTTTCCGTGGGCCGCCTGGACTTCCAGAGCTGGCGAGTGTTCGTGGCGCTCTGCTCCGTCCCGAGCGTCACGTCGGCCGTCATCTTCAGGCTGCTCATGCCCGAGAGCCCCAAGTTCCTCATGGAGGTATCTGACAAACTTTTTGTAGCTTTCACTCACTTTTCGCGGGTGTTGGTGTACGTTCCACACACGCCCGCGAATTTCCGCAAAGTAGAGGTGGTAATTTATTTTTTAAATTTTCCTGTGGCAGCGGATTTACGCCTCTAATAAGCCATTGTGGACCACACATGGTTTTCAAACACCCCCAAACATTTTTTGACAATATGTTCTATGCAGCCCCACTACTCCAAATATGGTATTCTGGTTGAAATTATGTTACGGAATATGAGTGAAACAGCAAAATTCAGCCGTTTTTATCCGTCTCAAGGGGGCGGCCATTTTGCCACTTGTCGTCAACTGAAGATGACATCACAGTTGCTCAGGTGTCGGGTAGCAACCAATCCACAGTGCAGCTTCAGAAACCAGGTGAGCTGTGATTGGTTGGCAACTGTGATGTCATCTTCAGTCGACGGCCAAGTGGCAAAATGGCCACCGCCTGTGGTGGATAAAAACGACCGGATTTTGCTTCGTAGTTCATATTCCACAAATGTAATATTAATCAGAATGTCATGTTTAGACGAGTGAGGTCACATATAATATATTATTGTCAAGAAATGTTTAAGGTTGACGTCCACTTGAACACTTTACAACCTATACATTTAATATATAGCGTAAATGTGACGTTTGGTGCATTGTACAAAAATTTCTGTACTTAAGTATGCACAACTGATTTATTTATTTTTTTAAAGGGATACTTGACTCATTTAGCTATTTTCAGTAGTAAGAAGATAGTATTTTGTCTATAATTAATGTGAGAACCATTATTTTTCATGTACAATTAATACCTTTAAAAACACGTTAGGCGCTGAAACTGGTAACGACCAATCATGGCTCAGTTTGCTAACGTCACATGACCAAACCCAGAAAGCAGGTGAGCCGTGATTTTTTTTTTTTTTTTTTTTTTTTTTTTTTTTAATGAACGTTTATTGAACAGATTTGAAGAATACAAATATCAGTCAATCCAATTTACATATATTGGAAAGAAAATAAATTATACACCATAAAGATCAATGTAATATCACATAAAAAATACAAGGAAAAAAACACAAACATTAACATTACAACTAGCTCAGTGAGGTTTTTTATTTTATTTTTTTATATATATATTTCTGCATGGAAAGCCGTGATTGGTCGTTAATGTGCTCCCCGAGGACGCGTGATGTCATCTTCAGTCGACAGCAAGTGGCAAAATGTGTTTTTAATTGTACATGAAAAACAAATAAAATTATCAAATTAGTTCTCGACAAAGTCAAGTATCCCTTTTAATGATTTGTTGATATTAAAAAGAATATGTAAGTTTGTGTACCTGTAAAATTTTCTCGTATCGATAAAAGAAAGTCTAGTGAAAATATCACTTTTTTTTTTTTTTTTTGTTCTTAAACAAAAAAAAGTTATTACAAATAAAAAAAAAAAAAAAAAGAATTATCACTTGTTAATTGGTAGCTCCTAAAAATTCTCGCAAGTTGGTGTGGTCCAAAATGTTTTGCGTCTTTGCAGGCTGGCCGCGAGCGAGACGCCGTCCACGTCTTCCGCCAGATGTTCCGACTGAACACGCGCGGGAAAGGACTCGCGTTGCCCGTAAGTGAGGGGGAAGGTCGCGCGCGGAAAAAATCAGTTTTTATCGCGTCATCGCGTCAACAAGCGACACGACGCTCGCGTTTGCTTTACAAGGAGTTTTCGTTGCACGTGAACGCCGAGCGACGGACGCGCCAGACGGAAACGCGACGGCCGTGCGGACGACTTGCCGCTCTTCTGAAAAAGGTCAACAAGGAAGGAAACTCATCACAAATAAAAAAAAAAAATAAAACAAACATTGTCGCCCCCTGAAGTGAAGAGATGTTTTTTTGACGTGACAACAACAGGGTGCGATGCCGGTCCGGCAGATGTTTGGCGCGAGCCTGAAATCCAAAAGCGTGCCGCTGCTCGTCATTTTCTACTGCATCTCGTTTGGGTGAGTAAAGACGCCGTCCGTCCGCAATCACAACTTCAGTCGTTGCGAACGCCGACGATCCAAAAGATGATTTTTGAGACGGCTTGAGTTGTGATTATCTGGATGCGAATGGCGTGGCTGTTGTGCGTAGTTTCTACGGTCTGTGGATGTGGTTCCCCGAGCTGTTTTCCCGAGTGGAGGCCGGCAGCTCGCCGTGTGCCAACATGTCCGCCACGGCTCAACGGCGCCACCGCGACTGCTACCCCGTCAACACCGTCGGTGCGTCATGACATTCTTCTTCTCTTTCTTCTTCTTCTCTTTCTTTCTTCTTCTTCTCTTTTTTTCTTCTTCTTCTTCTCTTTCTTCTTCTTCTCTTTCTTCTTCTCTTTCTTCTTCTTCTTCTTCTCTTTCTTCTTCTTCTCTTTCTTCTTCTTCTTCTCCTTCTTCTTCTTCTTCTCCTTCTTCTTCTTCTCCTTCTTCTCTTTCTTCTCCTTCTTCTCCTTCTCTTTCTCCTTCTTCTCTTCTCCTTCTCCTTCGCCTCCTCCTTCTTTTTCTTTCTTCTCTTCTTTTCTTGTTCTCCTTTTCTTCTTTTTTCCTTCTCCTTCTTTACTTCTTCATCTTCTTCTCCTTCTTTTCTTCTCCTCCTTCGCCTCCTCCTCTTTCTTTCTTTCTTTCTTCTTCTTCTTCTTCTTCTTCTTCTTCTTCTTCTTCTTCTTCTTCTTCTCCTTCATCTCCTTCTCCAATCAGAGCTCAGCTTGTGAATGTCACATGACCAAACCTTGAAAACAGGTGAGCTGGGATTGGTTACCTGAACCCTTTGTGATGTCATTTTCAGTCGACAGCAAGTTTTTTTTGTTTGTTTGTTTGTTTTGTTTTTTTTTGTTTTTTTTCCAAGCTACAAAATGTGTTTTTAAAAGTACTAATTGTACGTGAAAAATAATGAAAGTATCAAATTAATTATAGACAAAATATTAACTTTTTATTGCTATAATGGGCTAAATAAGTGAAGTATCCCTTTAATTGCTGTTTGGGTGATACAATGGTCCTTTCGAAAAACGTCACTTCTGTAAGGCGTGTCAAGACCCCGAAAAATTTTGAGAAGCCCTGCGGTACACCAACATTGATTAAAACGAATCACGCTTCGTTTTTTTGTTTTTTTTTAATCTCTTGTCTCCCGTTTTCATGACCAGTGTACGAGGAGGGCTTCTTCATCGCCGCCGCCAACCTCCCCGGCAACATCTTCACCATCCTGGCGATGGACAACGTCGGCGGCAAGCTGCTCCTCTGTGAGCGAGTCGACGGCCCCCCCCGCAAGCGCCGTCGGTTAAATTTGCCCCGATTTGATTTGCCGTCTGTGCCGTCAGCCGTCAGCCTGCTGCTGTCCAGCCTGAGCGTCTTCCTCATCTACGTGGTGCGGACCAAGAGCCAAAGTCTGCTCCTGTCCTGCCTGTTCAGCGGCGTGTCCGTCGTCGGCTGGAACGCTCTGGAAGTGGTGGCCACCGAGCTCTACCCCACGCAGCTACGGTACGTTTTTTTGGCAAGTGCTCTGAGGGAGGCCTTCAATTTCCGCTTGAGCGCTGCGTTTATTCATCCAGAAAATCCGAAGGACGCAAGGGCCACATCATGTTATGAAGAGAAATTGTGTTTAGTCCTAAAAATTGTACAAATAATTTCTTTGTGCTTTTGCATATTTTAAAAAATACTACAGTATATAAACCAATTTATTTGTAATATGGCAATAGGGTTATTATAGTTTTGGAATTTTTCATTTGAGTTTTTATTTTGTTTTGAGTTTGTTTTTTGTTTTGTTTTTTAGTTGGTTTTAATTAGTTTTCAGGGTGGTTGTTAGTTTTTTTTTTAATTAGTTTTAGTTCTTTAATAAATGCTTAGTTTTAGTTTAGTTAGTTTCAGTATTAGTTTTTTTTTTTTTTTTATGTGTACTACTTGTGCGCAATATTTAAAAAACACCATTGTCGACGGTGATGCGCCTGCCCAGGTCGTAATGTGCGATGCAGTTGGCCACAAAAGACCCCCAAACGTCGGACAAATTTTCGTTAAAGTCTCATTTGAATATTTCATATGACATAGAGGCTTGAATAAGATTAGAAGTCATGAAAACAGAATTTATTTTGCATGCCCAGTTTTTACACAATGGCAGTTTTAAAAACACAACTAAATTCTTGTGATTTTGTCCAAAAAATGGCTTTTCCTTTGAAGTGTCATAACTAAGTCATTTATGAATATTTTTTCAATTCCAACCACTCAAAATGTTCAGTTGCATCATACCTATCTATAGATATATAGTTTTTTGTTTTTTTATGTCCCCTATGGACAATAATAGAAGTATTATGTTAACAGTAAACTTTTTTTTGGAACAAGCGGGTCAAAAAGTCACAATAACTGATTTTGATAACAGAATTTATGAATAACACTTTATAACAAATATGAATGAAATCGAATTCATGAACACAAAAAACAGCACAACAAAACACCAACTAACTGAACGCCAGAGGTACTTTTTTTTTTTTCCATTTAACAATTCAGACAATGGGCCTTGATGTGTTTTTTGCAAATGGAAGTTCCACATTTTGCGCAAACGTTTGAAGCCCGAAGCGGCTTTGTGCAAAGTCCGCATTGTTTGCGCTTGGCCGAGGGTCCAGCTTGTCGATCTGCCTGCTCCACCGAACCTTCGGCAAAAGCCGGCGGTGCCCGTCTCGAGACTTCAGGCCCGATTAGAGCCTTGCCGACCTCCTCGAGGAAGAGCCGCCGCTTGTAGTTTTTCCTCTCGTTCCATTCTGGGTAGATGGCGGTGAAGAGCACAAATGCGTTGAAGCAAGAAATGTCCAACATGTGGTAGAAAACACACATGGGCCACCTCTGTGCCCGCCGGCGGCAGGAGTACGCGGCACAGGCCTGGAAAAAAAACACACAAAATCATCAGATGGCAAAACAGCTTTGACAAAGCAAAACATGTGCTTACCTAACAAATAGAAATAATTTGAAGCCATAATTGTGGGGGGGAAAGTGACATGTTCAGTTTTATTACACATTAAGGCCCAAAGGGAGAACAACAAATAAATATACTAGGGGTGTTAAAAAAAAAAAAAAAATCGATTCGGCGATATATCGCGATACTACATCGCGCGATTCTCGAATCGATTCAATAATCGGCTGAATCGATTTTTTTTTTTTTTTTTTTTTTTAAGGATTCACACCTTGACCATGGAAGAATGTTATATGAACGGAACATTAAGCCTTAATATTTTATTTTAATGCTGTTCAAACATGAAACAGATTACAACCTCTATAAGACTGAAATTTCAGATAAATAAATAATACATTTTCATATAAATCTTACACTCTACAAGCTTACTGATTAGTATTTTCTAAATTTGAATGAAAAAAAATCGCAACAATCGACTTATAAATTCGTATCGGGATTAATCGGTATCGAATCGAATCGTGACCTGTGAATCGTGATACGAATCGAATCGTCAGGTACTAGGCAATTCACACCCCTAAAATATACAGTAAAATCTTCAATGTTCGGTGTTTAAAGAAGAAAAAAAAAAAAAAAAAAAAGTAAAAATGACAAGATGAGCTGCTTGAATTCTACATATATAACACACATACTGTACATACCGGCAAGTAGCAATGTAGCATACACAGCAACATTTCAAATGTTTATTGCCAGTATTGTCGCGCTTCAACGGCAACAGAAGGATTGAAACCGTCATGCCACATTCAAACGAAAAAAAAAAAAAAAAAAATTCTATGAGCTAAAAAAAAGACAAAAAATGTATTAAAATGTTAGATTAAAAATACATTTCATATGGAATTTAGTAGAAATCATTAAAAAAAAAAAATCCGCTAAAATACTACATAACATTAACAACAAAAAAAAAGCCAAAAAAAAAACTCGTTCTTTAATTTGGTCGAAATAATTTTAAATAAAACAAAATACAATAAAATGAAAAAAAAAATACAACTAATATTAACACATTCACTGCCAGCCCAGCAAAAATGCATTATTTGACGTCTTTTTCCGTCAATGGCAGTCAATGATTTAAGATGAGATGTAACCAAAATTGATGGAATTTTAAGCAACATTTGCCTTAAAAAAAAAAGAAAAAAAAGGGAAAAAAGGATGCTGCAATATAATCACAAAATATATTGGCACATTGTATTTAACACATTCACTGCCAGCCCAGCAAAAATGCATTATTTGACGTCTTTTTCCGTCAATGGCAGTCAATGACTTAAGATGAGATGTAACCAAAATTGATGGATTTTTAAGCAACATTTGCCTTAAAAAAAAAAAGAAAAAAAAGGGAAAAAAGGATGCTGCAATATAATCACAAAATATATTGGCACATTGTATTTAACACATTCACTGCCAGCCCAGCAAAAATGCATTATTTGACGTCTTTTTTCCATCAATGGCAGTCAATGAGTTAATAACATTTAATAACCACTGTTGTTGGAATCTGGAAAGAAAAATATTAACTGTATTACTAAAAAAAAAACACATTTTATACCTGGTCCAGACGATCCACAGCACCTTTGCACGTGTTGTATTTTTCAACTACCACGGGCTTTTTCTTCCCCATCTCCATCACTTCCGGTTCTCGGTACCGCGTGCTCAAGACGAGGACGTTTTTCCCCTTCTTTGCAATGTAGGAGACCAAAGTGTGATGGTTTGTAAAAGCAAAAAGGCTGGAAAAGACTTCTCTGCCATTCATGTCCAGGAGCCGTGGAGGAAGCTCGGCCTTGTTTTTCCGAACTGTTCCCGTCAATACCATTTTTTGTTTTTTTAGTGCAGCCGCCAGGGGGAAAGATGTAAAAAAATTGTCAACCGTCACTGAGTGGCCTTCCAATTGGGAGCATAGGTCCAAAACCACCCTCATCCTCGCCTGGTTTTGTTCGCACTGGCCTCCAGTCGGCTTTCCGGTGTACAACTGCATGCTCCAGGCGTAAGCAGTAGAGACGTCACAAAGTGTCCATATTTTCAGTCCATATTTTGCGGGTTTCGACGGCATGTACTGTATAAAAGAGCATCGGCCCGAAAACGGGACGAGCAGTTCATCGATGCAGATATCCCTCCCCAGATTGTACATTTTGGGAAGGAGGTCAAGCCACATATCCCAAATGTCACCGATAGGGGACAGTTGATTGAGCTGGTGACGGTGTGGCGGCCTGAGGAGCCTGTCAGCAAATCGAATCGCCCGATTTATTTGGCTGAAGCGCCCATGTGCCATCGCTTTGGAAAAGATGGCGCGTCCGCTATCATTTCCCCACAAGCTCTTCCTTGCCTCGTGTTTGGATTTGTACACCCCTGCCAGGATCAGCAGCCCCAAATAAGCGCGCAGCTCCTCAACAGTCAGGAGCCTCCAAGCAGCGACTGACCTGCGTCCTTGGAGGTTCGTCATGTCCAAAATCCGTTGCAGGATGGCCTCAGTGAAAAACAAATCGAATGCAGTTTCAGGGCTGCTGATCCTGGCTGCTGCATACGATGTTGGCCCTGGGGTCGGAATGGGGGAGGGGACATAATGGCCGGCCACCTCGTGTGTAGAAGACCACATTATTTGTTGATTTTTTGAGAGCCACTCAGTGTTTTCATCCTCTGCCTCACAGTCACGTTCATCTGCGCCCGCCGCCTCGTTCTCGCTCTCACCGCCGCCATCTTCTTCTTCCACTTCCCAGTCATCGTCATCGTCGTCATCATCATCATCGTCGTACTCCAAGTCGTCATCCAAGTCGTCCTCCGACGTGCAAAGTCCAGCAAAGCTTTCGTTAACAACCTCCGAGTTCTCCGAAGAAGTTTCCAAACGGAATTCTTCCTCCGAATCGCTACTTTTCAATACAAGTTGAATCGCGTCCTCCAAGGAATTTTTTCGAGCCATCGCAACCAGTTGTGTTTGAAAAAAATAATAAATGCAAATGAGTGATCGTCGCGAGAAAAGCGACCCCAAACCTCCACAGCCAATAGGAGGAAAGAAATTCAAACGCCCAACGGGGAGGGAGGAGTTGAATTTCAAACAAAAACAAACAACATGTGCGTCGGATGTTGGACATCGCGGACATTGTTTGCATTTTGGGCAGCACTTTTGTATTGAAAAGTGAACTCAGACACATCGACACCATATTTTTTGCAATGCCAACGGTTTTTAATCGCACGCATTTCGACGGCTCTGCAGCGCAAGCTTCGCAAGCAAATTTATTGGCTTATGGCGCCCCCTCGTGGATTTTGAGTGTTAACACTCTCAAAACACAACTTCCTCTATTTTCAAGTTTTTGACTCGTCAAAGAAGCGATTGGATCAGTTAATCACGGAAAATGCATTATAACACATCAGGTTGACAGCACATCAAATGCAGTGATTTATAATTAATTGATTTATTATAATTTGGTTTTAATCTCTGTCTCCCATTTGCAGTAACTTAGAAATTACAGCATGATGCCATTTTGAAGTTCTAAATGTAAATGTAAAAATCCTGGTGAAATGTTAACTCCATCGTGGTTTTTCCACCAAATGTTTTTCTTTGATGAAAAACAGAAAAGCCGGAAAATGGACATATAATGCCGAAAAGAAATTATTATTTTTTGGTCATCATTTTAGATAGGATATCTAAATAAAACAGTGTCTATTTCTACCCTTTTCTATTTATGGTAAACAGTATACAGTACAGTTTATGGTGTAAAATAGTAGGAAAAAAAAAACTTGGAAAAAGTTTTTTTTAGACTTGGAACGGATTAAAATTATTGACATGAGTTATAATGGGAACAATTGTTTCGGATTTCGAACAAATCGCTTTTAGAAAGCCTTCTGGAACGGATTATGTTCGAAAACCGAGGTTTGACTGTATTTACAAAAGTTTGACGTTTTAGTAGAGATTTGATCAAGAACTGTGGAAGTTTTCTGAGCACAAGTGGCGCTGCAACGCCTTCTCATTTCTGCATATGTGATTGGATTGTGTGGTGCCGCAGCTGTTACTCGTCAAAGATGTGTCGACAAAGCCCTCGCTGAATATTCAATTCGCTTGTAAAGAGCGGTCGTGATTTTGCAGGGTGTGCCTGGAAGCCGATAAACTGGCAGGCAAAATGGCTGCATTTGTAAAACAAAGGTGCCCTAGTTGTAGGCCATTGGGTTGTTGATATGCAAAACAACTGGGGAGGGGCAAGGAAAACCCTGGACAAAGAAGTGTAAGAAAATGTTTGGATGGATTAAAAGTGAAAATAAACACTGATATAAAAAATATAGTTCAAAAATTAAATACAAAAAATAAATATAAATGGAAATAAATAAAGTAAAAATACAAAAAAACAAGATAAAAAAATAAATGTGGAAATAAATACAAAAATACATATTTAAATAGAATTAAATATCATCAAACAATAAATAAAAACACTCCTCTCACATTTATTTATTTCATGCTGCAGACACTGTCAGGACATGTTATTCAAATGAAGGGGCGGTCCTAAGCATGTCTTGGTTGGACTCCGCCTTTGCAAACTGCCTTTCAATAAGCGAAGTGCGCATTAAGTTTGCGCATGCGCGAGGGAAAAAACGAGGCTTCCAACTCGCCTATCAATTTGAATGGCGGAGATTAGAGTGGTGACAATCTTTGCGTAACTGTACACTTGAAAGCTTGCAAGTCAACTTCCCCGATATCAGTAAACCACACGCTATGCATATTAATTAAAAAAAACAGCAACTTTCCAGCCGTGGAAACGTTTCCATCAGAGCCGATTCCATCGGATTCAATTCATTTTCAATGACCGTTTGGTAGTTTCGCCTACCCATAATGCACCTTGAATTCGAGAGTGAGCGGGTCGGCAAAATGAGGAAGTCTCGCCGGCTTGAATGGAGAGCGCCGGTAATGTGGACGGCCATCTTGTCCACCGTCACCACAACTTGCGACTTGGAGTTGCTCGACAACAAGCCGTGGTGACGGTTATTTGAGGGAGGTGTTTTTTTTTGTTTTTTGTTTTTTTTAAGAGAACGTTGTCGCTGGCATGGCAACTAAATTGAGTTGTAGTGTTCTATTTCGTCCCTCCCGACCGCCAGGTGGCGGTGCTGTAACCAGCACGGAATTCCCCTTGTCAACTTTCGTTTCTTTGAAGATTTTTTTTTATCATGTGGATGACGCTGCACAATTTCTGTGTGGCATCTACTCTGTCACAGAAGTGTTTATTTGTCGCAGTGATTGAAAAAAAAACAGCCTTAATCTATCGAAAGCGCATTATTTCTGACACGGAGCGAGGAGGTAGGACTCAGACGCAGAGTGACAGTTGGCCAACAAGGCTGCAGCTTTAATCAATTCGAACCAAAAACACCTCTCAAGGAGGGAAAAAAGGCAGAACAAAAAGAGCTCCAAACTGGAGAATAAACAAGGGCACTCAAAAACAGGGACAACTAAAGGCGCTCCGCTAGGGAGGAAAACAAGGGGCAAACTAAGGGCGCAAGACCAGGCAAGGCAAGACATCGAACAGGGACTGTGAAACAAGGACTGTGAGGACGCTTCCATGCACTGAGATGTGACACTTCGGCAACGGAGGGGAGAATGCAGGTGGCTTTTATGTCGGGGTTGATTGGGAGCAGGTGGAAACAATCATGGGCGTGGACCGGTGATTACTGTGCAGGAGGAAGGGCAAGTGACCTGAGGTGAGAGGGTGGTTAATGACTTCAAAATAAAACAGGAACCTGACTGTGAAATAAAAGCATGACCCGCCACTCTGGTGGCGGCGTGACAGTACCCCCCCCTCAACGGCCGGCTCTCGACGGCCCAGGAACCTCGGGGTGTTCATCATAAAAATCGTCGATGAGGGAGGGGTCTACAATGAACCGGGCGGGCACCCATTGCCGTTCTTCAGGCCCGTAACCCTCCCAGTCAACCAGGTATTGGTGCCCCCGGCCCCGCTTTCGGACGTCCAATAATCTTCTGACCTTATAGACTGGGCCCCCCTCCACCATCTCCGGAGGGGGCGGCGCAGGCTCGGGCGGGACCAGGGAACTGTCCTGAACAGGCTTGACCTGGCTCACATGGAAGGTAGGGTGGGTGCGGAGGGATCGAGGCAGGCGCAGGCGCACGGCGGCTGGACCTACTGTCTTGGTGATCGGGAATGGCCCCACGAATCTAGGGGCCAACTTTGGACAAGGTACATTTAGATGAAGGTTCTTCGTCGATAGCCATACCTTTTGACCTGGTTGATATTGGGGTGCGGCCCTCCTCCTCCGGTCAGCAGCTCTTTTCATCCTGTCGCCTTGACGTTGTAGTGCCAGTCGAGCCGCTGACCAGATTCGGCGGCACCGGCGGACCATGGCGAGAACCGAGGGAACTGAGGCTTCCTCCTCCAGGTCTGCGAAGTAAGGTGGGTCGTAACCATGCACACATTTGAACGGCGTGATTCCTGTGGCAGAGGTGGGTAACGAGTTATGAGCCAGTTCAACCCAAACCAAGTTTTTGCTCCAGGTGGACGGATTTTGGGAGACCAAGCACCGGAGTCCGGTCTCCAGCTGTTGATTTAGCCTCTCGGCTTGTCCATTGGCTTCCGGGTGGTAGCCCGAGGTTAAGTTCGCCTTGGCCCCTATGGCTCTGCAGAACTCTTTCCAGAAGCGAGAGACGAACTGGGGCCCGCGGTCGGACACAATGTGTCGCGGGAATCCATGGGTTCTGAATACTTGGTCTATCATTATTTCTGCTGTTTTCTTGGCGGAGGGTAACTTGGGTAATGGAATAAAGCGGACCATCTTTGAGAAGCGATCAACAACTGTAAGTATTGTGGTTTTACCATGTGATGTGGGAAGTCCAGTGACAAAGTCCATTGATATTTCAGCCCAGGGTCTTGAGGGGATCGGTAGTGGCTGAAGGAGGCCCATCCGAGGTTGATTAGATGATTTATTTCGGGCACAGACTGGGCAGGCCTTTACATATTCCTGTACCGAGGCTTCCATAGAAGGCCACCAGAATCTTCGGGCGACAGCGAACAGGGTCCTGCGAGTACCTGGGTGACAAGACAGACGAGAGGTGTGTGCCCAGTTGATCACCTGTGCTCTTAGGGCCTCCGGGACGAAAAGCCGTCGTGGTGGGCATTCTTTCGGGGTGATCGTGTCTTGAAGGGCGTCCTTGACTTCCTCTTCAATCTGCCAGGACAGGGCTCCTACTATGCAGTCTCTCGGCAGGATGGGTTCAGGTTCGGTTGCTGTGGATTCCGGGTCATGAATACGTGAAAGGGCATCTGCTTTAACATTCTTGCTTCCGGGTCTGTAGGTCAGAGAAAACGAAAATCTGTTAAAAAACAATGACCACCTGGCCTGTCGGGGGTTCAGTCTTTTTGCTTGGCGCAGGTACTCCAGGTTGCGGTGATCTGTCCAAATGATGAAGGGGTGTTCTGCGCCCTCCAGCCAGTGCCTCCACTCTTCTAGGGCGACCTTGACCGCCAGTAGTTCCCGATCTCCAACGCTGTAATTGCGCTCGGCCTTGGAGAGCTTCCTGGACAAGAATGCGCAGGGGTGCACCTTTCCATCCTCCTGGCTCCTTTGGGATAGGACGGCCCCGACGCCCAGATTGGAGGCATCTACCTCAACCACGAACTGGCGGGTAGGGTCGGGAACTCTGAGTATCGGAGCCTCTGTGAAACGTTTCTTGAGTGTGTTGAATGCGGCGTTGGCCTCCGGAGTCCAGACGAAGCGTTGCTGTGGCGAGGTCAAGGCATGGAGTGGAGCTGCGATGGAGCTGAAGTTGCGGATGAATCGTCTGTAAAAGTTGGCGAATCCCAGGAACTGTTGCACCTTCTTTCTGGACTCAGGTGTGGGCCAGTCCCTGACCGCGCTGACCTTCTCCGATTCCATCTCGACTTTGCCAGGAGATACGACGAATCCCAGAAATGAGATGGTATCGGCGTGGAAAAGGCTCTTCTCCGCCTTTACGTAGAGCCGGTGTTCAAGCAGGCGTTTCAAGACGTGGGTGACATGGTGCTGGTGGGTTTTCAAGTCCGGTGAGTAAATCAATATGTCGTCCAAATAAACATATACGAACTGGTCGATGAAGTCCTTGAGCACGTCATTGATCATGGCCTGGAAAACAGCTGGCGCATTCGTGAGTCCAAATGGCATGACTAAGTATTCATAGTGGCCTCTGGGAGTATTAAAGCCGGTCTTCCACTCATCCCCTGCACGAATACGGACGAGATGATAGGCGTTTCGAAGATCTAATTTGGTGAACACCTTGGCTTGCTGGAGCTGGTCAAATACTGAGGACATCAGAGGCAGAGGATAACGGTTCTTGACTGTGATTTCATTCAAAGGGCTGTAGTCAATACAAGGACGTAACGAACCATCCTTCTTGCCCACGAAGAAAAAACCAGCTCCAGCTGGCGATGACCGGATAAGTCCTGCTTTCAAAGACGTGTCGATGTACTCATTCAAGGCTTTGCGTTCGGGGCCCGAAACCGAGTACAATCTCCCTTTGGGAATGGAAGACCCAGGAATCAGCTCAATTGCACAGTCATAGGATCGATGTGGAGGAAGTGACATGGCCTTGGTTTTGCTGAACACCTCCCTGAGAGGATGATAGCAGGTGGGAACGGTGTTCAGGTCCGGGTATTCCTGGTCATTCACAAGAGTCACCTGTCGGACGGCAGCGGGAGGTGCCTCTGCCGCTGGCCGCTCCAACCCATGGTGTTCACAGTCCTTTCCCCAGTCCAGGACTTGCCCCGATCGCCAGTCGATGCGGGGGTTGTGCAACTGCAACCAGGGGTGTCCCAGGACCAGTGTGTGTGATGGGGAGCGGAAGACATGAAAACGAAGGAGTTCTCTGTGCTGCCCAATGTGAATCTCAAGTGGCTCTGTGACATGCGTGATGAGAAATAAGTCTTTCCCATTGAGCGCCCTGGCCCTCATATGGGTGGAAAGTGGCTCCGTGCCTGCCTGCAATTTTTCCACCAGACCCCAATCCATGAGGCTCTCGTCTGCTCCAGAGTCAATGAGAGCTAGCAAGTCTGTGGAGATGTCATTGCAGGAAATCGTGATGTGCGTGAGTTTTCGGTTCTTGACCTGTTTCCGAGTCTCAGAACCCACCGGAGGACCTCGCTTGGTAGGACAAGCTACCACCAAATGTCCTTTTTCTCCACAATAGTAGCATCGCCCCTCTTGACGACGTCGCTGGCGTTCCTGGTGAGTCAGTCGGGCGCGGTCAAGCTGCATTGGCTCCTCACCACTCTCGCTGGGCCTCCCCGCGGTGGATGACTGGGGAAGTGCCCCTTGTGGTGATTCTCTTGCTGTGGGGTGCCGAAAGAATCCGGAGCCGGTCCTTCGATGGTGTCCGCTGGCATACGTGAGATCTCGACTCCGGTGATCGGTGCGGATGGCCAGCGAGATCAACGAGTCCAAGTCGCTAGGTAAGTCCACGGGTAGTAGGAGTTCTTGCATAGCGGCGGAGAGCCCCTTCAAAAAATGATCAAAGAGGGCTGTCTCATTCCAGCCACTCTTGGCCGCTAGAGTTCGGAATCGGATCGCATAGTCATTAACCGATTCTCGGCCTTGTCTGAGATTGCTTAGCTCTCGAGTCTTTTCCCGATCCATGTTGGTGGGATCGAAAACAAGACGAAGTGCCCTGCTAAACCCGGCTGCAGTTGAGCAAGTCGGGGAGTGCCGTGCCCATTCCGCGGTGGCCCAGTCTCTGGCTCGTCCCGTCAGGTGGGAAATCATGAAGGCCACACGGGAACGGTCGATGGGGAAAGCCTGTGGCGAGAGTTCAAAGTGTAAGTCGCATTCGGTCAGGAATGCCTGACATTGTCCTTGGTCTCCCGAGTATCGCTCCGGGGGAGCCAGTCTCAACCCCGCCCCGGTCAAGGCTGGAGTTGGGATCGGTGGTTCTGCGGTCTCTGGTTTCGTGATGGCCGGCGTGGAGTGTCGCAGGTGGCTCATTAGCTCCTGCACCTGTCCAGCGAGCTCTCCCATCCGGGTGACCATCGCCTGCTGGAGCTCCTCTGTCTGCGACAGGCGGGCGGCCTGTCGTCGAAGTGCAGCCTCCAACTTCTCCGCTGGGTCCATGCTGGCCGAAGTGTACTGACACGGAGCGAGGAGGTAGGACTCAGACGCAGAGTGACAGTTGGCCAACAAGGCTGCAGCTTTAATCAATTCGAACCAAAAACACCTCTCAAGGAGGGAAAAAAGGCAGAACAAAAAGAGCTCCAAACTGGAGAATAAACAAGGGCACTCAAAAACAGGGACAACTAAAGGCGCTCCGCTAGGGAGGAAAACAAGGGGCAAACTAAGGGCGCAAGACCAGGCAAGGCAAGACATCGAACAAGGACTGTGAAACAAGGACTGTGAGGACGCTTCCATGCACTGAGATGTGACACTTCGGCAACGGAGGGGAGAATGCAGGTGGCTTTTATGTCCGGGTTGATTGGGAGCAGGTGGAAACAATCATGGGCGTGGACCGGTGATTACTGTGCAGGAGGAAGGGCAAGTGACCTGAGGTGAGAGGGTGGTTAATGACTTCAAAATAAAACAGGAACCTGACTGTGAAATAAAAGCATGACCCGCCACTCTGGTGGCGGCGTGACAATTTCCATTTAAAAAAAAAAAAAAGTGAACTGAGATGAAGTCTTTGAACGTAAAAACAAGCTTCTTTGCTGTTTCTCCCGCGCGCGCGCAGCTCGTCGGCGCTGGGCTTCTTCACGGGGGCGGGCCGAGTGGCGGCCATCATGGGGAACGTGGTCTTTGGCAACATGGTGGACTCGGACTGCGCCGTGCCCATCCTGCTGGTGTCGGCCATGCTGCTGACCGGCGCCGTCTCCGCGCTCTTCCTTCCGCGTAGCAAACAGATGGAGCTTACCTGAACTTTGTATATATTTGATTACAGTGACTATAAAAAGTCTACACACCCCTGTTCAAATACGTTTGAAAGTTTTTGGGATACTAAAAAAAAAATAATAATTGAGATCTTGATGAATCATTTCAACATCTTTACCATTAACGTGATCAATAAGCTGTAGAAATTTAGCAGATATTTTTCCATCCATTGGTAACCTTAACACAGCTGCCAACAAAGGTGTTTACAAATTGATACTGTCCATGTACAAACGTGCCCGGAAAATAGCAACGGCCACACGAAATATTGACAGCTTGTAGCGCGACAGTTTCACTTACGGGTGTGCTCACTTTTGTTGCCGGCCGTTTGGAAATTTATGGCTGTGTCCAGAGTTAAACTGTTCTGGTGCAGCAAAGTGGCATTTCTTCAACGTTGGACAATATAATCAAATATTTGGAAAAATGTGAAGTGTGTACAGTACTGTACCTTTGTGAGATACCTTACATACTGTATATATATTTGTACAATCAAAAACCAAAGAAAACCCTGAAAAAAATGACAACACTTTTTATTCATATTTTTTAAATCATATTTTGTATGTGCTCTGTTTATATTCTTTCAATGCACATTGGTAATTTTTTTTTTCCTGCATTGTTTTGTCATATTTGTCTGAAATAAACTTCAAACAGAACACATAGCAGTTGTAACTGAAAGTATGAATGAATGAAATACATGTATTTAAAATTATAATTTCTTAAAAATAAAAATAAAAACTGACATGAATTTAAGCCAATTTTTTTTTTTTTTTTTTTTTTTGGGGGGGGGCATTTTTGCTTAATTCTTACAGTATACAATACTTTGTTTGGATGTTTATAAATATAACTATTTCACTTAGTTTCACTGACGTTTGAGTTATGAACTTCAATAACTGCTGGAGAAATAATTTGAAGCCATAATTGTGGGGGGAAAAGTGACATGTTCAGTTTTATTACACATTAAGGCCCAAAGGGAGAACAACAAATAAATATACAGTAAAATCTTCAATGTTTAAAGAAAAAAAAAAAAAAAGTAAAAATGACAAGATGAGCTGCTTGAATTCTACATATATAACACACATACTGTACATACCGGCAAGTAGCAATGTAGCATACACAGAAACATTTCAAATGTTTATTGTCAGTATTGTCGCCGCTTCAACGGCAACAGAACGATTGAAACCGTCATGCCACATTCAAACGAAAAAAATAAATAAATAAATTCTATGAGCTAAAAAAAATAAAAAAAATGTATTAAAATGTTAGATTAAAAATACATTTCATATGGAATTTAGTAGAAATCATAAAAAAAAAAAATCCGCTAAAATACTACATAACATTAACAAAAAAAAAGCCAAAAAAACAAAAACTCGTTCTTTAATTTGGTCGAAATAATTTTAAATAAAAAATAATAATAATAAAATATAAAAAATACAACTAATATTAATAACATTTAATAACCACTGTTGTTGGAATCTGGAATTTGGTCAAAACTGTGAAAGAAAAATATTAACTGTATTACTAAAAAAACATTTTATAGCAAGAAAAAAAAAAAAAAGGTCCCTTGACTGTTGTTCAATTTGGAATTTGGTAAATAAATACATCAATAAATAAATAAATACATAAATAAATAATAATATAATATAACATAGGCGTGAAAAAAATAATTGTGTAGGCATGGGTGCAAAAAAAAAAAAAAATGCTATCCTTTTGTTCCCTTAAGCAGATGCGGCGTGTGGGCTCATTACTTTTTTTTTTTTTTTTTTTTGCGATTGTTACAACGACGAGACGTTTGCGAAGGGAAACATTCCGGGAGTGGGCGGGGCGGGTCGTCAACTGCGTCCGTCACTGCGTGAGCGCCAGCAGCACGTCCTTGACCAGCATGGTGCCGATCACCATCTTGTCGCAGTTGAGCGTCAGCCGGGCGGCGCCGTCCTCCTCGGTCGCCACGGTGACCAGCACCAGGCTGCCGCCGCTCACCGTCCTGCCGGCGAACCTGTGCGCGGGAAGCCCAAGAGCGGCAAGACCAAGTGCGGGACTTTCAAGTCAAAAGCGGAACAGGAGTGAAACGCCGAGAGGTGGCGGAGTGAAGCAGATGTGCGGCGTTAACTCGTGGAGCATTCACAAGTAAGAACGTCATAAAAATAAACCAAAAATACCGATTATTGGTCGTCAACGAAGCCGATAATTGACATCACGTTAAACATCAGTGGTTGCTGTCCTACGGCTTCAAAATGTGATTATTGTTTCAATTTTATAACCTAAACCGAATAAAAAATTCCCATTACTCTTCACCTTAATCGGATACTTCAAAGTTGGGAGACCAGAGGAAAGGTCAAAGGAAAGAAAGATGAATCAAAGTGAAATCCAGCACCAACTAAACGCCACCAGAATCTTACTCCAACCCCAGAAACCTCTAAATTCCAATAGATTCGGGGAGCTCAAGAGACCAGAGGAAAAACTAAAGAGAGGAAGGAGGGAAGGATAGATGAAGCAGCGTGAGATCCACACCACCACACCAGCCTCCACTGATTCAGCGAGCGGTGGGAGAGAGAAGCGAATTCTGTTTTTTTTTAATCGTAATTAATTGCATGACTTCAATAGTTAACTCACAATTAATTGCACATTTTATTTTTATAAATGTACAATAAAATGTGTTTTCTAAGCTTCATAGTCTCGTTCACATAAAAGTGGGAAAAAAATGTTAAACCAATAAAAATATTGCTGCATCCTTTAGTCATTGATACGGTCATTTCATCATAATTCATAAAATTGAGTTAAAATTAAAAATATGTACTGCACTGTAAAAAACAAGTGTAATATTAATTTGTGTTGAGGTCATTTTTTTGCCACTAGATGGCATCATTGCATTTGTAAGATGTTAGTGACAGCTCAGTGCATTTTTCTTTTCATATTATGAGCGATCTCATCTTTAACATGAAGTAACTTTTTTTTAAAATTGTAAAATACATCTTGACCTCCGTCGACGCAAATATGCATTATTATTGTGGGAATGCTTCAGCATATGTTATCATCGGATTCCACATTACTTACAGTACTTGCACAATTTAACGTTTAATATCAACTTTTCCCTATTCATTTTCAATCGGTTGAACTTTCCACACCCACTTCCATACATATAACTTATTATCATTATCGGATTTTCTGATGCTGCTCGGTGGCACAATTGGTAAAGTGAATTGTCCGTTAACCCGGACGTTATAATTTCATAACTTATCTCTCAATTTACTTCGTAAGCATTCACATGCATTCAAAATCTTAGCATTCAGCTTTCAGCATTCCCGCGCAATTTCTCCAGAAATTGCGCTTAGTCGAGTTCAATTCATTACTGTAATCGCACATTAACTCATTCACTCCCAAAAACGTATACGTTTTTTAGGTTTTTGTTTGCTAGAGTTTTTGTATGAAGGCTTTGATGCAGTTTCTGACCTGAAGTGGAAGCTTAAAGCGATAGTAGTTATTAAAAAAAAAAAAAAAAAAAAAAGTGTGCTTCATCTGTTTCATGAATGAAACGTTTTTTTGTAATAACTACTAGGGGTGTTAAAAAAAAATCGATTCGGCGATATATCGCGATACTACATCGCGCGATTCTTGAATCGATTGAATAATCCGCAGAATCAATTTTTTATTTTTATTTTATTTATTTATTTTTTTTTTAATTTATTTTTTTTTAGGATTCACACCTTGAGCATGGAAGAATGTTATATGAACGGCACATTAAGCCTTAATATTTTATTTTAATGCTGTTCAAACATGAAACAGATTACAACCTCTATAAGACTGAAATTTCAGATAAATAAATAATAAATTTTCATATAAATCTTACACTCTACAAGCTTACTGATTAGTATTTTCTAAATATGAATGAAAAAAAATCGCAACAATCGACTTATAAATTCGTATCGGGATTAATCGGTATCGAATCGTGACCATTCGTATCGGGATTAATCGGTATCGAATCGAATCGTGACCTGTGAATCGTGATACGAATCGAATCGTCAGGTACTAGGCAATTCACACCCCTAATAACTACCATCGCTTTAAGCTTCCACTTCAGGTCAGAAACTGCATCAAAGCCTTCATACAAAAACTCTAGCAAACAAAAACCTATAAAACGTATAAATACGTCTTTGGGAGTGAATGAGTTAAAAAAAAAATCCAAAAATTTGCGACGTTCAAGAAATTTGAAATGAACTCATTTTGCTTTCTCCCTCACCTGCACTCCTTGTCGGATCCGCACGGCACTCTGCCGAGGTTGGCGGCGGCCGTCACCCGCTGGACGACGGCGTGCTCGTTGCGGCACTTTGCGTCCAGCGTCAGCTTCTCCGTGATCTCGTTCATGCCCATCAGCTGACCTGGTCGGGGGCGCAACAACGTTGGTTTCATACGCAAAGATAACAATCGTTTGGAGATATTTCTGGTGGCAAAAAAAGCGAAAGAAAAAAAAAGAAAGAAAAGTTTTTGTCTGTGTTTTCAATTCAAATCTCAGTATGGAGAAGTATGGAGGACCAAAACTGCCAAAATTCAAAATAAACAAAATGACTAAATAAATAAATAAATGACTAAAAGTGAAAATAAAATTGAATATAAAAAAAATATAATTCGAAAATTATATTTAAAAAAAAAGTATAAATGGAAATAAAATATATATATATATAAAATAATTACTTTTGTATTTAATTTTTGAATTATATTTTTTTAGATCAGTTTTTATTTTCACTTTTAGACATTTATTTATTTAGTCATTTATTTATTTTAAATTTTGGCAGTTTTGGGCCGTAAAAATATAAAAATAAACAAAAACTAAAAATTGAAACTAAAAATTGATATAAAAAAATTCAACATAAACAAATGACTAAATAAATAAATGGCTAAAAGTCAAAATAAAAATGGCTATAAAAAAAATATCATTCGAAAATTATATAAAAAAAAGTATAAATGGAAATAAATATATATATATATATATATATATATATATATATATATATATATATATATATATATATATATATATATAAAATAATTACTTTTGTATTTAATTTTTGAATTATATTTTTTTAGATCAGTTTTTATTTTCACTTTTAGACATTTATTTATTTAGTCATTTATTTATTTTAAATTTTGGCAGTTTTGGGCCGTAAAAATATAAAAATAAACAAAAACTAAAAATTGAAACTAAAAATTGATATAAAAAATTCAACATAAACAAATGACTAAATAAATAAATGACTAAAAGTCAAAATAAAAATGGCTATAAAAAAAATATCATTCGAAAATTATATAAAAAAAAGTATAAATGGAAAAAAAAAAAAAAATATATATATATATATATATATATATATATAAAATAATTACTTTTGTATTTAATTTTTGAATTATATTTTTTAGATCAGTTTTTATTTTCACTTTTAGACATTTATTTATTTAGTCATTTATTTATTTTAAATTTTGGCAGTTTTGGGCCGTAAAAATATAAAAATAAACAAGAACTAAAAATTGAAACTAAAAATTGATATAAAAAAATTCAACATAAACAAATGACTAAATAAATAAATAAATAAATGACTAAAAGTCAAAATAAAAATGGCTATAAAAAAATATCATTCGAAAATTATATAAAAAAAATAAATGGAAATAAAAAGAGAAAAAATATATATAAAAAAATGTGTATGTATATATATATCTTTTTATTTCCATTGTTAATTATTTTTTTGAATATAATTTTCGAATTATATTTTTTTATAGCCATTTTTATTTTGACTTTTAGTCATTTATTTATTTATTTATTTGTTTATGTTGAATTTTGGCAGGTTTGGTCCTCTGACGTCGATTGTTTACAAACATTACAAAAAAAAAAAAGCTCTTTCCAATCTAATAAGCAGACAAAAGGTGGAGGTTGAGTGAGGACACAGGAAGTGGCTGATGTCATTTCCTTTCTAGTTGGTGCTGGGTGCGGCTAGGTGAGGGTCCCGTGATGAGCACCCCCCCCCCCCCCAAGTGTTTGCTTCAGCCCCACATCGGAAGAAGAATTGGGCCGGGCCATCGTAGTCGGTAAGGAAGGAAGGAACCTTCCGGACTTTTCAAGCGTGTCATTAAACGCAACATCCAGCGGAAGATCCATAAGCAACATATCAATAACCGAGCCGCCGCAACTTGCTGCTGATGAGGGGCTGAATTTGCGCAATCGGAACAGTGAAAGGGTGTGTGGTCTCGGGGGTGGTGAGGTGGGGATTTTACGGGGGGGGGGTTCGGGTTGGGGGTGCAGCAAGTGCAGTACATGGAAGGCGACTCACCTAGACGCAGTGAGAGCGTCACTTTTGGGAACGGCACAGAATCGAGCAGCATGTTCATCAACATGTTAGTCACCGTCGGGACATTAAAAGGACACTCGGCCACAATAACGAACGAGGTGCTCATCACATTTCGCTTACGAGATTACTTATATCACAAGCAACATCCACAAATACCGACACAAGACTTGAGATGGTGATTTTAATACAGTGGAGCATCTCAATGAAATGCAATATCAGGGTTTTTCCTGTGTAGACATGGGTGCAACAAAAAAAAATTAAAAAAAATGTAGACGTGAGTTGCTAACCTTTCGTTCCTGTAAGTTGTAATTTACTGAGATGTTCCAAAGTGGAAGATAGACTGCTCCATGTTGTTGTAATTTTCCATCAAAATAGTGCCAAGGTAATGAAATTGTCAAATTGTGGCACTTTCGGGACGTTCAACTTGAGAGGTTCTACCGTATACCTCCTCTTGGTCATTTTCTGCCAACAACAACGATGTCATTATCGCCGTCCACTCACCTTGCTCCTTTTTAAACTCGTTCTCGGTCATGAAAACGGGTTTCATCAGCTCTCCCACCGGCGGCTGGATGGACACGAAGAACTTCCTGCTGTGAGTGCTGGAAAAGAAAACAAGACTTTCATCTCAAATCAGTTTTGCCCGTTGGAATGAATGGAAATGTTGTTAACTCATTGACTGGCAGCCATTTTCACTGAAGCAACTCCCGGCTGTTTTACTGGATTTTGACTGATTTTGCGAGGCCCACAAAATATTGTGTTCTATTGCTATATAAACATGGAAGCTACCAAAAGAAAGATTAAAGTCTCTTCTTTCATCAGGAAAAAAAAGTATATTTCCATCTGTTTCCGTTTTGCAGCTGTTAGCATTAGAATATAGCAAAGTTTCATCATTATTCACAAATCTGTTTAGAATTGTGGGGAAACAGCTTTTTTTTCAACATGGCCCTGGTTGATCTCTTATACTCGCCTGCCACCTGCTGGCTGTTTTTGTAATTACTACCATTGCTTCACCCGTTCTCTGCTGTTGAGAGGCTGCATCAAAGCTTTCTGTATGCTCTAGCATAACGCAATAACATTAAAAAAAAACGTATAAATATGTCTTTGGGACACTTAAAACATTTAAAATAGAACATATTTATACGTTTTTGGGAGCAAATGAGTTAAGCCGTTACAGACTCAGTGAAACAACATTTTTTGTAGCATTGTTTATTAAGAAAAATAGTATGTAAAGAATTGTACAATATATACATTTTTTTTTTTACCATAAATGCTACATTTCCTTAGCCTAATAGAATAATTGCCCAAGTAATTTAAAAAAATAAAATACATTTAAAATAATTTATGAAATGTGAAATGTGTGGGGGTTTATTATTTGTGTTTGTGAATTGGTTTTATTTATTTATTTTTTCTTATTTTCAGAAAATGTTCAAAGGTGACTTGGTCGACTATGCTATTGAGCTAACGATGGGCTAAAGTTAATTTTCTTTTTTTCTTTTTAACCACACTTTCTCACTTTCAGCAGCTTCTCCATCTTTCCAAAATGACTTTGATGCCCTTGCTTTGGTCGACTCCTGCTTTTTCTGTTGTATTTCATATCGCACAAGTGCTAAGCTCCTACTGCTCCACGAAGACAACTACACGCAGACATTGCTCATGTTTTTCTTGGAGATTTTAATTCAATAAAACGCAGAGTTGAAAAGAGTTTTGTCATTGGCGATGTGGCATGACTCCTTCTTGTGATTGGCTCTGAGTCAGCACATTTACAGTTGATGATTTTTGTTTCTGGCATTTGAAAAAAGTACAATTGCCTGTGCTGGTTTTCAACTGCCTTTCAGACATGGTCTTTAAAGGCAAAAAAATAAATAAATAAATCAGTCTTACCACAACTGGAAGTTTGCCGCTTGTGTGGAGTCGCAGAAGTCGATGCCCATCACAGCGGTGGCCGTCTCACCCGCAGGCAAAAGCTCTGCGGAAAGGAAGCAGGAAAACAAATTAGACAGCAACGTCGGGAAGTAACATGATGCATTTACTCTTGCTACATTTATTTGTTTAATGCCACATACTGGTCAGTGGCAAAAAAAAAAAAGAATGTCCAGGGAAAGTGAAATATTTCAAGCCTTTATTTGTTCAGTAAGTAATTAGTTGGTTGACTACTTTGACTTGAGTCATACAGTATTTTTCTAAAGTAACAGTGCTGTTACTTGAGTACAATTTTCGGCTACTTACTCTTGTGCTTTCAAAAGTGATAGTCCGTTATATTTTTTTTCAAGGCAGATACCGATACCGATTATTTAGTAGGGATGTAACGATATCCAAACATCACGATACGATATTATCATGATATTGTGGGGAAGTTGGAGATATTTTAAAAAGGTCACAATATTATGAAAAAAAAATGCAATGCATATAAACCACCTACAATAACAATCATAATATTGAGGCGCTTACTTGTTAATGCACGCACACATTGACTTCCTCCACATATTGACTCGGTTCACAGGCATATTGCGTTCCCCTTCAAAACATCCCTAATGAAAATTAAATTGCACTAAAAAAAAAACTAGCCACCAGAGGGTACTAGAATTGCACAAATGGAAGTCAACCTGACTTTTTAAACTGATGTGTTCCTTTTAAATATTGTGAACATGACGATGACGAATATTGTGGCAGATTTAATATCACGATATTGCCATTATTGTTACATCCCCAATTATTAGTAGTCAAGGAGGCCGATAGCCGATATTTCAAGCCGATATTCATTTGCAGTCAAAGAGAAAATATTAGCGTAAAAAAAAAAAAAAACTTTTAATTTGAAACATATACAGAATTGAGATCTTTGTTTAAAAATGCTAACAAAAAATTGCAGGGAGCTTCGAGGGTCATCAGCATGTGTTAAGCTAAATATTATATATAGATTTCCCTACAATTTTCGACTGTAATTAAAGTTTTCAAAAATTTCAACATCATTTCTTAATTGTAACTTTTTTTGTCATTCTAAAAAATAAAGTGTAGGGAGTTCCCAGTGTCAGCTTTTTTTTTTTTTTTTTTTCATAAAGTAAAAATGTAAATCACACTAAGCAACAAATGCATGTGAATGTAGCTAATTTGGGGTTTTCATCAGGTTTCAAAATATCTTCGCAGACAGTGACAAATGATCAAATATGTTCAAAATGTCTTTGCGCCAAATAATAATCTGTGAACAGCTTACAAAGCCTCATAAAAAAAAAAAAAAACTAAATTTGCAAGCCCACTAAGTGAGATACCAGCTTTATCGGCCTTCAGTTTCGCAAAAAGGCCGATGATTTGCCCCTGGCCGATAATCGGCCTATCCGTCCGTCGCCTCCACTCACCGATCTCCGGGAACTCTTTGACCCTCATGCCAGACTGCAGCTTGACGTCCTCCATGTGCAGGTTCTTGGCGTCTGTGGCGGCGCTGTTGGCGAAGTGCATCTGCACCGCCACCATGTTGGCGTCGGGGCCGAACGGCTGGCGGCCGAAGCAGCACTCCACCGACAGGCCCTCGCCCGTGATGCGGTGCAGCAGCTCGTAGCTCTTCTGCGCGCCCGTCGGCGAGACGGCCTGTCGGCAAGAGGTGAACGAACGCGCGTCGGCCGAAAGCGGACTTAGTCGAATCAACAAAAACAACAAAAACACTGAGTGGATATGTCAGAACAGCACACACGCGTGTCAAGGACCCTGGCTTGAAATTGAAGAGGAAGTTGGCCATTTTGGTTTTAAAGGAGCCATTTTGGGTGAATTCCCAATAAATTGACAAACTCCTACTTGGGAATAGGGATGTAACGATATCCAAACATCACAATACGATATTATCACAATATGAAAAGCCATGATACAATAATTATCACGACATTGTGGGGAAGTTGGTGATATTAAAAAGGTCACAATATTGTAAAAATGAACTCATACTAAAAAAAAAAAACACACACACATTGCACTGTGTGATGTAACGATATCCAAACATCATGATACGATATCACAATATGGAAGCAACGATACAATAATTATCACGATATTGTGGGGAAGTCGGTGATATTAAAAAAGGTCACAATATTATAAAAATGAACACACTAAAAAAAACAAAAAAGAAAAACATTGTGCTGTGGGATGTAACGATATCTAAACATCACGATACGATATTATCACAATATGAAAGCCACGATACAATAATTATCATGATATTGTGGGGAAGTTGGTGATATTAAAAAGGTGACAATATTGTAAAAATTAACTCATACTAAAAATAAAATTGTGCTGTGAGCTGTAACGATATCCAAACATCACTATACGATATCACAATATGAAAGCAACGATACAATAATTATCACGATATTGTGGGGAAGTTGGTGAAATTAAAAAAGGTCACAATATTGTAAAAATGAACTAATTCAAAAAAAAAACAAAAAAAACAAAAAACACACACACATTGTGCTTTTGTACATAACAGTAATGCATATAAACTGACAAGGCGGGGTCAAGTAGGACTCAGACGCAGGCGTAAGGTAGGCCACCAAGGCAGCAGGTTTATTTCCGGCCAACAGTGGTCTCCTCTCAAACTGAGAGGAGAACAGGGAGGGGAAAAAGTGGAGAACAAAAAGCGCTCCACTAGGGAGGAAAAAACAGGCAAAAGGTACTGGGGACAACAGAAAGCGCTCCGCTAGGGAGGAAAAAGGGCACAAGGCAAAAGGGGTAACTAAAGGCGCTCCAAAAGGGAGGAAAAGGCACAAAAACAAGGCAACAACGCTAGGCAACATGAACGGGGACATAAGGACTGTGGACGCTTCCATGCACTGACGGTGACACTTCGGCAACGGAGGGGAGAATGCAGGTGGCTTTTATTGTGTGGGTTGATTGGTGGCAGGTGGTGATAATCATGGGCGGGGACCGGTAATGAGTGAGCGGCAGGAAGGGCAAGTGACCTGGGGTGAGAGGAGAGTTTAGGATTTCAGAGTAAAACGGGAAACCGAGACACAAAAATAAAAGCATGAGCCGCCACGCCTGGTGGCGGCGTGACAGTACCCCCCCCTCAACGGCCGGCTCTTGACGGCCCAGGAATGTCAGGGTGATCTTCATAAAATTCATCAATTAAAGAGGGATCAACGATGAACCGGGAGGGGACCCATTGCCTTTCCTCCGGGCCGTATCCCTCCCAGTCCACCAGGTATTGTCTTCCGCGGCCCCGATTACGAACATCCAAAAGTTTCCTAACCTTGTAAACGGGGCCGCCTTCAATCATCTCCGGGGGGGGCGGGTCGGGTTCGGAGGGCACCAGTGTGCTTTCATGAACAGGCTTGACTTGGCTGACATGGAATGTAGGATGAACTCTGAGGGATCGTGGCAGACGGAGTCGAACGGCGGCAGGTCCTATGGACTTGGTTACTGGAAAAGGCCCCACAAAGCGCGGGGCCAACTTTGGACATGGTACCTTGAGCCTGAGGTGTTTGGCTGATAGCCAAACTCGCTGGCCTGGGCGGTATTCTGGTGCCGGTCTCCTCTTCCGGTCGGCGGCCCTCTTCACCCGGTCTCCCTGGCGTTGAAGCGCCGTCCGGGCCGCCGACCAGACCTTGTGGCACCGACGGATCATGGCCTTGACCGAGGGGACCGTTGCCTCCTCTTCCAGTTCGGCGAAGAATGGCGGATCGTAGCCGTGGACGCATTTAAAAGGGGTGAGACCTGTGGCAGATGTGGGCAAAGAGTTGTGCGCGAGCTCGACCCATACTAGATACTTGCTCCAGGTTGTCGGGTTCTGGGAGACGAGGCATCGGAGACCGGTTTCGAGCTGCTGGTTCAGCCGTTCTGCCTGCCCATTGGCCTCAGGATGGTACCCAGAAGTCAGGTTAGCTTTGGCACCTAGGGCTTTACAAAATTGAGTCCAAAAACGGGAGACGAACTGTGGTCCACGGTCGGAAACGATGTGTAAGGGGAAACCATAAAACCTGAATATGTGGTGGATCATGATGTCGGCTGTGGTCTTGGCGGATGGGAGCTTGGTTAATGGGATGAAACGAACCATCTTAGAGAATCTGTCGACGACTGTGAGGATTGTGGTTTTACCATGGGATGGTGGTAGTCCGGTCACAAAATCCACTGAAATTTCCGCCCATGGTCTGGATGGGATTGGTAGTGGCTGGAGTAGACCCATCCGGGACTGGTTTGACGTCTTGTTGCGGGCACAGGTAGGACAGGCAGCTACGTAGTCCTTGATTGTGGTCTCCATTGCCGGCCACCAGAATCTCCGGGCGACAGCATACATGGTCCTGCGGACTCCAGGATGGCAAAATAATCGTGAAGTATGGGCCCAGTGTATTACCTGGGCCCTCAGTTCCTCAGGCACAAAGAGTCGGCGTGGTGGGCATGACGTGGGGGGAGTGACGTTCCGTAGTGCCTCTTTGACGTCGTCCTCAATTTGCCACCTCATGGCCCCGACTATGCAGTCCCGGGGCAGAATGGTCTCAGGCTCGGCTTCCAGTGGTTCGGACTCGTGAATTCTTGACAAAGCGTCAGCCTTGACGTTCTTACTGCCGGGTCTGTAGGTCAGAGAGAAAACGAAGCGGTTAAAAAACAAAGACCATCTGGCCTGTCGAGGGTTGAGTCTTTTGGCCTGGCGTAGGTATTCCAGATTTCGGTGGTCGGTCCAGATCACGAAGGGGAGTTCGGCGCCTTCCAACCAGTGTCTCCACTCTTCGAGAGCCACCTTTACAGCTAGGAGCTCCCGATCACCGACTGAGTAGTTGCGTTCTGCTTTAGATAATTTTCGTGAGAGGAAGGCGCAGGGATGTGTCTTGCCGTCCTCCTGACAACGCTGAGACAGTACTGCCCCAATTCCAATACTCGAGGCGTCCACCTCCACCACGAACTGGCGTTTGGGGTCAGGGACTCTGAGGATTGGCGCATTGGTGAAGCGAGCCTTTAAGTCCTTGAATGCTCTTTCTGCTTCCGTGTTCCACCTAAATCGAACCTGTGGGGAGGTCAAGGCGTGCAGAGGGGCGGCAATGGTGCTGAAGTTTCTGATAAATCGCCGGTAGAAGTTGGCGAATCCGAGGAATTGTTGCACCTTCTTTCGTGAGTCCGGCGTGGGCCAATCTCTCACGGCGCTGACCTTGTCCGCTTCCATCTCCACTTTTCCGGGTGACACGACGAATCCCAAGAAGGAGATGGTGTTGACGTGGAACAGGCTCTTTTCTGCTTTCACGTAAAGCCGGTGATCCAGCAGGCGTTGCAAGACTCGGTTCACGTGGTTTCGATGGTTTGCTTGGTCAGGAGAGTAGATCAGGATATCATCCAGGTAGACGTACACGAAGTGGTCGATGAAATCTTTGAGTACTTCGTTTATCATGGCCTGGAAGACGGCGGGAGCATTCGTGAGGCCAAATGGCATGACCAGGTATTCATAATGTCCCCGAGGAGTGTTGAAGCCTGTCTTCCATTCGTCTCCCTCACGGATCCGAATGAGGTGATAGGCGTTCCGCAGATCGAGCTTCGTGAAGGTCTTGGCTTGTTGCAGCTGATCGAACACAGAGGACATCAAGGGCAATGGGTACCGGTTCTTGACAGTGATGTCGTTCAAAGGACTGTAATCAATGCAGGGGCGTAGGGATCCATCCTTTTTACTCACAAAGAAAAAGCCTGCTCCTGCAGGCGAGGAAGACGGTCGGATGAGGCCGGCTTTCAAGGAGTCATCAATGTAGTTGTTCATGGCCTGGCGTTCGGGTCCTGAGACTGAGTACAGTCTCCCCTTGGGAATGGTTGAACCGGGAATCAGATCGATCGGGCAGTCATATGGGCGGTGTGGAGGGAGAGTCATGGCTTTGGTCTTGCTGAAGACCTCCCGCAGATGGTGGTAGCAGGAGGGAACAGTGTGCAAGTTCGGGTACTCTTCTTGAGCCGGTGGGACGAGAGTCACCTGGTGAACCTGGGCTGTGGAGTTTCGGAGTGCGGGTTGTTCCGACCCGTGAGAGCTGCAGTCCTTTCCCCACTCCAGAACAACTCCAGTGTTCCAGTCGATTCTGGGGCTATGTATACACAGCCAAGGGTGTCCCAGCACCAAAGTGGGGGAAGCAGCGTGGAAAACGTGGAAACGGAGAGTCTCGAAGTGAGGTCCGACTCGGACTTCCAGAGGTTCAGTAATATGGGTGATTTTGAAGAGCTCCTTGCCATTCAGCGCTTTAGCCAGGATGGTCGCGGAAAGGGGTTCGGTGGAGCATCGTATTTGCCTTACGAGCTCCCAGTCCATGAGACTTTCGTCGGATCCGGAGTCGATAAGGGCTGACAGAACTGTGGTGACATTGTGGTGAGTTATCTGAATTTGCGTGAGTCTGTGGTTCTTGGCTGGTCGGGGTGACGGAGAACTCACCGGAGGGTTGCCCTTCGTGGTGCAGGCTTCCACCAAGTGTCCAAGACCACCACAATAATAGCAACGGCCCTCTCGGCGTCGGCGCTGTCTCTCCTCCGGCGAAAGCCGAGCCCTTCCCAGTTGCATGGGTTCGTCGCTGGCGAGGTCCACCTCTCCTGGTTCCGGTCGGGAAGGAAAGATGGGTCGCAGCCTTCTGGCCTCCGGTGGCCGCGTCCAGGGGGTGGGTTCCTCTCTCCTTCGCGGTCCGCCGATCTTGGCCAGCTCCTGACGACGATGATCGGTCCGGATGGCGAGGGAAATCAAGGCGTCCAAGTCCGCGGGGAGATCTACGGGAACCAGAAGCTCTTGAATGACAGGTGAGAGTCCTTTCAAAAAATGGTCGTGAAGTGCGATGTCGTTCCAGCCACTGTTTGTTGCCAACGTTCGAAAGTGAACTGCATAGTCGCTGACAGATTCTTTGCCTTGCTGAAGTCGGCTCAGTGCTCGTGCCTTCTCTCGGTCATTGTTTTCTGGATCAAAAACTTGGCGCAAAGCGATTTGAAAGTCCTGTACGCTTTGGCAGACCGAGGAACCCCTGGCCCATTCCGCGGTTGCCCAGGTTTTGGCCCGACCCGTCAGGTGAGACACCATGAAGGCCACTCGGGATCGGGCTGTGGGAAATGCCTGTGGTAACTGTTCATAATGAATGTCGCATTCCGTGAGGAAAGTCTGACAGCGTCCGGGTTCACCGGAGTATCGTTCTGGGGAGGCCAGTCTCAATCCTACCCCGGTGAATGGCGTGGTCGATACAGAGAACTCAGGGTGAGGAATCTGTCCAGTGGGAGCTGGCGCTCGACGCCGTGAAAGGCTTACCAGCTCGTGGACCTGGCTGGTCAATTCCTCCATCCGGGACAGCATGGTCTGTTGGATCCGGTCCTGGTTGTTGAGCCGGGTCTCCTGGCTCTGCAGTGCGGCCTCGACCGTGCCTGCTGGGTCCATGCTGGCCGAAGTGTACTGACAAGGCGGGGTCAAGTAGGACTCAGACGCAGGCGTAAGGTAGGCCACCAAGGCAGCAGGTTTATTTCCGGCCAACAGTGGTCTCCTCTCAAACTGAGAGGAGAACAGGGAGGGGAAAAAGTGGAGAACAAAAAGCGCTCCACTAGGGAGGAAAAAACAGGCAAAAGGTACTGGGGACAACAGAAAGCGCTCCGCTAGGGAGGAAAAAGGGCACAAGGCAAAAGGGGTAACTAAAGGCGCTCCAAAAGGGAGGAAAAGGCACAAAAACAAGGCAACAACGCTAGGCAACATGAACGGGGACATAAGGACTGTGGACGCTTCCATGCACTGACGGTGACACTTCGGCAACGGAGGGGAGAATGCAGGTGGCTTTTATTGTGTGGGTTGATTGGTGGCAGGTGGTGATAATCATGGGCGGGGACCGGTAATGAGTGAGCGGCAGGAAGGGCAAGTGACCTGGGGTGAGAGGAGAGTTTAGGATTTCAGAGTAAAACGGGAAACCGAGACACAAAAATAAAAGCATGAGCCGCCACGCCTGGTGGCGGCGTGACATAAACAACCTACAATCTCTAATAAGGGTCAAAACATGCCTTGTGAAAATTAAATGCACTAGAAACTAGCCACCAGAGGGTGCTAGAACTACACAAAAAAATCATCCTAATTTTTTTTTTTTTAACAGTTGTACTGCTTTTAATATTGTCACAAGACGACGATTATATTGTGGGAGTTTTAATATCGCAATATCACCATATTGCCATTATCGTTACATCCCTACTAGAGAATTCAGCCAAACGAGCCTCAATCAATTCAGAACTAGTTATTCTAGACTGGTGATTGTCAACCACTGGTCCAGCTGTAATTATCATCATCATCGCGAGCACATGGAATATCAGCGCGGATGAAAGTGTGCCCCTACCGTGGGCGAGAGAACCGAGTCAGACAAAGACAAGCCCTCCAGGTCGGTGACGAGGCTGCTGGACAGGAAGGAGTTGACGGGCGTGACTTGAGGCGAAGGGGCCGGTTCGACTGTGCAGTGAGAAAAATGTTGGGAAACGATGTGCATGGAATATAACTGTGGCTGAGAGGACATAGATGCTTAAAAAAAAAACCAAAAAAACAACTCACAGTCGTCAAGATCCAGCAGTGACATTTCTTTCTTTTCTTTCTTGCTGTCTTTCATGACGGGCTTGGAGGGAGCTTTTGATTGCACGGCCTGCAAGAAAGACAAAAGATTTTTGTGTTACCAAAGTATTTTTATTGAGGTACAAATTTTATTGAACTTTTACATGCAGTACATTTCAACTCATTTGCTCCCAAAAACGTATAAATATGTTCTATTTTAAATGTTTTAAGTGTCCCAAAGACGTATTTATATGTTTTTTTATTATTGTCCCAAAGACGTATTTATACGTTTTTTTTGTGTTTTTTTTTTTTGTTTTTTTTTATATGCTAGAGCATACAGAAAGCTATGATGCAGCCTTTCTACTGTAGAGGGCAGTTGAAGCAACAGTAGATATTACAAAAACGGCCAGCAGGGGGCAGCAGAGTATAATAAATCAACCAGGGCCATGAAGAAAACAAGCTGATTTCCCCACAATTCTAAGCAGATTTGTCAATAATGATGAAACTTAGCTATATTCGAATGCTAAATGCTGCAGAACGGAAAAAGATAGAAATACACGTTTTTATTTTGGTAGGTTCCATGTTTTTATTGCCCTAGAACACAATATTCTGTAGGCCTTGCCAAATCAGTCAAAATCCAGTAAAACAGCCGGGTGTGAAGGGAAAATGGCTGGGAGTGAATGAGTTAATGGCATCAATAATTGTAATTTTTTTTTCTGTACATTTAAATGTAATGTAGTGTTAAAGTTTCAAATGTGCATGTTACAGTGGTTTACAATGTCAAAATATAACCTCAGACTTTGGCTCGCAATTTGAAGCAAAAAAAAAATTTGACCACGCGATGGCTTGAAAAACTTCCAAGACATTTGTTAAGGAGATACGTCACTTATTTAGCCCAGTATAGCAATAAGAAAATAATATTTTGTCGATAATTAATTTGATACTTTCATTATTTTTCACTTACAAATAGTACCTTTAAAAACAAATTTTGCAACTTGCTGTCGACTGAAAATGACAATTTCAATTCAAATTTGACTTGACAACCTTTAGTAATCTCCAAACATCCAACGCGTGTCAGTACCTTCTTCTTGTTTTTGACGTCCACGTCCGACTCGGAGTCTTCAGATTCGGATTGGCTGCTTTCGGAATCACTCTCCTCGTCTTCGTCCGACTCGGAGTCGCTCTTCTGTTGTTTGCTCTTCCTTGCGCGCTTCCTCTCTTCCTCCTCACTGCTCTGCTCACTGGTACAAGCATTCCACGTCATAGTATGTAAATATGATTTATGACATAACAAGATTAAAAAAAAACAACAACCGCAATCTCACCTTTCGCTTCCTTGCACCGGCTTCTTGAATTCTTTCTTCTTCTTCTTCTTGTCCTCCTCCTCTTCCTCCGAGTCGGAAGCTTCTTCGCTTTCTTCACTCTCGGATCCGGAGCCGCTTTGGGCGCTTCCGCTTCCGCTGTCGGAGCCGCTGGAGGAGTACGACTCTTAACGCAGGAAGACATCAAAGTCAGTCAAATGCATCAGCTCGGCGATAGCATCAAGCAAACGAGCTGATCTGCATCGATCGAGAACGTACGGGCGACAGCACAGGGCCGTTTGATTGGATGTGATAGTAAATTTACAGCGCACAACATGTTTTTAAGCACAGTGTGTCCTCGTTTAACCCGCGATACGATTACGCAATGAAAATCTGCGCAATTTTATCTTTTTTTTTTTTAATTCACGTTAATTATGTATATATTTTTTTCGTTTATTATGTTTTTTTGTTTTGGTATGATTTTTACTTTATTATAAATGCTTTTTCATTTATTATAAATTTATTATATATATATATATATATATATATATATATATATATATGTTATTTTTCCATTCAAAGTATGTGGGTTTTTTTTACTTTTTACAGTATATAGCACAGTATATATATTTTTCATTATATATGTTTTCGTTTTGGTATGACTTTTACTTTATTATAAATGCTTTTTCATTCATTATATATGTTCTTTTTCCATTAAAAGTATGTTTTGTTTTTAATTTACTTTTTACAGTATATAACAGTCTATATTTTTTTGTCGTTTATTATGTTTTTTCGTTTTGGTATGATTTTTAGTTTATTATGAAAGCTTTTTCATTCATCATTTATGTTTTCTTGTCATTTACAGTCATTTTTTTCTATAAAAAGTACGTTTTTTTTTTGTTTTTTTTAATTTTGTTTTTTTTATTTACTTGTTATGCAGCATAGCATCTCCTGAATACAATGTCGTGGAGCAACGGGACAGACTCCGTTGGAAATGTCTCGTCGAGACAAATCTGCTGATGCCCGTATGTCCCCGGTTGGACCAAAAACAATAAACAACCCAAAAAGCACGCTGTAAAAAATTCACGACACAGCGAGGCAGCGAAAGATGAATCCGCGATAACGGAGGGAACACTGTGTCAAATAGAAGGTCAAATGACATGTAATGTTTCAGCTTCTGTCACTGGGAATTAGACGTGACCTCATAATAAAAAAGGTCAATGTGAATGTATGATTTTTTTTTTTTTTCTTTTAAATTAAAGTCCAACCGAACTTACCACTGTCAGCGGACTCGGTCGGCCCGGACTCGCCCTCGGAATCGGAGTAGAAGGGCTTCTCCACTTTTTTCTCCTTCCTCTTCTCTCGGCTGCTGCACTTGGTCCACTCGGGCACCTGCGGGGCCCAAAAGCGTGCAAAAGCGTCAGGCTGGCGCAACAAAAGTCCCCCCCCCCCACCCCGAGACGGAAGCAGCGAGCCGAGCGACGCGGGCTGACAACGGCAACAGCGGCACGGCCATGGAAGCCTCGGCCTGGGGCGCGACGCAGACGGATGAAGCCAGACTGCCTGTCGAGTCGGGCGACAACAGTCAACCCTGAGTGTTTGTCAAGATGGATGCAAGCACCAGGTGACGGCTTCATGGCGTTGTGTTTTTGTTTTTGTTTTTTTTAAACCCAAGTAGCAGTTCCATTAAGAGAAGTGATGTCTTTGGGAGCGACTCACGTTGGATGAGAAAACGACAATGTGTGGGTGATACAGCAACATTTGGTTAGTTACGTCAATCCATTTTCTATAGTGCTTGTTGAGAGCTGGGAGCTATCGCAGCGGAATTTGTTTGACAGCCAATCAGAGGGCGGTATGCATCTGTCATCAAGTAAATTACAGGACTGGTATCATCGATACTAATAACGGATACTTTTCATTAGACATCAAACTGTAAATGTACCATTAAATTGTCTGAATTAAGCAGTGGTTTTTTTTTTGTGATTGAAAAATCATTTGGGGATTTTTTTTTAATGAATGATACAATATAATAGAATATATAATAACCCCTTTGTTAAAGGGGTAGGACTTGATAAGTTTATACTTCTTCCTACTCCTTTTCAAACATCTAATTGTGTAGCTACTGACTGGATGATTCACTGCAAAACTATTTTTTTGCTGCTCTAATGTTTGTTGCGCTATGTGTCTTGTATATTTTTTCTTCCCATATGTACTTTTATAATCTGTTTCATTAAATATAAATGTTCAAAATAAATTAAAACTAAAATAAAAATGTAATAATACTCATTTCTTTTTCTTTTTTTTACAAATAATAAATAATTTAAAAATAAGTACTGTATGTGTGTTTGGGAAATACAAAAACATACAAAATGTATCTTCTTCAGTACCTTTTAACTTGCTAGCTTTGATAAAAAATAAAAAATAAATAAAAAAAATAGTGACATACAAAGTTGAACTCTCTAAACAACAATTGAGCCACTGCAAACTAGAGCGGGCTAACTCCATTTTTGTCATTTTAAAGGTAAGTGAGGAAATAAACGGCGAAAAAGCGTAACGTTCAGGATAAAGACTGGTTGGTGTAAATAAATGTTTAGTTCCAATTTTGGCATATAGGGGGTGGCGCTTTATTCCACTCTGCTCGTTTCCTGATTCTTGATTCTCGCAACACTGGGCCTATTCGCATTTCCAAGATGGCCATTAGCCACACCACTGAAACTGGGCTTCACCTCCTGCAAAAAGACTTAAAAGTAAGTTATGAAATATTGATAAACTGTATTTGGAAATTGAATTAAACTTTTTTTTTTTCCCCCCTCGCTCCAGCTCGTTTCTTTTCTTTCAGGCAAAAACTATATGATACTGACGTCATTCAAACTATGCAACTTATGATGATGACATCTCTTCAGTTGTGGGTAACGATGCAAGCAATATGATCCAAGTCCAAAATCGTCATGATTAAAATCAGAAGAAAACCATCTTTTCTGTAAAAGTATGAAAACGTGACAACAGGTGTTATCAAAATGTTATCCCACTCTTAATTCTCAGCGGCTCAATTATCCATCTCATTACACTCGTATCAATCCATATCAATACCAACGTTGTTATTGCCATTAGACTTAGACTTGACTTAATTGATCCCTTTGGGATGGCTCCCTCTGGGAAATTTACATGTCCAACAGCAATAAGAACAGATAATAAAATAAAATAAAAATAATACAATCAATCAATAAATAAGGTTATTACACCAGAGATTGAATTAACTCATTCACTGCCAATGACGACTATAGACGTCAAAAATCCAAGCAAACAGCCAGGGCAAATTTTGACAAGAAATTTGAATTTAGTTTTAGTTATTCATTGTTTTCATTCATAGTTATTAATCATTGTTGCTCTGAATAACAACGACGACAACAATTTCATTGCTAAGTGCTACCATCGTGCGTAGAACGGATTCCTGTTACCCTACAATACGGGCGTTGACGTTCTTGTGAGCGGTCTTGGTCTTACTGAGACCACATACAGGGTCTCGGCCTCCAAAAGCCAATTTTAGTCGACTAAAATTGCTCTTTATTTTTGACTAAAATTGGATTAAAACTAAAATACAATCAGGTGACTGAGTTATGACTAAGGTTTTAATTAAATTTAGTCAGAAGACTATAAAACATTTATTTTTTTTTTTTTAGTTAAAATTTTAATTTTAAATTTTCTTTTTTTTTCCTCAAAATTAACACTCGCTGTTTGCTTGGATTTTGACGTCTATAGTTGTCATTGGCAGTGAATGCGTTAATAATAATAATAAAAATAAAGGGAAAAAAATAAAAATTCAATCAATCAATAAATAAGGCTATTACATCAGAGATTGATTTAATAATAATAATAATAATAATAATAACATAAAAATGCAATCAATCAATAAATAATAATTATTATTATTATTATAATTGATATTTGGTTCAATCCGCTCCACTACTAACAATCAGCTAAATACACTGAAGCTTCTCGCAAAGAGAGCCTCTCTAAAAGAATCACTTCTCTAAATGGCAGACACTGAGGAAAGAGGGCATGGAAGAAGAGGGGCGACGGTGGGCTGTGTTGTGTTTTTGGGGGGGGCTGAGAGCTAAAAGCACAGAACAGCGACCACATCAGGCGAAGGCGCAGAGGGGGAAGCGGGAGGAGGTCACCGGGGAGCGGGGGGGGGGGGGGGGGGGGGCTAATCGAGAAGCCGCTACAATGCTTCGAGAGGGCGCTAACTGACTCACGCTGGTCAACGTTGTGACTCGCTCAAGCAGCGAAAATACCTGGCAAGACTGATGGAGGGGGGCAAAGGGGGAGGAGAAAAAAAAAAGATGGGGGATGGACGTGAGATGGGGGAAAGATTCGAGAGAACAAAATTAAAATTAAAATAAAATAAAATAAAAAACATCACGAGGCAAGGCACGGGAAGGTTTCTGGATCTAGAAGGGCGAAACTTTGACAACAGTTAAAAAGAGACTGAAATGAAGTGCAAATGTATTCTGATGGCAAAACTTTACAATAAAAGCACAGTTAAAGTACAGTGGAACCTCTAAAGTTGGAAAAAAATATACTTGAAAAAGAAGCGATATCGGCTCAGTGATCGAAAGTTTTTATTTTATTTTATTTTTTATTTTATTATTATTTTTTAAGGCAATTTAGATAATACTGGTGCTGCATTTACATTCTCTTGGCCTATGTCAAAAAGTTGCAAGGAAAACTTAAAATGATGAAAAATACCACACTTTTTCTCAAAGATAAAAATGTAAATGAAATTATTTTTACAAAATAAAATTTTTTATTTAAAAAAAAAAAAGGAAAAAAAGGAAAAATTGTAGCATAACTTTAAAAAAAATCTAAATTTGTAAAAAAAAAAAAGAAAAATTATATTCCGGATTATTTTATTACTTCAATAAAATTTGAATAGCACTGTTAATCAATCATTTTCTACGCGGGGCCGGAGGATGAAACAACCAGTGATCTTAGAGGTTTCATTGTAGCGATAAACACACATACACACCAACAAAATATAAATTAAATTGAACTGTTGCAAAATTAAGTTGAGGAATGAGCCACAAAAGGACCTCGGACCAAATTGTCTGATTTAAAAAAATGGCTACCTGCAGAGCGCTGACTTGACTCACCCACATGAATGTGTCTAACGTGACAACAACTAGACTAAGTGCAATTTCTGGAGAAATTGCGTGGGAATGCTGAAAGCTGAATACGAAGATTTTGAATGCATGTGGAATGCTTACGAAGTAAATTGAGAGATCAATTATGAAATTATGACCTCCTGGTTACTGGACACTACCAACTGTGCCACCGAGCAGTATCAGACACCTGGTAATGATGATAAGTTATATATATGGAAGTGGGCGTGAAAAGTGACACTTAGAAAAAGTTCAATGTCTGTCCCATTTTAAAGGGATGCTTTACTTATTTAGCCATTTTTGGCAGTCAAACATTAATATTTTGCCTATAATAAATTTGATATTTTAATTAATTTCCATGTACAATTAGTACCTTTAAAAACACATTTTGCAACTTGCTGTCGACTAAAAATGACATCACAAGGGCTCAGGTAACCAATCACAGCTCAGCTTGTGAATGTCACATGACCAAATCTAGAAAACAGGAGAGCTGTGATTGGTTACCTGAGCCCTTGTGATGTCACTTTCAGTCGACAGCAAGTTGCAAAATGTGTTTTTAAAGGTACTAATTGTACGTGAAAAATAATGAAAGTATCAAATTAATTATAGACAAAATATTAACTTTTTATTGCTATAATGGGCTAAATAAGTAAAGTATCCCTTTAAATGAATGAGGAAAAGTTTATATTAAATGTTAAATTGTGCAAATACTGAGGTGTGAATATTTGAAGCTAGTTGAAATTTAATCAGTGTAAATTGGAAGTATTATGTGGGAGTTGTTAAAAAAAAAAAGCATAGAGAATAAAAATCACAACAAAATATGTGGGAATGCTGAATCTCGTTGTTGAATGCTGAAGCATTCCCACAACAACAACAGTGTTTGGAAAGGAGACAAAGGGGAAAGTCGTCACAAGCTGAGACGGAAAAATCACAACAAATCACAACAGTCATGCGGAACAAACAAGATGCAGAGGAGGAAAAAGTGAAGGTGGTTTGTCAATTTGTGCCTTGGCGATATTCCATTGGCTACTCTTGTTTAAGGATGTTCTTTTGTCTGCTGTTCCTCGATGGTACGCTGTTTGTAATTGTGCAATTTAAAGTCTGTCTGTCAGTGAAAAGAGAGCAAAAAGGAACAGAGCTATCAAACAAAAAAACGGCAAAACAATCAACGCACTCCCACACCGGACCTCTCGCCAGTCTCCCAGCAGGCCGATTCTCCCCTCGCCGGTAGTTATGACTTCCTCTGTCTGCAAGGTGAAGCGAGAGAACCTTTCAGAACTGGTCCTCGCTTTTGGGTCATGAATTTAGAGAAGATGCTATTTCGAGGAAATCTTCAGATTAAGAGTGGGAAATGTTTTTTTTTGTTTTTTTTAAATGGAATGCCCAACAATTAATCATGACAAACCGCCGCCCTCCCTCATCTTGTGATCTGCATCACAAGTAGACGACATGTTCATAACGGGAAATCTGAGTAAAAATCTGAAAAAAATGGTTAGTAAAAAAAACAAACAAACATGACAAAATGAATCAGAACTTGATCACGCTGCTTCAAATCAGAATCAAGAGTGTTCTTGATTGCGTCTTGATTTTGACAAAAGGAAGCGGAGGCTCAAGTTTTCATTTGCGGACACGTTATCGTTTATGAGGAACCAATGGCACATGGACAGATTGTGATGGTCAAATTTGGAATTTGAAAAACATAACATACAGGTGAATGTCAGTAAAGTAGAAAATTCATTTTTGTAGTTGAATTCAACAAGTGAAACGTGTGCTTTATTTATTACATAAAACAAAATATCTTTCAGAAGTTCCATTATTACCTAATGTCTAATTATTATTATTATTATTATTATTATTAATAATTTATTTATTTATTTTATTTTTTTATACAGTGCATGACCTCATTATTGCCGAGGGTGAGCTAGGGCCTAACCCAGCTAACATTTATTACCATAACATTAAACACCCAAAACTATTTTGTTTCTTTTGTAATATATATATTTTATACAATTAAAATCATTAAATATTTTTTAAATGTAATGTAGTGAATCTATATTAGTTGCACTTTATTAATTTAACGACAAACTAGATTAAGTTTTCAACAATATCCTACTGAAATAAACCTGTATATATATATGCAATATATAAATAAAAAGAGTGTACTGTGGAACCTCCAAAGTCTGACAACCCAACAGTGGTACCATTTAACCAATTTTCTGGAAAAGATATGACTCAAAAGTCAAACTTCAAGCCATCGTAATGCACAACATGATTAATTCCGTGAATGCTTTTTTTTTTTTTTTTCATTACATTTTCTTTGGCTTTCGTCATCACAGGAGGGTACGAATTATGGCAAAATGTGATGATAAACGGACAACCAGAAATGGAAAATTATAGCTAAACAGGAAAGGATTTGGTACATTATTGAAGGTTTAGAATTACCAACAATTGTTATCAGACAGTCTTTGGTGTTTCCCTTTTTTTAAATAATTATTATGAATGGATTATACTGCCCCCTAATGGCTTGGAGGCAAACCAAAGGGAGCAGCACAATGTCAATGGCATTGAAACATGAAAAGTATTTTTGTTATGAAAAATCTTGTTGATATTTTGGGGGGTCTGAACACTTATGTTCAACTTTGGAGGTTTCACTGCACTATCTATAAAGTCTCTTAAAAAATAAAAAAAAAATAAAAAATAAAGTAGGTCATGTGCCATTGGCTCAAACATGGTTGACAAGACAGCAGGCGGGGGAGCGTGTGAGCTACACCAGAGGGAGAATCAATTCCATAACTGGCACGGTAAGGGATAAGGATTGAGTGAATTGATGACCATCGCTATCAATATTATTCTGCCAAAGCCGCACTCGCTCCCCTCCTGACCCTTTGTGACTCTTTATGTTACGGAATGCCACTGCACGCACAGACTCCTTCACCTCCACGTTGCGCACGGAGGGATCTGGGGCGGCTTCCGGCCAGTCGGGCAACTCCTGGTAGCCGCCGGCTTTGGCGTTCAGCAGGTGGGACAGCGAGCCCAACTGGAAGTGGTCTCGATCTACAAAAAGTGGGGGAAAGCGGATGAGGTGCAAAATATAAAGCGGCTTCATTCACCCGTAGTGTTGTGACATTACATTGTGTACCTTTAAACGGAGATTCCAGGACCGGCGCAGGCTTGAGGGCCAGGAAGAGTTTCTTGGCGTACTTGCTGAGGGCGCCGCTCTTCTCGGTGGGCACGATGAGCTGGCGGATGAAGCGCGCCCGATCGCGGATGTCGTAGTTCTGGTCGTATTTGGCCAGGTTGAGGACATACTGCGTCAACAGTTTCGTCTGTGGCAGGCAAGCACGAGGTGAGCGTGCGAAATGTTTGTAATTGTCTATATCAGTCTTCACAGCTGGGATGGTCCAAAGTTTTTTCCCTTTTCTGTTTGTAAACAAAACCATTCTAAACAGACTCCTCCCCTCCAAAAAAGAAAACCTATTGCACGGTGTAACTTTAAATTCGACCCTCCTTCTATATTGCCGCACTATCCTTGTCTGTGTGACTTAGCAGCCTAGCATGTCGCTAAATTAGCAAGCTAACATATTCTGCGTTTGCCACACGGACCTGTACGTATGACTGGATAGCCCATACACGCCAGTGCAAGCCGTTGAAGTCACAGGGCGGCCATCTTGTTACTCCCACCTCGCAAGTAGACTACTGTATAAGCTATATGGTATACGAACAGATCCGACATATACAGCTCGTAGGCAGTTAGTATGAGGCCGGAGGTGGGGTGGTCACTATTTAAAAAAATTAATTAACAAGTGGATGGTATGCGCTGCTTTGAATACCCCCTTTTTCTTTTATTGCTCAGTTCCACCTATACTAAACATCATTAACTCATTTGCACCCAATAACATAAAACACGTTTTTTTTTTTAGGTTTTAAGTGTCCCAAAGACGTATTTATACGTTTTTTGTGTGTTTATAGGATCATATGTCAAGAAACGTTTCTTGGGAGGAGCAATATGGCCGCCCACGCAACCTCAGTCATATATATGTAGATGAGTGGTTTGGCACCGGTTTGGGGGAGGGTGATGGTTGAGGACAAACTCACCACTACACATTAACAGAAGTCCAGAGGTGTTGATTGAGACGAATTTCATGTGTATCCATCCAGTCTTTATTTTCTGAGTTAAAAACTTTAGACTGTCCCTTCAAGCATTGCAAAAAGGCACAAAAGGCAACAAATATTGCAATGTATTACCCTTTCATTACCCGTAGTGGTTGTTGTACCTGTTTGGAATTGGTGAGGTAGAGCTTGGCGGCCAGGTTGAGTATCTGCAACTTGACAATGTCCTCCTCGTTGGTGAAGGATTTGGCCATCTTCCTCAGGACGTCCGGGGCAATCTTAGGCACGTGCTCGCAGTATTCGCCGATCAGCCACAGGATGCTGGCCCGCGCCATCGGCACCTGGATGTTGTCCGTCAGTTTGGCCATGTGTTTGATGATGTCGCTGTGCTTCTCGGGCTGCATCTGCAGCAGCTTCTTGATCACCACCACCGACTCCGCCACCACCAACTCTGCGAAGCGCCAGACACGTGTTGAGAAGGCGCGACTCACGTGCCCGAGGCTGTTTCCATGGCAACTTGGGGGGAAAAGACAGTTTCTCACCGTCTCGGTTGGACAGCAGCTGCACCAGGCCATTCAGACACGTGTCCCTCACTTCTGCGATGTTGGTGGCGCAGCGGCCGATGGCTTGGATGGTGGCGGCAACGAAGTCTTTATCCATGCTTTTAATGTATGTCTGCCAGAGGCAAACAAAAAACAAACAAACAAAAAAAAAAAACAGCACCCCTCAGTACATTTTTAGTTGTCAATGTTGAGCTTTTGAAATGGGTTAAAAAGTTTATACCTGAAACTCTCTGAGAATAGTGGAGATGTTGGTCTCATTGGCAAGATTGGTAAGAACCTCCAGCTGCAAAATAAATCACAGTTTACCGTAAACAATATAGCAGTTTTGCGGTGAATGATAGCACGCGTTAGCACCTTTTACACTGGTTGTAAAAACTATCATCTCACGCAACGTTTGAAGGTTAAAATAATAAAAATGGAAAAGATAACCTTGAGGATTTTTATCTGTGTCGGGTCTGTGGAGCGGATATAGAAACTCTTCAGGTAAGGTTCAAACATCCCCTGCGAGAAACGGCAAAGGAAGCCATTCAAATTTTCACACTCATTCATAAACAGACGTAGAGTACAGGACAAACGTTTAGACACACCTTCTCATGCAATGCCTTTTCTTTATTTTCATGACTAGTTAGTATTTACATTGCAGATTCTCACTTGCAGAAGGCATAAAAACTATGAATTAGGGCTGGGTAATAAATAAAATTAATTCGATACGTCGAATTAATTTTAAAAATAGAGTTGTTGAAAATTTGCTGATTTAGAAGCTGTAGACATTATTGTTGTCCGAACATTTTGCATAGGAATTATTTTTGCAGAAATGAAACCCTTAAATAAATGCTTGTTGGGTTTAGTAGATAAAAAAAAATCGATTCAAATCGTAATAAAAATCGATTCAAATCGTAAACGTCCTGAATGACTGAAAAAAACAAAAACGAAAAAAATCAAGATTTTATTTTTTTGGCCATATCGCCCAAGCCCTACTACACATGTGGAGTTATGTACATTAAAAAAAGGTGAAATAATTGCAAACATGTTTTATATTTAAGTTTCTTTAAAATAGTCACTCTGCTCTGATGATTTTTTTTTTTTTTTTTTTTTTTGCACACTCTCGGCCTTCCCCCAACTTCAAGAGTAGTCACCTGAAATGGTTTTCCCAACAGTATTGAAGGAGTTCCCAGAGGTGAGAGTGCAAGGCAGTAATCAGAGCAAAGGGTTAAATCTAAAACATGCTTTCTGTTATTTCTCCTTTTTTGTTAAGTACATAGCTCCACGTGTTCATTCTTAGTTTGGATGCCCTCAGTGAGAATCTACAATGTAAATAGTAATGAGAATAAAGCAAACACATTGAATGAGGTGCGTCCAAACCTTTGGCCTGCACTATATAAAATGTCTGGGTATACGACTCACCCTTCTTTTAATGGTCATAGTGGCCACATTTTGAAGAACAACATACTGGACTTCACTGGAAATAAAACCAACACAGGTTGAAGGTGGAGAAAATGAAAAAAAAAATCTTACAACTGTCAAACATGTCGAAGCTCACCTGTGACTCCGCAAAAGACGCACCAGAGCCTTGGCGATCACCCCGACCTCTGCTTTGGGGGCCAGATGGAAGTAGAGCTGAGCCACGGCCATCACAACCTGTAGCATAGGGAGGGAAATGTATAAACAGTGTCCACTAAAGTTAGCCGAATTTCCTTCTTAGAACGCATCTTCATCTGAGAGTTGATAATTCTGCAGGACACTCCAATAGCTTGCTAATATGAAAGCCTTGCAGAGGTCAAGCCTCTGGAGAGCAAAGCTGCGGATTCACGTTGAATAATGTGCGCTAATGACGTCCGCCACTGATGCTTGTGTGATGACGCAGGCGGGTTGCGGGGGGGGGGTTTATTTTACTAACAGCTGCGTTGCGGCTCTGCAGGAGTGGCTTGGTGTTCCTCAGCAGCAGCCGGTGGTCGGGATCCATCACGTAAGGCTTCCTTTTGGCCAGGGCGGCGGCCTCGGCCTTCTTCTCCTTGTCCTCCTCATCTTCGTCGTCGTCATTACCATCAGAGGCGTAGAAGGCTTTGTCGCCGGCCCCGCCCTCCTCCAGCAGGGACTCCTATATTAAAAAAATAATAATATTACGGTCGGTCCGATCCAGGGGAAATTCAGATTTTAATCATTTAATTAATGGTACAAATTTGATTAGAATGAATGTGAACTAATCAATCCTAGGATGTGAACTTTATGAGGTAACTGTAATCCGCACCAAAACAATGTCAAATGAAAAATATCTTGCAATAGATATAACTGGAAATAAAATAGTTTTCAGCGCAAACCACACAATTACAGTATTAAATATTCATCATTAGGTCAATATTACACATTGTTATTATCATATCTGCTGACCATCTCAATATGACAGGTGATTCAAGTTTACTTTAAAGGATCATTGTGCAGTTTATCACTCTTTTACTCACGACCGCCACCTCTGGCCCAAAGTGTAACTGCAGCATCTGCGTTAGGCTCGTTCATTGTGCGCGCGCGCGCGAGGACGTGCACGATCTTAAAGTGACAACCACAGTTGACAAACGAAGACATGACTTCAAATGAGGTCAGAAAAACTCCGCCCCTCCCCTCATCAAAGAAACGGTGGCGTGTGCGGGGGTCCAAACACGCTACCATAAAGGGAAGATAAAAGCTGAACGATGCAGTCAGAGTAAAACAGTCAGGGATCCTCATCTGGGCATTGGTGGAGCATGTACGATGTAAAAAAAGCTTAAACATGACCTTTTTAAACAGCACAATGCACCTTTAAGAATGGATTATTTTATTTACCAAACTTTTTAACGCACTGGTGTCCAAACTACGAAATTGGGACATTGTATTCTGGGGCCATTCTGTATTTTGTCGCCTGCGACATACTCTAAAATTAACACTTGACGCCACCCGTGTCTACTACTACTACTACTACTACTCTGCTTTTACAGCGCTTTCAAGATTTGCAAAAATGCAAACAAATTAGAAGCAAAACAGTAACAACACTTCTATTCATAATATAAATAGAAATAAGATTATATTACTGATTAGTACAGGGGTAGAACTACTATTCTAGTGGCCTACCTTGAAAAATCCTTGACGTTTTGCTTGGTCATCTAGCTGTTTTTAAAAAAAATAAAAAAATAAATAAAAAAAAATAAATAAAAAAAAATAAACGCATACACATAAAATCAATACAATATATAAGCATGTCTGCAGCATATCTTCTTTTGGATTGGTTTACATTTTACAAGCATTAACTACTCTCTCGCTCCTTTAGATTGTTAAGCAGCCTCCATTCTCTGTGGCACGATACTGCCTCTAACAGGTCAGTCTTGGTACTACACCAGTCATCTAGTTTGGGTTGTGGAGACTCACTATTGGAGTAGATGTAGTGATGTGTCTGGTGTAGGGATGCAACGATATCCAAACATCACGATACGATATTATCACGATATGAAGGTCACGATACAATAATTATCACGATATTGTGGGGACGTTGGCGATATATAAAAAAGATCACAATATTGAAAAAAAAAGAGATACTAAAAAAGCAGAATAATGCAAGCACACCTTGATGGCTTCACAAGCAAATTAGGTTCCCCTTGACAATTAGCATCGATTTTAAACATAGAAGGCCAAAACATCCCTAAAGAAAATTAAATTGCACTCATAAACTAGCCACTAGAGGGTGCTAGAACTGCACAAATGGAAATCAACCTGACTTTTTTCACAGATGTGTTCCTTTTAAATATTGTGAACATGACGACGACGATATTGTGGCAGTTTTAATATCACGATATCACGATATTGCCCACTAGTCTGGTGTGTTGTGTTGGTCATCTCGAGTACAACAAACACGATCAGCGCAGTAAGTGCACACATGACTTCATTGAAATGCGCTAACAAGTGACTTTGGGAAAAAGCTCAGCACAATACCTAGCCAGTACGTAGTTGTTTTTTTTTAAAAACACTGTGCCTATTGAATATTGGTGCGGAACTCACGTTGATGTTGGGGTTGAGGAACTGCGTCCTGGCGTAGCGCGTCAGCATATTGATGATGACCACTTGGCCCCACTCCTCCACGTCAATCAGGAGGTTGCACAGCTTCCTGTAGTTCTTGTGGATCAAGTCGATCCGCTCGGGGCACACCTCCTCAAAGGCCATGACCACGCTGCCTGCCACCAGCTGCGATGCCACACACGGTTCACGTCACGAGAAAGAAAGAAAGAAAGAAAGAAAGAAAGAAAGAAAGAAAGAAAAAGGGATACTCACCGTGGTTTTGTCAGCAAGGAGTTTCTCGATGACTTCAATCAGCTGGTCCTTCTGTTCCGGATCCAGACTGAGGACACACAAGGATCAATGGCAGACACAATTTGGACTCAAGAGTATGGATTTTCCTGTCAAGGCAGTAAGCAAAAATAGGGCCCTGACTAGGAAGTGAAGTGTGCGCACCTGTAGAGCTTTGGGATGGCGTGGGCAGCGGTCTTCCGGACATACGGAGACATGTCGGAAGCGGCCTCTTTAATGGCCAGCATCATTATGGGAACGATGATGGTGACTCGAATGCTGGAGAGAACTCGCAGTGCGCTGGCTCTGATCAGCTGGTTGGGATCCTGAAGCAGTACAGCGTGTACAGAGAGTTGTGTGGTTATTAACTGTGCAGTTGCTGATGGACATATAATACTGCACAGGAATAAAAAAAAATAAAAATAAAAAGTCAATTTACTCATAAAAGACAATCACATTTCAGATTGATAGCACTGTATTCCTGGTAAAAATGCTGATTATGGTAACTACTGTATTTAAGAGGAAGATGATGAATAAATATGGTGGTGAAAGCAGTATTAGTTGAATACATCTTTGGTTATTTTATTTTATTTTTTGCATTTTTTTCCCCAATTATTGTATTTTTTTGTAACCTAACATTATATTTTTTTAAATAAAAATTTTGGCCAATTTTATATATATATATATATATATATATATATATATATATATATATATATATATATATATATATTTTACATTATTAAAATATTTTTTAACTAATATATACTGATTGTAGAGTCATCTAATATTTGTAAATAGATAATATATTGTCTTTCTATAATAACTTATTGTAATGTAAGATTTTTTTTTATTTCTCATCGAAAAGGTAGCATTTTTTGGTCAATATTTTTACATTTTTCATTGAAGATTTTGTATTTTTGGTCACTTTCATATTTGCTTCTTTTTTCCTAATATACTTTGTGCATTTTGTGTCTATTTTTTCATCTGCTATTTATTTTCTCATAATATATATTATAAGTAGTCTTTTTGTAGAATTGTTTGGTAAATATTTTTATATTTTTCATTGAAGATTTTTTATTTTTGGCAAAAAACTTTCATATTTTCCTCTATTTTTCCTAATATATTTTGTGCATTTTGTGTCGACTATTTTTTTTTTCATTTGCTATTTATATTTCTCATAATATATATTATAAGGAGTGGTCTTTTTGTAGCATTTTTTGGTAAATGTTTTTTATATTTTTCATTGAAGATTTTGTATTTTTGGCCAATCACGTTCATATTTTCCTCATATATTTTGTGTCTACTATTTTTTTCATCTGATATTTATTTTCTCATAATATATTATAAGGAGTGGTCATGTTTGTTTTTGGGTTTTTTTTTTCCAATTATTATTATTAGCTCAGAACACCTTTGAAGTCAACAAGCATCAATCCACTCTCACAATCCTTAAAAAAAAAAAAAAAAAAAATCACAAGACAGGATTTAATCTTCTAACCAACAGACCAATAAATAAATGGACAAACAACAGCGCCACCTCGTGTGGTGTACCTTCAAGCCTCGCTGGAAGGTGGAGATGGAGAGCAGCGCGAGGTCTTGCTGCTCCTCAGCGTAGCGCACGAGATAAACGTAGACCAGCTTCTTCACCTGCGAGCAGAGAGGGATACAAAAAAGGAAGCAAAATTATTTCCATTGCCAAGCGAGGCGAAAAGCAACGACGAGGAGAAGAAAATTGCTATTTCCTTCAGGTGAGATAAACTCAAACCACAAGAGGCTGTGCAAACATGATAAGCACTAAGCTAGTGCATAAATTACACAAAGGAAGTGGAAGGGTGGATGATGCATACCTCAATATTTTTACAAGCCACATTTTTCACCACCGCAGGGAAGAGGTCTGACGCATTTTTGCCACGAGCGATCATCTGTGAGCAAAAAAAAAAAAAAACACAAACGTACCACCTCAGGATTTCACACGCAGGGAATTTTGGACTTTCACAGTTACGGTATATCGTTTCACTCTCACGCTTTGCAAAGTCGCCCCTGCGGGGATACGCACCAAGCAGATAGTGGCAGCATTATGAATATTTAACAGCCGACTGTATCTTTGCCGCCGCAGTTTATGCTTCAAAACACTTTTAGCGACTCTTTTAAAGTTTCAGGACATTAACATGCACTTGCAGCAAAGCAAGGAGCGGGTCTTCCGTGCCGGTGTCCAATTAAGAACCGAGCTGCGTTTCTGCGAAATCCCGCAGAGAAAATGATTACTCACTGCCACGATGCGTTTCATGGCCTCCAGCTTCAGAGAGTCTTTGTTGCTGTCCAGCATCTCCTTCAGGTCGTCGTGTCTGAGAGGGAAGGAGAAAACACGGAAAAAAATATATTAATCATGGTTATTTTGGTAATAATTGAAATCACATTTAGGACGATCATTTATTTTTTGGTACAAAACAAGCACAATGTTTAAACGCAAACATTGTCAAATAAATAAAATAAAATTCAAATAAATAAAATAAAAATAAAATAAATATTCTATGTTTATTTAATATTTTATTTATACAAATAAAATTCTTTGAAGCATTAGAATTATGCAAATTCCTTTTGAATGAAACAAAATTTGTTAAATTAGTTATTTTAAAATTTAAAAAAGGTGCAGAGGGCTGCTCGATGATGAAAAAAAATATTAATCATGGTTATTTTGGTAATAATTGAAACCACAATTAGGACGATCATTTATTTTTTGGAACAAAACAAGAAAATGTTTAAACGTAAAAATGATTAAAACGAATACAATTATTTGAAACACTAATTATTCAACTTCCTTTTGGATGAAACAAAATTTGTTAAATTAGTTATTTTAAAATTTAAAAAAAGTGAAAATGTATAAATGTAAACAACTCAACTCTAAATTAGTATTAATCATCTTTTTTTTTTGTTTACAAAATTATAAAATTCTACAAATAAAATAAAATAAAATAAAATTCAAATAAAATTCTTTGACAAATAAAATTCTTTGACAAATAAAATTCTTTGAAACACTAATTATGCAAGTTCCTTTTGAATGAATGAAAGAACATTTATTATTCTATTATTTAAAATTTTTTAAAAGGTGCAAATGTATACATTTAAACAACTCAAACTTAGTATTAATCATCTTTTGTTCTTTTTTTTTTTTTTTGACGATTATGCTGATTTTGTAATTGAGGAGTGTAATAATTGAAATTGTGATTGAATTTTGATTCATTGCACAGACCCCTACTAGTTCAGAATGGAAGACCCGATGCGAGTACACGGCGTTATTGCGGCTGCTATACGTTTTGCCGGGCGGCTATGAATCTCTTGAGAGCGGCACACACTTTGTTGCACACAAGACGCTGACCTTGTGGAGCTGACTTATGAGCGTTTTCGTCTTTTATGGCGAGCCATCAAACTTGGCGGCGTGTACGCGGAAAACCCCGCGGGTTGGGTTTCTCGTATCTCGAAGGCACCGCTGTAGTTGATTCCAAATTGGTTGCAATCAGACAAAATCAACAGGATTAGTCATTAACTCATTTGCTCCCAATAACGTATAACTATGTTTTTTTTAATGTTCTAAGTGTCCCAAAGACGTATTTATAAGTTTTTTTGTTTGTTTGTTTTTTATGCTAGAGCATACAGAAGGCTTTGATGCAGCCTCTCAACTGCAAAGAACGGTTGCAGAAATGGTAGTTATTACACAAATGACCAGCAGGTGGCAGCAGAGCAAAGGCGATCAACCAGGGCCATGTAGAAAAAAAGCTCAATTACTTACAATTTTAGATTGAAACTTAGCTCTCTTCTAATGCTAATTGCTGCAAAACGGAAACGGATAGAAACATACTTTTTTTTCCTGATGAAAGAAGAGACTTTAATCTTTCTTTGATAGGTTCCATGTTTTTATAGCAATAGAACACATTATTCTGTGGGCCTTGCAAAATCAGTCAAAATCCAGTAAAACAGCCGGGAGCGGACGGGATTGCGAAGTGTGAAAATGGCTGGGAGCGAATGAGTTAAGGACCTAAAATAGCCACTTCAAAACAAAATGGCAGACTTCACGAGTCTTCTTGAGGACAAGGTTCTTTTCAGTGACTCTCCCTGATCCTCACTCATCTCACGATGGACGTGTCAACCAAATTTCAAAACTATTGAAAGCGACCTCGAAGGCTGAATTTCCCCATTAGTTCAATCCACTATGATAAGTGATACAATACAAGCTATCCACAACTTGTAAAAGAAATGCAGGATCACATTCAGGCGTGAATTATGGTCTTAAGGTGCAAAAAAGCTGTACAAGGCTCATTCAATATCGTTGCAGAAAGCAGTTTCCACGGCAACCAGATGTGCAGCAAAATGATTTTTCAAATGCCATGTCATCATCCATGGACGGAAAATATGACCATCATATAACCGCCCAAACAACTAAAGCTCATTTGTATAATGGCTCCTACTAATTAACTTACAAGCGTATTGGGCTTTCTTATAGCCGTTGACTCGCGCGGGTGAACAGGTTCTAATTCAAACAAGGATATCTGCAGTGTCACGCGTGAATTGTGTTTTCCATGGTGGTTGCACACTCACGAAGAACAGATGGAGAAGACAAGGAGAATGTATTGCTGATAGAGTAACACATTGCAGTGGAGGCGGGGTTTTCATCACTGGAAAAAACAGGCTTGTCATCATTGGAGGGAATCTCATGCAGAGACATACGGGATTGTGTAACCAGTGATAATCCCAAATAGGGGTGGGAACCTCTGGGTACCTTACGATACGATACGGCACAAGGATCACGATAAAGATTATCTCACGATATGACGATACCGTGATTATTAATATATTGGTCAGGTCCACGATAATCTCCGATCAAATCTACGATTTGACGAATCTACGACAATCCCCGATAATCTACGATCAAGCTATTCAAGACGTAAACTAATATTTTTTTTCAATGAGAAAATGGTTCATCATTGAGGCATAATATTAAAACTGGTGTAATTTCATGTATTTTTTTTTCCAACAAATACAAATGTCTTTTGTATTTGTCTCTTCTTATCAGACAACTTTCTGTGAACAAATTTGTGTCTTTCTTAAACATTATTGCCACGCAACATGTCAGTCAGTCACATAGTAAATTGTTTCATTTTATAAACTGTGACAATTTTTTTGATGTAACATTGCAAAAGTAAATAAATAAAAATTACTTCAATATTAAATTCAATTAAATCAATATTCGTATTCGTCAGAAATTGTGTGCTTAAAAAAAGTCGAAACATAAAATATGCTTTAAAATGTTAAAATTGAAGCTATAATACACATTTTTCATAGAAACGTATGGAAAACGGAGTCCGTTGCTGGACTGATAAATGTCTTCCACAAGTAAAAGTAAAGGGATACTTGAATTTGATAACTTCATTGTTTTTTTTTTATGTACAATGAATACCTTTTAAAAAGTAATTTTTCTACTTGCTGTCACCTGCTTTCTGGGTTTGGTCAGTAAACTGAGCCATGATTGGTCGTTACCTACTTCCTCAGCACATGTGATGTCATCATCAGTTGACAGCAAGTAGAAAAATTACTTTTTAAAGGTATTCATTGGACATGAAAAATAATGAAGTTACCACATTAATTATGGACAAAATATTGACTTTTTACTGCTGAAAATGGCTCAATGAGTCAATGAAGTAAGCTCATGAGTCTTCTTCGCCTGAAGACATACGTATATTTCCCCGCCACTCTTATGAGGTGCTCCCCCTTGTGGCCCGCTAAGTAATTGCTCAATAATTATTGAACAACGGGGCCGTTATAGTGGCTTGTATATTTACTACAAATATCACAATACTTGGCGTAGGCATATCAATAATCTATCGGGAGACAAAGTATCACGATTTACCGCGTCACACTCCTAATCCCAAAGACGCTCAGTCTGGGACCAAAATCTCGCATCTCACAGAATCGCGTGCCCAGTGGACATCTCCTACAATGTGCTGACTGAAGGTAATGCTGAGAGATCAACAGGATATCATTGGAAAGAAAACTTTAGGAAAAGAAAATGACACTCCGATCGGGTTTCTCCTTCCCAAAGCGCTGGCAATAACTCGACACCAACTCTTGCTTCTTAAATTCTGGACCTACGAACAGCTCTGAATTATTTAAAGCACGTCAGCAGCCGAGCTCTCTGGTTACCTGAAAACGGAACTCTCCACCTGGAACGTCACTGCATTTGTACGCCTCAGATGAAACACTCAAAAGTTCCTACATTTAAAATATACTCAAATTACCGTAGGCCAAACAACTTTGTTTGCATTGTTTTGCTTCTCGTGTTGGGGAAATTACGCAGCAAACATTTGCATGTATTATTAATGACCCCAGAAGCTCTTAACTGCCCAAATCTAAAACAATAACTTGTGAGCAGCACCATGCAGATATTAAAAAGAATCAATACTGTTTATAACTTTTGGAGAAGGACTGAACTAGAGTACGGTTGAACCCACGTAACTAACCAGGGCTGGAATTGCCATCTGGCATAGAGGGCAAATGCCCGGTGGGCCGGCCATTCTGGGGCCGATGTAAATGATTAGTTTCTCTATTTTCCCCCCAAAAGACCTGCCTAAAATTTAGAAATGCAGTCAATGGTCGCCAGGGGTAATCAGGAGGAATCATGGCTGAATACAAATTTTGGAAGAATTTGTCTTTTTAACTCATTCACTGCCAATGACGACTATAGACGTCAAAATCCAAGCAAACAGCCAGTTTTAATTTTGAAAAAAAAGAAAATTGAAAATTAAAATTTTAATTAAAAAAAAAAAAAATTAGTTTTAGTTCTAGTCTTCTGACTAAATTTAATTAAAGCCTTAGTCATAACTCAGTCACCTGATTGTATTTTAGTTTTAATCCAACTTTAGTCAACAAAAATAAAGAGCAATTTTAGTCGACTAAAATTGGGCTTTTGGAGGCCGAGACCCAGTATGTGGTCTCAGTAAGACCAAGACCGATCGCAAGAACGTCAACGCCCGTGTTGTAGGGTAACAGGAATCCGTTCTACGCACAATGGTAGCACTTAGCAATGAAATTGTTGTCATCGTCGTTATTCATAACAACAATGATTAATAACTATGAATGAAAACAATGAATAACTAAAACTTCAATTCAAATTTCTTGTCAAAATTTGCACTGGCTGTTTGCTTGGATTTTTGACGTCTATAGTCGTCATTGGCAGTGAATGAGTTTAAAAAAAAAAAAAAAAAAAAGTGTTTGATTGTCAACATCACATGCACGTGCGTGTTCGAGCTGGTCCGTCTATGGCTACGCCAAAATGCCAGGACTGATTTTGTTGGGCCAGTTCAGACCTGCTACTTAATCCTAATTTGGATAACAAACGATTGGTTGCTAGGGCACAAAATCAGCCTTTTAGTCCAAATATAAAGACATTTACCTCCCGGAAAGTTGTATCATAGATCTTGAAATCATGAATTACTTTACAGGTGCACAAATCGATTAATCAACAACTCTTTCCTCGTATTGACCGTCCTGCACATTCGGGATTCTGGTGACCATCCTACCGCAAAGGCTGACTTTGGGAACTCCCGTTACCGCAGCCACCTTCCTCCAGTGGCGCTCGTTCCTCCTGATCTCTTCCTCCGTCACCTCCTCCTCCTCCTCCTCCTCCTCCTCCGCCGCTGCACCCCGAGCGGAGGTGGCGCAGCTCATCAGGCCTCAGGGCGCTGTACCAGGTCTGCTGGCCGCCGTCGGGGGTCAGCACCGGGCTCTTGTCCTCCTCGTGGCCCTGCACCTGACTCTGCACCGTCTTCACCATGTTTACGGCGTTGACGGGCAGCTGCAGCAGCTTCTGCATGGCGGTCATCTTCGTTTTTTTTTGTTTTGTTTTGTTTTTTCCACAAAAACTTTGCGGGATCCCCGTCGAAGCGGTGAAGGTCCTCTTGTTTATGTTAGAACGCCGCAAGTACTATTTTCTGGTCGGGTGTGGACATCTCACGCAAGACTGACGAAACGAGCCTCTGTGAAAGTGCTCCACTTCCTGCTGAAGAACGACGTCTCCGTGGCGACGGGGACACGGTAATCCGAATCTGATTACCGGTGGAGGGGGGGGGGGGGATCCTCTCCGTTCCGGTTCCTGCCCGCTGTTGCCGCTGCGTCTGGCCGAGCTGCCATCAGCCGCCTCTGGAAGAAAAGGGATGCTCGTCGTCACGGAGGGGCGTGGAGTCCGTGGCGACGCCTCCCCGCTGTTCACGTGCTCGCTGTTGCAGAGCCGGCCTCTCCCTGTCGCTCGGTCACACACACGCATAGGGAAAGCGCGCTCGTGACGACACGTCGCCACATTAGCACCCCCCGCCCCCCTCCCCCGTTACCAGCAGCAGCCTCTACAGCTTTTTTGATCCCGAATCCCCTCACTCATTATAACCATGGCAGCTTTTTTTTTTTTTTTTTTTTTTTTTTTTTTTTAAACATTCCGTTTTCTTCATCTAACATGACTCAGCAGCATTCTTGGCAGTCTCTCCTTCCCCGCCCCAAACAGGATGAAAATGAGTCCTCCTGTGATGATGTGCCCAAAGCTCAGTCAGCTTTTGCTGCAAGCAGAATTTTCAAAGGAGACAGAATCCATTTTTCATTCATTTTGCTTAACTGGGGCTACACTTATGGAATATTATTTACACTAATTAGGGATGTTTTGCATTTTTTATGATGTTGCATTATCAAACAACAAAAGCGGCAGTGGTTGTCCACTCGGGGGGGCCAGCTTCACGTAACACCCTATAATATATTTGACTTTGAGTGTGTGTGGCTTTAAAAGGTGGAGCCTGGCCTGCGAGTCGCCGCGTGACAAATATCAATGGATTCCTACGTTAGCATGATCGTGCTTCCGTGTAGTCGCCATCGCTTGAAAGGCGAGCTGTCAAAATTAATCAATTAATCGCCAATCGATTATCAAATTAATCTGCAACAATTTTAATCATCGAGTAATAGTTTGGAGCCATTTTTAAAATTTAAAATGGTAAAAAATCCTCTTATTTCAGCATAGCAACAGTATTTGTTCACTTATTTCTGTATTCCTTCACGAAAGAAGACGGATTATTGTCTGTGTTTAATCAAAATGTGACATTTGCAAACATCTGTTTTTAGTTTAGTAAACAATAACCAACATAGTACAACATCAACCCCCCCCCCCCCTTTTTTTTTTAATCACTATAAGAATATGACATTACGGAATAAACACCAATCACTGGTTAATAAACAGTAATCAGTGGAAAAAATGTTTTTGTAATACACTGTAATGCAAAATTAAAATGAACCAGATTAGTCGATGAATCGATTGCATAATCAATAGATTAATCAATTCTAAAAATATTTGATAGTGACAGCACTACTTGAAAGTGGCAGATCTTTGCCCAGCCGAGCTGCCGAGAAACACGGCGTTGTCACAATTCACCAAAACTCACAACAGCTCGCTTACACTGGCACCTTTTCGGAAATAGGCTAATAACCATAACAACCTCGTAGCAACATCTTTAGGTGAGTCATATTTGGAATATAAATGCGACGGACGAGCTCAAACCCAAAATATACAATACCAACCTATAGTTCACACAAGAACAAGTTCACTATAGTTCACTAGAACAGTGAATGCTGAACAAATTGTGGGCAACTGTACTGGAAAACACTCCCAAAGCTTGGTCAACTAGCACATTGCTTTATAATAAAATGTGGATGTGTATAGAAAGCCAGTACCCCAAAAAAAATGGAGACTCAAAAGTGGTTCGTCTGCAGAGACTCCACAGCAAATATACCAAACCTCAATTCCAATGAAGTTGGGACGTCGTGTGAAATGTAAACAAAAAATGATTTTCTAATCCTTTTCAACCTATATTCAAATGAATGCAATGCAATAAAGAAATATATCATTTTCAAACCCAGATTTTTTTCCCCCAACTATGGTCTGTAATATCAATAAACGATTCAAAGAATCTGGAGACATCTCTGCATGTAAGCACTTCACCATTACAGTTCGTCAACGCATATACAAATTCAATGCAAAACAAAAGCCATATGTCAACAGTGAAGACGCAATTAATGCTGAAAGGTACATACATGGTTTTGGAGCAAGATACAGTATGTTACCGATACCATCCAAGCAACATAATTTTCTGGGACAGTCATGCTTACTTTAGTAATAATGTGTCCTCAGTTTAGTTCTCAAATGCTCATTGAGTGTTTTTTAAAAAAATAAGAGTGATGTATCACAATGATAAGCATGACCCTCTCCCAGCTTGTGTAATGTGTTGCAGACATCAAATTCAAAATGAGTGACGATTTAAAAAAAAAAAACAAAAAAAAACAAAACACAAACAATAAAGTTGATCATTTTCAGCATTAAATATTTTGTCTTTGTAGTGTACTGTATTCAACTGAATATAGGCTGAAGAGTAAAATCATTGTACTATATTTACACATTTCAATTTCGTTAGAATTGGGCAAATATAGCACAACAGCAACCAACCACTGGTAAAATAAATACATAAATAATGGCAAATGCTACTCAAACAGACTGAGGCCAGAGTTCATAGCCACAAGTTCTGACCTCAACAAGGGATGAGCTCCCTCTGTTGGTAGAAAAAAAAAGTGGCACAGCTTACCAACTCATTCATTTTTCATACCACAGGTGAGCCGGAGCCGATCCCAGCTGACTTTGGGATACGGTGGGGAACACCTTGGAATGGACTGGTCGCCACTCAATCATCGGCATAAATACAAACAACCATTTGCACTCACACTCCCACCTATAGCAAATATAGAACCATCAATGAACATAGCATGCATGTTTTTTTAATTGGGAGCAATGGAAGGGAAAAGCTCACGCAAGCATGAGGAAAAACATGCTAACTCTACTCCATAATCTCCATCTTGTCCTTGATAAATGTTCTGTTTTCATGCCCTGATCCCAAATTGGTGCTGGTAAACGACAAAATAAGACTTTTGTCCTCCCCAGCTGTATTGTTGCAACCAAACGCCGTAAAATAATTCACTTTTTTTTTTTTTTTTTATGTTTGCTATCAAATGTATATATAAGGCTCATTGGAACCAAACAACACGTCAACCTGTGTCCTGAAGTGGGTGGCATCACTGTAAAATTTTGTTACATCTTGGCTGGATTACTGTAATGCACTTTACTTTGGAATCAGCCAGTCCTCCCTCAAGCGTATCCAGCTTGTCCAAAAACGCTGCTGCTCGTCTTCTAACTGGTGCCCGAAAGAGGGAGCACATAACCGCCTATCCTGGCCTCTCTTCACTGGCTGCCCGTGAAAATAAGAGTCCATTTTAAAATTATTTTATTTGTTTTTAACTCTGCAAATGGTCTTGCCCCACCTTACCTCGCTGAGCTCTTGCACCCCTGCTCACCAGTCCGGTGCCTCAGGTCAGCAGACCAGACACAATTGGAGGACAAAGTAGAGGCTTAGAGGGGATCGAGCATTTGCAGTTGCCGGTCCCTCCATTTGGAATGACCTTCCACAAAATATTAGGCAAAACCCGTCTTGAAACTCATCTGTATTGTTTGGCTTTTGGTGCACCATGAAACTTAACATTGTTTTGGTGCTTTGTGGTGTCTGCTGTATTTTGTGTTATGAATTTGATGTTTGTTTATTTATAGTATTTATTCATTCATTCATTCATTCATTCATTCACCTACCTACTTCTTGTTATTAATTTATTGATGTAAATTTTATTCACTTGTATACTTACAATGTTTTGTTTTGCTCTTATTTTACTTATCTCACTCTTTACTGCATGACCGATTTCTGTTTCATGTGCAGACCTTTGTATACAGCAGACCACAGACCACTTGGTATACAGCAATGCTTATTTTAAAGTGCTCTACAAATAAAGTTGAGTTGAGGATAGCCCTAATTACAAAACAAAACAAAGATCTCGGTTGTCAAACAGCGAACATACGGGGATTCACTGTATGACTGTTTATGGGGAAAGGGGGGCGCTGTCCAGTAGGGATGGTGCTGAATAAAATGGAGTCGCGGCCTGCTGGTGATACCTTATAAACGAACTTTTATTACGTTTCATTTCACAAATTTAACACGTACATTTAATACTACACTAATTTAAGCTATTGTCTCGTTCTCTCTCTCTCTCTCTCACTTTGTTATTTATTTATTTATTTATTTTAGCTTGACTCATCAATAAGGTCACATTACCTCAGGAGCAACATTGAAGCGAAACAAATCACGCCAAACGGGAGGCGGTTGGAGGGCATTCAATTGAAGCTAGCTTGATTCAGGCCAGATGTTGACATTGAAATAACACTAAAATATACAACAACGGTGCATCAAAAAGACATTCGGCTCCGAGGCGAGCACAGGTGTACCTTTTATAGTCCGAGGAGAAAATCCCGCCACTCGCCGGGTCGTGGCCATATTCCGGCTCCCCGACGCTGGAGGAGCCCCCTTTCTCGTCGTTGAAGGCCGTGCTGGCGGACATGGTGGCGGCGTTTCAGTGTCTTCGACCTCCCGCCGAGGCGACCGGGATTTTTGGTGCGGGTACAGCGGCTGTTCCGCGGCCCTTTGAAGGCGTACAGGCACCGTGTAATCCCTGGGAGGAGGGGGATAATAGTTGGAAGAGGGGGTGGGGGGGTTGTGATGTGATGCGCAGATCACGTGACAGCAGATGGTGATGAACCCGGAAGCGCTTGGCGCAGATTGCGCGGAAATTTTAAGATAAACAATTTTTTCTGACTAGTATTACTTTTATTGTAAAGGTCATATTGTAAACGTCTCAGTTGTGCGTGTTGCTGTTTATCTAACTATAACTAAAAGTACAATGATAAAATAAAAGTCTGTGATTTCTAAATATCACATCCCCAAATAAAAGGATAATATTGGATATATGGAGGATAATTACACGGAATTATATAGAGTAGAAAAAAATAGACTCCACTCCAGGTGTTATCTCAAATAAATGTTCGATTAAAAAAAAACTTGGGACTTTTTTTTTTTAACCCGTTTGATCTGTCTTCCATTGTTTCCTGCTTTAAAAAAAATAATTATTCTAACATGTATTTTTCCTTTTTTTTTTTTATTATCATACAATTAGTATACAATCATCGTAGATTCAAATAAAAGAAAAAAAACCGTGGCGTATTTAACTGCACATAGTACGCATGCGCATTGTTGCTCGTGTCGTCCTGGCAACAAGAGTAACAAGCGTTTTAAAATCGCGGAAGGGAAAAAAAAACCGCTCAGCGTCAATTTACGAGACATTTTAAATCCAGGTTGAACGTCTATGTTGTAAAAACAAAAACGAAAGATGAAGCGAAATAGTTCGACACTAACCGCGTATGTAGTCTTGACTGGCGACCATCTGCTGAACTATGAAACAAACTTGCGGCTAATGCTAACACCAGCCTGACCGTTTCTGCTTATTTCGTCTTTCTTTTTGTATTCTAGCTCCTCTCGGGCGATGAAAAGATCCACTTCGGGGATGCAGCGAGCCCTCCACAGTTCGAGATATACAGGGAGCTACATGGGTTTCCACAGCCGTAGGGGCTCGAGGATGCTTTCGGAGAGCAAAATGGGGAGAAACTTCACTCAACGGAAACCCATCCGGGTAACTTCATTATTATAGGTACACGGTACACATTCACCATCGAGATCCAGTAGGTTTCAAAAAGATAATAATTATCAATTTTACTAAAGTTAATCATGTAAATTTAACAATTTGTGTTTATTAATGTGTTTGCAGTGGTGTGCAACTTTTTTTTTAAATCACAATATTATGTAAGGGAACAAAAATATTTGAACATATGAATTGTACTACTGGTACCATATTTGTTTTCTAAAGGAAATAAACCTACCATCAAAAAGAATTAGAGAACGGTTCTAAGTAAACAATGAGAGTCAGGCATTACATTCCTATCCCAATGCATATGAGAACCATGCACACGGCAGCACATTTCTCCTCAGCTTGCGACTCATTTTGTGCCTTGCGTCTTTTTCTCTTTGCAGGTGCTGGATGACGATGGCAACGATGTCACACCTCGGCCCCTGTATGAGCCCGAACCCAAGGACCCGCATGGCAAACCACAGAGAAACTTTTTTGAGGATTACTACTCCAGATGGGACACTTCCAAATCATCTACTTTCTCCATGGTGCCCTCTTCCGGGTAACAAGTGGCCTGCTAATTCGAGTATAGTATAATCGCAAGACATTTTGAAGAACATTCAATACATAAACTGCAAATAAAAATAAAAATCTACCAAATTAGGATTCAGAGGGAAAAAATATATGATCATGTTTAGTATTTGAGAGGAAAATACACTCCCGCTTAAAAAGTACTATCTCATTATTATTCAAAGAAAAAAAATCTGTTACATTATTTGATTACATGAAATTTTAGCAAATTAAAAGTACAATAACATTTTTATTTGAAGATAGGAGCTATAAGGGCGTCAAGGTGGATGACTGGTTAGCACATCCGCCTCCCAGTACTGAGAACGTAGGTTCGATTCCAGGCAAGCCCTTCCTGGGTGGAGTTTGCATGTTCTCCCCGTGCCAGCATGGGTCTTCTTCGGGTACTCCGGTCTCCTCCCACATTCCAAAAACATGCTTGGCAGGTTAATTGGGCGCTCCGAATTGTCCCTAGGTGTGCTTGTGAGTGTGGTTGGTTGTTCGTCTCTGTCTGCCCTGCGACTGACTGGCAACCAGTCCAGGTTGTCCCCGTCTACTGCCCACGAGCCAGCTGAGATAGGCGCCGGCACCCCCTGGGACCCTTGTGAGGAATAAGCGGTCAAGAAAATGGATGGATGGATGGATGGATGGATGGAAATACAAACAATAATATCCCATTATTATTTGAGGAATAAAACAAGTACTATCATTTTACTATTTGAGGAAGTATAAATCTATACCGCATAATTATTTGAGTAATAAATAAATACAACTAACCATCACATTGTTTGAGGGAAAAAAAATCTACCATGTTAATATTTATATTATTGGAGGAAATAAAAGAATATCACATACTGTAATTCCACAAAACAGAAAAAAAACAAAAAACAAACGAAACATGGTATGAGGAAATACAAATCTACTACCACATTATTATTTGATTTAGTGGAAAAAATACGATATTACTAAGTAAATAAAAGCAATCATATTTTCTTAAATTAAAAAAAATGATTACGTCAATATTTGAGAAAAAAAAAAACTTGCAACATTTTATTTCAGATGTGCCTCCGGGCACATTAATTATATTTATTTTTTGCTTTCCAGTTCATGTAGATGGAGCAGCAGTCTGCCCAGCATACCAAACAGAGTCTTACTGGTCTCTCAAAGTGGACACCACTTAATCAAGTTGGACACCAGCCCGCCACTCGGTCGCTATTTCCTCGCAATTTGACGCCGTATCGTCAATTTGGGTAAACGCGCCCAAATTCGGATGTTCTTTGCTCCCTTCCCAGATTCCGCGAGACAAGCTGGAAGTCAACAGACACTGGACGAGATTCCTTTGGATGACGTGTTGAACATCTACTTGACTGAGACGGACACCATCATTCTTCTGGATCTGCCCAGCACTTGTATGTCCGAGGAGGCCGAAAACGCTCAGGCCGTTAAGTCAGTAAATACTTTTTTTTTTTTTTTTTTTTTTTTATTATTATATGAAAATAACTTGCAGTCCTAGCCTACGTAACTTTACTTTACGTTGTGTTGTTCTTGAAGGAGTATCATGAATATGGACAGGGCCGTAGCTATGAGGTGGCCAGGGGTGGCAATGACCACCCTTTTTGATACATTTTTCAAGATTTGAACACATTTTCATGGGGATGCAGTGTTCATACTCTGCCACTAATCATTTATAGTTAAGTAACCTCCCCCCAAAAAAACACAGCTTGTCTCGTCATGTGTGTGTCTTTAGGGAGAGTAACATCCTCTATATCGAGCTGTGCAACAACAGATTGGGCAACGACAAGTACGTCGAGCGAGCCATGCAGACATTCGTCGGCGCGGCGAAACACAAAAAAGTCCAGAGTGAAAAGATTGTTATGCACGACCAAAGTAAGACGGACGCTAGAGCTGGATGTCTGGCCGGTTCATTCAAAGTTGGAATTCTTTGGCAGCTACCATCGCCACCATCTGGGAAATTTTCGACTCGTTCCAAAACGAAGCTCCGAAAGCTGAGAGGGCCAGCGCTGCGGAACGCACCCTGGACCTGAGCGAAGGTCCGAAGCGGACGGGAAGCTTCAGCAGTATCAGCACAGTTGGCACCGGTAAAAAGAAGGGGGGGAAAAAAATCATCATCACTGTTTGTGCTAGGGGTGTTAAAAAAAATCGATTCGGCGATATATCGCGATACTACATCACGCGATTCTCGAATCGATTCAATAATAGGCAAAATCGATTTTTTTTTTTTTTTTTTTTAAGTTTATTTTTTATTTTATTTTTATTTTTTTATTTTTTTTTTAGGATTCACACCTTAAGCATGGAAGAATGTTATATGAACGGAACATTAAGCCTTAATATTTTATTTTAATGCTGTTCAAACATGAAACAGATTACAACCTCTATAAGACTGAAATTTCAGATAAATAAATAATACATTTTCATATAAATCTTACACTCTACAAGCTTACTGATTAGTATTTTCTAAATTTGAATGAAAAAAAATCGCAACAATCGACTTATAAATTCGTATCGGGATTAATCGGTATCGAATCGAATCGTGACCTGTGAATCGTGATACGAATCGAATCGTCAGGTACGAGGCAATTCACACCCCTAGTTTGTGCATGTTTCTGCTTAAGTCATGTCTCTACTTGAGTCATGTTTCTTGAGTCATGTTTCATGTTTCTGGTTGAGTCACATTTCAACTTGAATCATGATTCCTCTTTAGCCGTGTTTCTGCATGATGTCAGTGCTGTCGTTCGGCATCTAGATACCTGAGAGTGCACACACAGTGATGACAATATCACACTGTTGATAGGCACAGGTGAATACATATACACCAAGGGAAAGTGGCTTCTTGTTGACTTAGTCTCATGCGTGCCCAGCCAGTACCGGCAGCTCCCTGTTTGCGTTCAAGATGCAAGGGGGCGACATAAGCGACAAGCCAGAGCTTCAGATGATCTTCGAGTCGGAGTCGTTCCAACGCAACTTGCTCATCATGGAGCGCTGCCTTGTTGCCAACATCTTTCAACCCAATCTGGCCGCCTACAGAAGCCTCCCCGAGATCAAAGGTAGCGCGCGGTTTCAGGCAGCCCGGCAACTGGAGACGTTTGTTTTGAGTGTAATGACGAGCCAGCTGCGTTTCCAGAACCCGTCTACATAACGGAGCCTGACCCTGAGACGCTCGCCAAGGAGGAGGATGAGGAGGAGGGAGTGGGCGAGGAGGAGGAAGTGGGTGAGAAGGCGGAAGAGGTTCCCGAAGTAAAGGAGGAGGAGCAGGCGAAAGAGGAGGAGAAGGAGGAGGAGGAAAAGGAGGAGGAAGAGGAGAAGGAAGAGGAAGAGGCAAAGCCATCTCTGGAACTTCTCTGGACCTTCAGCTGCGAACTCACCAAAGGATGGAACATCACCTGCATGGCTTGGAACAAGAAGAACCCGGTAGGAAAGACATCTGGAACTGAATTGAAATTGAATGAGCGTGAAATATCTTTGTAGTGTCTTCAGCTGACTCTGGCTGTTCTCTCACTGTCAGAATCTGCTGGCTGTGGGCTACGGCGACTACAGACCTGGGAGAAAAGGCCTGATCTGCTGCTGGTCCATAAAGAACTTGAGCGTATGTGATTTATATTGCGTCGATAATGCTGTGCTGAGTCATGTTTCTTCCTGAATCATGTTTCGACATCAGTTATGCGCCAACATGGGGCTTATTTTCTAGTACCGTATATTTTAATTGAGTCACATTTCTACTTAGATCGTCTTTTATGTTTCTCTTTTCCGGACGTTTCTTGTGTCATGTTTATGAGTGAGTTAAGTTTCTAGAGTGATGTTTCTATATGAATAATGTTTAATCCTTCTAGAGCCACGTTTGTACTTGATTTGTGTTTCTACTTTTTTACACTTTTACTTCAGTCATCTTTCCCGTTGCTACTATGTTTTAATTCACTCATTCACTCCCAGTCATTTTCAAAGAAGCAATCCCCTTCACTCCCGGCTGTTTTACTGGATTTTGACTCATATTGCAAGGCCCACAGAATATTGTGTTCTATTGCTATAAAAACACGGAACACAACAAAAGAAAGATAAAAGTCTCTTCTTTCATCAGTTTCTGTTTCTGTTTTGCAGCAATTGGCATTAGAATATAGCTAAGTTCCATTATTATTTACAAATATATTTAGAATTGTGAGTAATTGAGCTTTTTTTTCAACATGGTCCTGGTTGATCTCTTATACTCTCCTGCCACCTGCTGGCGGTTTGTGTAATAATTACTATTTATTCAACCATTCTTTGCAGTTGAGAGGCTGCATCAAAGCCTTCTGTATGCTCTAGCATTAAAAAAAAACAAAAACAAAAAACGTATAAATATGTCTTTGGGACACTACACTTAAAACATGTCAAATAGAACGTATTTATATGTTTTTGGGAGCAAATGAGTTAAGTCTGTTTCTAGAGTCATCTTTGTACTTTAATCATGATTTTTTTTTTTTCCTAGAGTTGTTTTTACTTGAGTTATGGTTTATGTTTTAAGAGTTGTTTTCTTCTAGAGTCACATTTGTAGAATCACGTTTCTATTTCTAATGTCACGTTTCCACTTGAGTCAGGTTTCTCCTACTTGAGTCTTGCATTACTCGAGTCATGTTTCTAACGAATCTTTCTTCTGCTTGAATCTTACTTCATGTTTCTAGAGTTGTTTTTCTACTTGAGTTATGTTTCCTGTTTTTAAATTTGTTTTTCTACTTGTGTGACATTTAGTTTTTTTTTCCACGTTTCTAGTCATGTTTCTACCCGAGTCATTTCTTGTGCCATGTTTCCATTTGAATCATGTTTCTTCAATGTGAGTCTTGTATGACTCGAGTCATGTTTCTACTTAAGTCGTTTTTAAGAGTCTTGAATAGTGTTTCTATGAGTCTAAATAATGACTTGACTTGTTTCAACAGTTACTTGAACCTTTTTCCACTTGCATCATGTTTATAGAGTCCTGATTCTACTTGAATATTTTTTCTACTTAAGCCATGTTTCAGCTTGAGTCATGTTTCCATGCGTTGTGCTGTGTGCAGTGGCCGGAGCGTGTCTACCACTGTCACAGCAGCATCACGGCGCTGGATTTCTCCACCAACAACCCCGACAAGATGGCGGTGGGGATGCACGACGGCACGGTCGCCATCTTCAGCGTGCGCAATCAGGAAATCCGCACGTTCCTCACCAGCAGCTTGTGAGGCTGCGAGCAACTTGTCGCTAGTGCTGTCACTATCTAATTTTTTTTTTTTTTTTTTAGAATCGATGGATGTATTGATGATTCAATCGATGAATCGACTGATTGGATTCATTTGTGTATTCTAAAAGCATATTTTTTACGTAACTACAGTTTATTAACCAGTGATTGGTGTTCATTTCGTCCTTTGTATTCATATAGTGAATTAACTCATTCACTGCCAATGACAACTATAGACGTCAAAAATCCAAGCAAACAGCCAGTTAATTTAGGAAAAAAAAATTAAAAAAAATACATAAAATACATAAAATTTAAATTTTAATAACAAAAAAAAGAAATTTTAATTTAGTTTTAGTTATAGTCTTCTGACTAAATTTCATTAAAGCTTTAGTCATAACTCTAGTCACCTGATTGTATTTTAGTTTGAATCGAATTTTAGTCAACAAAAATAAAGAGCAATTTTAGTCGACTAAAATTGACTTTTGGAGGCCGAGACCCAGTATGTGGTCTCAGTAAGACCAAGACCGACCACAAGAACGTCAACGCCCGTGTTGTAGGGTAACAGGAATCCGTTCTATGCACGATGGTAGCACAAGGCAATGAAATTGTTGTCATCGTTGTTATTAATAACAACAATGATTAATAACTATGAATGAAAAACAATGAATAACTAAAACTAAATTCAAATTTCTTGTCCAAATTGGCACTGGCTGTTTGCTTGGATTTTTGACGTCTATAGTCGTCATTGGCAGTGAATGAGTTAAAAAAAAATGTAACTTCCTTTGCTCTTGTGAAGAGACTGCAAAAAGAGGCACGTTCATCCCGTGTGGCACATCACCTGGGTGCAGCAGGAGATGACCCTTTCCGAGGAGGACGTGGTTGAATCCGTCGTGTCCGTGTCGGAGGACGGACGCGTCCTCAAGTGGCTCCTGTGCAGCCATGGCCTAGATAGCGCAGGTAAGGAGACAAATGAATGCTGAATTCCCGCAAATGTTGAAAATCAGTTAAGGTAGGGTGAATACTTTCACCCCTTCAACATTTTAAAATGATTGAAACACAAAAACACATTTTCGAAGCACGCTGTTATTGTTGTTAATGGCGGGGAATGTAAGCATAAAATCTATTAAAAAAAAAAATACTTGATGTATTAAACGTAATACTGTACTTCTCACTATGAATAGGGCCACGTAAAGAGTGTAAATCCTGACTACGCTCGTAACTCAAAACACTCATATATCATGTTATCTCTTCCCACTGAAATGAATAGAAAAGCCATTAAATGGTTCCATCCACACATTGTGTCCCTTCTGGTGTGTGTGACTCGGCCATCAGGGGGCAGTATAATGAAGATCTCTTCACAGAGGATAAAGAACATGTCCTTTAGGGTTGGGTTTAAAACAAAATCAAATAATTGATATCGAATAGATTTTTCCTTTTCAAGCCTGAAAATTATTTTATCTATCCCCTTTTTCCCCATAAATTCTTATGAAAATGGAAATTTTAACGTCCAATATATATATATATTTTTTTAGATCTTACTGTTTTCTTTAAATTTTCTGTTTAAAAACATTTTCTTACATTTAGGAAAAACTTGACTTTAAGACAATTCAGAATACTTTTTTAATTTATATTTATATACAATTATTGAATTAGATTATGAAAATATTTTCATCTCATCCTTGCTGATGTCAATGTTTGTCTGACATGTGTTACTTTTATTAACTCATTTCACTCCCAGTCATTTTCACTGAAGCAACCCCCCGGCTGTTTCACTGGATTTTGACTGATATTGCAAGGCCCGCAGAATATTGTGTTCTATTGCTATAAAAATATGGAACCTACCAAAAGAAAGATTAGAGTCTCTTCTTTCATCAAGAAAAAAAAAATATTTCTATCTGTTTCCGTTTTGCAGCAATTAGCATTAGAATATAGCTAAGTTTCATCATTATTCACAAACCTGTGAAAAAAATGTGGAGAAAACAGCTTGTTGCAACATGGCCCTGGTTGATCTCTTATACTCTGCTGCCACCTCCTGGCCGTTTTTGTAATAACTACCATTGCTTCAACTGTTCTCTTCAGTTCAGAGGCTGCATCAAAGCCTTTTGTATACTCTAGCATAAAAAATAAAATTAAATAAACAAAGAACGTATAAATACGTCTTTGGGACACTAGTAATATTTAAAATAGAACGCATTTATATGTTATTGGGAGAAAATGAGTTAATAAACTAAATCATTTGACCAGTTACTACCTCTGCAAACTTGACTTTGGAATTTAATATTTGTGGTGTTTGTATCATTGTCCTTGACATTTAAGAAGAATTGATGTGCAATAAGTTATCGATATATGATTGAAGTGAATTAAATTGAATCGCGGGAAAAAAAATCAAAATTGAATCGAAATTGAATAGATCGAGGAAATTAGATTCGATACCCAGCCCTAAATTTTTTTTTTTTTTTCTTTGATTATCAGGCATGCTGGAGCTGAGGAGAATCCAAGACGGCATCAAGAAGGCTGAAGGCAACAAAACCAAAAGAGAGGGCATTCTGGTTTCCACTGCAACGCCTGGCCTTTGCTTGGATTTTCAGCCCACGGTATGTTCAACTTTTATCGTGTTTTATTATGTTTACAAGTTTTAGATGAGATTAGTCCCGCCTTTTAGGATCACAGTATCTACTTGGCCGGCACTTCAGAGGGCGTTATCCACAAGTGCTCCGTGTCCAACAATCATCATTACCTGGCCCTTTACCAGAAACACCTTGTAAGTCAGGCGAACGCATCATCACTACGTCGCCGCCAATGTTTTTTTTTTTTTTTCCGTGACGCCTCACGTCCTTTCTGCCCGCCTGCGCAGTGCCCCGTCAACCACGTGCAATGGTCCCCGTTCAGCCCCAACGTGTTCCTGAGCGGCTCCGCCGACTGGACCATCCAGCTGTGGAGGGAGGACTGCCTGACGCCGGCCATGGGCTTCACCACCATCCAGAGCCCCGTGCTGTCCATCAGGTGGTCCCCGCTCTGGCCCTCGGTGTTCGCCGCCATCAAAAGCGAGCAGCTGGAGATCTGGGACCTGAACGCATCCTTGTGAGTCTCGATGACGCAGTTTTGAGGTCTGCTTGAGTCAAGTTTCGACTTCTGTATATTTTAATCTAGGAAGGAAAAACATTTTTTAGATACCAATATTTTAAAAAAACTTTTTTTTTTTTTTTTTTTAAATCCACTATACTAACATTAATGAACTTCTTATTCGCGACATCACTTATTATTGAAGCAATACCTATGAAGCATCACAAGGTGATAGTATCGCTTTGCTATTACCTCTACCATGAAGTGAGCGAGTAATTTGACTTTATTTTCGTTTTATTTTACAACTCCTTTTTACACGTGTATGAACATTCAGAATCAGAGGTGGCAAATCCAGGTCGAGAAAGTTAAAAATCCTGCCACAGTTTGGCTTTAGCCCCCTTGAGCTATCTAGCTAGCTAGCTCAAGGGTTTAAGGCTAGCTAGCTAGCGATGTCATCTGAAGGTGCTTTTCTATTGGCTGCTGCTAGATGACGTCACTTCTGTGTGACATACTTTCAAACGTCATTTTTCCGGTTCAAATCAAAATAAATCTACGAAAAATCACATTTCAAATCATCCCCAAAGGCTCATGCATTAAATGAATTACCAAAGACTAAAACAAGGTCATGTTTGCTATAATTATAGTTAGTTTTAGTTAGTTTTGTGAACATAAAATGTAGTTTCAGTTAGTTTTAGTTTTTTAAAAAGCATTTTTGTTTTTATTTTATTTCGGTAACAATATTGTTTTTTTTAATTTTATTTTTTTCATTAGTTTGAGTTAACTCAAATAACCTTTAATAGCTCCTGTGTTTTTGACACCCTCCCTTCTTACTTTGACCATCTCCAAACATTTTTGTTGTGTTTATTTTATTTGAATTGAGTCAAATGCCATTTTTAGCATATGTCGCGGGCCACTGAAAAATAGACGGCGGGCCGCAAATGGCCCCCGGGCCGTAGTTTGGACACCCCTGCTCTAAACGTATAGGATCGTGTGCCGAGAAATGTTTCTTGGGAGGAGCAATATGGCGGCCTCGCGACCTCAAAAAGTCTTGGCCTATCGGCTATCCAGTCATATATTCAGATCAGTGACCAATGAAGCTAGCAAGGAAGCTTGCTAGCTAAAGATAAACTGTGGAAAGTTTTTTCTTTCTGGACCTGGATTTGCCAGCTCTGTTCAGGATGTTACAACTGTTACTGATGAAATCTCTTCTCAGGCTTGACCCGGTCATCGTGGAGCCCGCCCCACGGGGCATCAACTTGACGTCCGTGCTGTTCACCACGGGCTCCGATTGCATCCTGGTCGGAGACTCCAGTGGACAAGTGAAGTTCTACAAGATCAAGGACCTCAGCGTCGGGACGGGCAAGCCGGTAACGCCAAACGTCACCTTCACTGTATCGTGTTCCCGACTATATCACGTTTTCGTGGATTGTTTTTTGTTTTGTTTTGTTTTTTTCAACTATATTCTCTCTTTTTTTCTACTTGCAGGTGCCAAGTTTGGAGGAACTCGTTCACTTTCCTTCTAGTAGTTCATAGTTAGCACAAAGAAATTTTACTTGAGTCATGTTTCTATAACTCGTGTTTCTACTTGATTCATGTTGCATGCTACTAATTGAGTTATTTCTATCAGAGTCCCTTTCATGATTCTACATAAGTCCTATTTAATATGTATTTATTGGTTTGTCATTTCATGTTTCAACATTAGCAAATGTTTCATGCTTCTACCTGAGTCAAGTTTTCCACTTTTCGGATCCAAAACAAGAGCTGTATTAAAAATTCTGACTTAACAAATAGTGAAGCGCACTTGTGTTTAACACGATACAAGATTATTCATTGAATAACACACTTATTATTACCGCCATTTGTGAACCTTTTGTCAGGTGTTAAAGACAATAAAGAAGTGGGGGGGGGGGGGGGGGGAGTGTGCCCAGTCCAGGAATGCGTTGGCTAACGTGGTTATTCATGGATGACGGCGCTTTCTTTCACTCGGGAACCGAGCGGCCATGCAGCTGCTATGTCCACTCATGGCAAACTGTCGGCATGTGAACGTTTGCCCTCACATTCCAGCGTTTCACAACCAGACACATGTCAGAAACCAAAATAGACACACCTGCTCACGCTAGCTGCGCACACTTTTGCTTGACCTTCCGGACAGCCAAAGTCACGCGACGATGCGTCTCAAAAAGCTGCGATGTTGGCACACTATGACGAGACCTCGTTTCATTTGAAATAGTGTGTGAACATTTTTTTTTGTGTTTCTCGGGTTTACATCCCATTTCAGAACCAAACGTGGTTGTGTTTTGCTGGGAAGTGAAACCCTCCCTCCACCTTGGACATCACTTTGACATAGTCGCACACTTCACTATACCAGGTTGACCCGCCTATATGTTCCTTTGCGACTGATTCATATAGTAAGGTATATACGATTTTATACACGCATTTTATATACACAGAATACAATCCATTCCAAATAAATAAATAAATAATGGGATAAAACAAAAATGTTCATTTCACTCAAAAATATACCTTAAATTTATTATTGGACTCCATTTCCAAATTAATACATTCCATTTCAAATTGTACAACCCAGTTTCAGTTTTTCAATCCATTTATTCAAATTTTAAAAAAATACATTATTCAATTTATGTAATGGTGTATGTGTAATGTGTATGTAATAACCTTATTTATTGATTGATTGAATTTTTATTTTATATTTTATATTCTTATTATTAATTCAATCTCTGGTGTAATAACCTTATTTATTGATTGATTGAATTGTTTTTTTTATTTTTTATTTTATTATCTGTTCTTATTGCTGCTGGAAATGTAAATTTCCCAGAGGGAGCCAACCCAAAGGGATCAATAAAGTCAAGTCTAAGTCTAATGCAATTACTCAAATTCAAATATTTAATTTCATATAGACAAAATAAAAATCTGTTTCCGGTGGCACATATTTCATCCCCTAGAACTGTGCTGGAATCTAAATTGAAGACACTAAATTGTCTGTATTGTCCATTTCAAATTAGTATTAATTTAAAACTATTTCTTTCTCTTCCTACCTACATTTAATACCGACGGGGAAAAAAAACAGTTTAACCCTGATTAAATACCTTTAACAAAAAATGCATTTAGTTAGTTAGTTTCGTGATTTCATTAATTAAAATAAATAAATAAATAAATAAAAAGTTCGTTTCCTGTATGGTGGACTGCACCTTGAATGTCCCGGATGTGGGTGTGCCACACTGTCCAATTAGCGTGGAGGTGGAGCTGCGGGAGCTCCAAGCAGCCAGACGACTGCTGTTCACGTCCGAGTTGAGAGCTCACAAACCCGACCCATTCACAGTGGCGGATCTTCCAAAAAAAAAAAAAAGACTCGTCGGAACACTTTGGACCGGAAGAAAAAGTTAAGTTAAAAAAAAATCAATAAATCCACAGTCGCTCCAAATGCTCCGGGTGGGACAACGGCAATGCCAATGATACACGTGACCATTCCATCCACGGAGAGGGAAGTGGACGAGGTGGGGAAGTCCAAAAAGGTGAGTACTTTCAACCCCCGTTTTGTCCTTTTTTTATTATTTTACTTTTATTGGCCGATTTTTGTTTCTTTTGGTGTAGTTTGTCCGCCATTTCGGTTGTGTTTGTGTGCTGGAATAAAGACGGAAGCGAAAGGCGTGGAGCACCTGGTGGGCTGGGCGAACAGGTTGTCTCATGTTGTGATGCGTTCAAAGAACATCAGCAAAAAAAAAACATTTTCTGACACAGTAGCGCGAAGAGTGAAAATCCACTGTTCTTTTTATTAATTAATTAAAATTACGGAGGTTTTCCTACTTTTATTTCTTTATTTTCAATTTTATCATGTATGTTTTTATACTGTAAAATAATGTACAGTGCTCTTTTGCCTATTGAAAACGTCACAAATTTGGGGGAGCTATTATAGAGGGCTGGAATACAGTAGATTAATATAAATTTCATTCATTTGAATTGAAAAAGTTAATTTGAGATGCAGTGTGGACCACCACATATTCGCGATTTGATATATGTTAGAATATCCCGATCATGTTTTTTTTTTTTTTTTGCACCCGAGTCACCTGATTTTGAGGATCTGCCGATACCGAGTCCTGATCCGATTCCTCGGCAAAGTATTGAGGGGGTAAAAGAAGTGCTTCCAATTTTTTTATTTTTTTATTTTTTTAAAACAAAACCATCCCAGTAATTTTCCGGGGTGCCATCAGAAGTGCACAAAATAATGAATAAAAATAAATAAAATGTTTTGTTTGGCAATATGTTTACCCCTGGATGATTTTGTTGCTTTGTCGCCCCGAAATAATAATAATATTAATAATTTTAAAAAATTGCCAAAAATGAAAACCCTGATCATTTTTTCCTGATACCGATCAGCTGAAAATTACGTGATCGGGACATCCCTAATATATGTATTTTTTTCCCCCCCGCTTTTTTAAATAATTGTTCAGGATTATTGTGACAACTCATTTGGATGATGTGTGTGAATATCATTAACTCATTGACTGCCATTGACGGAAAAAGATGTCAAATAATGCATTTTTGCTGGGCTGGCAGTGAATGTGTTAAACACAATGTGCCAATATATTTTGTGATTATATTGCAGCATCCTTTTTTCCTTTTTTCTTTTTTTAAGGCAAATTTTGCTTAAAAATCCGTCAATTTTGGTTAGATCTCATCTTAACTCATTGACTGCCATTGACGGAAAAAGACGTCAAATAATGCATTTTTGCTGGGCTGGCAGTGAATGTGTTAATTGTTCAGTTTAACAAATAATTCAAGGAATTTCGATTTGAACAATTTTGTTACCCAAAGCAGCTAAATCATGCAGTGGTCTTTATTACTCTACGTTCCGCAATGTTGCTCACAGGAATTTTTATCGCAAATAATTTGTGTTTGTTTTCGCGCAGCTCTTTCGAGTTGAAGTGCTGTTCAACGAGAGGAAACATTTTGTGCTGAGGAGGAGCAGCGAATTCCACACTCTGCACAGAAAAGTGAGTTCATGTGACCGGCCCTGCTCCGTCCGTCACGCACTACTCATTCGGGCCGTCGGCATGCTGTTATCCAACAAGTATCGTCCGCATCTGTGATCGCAGCTCAGGAAGATCATCCAGACTCCCGATTTCCCCAGTAAAAGGAATCCTCATCTGAGGACCAAACCGCTGGAGCAGAGGAGGCAGGAGCTGGAGGATTACATCCAGGTAACACATGACAATATTAAACGCATTATACAGATCTCGATTGATTTTTTAGGGGGGGACTAAATTTTGTACTTTCCTTGCATCTTATTTTAAAATGAATTGTATGGAAATTGCCTGTGGTGTGTCCTGCCCAGGAGATCATCTATCAATATGAGGATGTGCCACAGGAGCTGCTGGACTTCCTCCATGTCAAACATTATCATACAGGCAACAAGATCAGCAGCATGGAGTGAGGACACTTACTTACATGTACACTACAGTGCAGCTACTTGCTCCATTTTCGTCACTTTTCACGCTAGCAGCTAATCATCGCTCACCGTTTGCTACCAGCCTTTTTTCACAGTCGTAAAATAAAGTTACTTTGATAAATAAATATAAATGTCACTCACTGTGAATCATGAAAAATGCAATTAAATCAATACAACTGTTGAAAAATTGTATTGGTCATAAAGTAAACAACTAATAAACTTTTAATACAGATATTTTGGGTTCAATCACAATATAACTAATAAGTGGATTATCAGTTGTTTTAATTATACAGTGAATATAAAAAGTGACAAAAACATGGAATTTTGAAAAGGGGTGTGTAGACTTTTTACATCCACTGTCAAAGTACAAATATGAAATAATTAAGGTCAAGAAATAAATATATATTCATAATAGTGCCATATAAATCCAATATTTTATGATAGATGACTCGAGATACCATTACATGATTTCAAATATCAGGAAATTATTAGAAATGTCATTAAATAAATCATACATACTTTTGCTATAGTGATTTAAGGTTATATTTGTAATGTGTTAATAAACAAAGAAATACAGGTAAATAAATCAATAAAACGGTCCTAAAATTGAATCCAAATTAATAATAATAATAATAATAATAATAATAATAAAATGCCGGTAGTTAAAAAAAAAAATATATATAATAATAATAATAAAATGCCGGTAGTTAAAAAAGTCATAAAGTATTAATGCTTTAAAACTCATTTAAAGTTAGATTTAACCACGTAAAATATAAACTTAAATGCAAATTCAATTCAAATGAATTAAATGGTCTATCTGTCATAAAATAATGAAATACATTTGCTGTAGTTATATTTCAACTAATAGACACTATGATACATTGATTTTGTTCTTTAATAAATTACACAGTAATTGGCTTGACGTAATAAAATAGCAGCAATGCCATTGAGTTTGAATGATGCTTGACGTTACTTGACTATAGTATTTGCATGATCATTTCGGTTATTGATAATAAATGAATCACTTTGATTTCAGATCACTTGATGACCTGGACAATCAGGATTACAGGTAAATATGATCGAAATGAAATCAGATTTTCACAACGTGAAGGCCTTTCACGCACTTCAGTTTGCTGTTCACAGGTCTTAAAATGCAGAATGGCATAAACAACATTTGCAGTGGCTATAGAATCTTACATATCATATATATGTATTAATACTGTAAATGATGTAGGCTGCATGTATTACAGTAAAAAAAAAAAAAAAGGTTCAGCAAGTTGTGGTTCAAACCATGCTACGGTGACGAAACTCGCCGTTAGCATAGTTACTGTAGCGTACACAAAAAAAATCTGCTAAGTTATTTTCTTTATTTAAAAACAAGTCGTTACTATTAACAAAATGCAAGGATACTTAACCTGTTTTGGTTGCGTGATGTTCTGCATTTACCGGATTAGAAAAAAAAAATCTTTGAGAGGGGAAGTAAAAATAAACAACTGAAACAAAAAGTTCAGATGTTATGCAGGTTGTAGGTCACATTAATAGCAGGAAAAAAAAAGTTTTTAAATGATTTATATTTGTCTCTTTTTGGTGGAGATTTGATCGGGCGTGGGTAGACTTTTCATACCCGGGTAGACTTTTCATACCCGCTGCATTTAATTGAAAAGGCTTGTAAAAGTTAATCAACTCAATAATGTTCACGTTTCCTTTAGTTTTCAGTTGCCACATCAGCGAGTGATGGGATTCTTCCGGGATCCGTATGTGTCCGACTGCACATCAGGTAGTCTTTTTATTTTTTTTTGGTTTTTGCTTTTTCCCACCACATAATGTTTGTAAACAAATATGGTCGCAGGATACAGCATTTTTTTTTCTTTTTTTTTTTCTTTTTTTTTTCTTTCTTTTTTTTTTAGGATACAGCATTTCAAGTGCCAGAAAGTGTGCGATGACCACATCCACATCTATGCATTTGTCCTCTAGCGCCATCTCTCGTTCTCCCTCTGTATTGCAGGTCTACCTGACGTCGTCCTCGGGGGAGTCCTTCAGGGCTTCTACCGACGGGACGTCCGCGTCAGCTTCACAGCTCCCAACAAGTCTAATAACACAAAAGTTCGCAAATGATTGGAATGAAACGAGAAAAAAAAAAAAAAAAAGCCATCAGAATGCATTGAAGTGACAGCTCAGTGCGGTTTTATCTCACAAGTGAGATTTTTAGAGTGTCCTTTTAATTTTTTTAAAACCCACCGACCGGGGCCAAACGCATCTTATTTGTGCCTTGTGCACTTGTTTGCTTTATTGTGTCATAAAAGGTGTAAATATAATAACACAAAGAATGCTTGTAGTTTTTTTGTTTTTTTAGATTTGCATTCACCGAGGCTGCTTTCTGTTTTTGTGTGTAGTTTTTCTTGAATCCCTTGTCAAAAGAATTGTGATAATAAAGACATATATTTTGTTTTGACCTGCCAAACGCTTCGCTTCATAACCGTTTCAATGGGTACAATGTATTTCTTTTTATACATAATAAAGGATGCAACTCCATCAGCTGAATTTATGCTAATATAAAAATAGACTGTACATATTTCAAAACAGAATTGTTTTGTTAATTTTGTGCAAAGTGGAGAGGCATACTAGTGCCCTCTACTGGCCAGCTGCCGCTGAACCTCAATAAAACTTGTGCAACCACATTATTTCAGTTTGTTTGCTTGTTTTACGCTGGCTCTTGAAAAAAAATTGTTCTCTCAAGAGTTGTAGAACTTATAGGTCACATCATTGGTAGTAAAACAATAAGTGGGGTATTTGTGACAGCTAAGGCTGTTTGAAAGTGCTATGTAAATAAAGATGACTTGACAATCAAATTCCTGTAAAATGGCAGTCATCACACCTCCCACCATTTAAAGTGTCTCAGACTCCACCCAATAAGGAAAAAGAAAGTAAAGCTGTATTATTTGCTAACACAGGTTATTATTAATGGTGGTAAAAAAGTTTTTTTAATGGTTTATTGTGTTTTTGTTTGATCACAAAACCTAGCATTTAATCGGGTGTGTATTTTTTTTTTTTAATCCACTGTACGCATCCAAATAATTTGTCATTCATGGTATTTTTAACATATCGTATTTATCTGTTTTATACTGGTTATTGTTATTAACATTTTTTGTTATTGTTTGTGTGGTGTCATGGGATTCCTTCTCAGGTGCTCTTCAACCGTCGAAGTCCACTTTTAAACCGGCAGCGTGTGCGCATGCGTCAGTCGGAAGGCGGAAGTGTGTCTTGCTTGCCGCTTGCTGGCTGTGTGCTGACGGTGGCGGTCGGTATCCTGTTTCTGCTGCTTCAGTTCCTTCCTCGCCGCCTTTTCAACCCGTTCAATGACGACGACCTTCACCTTCGCCACCACGGGCAGCATCGAGCGAGCTTGGCGTCCTTGATGCGGTTCTCCGGGAAACGACAACACGTTCCTCGGCGACACGTTTGAAGGCTGCACTCGGACCATTGGTATGTTCTACCGCCGCTCTTGTCAGCCATTAAGCGTTTTAGCTCCCGCGGTTTGAGTGATTAAAACTTGTGGTGGAGGAATATAAATGGCAAGTCTGTCTCTTAATGAGATTACTCGCTCCTCTGCGCGGCCTAGAGCTACTTACTATTTGTCACGTTATTTTCGGCGAACTTAACTCAAAAAGACAACAATGTATACTATAGCTAGCATTAGCAGAAACATAACACTGTAATGCCACAGTTCCTCGGTTCAAGTTTGCAAAGTATGTTTTAGTCGAACACCCTAAAAGTTAGCGAAATTTATAATTCAACCAATAAAATGTTCTGGCAAAACCGGGGAGATCAAATCATCTTCATGGGCGACGTCAGTGGTTCCTTGACTTGAGTTTTTCGAGGTACGAGCTGTTTGGAGCCGAGGAAGTTTTGCTTTGACTTGCGAGCATTCATTTCAGATACAAGGACTGGATTTTAACACGCAAAAGTAACAATTGTTTAGAACGTGAACATCATTTAAAAAAAAAGAGCCTTCAAGAAGCTTTATGCCGCTCCCAGTTAATATTTACTGTTAAACTAAACACAAAGCAAATATAGTTGCTTATTATGTACTTAAAACCGTCACTTAACTTTGCTCTAGGAAAGTTTGCATAGCTTAATGTTAACGAACAATGTTTAAGGCCATGACAAATAGATTGCGTCACAGCTGTAAAACCCTTTAAACGACGCACAGTTGAACACAAACGACACCTATTTGAACGCGTAGACACTACAGGCGATATAAAATATAATTACACATTTTCTTTATCCTCTGTGTAAAAAGCCCTATTACTGTACGACTGGAGCTTACTGAGTCTTAGTGAGTCTTCTTCATACTGCCCACAAATTCACAGTGACTCATACTTATTTTATTGCTATATGCTCCTGTAAACTACAAAATAATGTTCCATTTAAAGATTGAATGGTTGTTTGTTTCATTCTAGAAAATGGATGAACGGATGACTTCTCCAAGGGAAGAGAATTGACTTGATTTATTTCCACTGTGTTTACATCAGCCCAGTGCACCATGTGGAGGAAGGCGTCGGTGGCGGCCCTGCTGGCCCTGGCGGTCGGCTACCTCTACCACGGCTGCCCCGAGCTGCCCGAGCAGCTCCTCCAGTACATCAGCCCGGACGGCATCCGGTTGTCCCCGCAGAGCCAGCAGCAGCAGCAGCAGCAGCGCCGTCTGGAGCAGGTCATTTCGGACGCTTGGGACTCACTGATCACGTTGCCGACACGGCAGTGGAGCAGAGTGGCCGTCGGGTAGGTTTGGCCTCTGCTCGCTGGATGTTTACTGCCACGTTTGTGACCTGGAGGCTCCTCTGTCCTCTCAGGCGTGTCGGGGCTTGATATAAGCTCTTCTTAAAACAAGGAATGTGTCCTTAGCACCGCGCCATTTTGTTGCACGGTACTTGTTTTTTTCCCCAAAGTGTCCTCTGTGTGAACTGCAAATGTGGGGCGCAAATTTAGGTGAAACAACACAATCAGTTGCTGGATGGGGTCCTACTCGCCAGTATTTGGCGGTTTGACACTAGGGGTGTGAATTGCCTAGTACCTGACGATTCGATTCGTATCACGATTCACAGGTCACGATTCGATTCGATACCGATTAATCCCGATACGAATTTATAAGTCGATTGTTGCGATTTTTTTTTCATTCAAATTTAGAAAATACTCATCAGTAAGCTTGTAGAGTGTAAGATTTATATGAAAATGTATTATTTATTTATCTGAAATTTCAGTCTTATAGAGGTTGTAATCTGTTTCATGTTTGAACAGCATTAAAATAAAAATATTAAGGCTTAATGTTCCGTTCATATAACATTCTTCCATGCTCAAGGTGTGAATCCTAACCTGAAGTCAGACGTTTTGTTGAATATTTTTCCATTAAAAATGGAAGTTTAAAAATCGATTCACACACACACAAAAAAAAAAAAAAAAGGCAATGATGATAAGACGTTGAATCGGTAAGACTACCGAACGAACAATTCTGAGCTCTTAAAAAAAAACAAAAAAAAAACTATTTTTTTTTTATTGAATCGATTCAAGAATCGCGCGATGTAGTATCGCGATATATCGCCGAATCGATTTTTTTTTAACACCCCTTTTTGACACACTGGCGACATCGTCACCTGCATCATAAAGAGGAGCCAATGTGCTAAATGTAATTCAGTGATCAAATATCTCCTTGTCCGCGGTTCAGGGTGAATGCCTGCGTGGACGTGGTGGTGTCGGGGGTGGGTCTGCTGCAGGCCCTGGCCCTGGACCCCGGCAGCGGCCTGGATCACGAGGTGCTGCACTCCAAAGAGGACCTGAGGGAGGCCTTCGTCCATTACATGGAGCGCGGGGCGGCGGCCGAGCGCTTCTTCAGTGACAAGGAGGTCTTCCGGAAGATCGCCCGGGCGGCTGCCGAGTATCCCGGGGCCAAGGTGACGCCCGCCCATCCGTCCGTCTGCGTTCTTCAAACTTGGACCGTAACTCGCACCTGAAACTTGAACTCTTTTTGCCCTACAGTTGTATGTCGGAGGGAATGCAGCCCTCATCGGTCAGAAGCTCGCCACATATCCTGAGCTCATGGTAAATACAAATGTGATAGAACAATTTAGGGCAGGGATGTCAAACTCGTATTAGCTCAGGGGCCACATGGAGGAAAATATATTACCAAGTGGGCCGGACCAGTAAAGTGATGGTTTATAACTTAAAAACAATTGCCGTCAGTTATTCACAGATTTGCAGGCCAGCCCTAAATAGCCGGGCTCAACTGTAAATATATTGTTCCAAAAAATAACACAATTGCAAATGCCACACTTTGCCCATATGAGTTCCGGGCAAAACTGTTTTGCATATATACCTTGTTCCCAGAATGCATTGTGTGGTGCAATGAATGAAGTTGTGGGATGTTAATCCATGTCGTATGTGTTTGTGTTACCAGTAAGTGAATGTGTGTCTTAATCAACACATTTGTTTGATTTATGTTGGTCAATGTTTTTTTGTTTGTTTTTTTGTTTTGTTTTTTTCCCAACAAACCGTTACTAGGTTGTGTAAAATAATGACATTCAGGTCAATTCCGTGTGCAAGTTGCGTTACTCATCTGAGGATTGCTTGTGAAATTAATGAATTTATATGTTTTGATTTTGGCTGTCTTTTTTTTTTAATTTTATTATTTTTTATTTTATTTTTTTAATTTTCGAGATTATCTCGCAGGCCGGATTAAACACCGTTGCGGGCCTGATCCGGCCCGTGAGCTGTATATTTGACAACCCTGATTTAGGGTGTTTTGTTCCATGGCTCAGCCTTAAGGAATATGGTATTAAAGACTTTTTGTATTGCATTTGTTGATGTTGTTAAGTCGCTGTTTGGCACCAGCGGATTCACATATTTGCAGATTTTTTATTTTTTTTAAAATTTATTTTATTTATTTTCCTGCTAGTTTTTTGTTTGTTTTTTTTTTTTGCTGAAAAGACATTGTTTATTATATTTTTAAAATAACCCCTCTCAATACATTTCAATGGATGTAGATTGCTAAACACTAGACAGCCGACTGTAAACCCTTCTTATTCGTGGGGCTTGAAGGACCGAGACCTTCCATAAATAGCAGAAATATGCAAATAACAGATGCAAATTGTCCGTCTGCAGGTTTTGTTATGTGGGCCAGTGGGACCGAAACTTCATGAGATGCTGGATGAGCAAATCGTTGTTCCGCCGGGCTCCTTGCAGGAGACGGACGAATACCACCTCATCCTGGAGTACAAAGCAGGTACAGTGAAATGCACTCATTTTTGTCTTTATTTCTCTTTTATACGTGCAGTGCAGCGGTTATAAAATGTTTACAATTCTCTCACAGGTTTATTCTTGAAATGTTGCGCTGTCCTTGTAAATTTGCGATAGTTTTCCGGTCAAAATTATGAATTTATATTCTTGTATTGTCTTGTATTCCCTGCATATTTATTTCTCCTCCAAAAGATTCAAAGATGTTTTGTAGACGATGCTGAAAGGAATAAAAACACACAAAAAAAGCTTTCTCATGTTACAAGAATAAACTAGTTTAAGCAGGTGACTTTGGGCAAGCGGCGGGATAACCCTGGACTGCTCGCGAGGGGGCTTTTCCTTTTCACGTTCCGACGGAATTTGCGTCGCCAGGCGAGCAGTGGGGTCCGACGCGGGCGCCTCAAGCCAACCGCTTCATCTTCTCGCACGACGTGTCCAACGGGGAGATGAGTTCTCTGGAGACGTTCGTGGCCAGCCTGGAGGAGTTCCAACCCGACTTGGTGGTCCTGTCCGGGCTGCACATGATGGAGGGACAGGGCCGGCAGCTGTGGGAGGAGCGCCTCAAGGAGGTCCGTGAGCATGTAATTTTAACACCACGTCCTGACCAATTACATTGGTGAGAACAGTTGCAAAGTTGAAATATTTCTTCTTTACTGTACTTTGTAAATTGTGACAGCTTAAAAAACAGGCCATGGCATTCAATTTTTTTTTCCAGTGTCAACATGCTACATTTAAAATCTAAAACAATAAAAAAAAAATAAAAAAAAAAGATTGACTGTGTCTCCCATCTTGGCAGGCGGTGTCAGCCATATCGGACATTCGTAAGGACATCCCCATCCACTTGGAGCTGGCCAGCATGACGGACAGAGACTACATGAACAGCATCATGCAGGAGGTACATGTTGGAAACGGCGTAGAAAGTCACGGAACTGATCTACTGAGCGTACAGGCAGTCACACATGCGCCATTTTTAAAGCGTTAAAAGGAAGCTAATTTATAAACGCTGGCACGCTCAAGGCTAACACACAATGCAAAATGCAATTGGCTCGCTAATGCTAATGCTCGCGAGGTGGGAGTAACAAGATGGCTGCCCTGTGACTTCAACAACGGCTTGCACTGGCCTGTTTTGGCTCGTGTGGGCTGACTACTCCATGCCGTCTTTGTGTCTTCCTGTTAGCAGGTCATGCCCATTGTAAGCTCCATCGGGCTGAACGAGCAGGAGCTTCTGTTCCTGTCGCAGGCCGGCGGCGGCCCCCACGCCCACCTCGACGCCTGGAAGGGCGTCCCCGACGTGGGCCAGGTCAGCGACATCATCCTGTGGATCCTGGAGCGCCACGGCCGCACCGACCCCTCGTCGGAGGCCGACCTGACCCGCGTCCACTTCCACACGCTGGCCTACCACGTGCTGGCCACGGTGGACGGATACTGGGCCAACCAGGCGGCGGCGGTGACGGCGGGGGCGCGCGTGGCCAGCAGCCAGGCGTGCGGCACCCGCGCCGTCGACGTCGCCAAGGTGGAGCTGAAGGCGCCGCTCCGCTTCCACAGCTCGCACTCGGAGCCGCGGGCGGCGCTCGCCCTGGACCCGGCGGCGCCGGTGACGGCGTGGCGCCGGGGCAACGTCACTTTCCACATGACGCCGGTGCTGGTGTGCAAGCGGCCGCTTCGGACGGTCGGGCTGGGCGACGCCATCTCGGCCGAGGGGCTCGTTTACTCGGAGTTAAAGAGCCGGCAGACCTTGTGAGCGCGCCGGGTGCGTCTTCCTCGCCACACTTTGAAATTCCTGCCTGTGGACACGTCGGCCGTGGTCGGATTCTATGCATGAGGAAGGGGGCGGAAACCCTCGTCATCACAGAATTTAGTTCAAGTATGGTGCGCCTAGGGTTGCAAAAAGGGTGGAAAACTTCCGGTAAGTTCCCGTAGGAAGGTAAGCTGGTGAGTTTTGGAAATACAGTGAACCCTTTGTGAATTTGTCTATTCTTTGGTGCCATTTACATTTACATTTTCAGACATTCGTCATGTTCACAGCTTCACAAGCATCCTCATATAAAAGAGACCCAATACTGCCATCTTCTGGCCTTTTCTCCGCCCTTTCCCATAAAAAAAAAATGTAGTTGACGGCAATTGACGTCAATGGCGCTCCTCGTCAGTATTCCCGTTGACGGTAATTTTGGTCTAAATTGTTAAAAAAAAAATGTATAAAAACAAAAACAATCTTGCCGTATTTGAGTTGAAGTTGATTTATTTTGATATGAACACAAGTGATGTCATCCAGCAGCAGCCAATAGAAAAGCATCACTCCGATAGTATTTTTTAAATATTGTGCACAAGTCATACGCATTTCTTTTAAAAACTAATTCTGAAACTAACTAAGCGTTCGTTTAGACATAACAGTAGGGATGTTCGATACTAGGGCTGTAACGATAACGGCAATATCGCGATGTTAAAACTGCCGCAATATATCGTCGTCGTCATGTCACGATATTAAAAGCAGCACAACTGTTTCAATTTGTGACGTTCTAGCACCCTCTGGTAGCATTTTTTTTTTTTTTGCGGTTTATTTTTCACAAGGCATGTTTTGGCCCTACTGTGTTTAAAATCCATGCTAATGAAATGCTTGTGAAGCAAGTCAATATGTGGAGGAAAGTGGATGTCAGATTTGTTTTTTTCTGCCTCAAGTATTGGTAGCAGGTATCAGCAGCCTCCATAAGTACTCGATACTTTAAAATAATGCTGTTATGTCCTGATGCCGATACCTGACATCTGTACTCGCCCATCCCTAGACACAAGTTGTGCTTTGCTACCATCTTGTGACATCGATAGGGAATTGTTTGTTTTTTTTAGTTTTTTTTTAGTGGCATGACAGTTACATTTTGCGGCAGGGCTCTTGTTTCGTGAGTATCAGGGGGTTCATTGTATTCCAAATTGTGAACTTTCCAAGAGGAATTAATGGAAATTAACAGAGAGTCGAGGAGGGTAGCATAATGGATCGTATTCAAGCATGATTATAAAAGATTTTTAGCCATAAGCAGAAATCTATGTAAAATAGATGACTCTCCTTGGCAACTTCCAAAAAAGGGCAGTACAGTATGTTAATTGTTAAATTTAAAAAAATAAATAAACTGTACTTCATTCGAGTGGCAGCATATCTGCAGCATGTTTGTAACTCAAATTTTGACAAGTGATGGCTCACAACTCGTCAGTTGTCATGCTGCATTCGAGGATGATCGGAAGTCGAACATATCAGAGTTGGGGGTTTTTCCCCCAGTTCCGACCCGAAAGCGTTCAGGCGAAAGTAAACAACCAAAATGGCGGTTAGTGGTAAATTGTTTTTTATTTTGGTTCTTAAAACTCATTTTTGAACTTACCTTCTCGTAAGTTTGCGTCATTTATTGTTTTTATCCTATTTCATGTCGTGAAATTATGTCGAATATTTATGAATGCCATTGTAGAGTGGCGTCACTTGTAGTTCGTCGGGGTCCTTTTTTTTTTTTTTTCCGACTTCGCAAGTGGAATTTCCGAGTTCAAGGGGGCGTTACCGTACACACGTCCTAGTAATTTGAACTCGCAAAGGTCCGATTTACGACCATCCTCGAATGCAGCATCAGTCAAGGTCGAATATGCTCAAATATTTTCCTTCAAATTTCTTTTAAGGTTTCTATAAAGACTAGTAAACCGTCAATGTTGTAAATTTCTGATTCACTGCCCTTAATTCCCTTGGAACGTTTCCAACTGAACATTCCCACACATTTTGCAACCATAGGTGTGCCTTGATACGTCACGTAGTCACATTTCAGGTCACAGAGGCTATGTCCACACACACACGCACGCAAGTTTTTGTTTTTATTTACACTTTTGTAAAATGTGTCCTGGCCAAAAATGTCAGGGAAAGGGAACAACCATAACAGGAAGTACATATAAAGCAGCAGCAGTTGTAAACATCACCCTCCACAGGCTACAAACTCTTGTTAGACGATAGTAATTGGACACCACCAACTTTGCGTTGCTTAAAATGAGAACTTTCGTTCCTCACCTTATTGTTCTTCTCCACTGCATCGTAAATCGTCTTGTTAGCAGCTGTAACGGCGTCACATATTTTGACATAAAGGAGGAGATAAAAAGGGAAATCCCAACTCTCCCCTATCAGTCCACACGTGTTATTCCCCTTTTTTTCCTCTTCACATAACCAATGTTGTTATTTCTGTTTAATGCAAATATTTTCAGTTTGGCCGAACAGTTGGAGGCCACAGCGCCGCCTGGTGCTTTGTCATGCAAATAGCGACCCGCCAATCGTGTTTCAATGTGAATGTACATATTTGGAAACGTGTACAGGATGTGTGGACGTAGCCATCTGAGGAAAAACTTCACATTTCTTCTTGTTCTTCTTTGTTTGTTGCATTTATGTACTCAACAGGACTTAGAATTCCTATGAGAGAAAATAGAAGATACTAAAGAAGTCGCCCGCCCCGCCCCCTTCCCCAGGCAATTTGCTTCTACTTTAAAGATGCAAAGCACAAAAAAAATATTGCCGTGACCGTCCGAAGTGGAACATAATCTGTTCCTGGTTGACTTCCAGGTTGTTCTTATTTTAAATCTTTTTTTTTTTTTTATTATTGAATTTTTTTTTTTATATTCTGCATAGAATATTTGACTGTTACGTAACATGCAAACTTACTGAAGAGAAGTTAACTGTAATTAAACTAAAAGTAAAACTACTCACCTGCAGTACTGTACTGTCACCTAGTGTTTTTGTTTTGTTTTGTTTTGTTGTTTTTGTTTTGTTTTGTTTTTTAAAGAGACTGAACATCATGTGAAGCAGTAAGGTCCATTTGTGGTTCTGGTGGTTCTCACACTTTTCCTCTTAGCTGTCGCTGGCGTTGTGTAAAAACACAAAAAAAAAAGCCAAAGAAAAATCTTGCTTTTTTGCAGACACAATGTTATGAGTTTTGTTTGACTTTTGAGGTATATTTGGACAAAAAAATAATAATTGAGTCTAAACTGTTCGACTTTGGAAGTTCCACTGTTTTTTTTTTTTTTTTTTTGGTTGACTGAAGAAAAAAACAAACAAACAAAAATAAACATTTGATTTCATTTTTGTGCTCCAATTACCTCAGCTCGCCAGTGAAAGCACTGAACTTATGACGTCTTAATGCAAAGCCGACGTGGCGGTTTGAGTTGATCACATGGGATTCTTTGCACTAGTGGAATGGCAGGCAAAGGTGAATGTAACCTTACACACTAGCAAGTACAATCTAATCAAGTCAGTTATTTGTGTTCTTAGCATGTCTGTAAACTCACTGTGTATGTAATTTTTTTTTCTTTTTTTACTTTTTTTTTGCTAACCTAACTGATGGAAAGAAATGAGACGACTTCATAAGGATATGAAGAAACAATATTCCTATGTACAAGTTTTTTCTTTTCTTAAATGGAGGTGGGGAACCTTTTGTCCTATCGGGGGCCATTTTAGTTTTCTGAGGGCCATACTAAACAAAAATATATAATGTAAACATCAAATAAATGGTTATTGTTACATACAAGCATTTGTCGTTTGAATGTTTTGAGGCAGCAGCATGGTGAGCGAGTGGAACATTTTAAAATGTCATCGATTTTCAATCAATCAAAACACCCAAATCATTATGTTGTTTGAACACCGGAAAGGGCGGTGCACTCAGAATCTTTCCGGAAACACGTCACGGCTATTTGTCCATAGAGTCCATAGCAGTTGTTTTGGGAAAAAAAAAGGTTTCATTACAGATTGTTCAAAGAGTGATAAATTTAAAGATGGCACAAGAAGAAAATCCCAGCTCTCTGTGAATAAAAAAAAATGACCGATGTGATGTATTCAAATACTGTTACCTTTTTTTTCTGTAACGCATACGGATGTTTCCACTCCAGACCGATAGATGGCGCTCCAAACTTGAAATGCGAGCACTTCATGTTTAACAACAACGAGGAAGACGACTAACCAATCAGGTTGAACCTTGCTAAAACTTGTCAAGGCTGCACCTCTTGTGTCCACGTGCCACGGGAGAAGGTACAGTTCAGCTTCTTTTTTTTTTCTTTTTTTTTTCTTTTTTTTTTTAAATTATCATTATCATTTACAAGCAGCGAGTTGGCTACGGTGTTCCAATCGTCTGTTTACGAGAAAATGTGCATTATGTTTTTGGAGTGGCTCGTGTTCTCTGGCTAGCTTAAAAGCCGGTAGCCGGACAGCTACACTAGACACAAGACAGTCACATTATTTTCACTCGTTAACTGAGAATGTCCGGCAAAAAAAAAAAATCGCAATTATGTCGACATACTTTGACGATACGTGTATACGTCGTTATGTAAGATGAATGAATGACAGCGGAAAATTACGCTCATAAATCAATCTGGACTCTTTGGTAGCTTGAGTGACGTGACGCCACATATTCGATGCAACAGGTGACGTTTACTGGGATAATTATTGTTTTCTTAATGTTTGCCATGTTTGGCTTTCGACTTGCTAAAAAAAGCAATCAAAAAATGACAATGACAGTGATGCTAATTTGGTCAGTGGATGATGGCGAGGACACGTCCAAAAAAATGAGGCCTCGTCACGTGGGCTTCTGAGCAATTACCGATTATTGTGCAAAAAGGCCATGGTGTTTCATTCCATGGAGTGCATAAGAAAGAAACGCAGGCGGAAGGCGAAGAGGAAAAGGACTGACAGCCACAGCGACGAACTGGTCAAAAAGTTCAAAAGCAGCAGCGACGTTCAAAACAAAGATTCAACCCTGAGGAACACCTGGGAGGTGGACAGCGGCTTCGCAGAGGGCAGCCCCCCGACGAGCGGCAGGAGCTCGCCGTGCTCGGTTTCTCTCGCCGCTGCCCCAACGTCTGTGGTGGCGCTGGACTGCGAGATGGTGGGCACGGGCCCGGGCGGGAGCTGCAGCGAGCTGGCGCGTTGCAGCATCCTGGATTACCACGGCGGCATCCTCTACGACAAGTACATCCGGCCGTGTCGTCCCGTCACCGATTACAGGACTCCGTGGAGCGGCATCCGGCCGCATCACTTGCAAGACGCCACGTCATACGCCCAGGCCAGAAAGGAGGTGATTTCTCAGCTGTTGCGAAAGCGGCGAACATTTGTGATTAAGCGCTCATGCTAACTCTGTTCTTCACTTCCTTCACTGTATAGATCGTTGATATTCTTGAGGGCAAGGTGGTGGTGGGGCATTCGTTGTACAACGACTTTGGCGTTCTGAACATCCAGTACCCGCGTCACATGGTCCGCGATACGGGGACGACGCACCTCCTCAGACGCTTGGCCGGCTTTCCCCGCCGGCGCGTCTCCCTGAAGATCCTGGCCGGCAAGCTCCTGAACAGAAGCATCCAGGTGAGTTTAGTGCTTGTCGTTTTTAATTATTTAATCAGCTGGCTAATATTAGGCCTTTTCAAAATAATAATAATGATAATCGTCCAGAGTTTTTACTCGTTTAATTGCCAATATATTTTTTTTAATGCAACAATAATTATGGTTCAGTCTTCACTAGGGTTATTATAGTTTTGGAATTTTTCATTTTAGTTAGTTTTGATTGCGTTTGAGTTTTGATTTTTAAATTTAGTTAGTTTTAATTAGTTTTCAGGGTGGCTCTGTTTTTTTATTAGTTTTAGTTATTAATAAATGCTTAGATTGAGTTAGTTTTTGTTAAAAAAAAAATATGTATTGTGTGCAATACAATATCGTCATTGTCATGTTCACAATATTTAAAAGGAACACATCTGTTAAAAAAAAAAAAAAATCAGGTTGATTTTTTTTTTGTTAACTAAAATAACCTTGTTCTTAATGGATTTTTTTTTTAAGTGCCCTAAATGAATCAATTCTTGCTTTTTTTTGTACATTTTTTTTTGTACTTGCATTTCTCTCATTTGTAAAGTTAAATACTAAAGGACAAAGAATTGTAAAACTATCAAATGCTCTGTCTGTGAAGCATATATTTGTTGTTGAAATTGTTAAGGAACCAAAAAAGAAGTCAGTTTATTATTCATTGTATTTTTTTTTTAAATAATCAGCCGATTAGTTAGTTATCTGATTTTTTTTTTTTTTTTTTTGCCAAAATCGGCAAAAGAAATCCATCTTAGTTAGACCCTAGTTTTTAACATTGAGGGTTCAATCAGTTTTTTTTTTTTATTTTGTTTTTTTTAATTTAAAAAAAAATCGCTGATTTTTACAAATTTTTCTCTGGGTTTGTTAAGACAAAGTAATGTAAAATAGTCAAATGTTCTGCTTGTAGTTCATATTTCTACTGGTGTAAGCATTAAGAAATCAAAAATAAGCTATTTCATTTCATATTTGTTCAATAAATTGGCCAATTATTGAGTTAACAGATTTTATTTGACCATATATAGAACCGGCCTCGAAAAAAATCCGTATCGGTCGGTGCCTTAATTGACATGGAGGGAGCTTCTCTTTGAGCCTCAAGTAAATGAAGTCATCATTCCAACCCGCCAGGTGGGGAGGAAGGGCCACTGCTCGGTGGAGGACGCCCTGGCAGCGCTGGACCTCTACAAGCTGGTGGAGCGCGAGTGGGAGTGGCAACTGCAGAGCCCGCTGATGGACAAGCGCTCGGCGGCGCAATACATGCAGGACGAGTACTGGCCCGTCGGAGTCGGCGGCGATTCCGAGGCAAACGCTTCCTAATTTATTCGTGGCAGTTGTGAGTTCCTTTCACACGTGTTGTACTTCCGGATGGCAAAAAAACAAAGAAAAAAACAAAAAAACGCTGTTTTCACACTATTAACAAAACCATGTCATTTGACCAAACTGCAAAAACAGGGTTAACATGGCTGCAAAGATGATTTTTGACCTCGTTCTGACACCCGGAAGTACCTTGGTGAACATTACAATTATTAAGAAAAGCTCTACAGAGTGTTTACTGTGATCACAAACAGGAAGTTGACATTATCTTCCTGTTCTGCTGCTCTTTGACCTTTCAATTAAAAAAAAAAAAAAAAAGTTGCTAGTAATATTTAATTTAAAAAGTATCTTCTTCTAATTGTTGTGAATTTACACTGGATTGTAAAGCGGGGCAGGGGGTGTAGACTTTTTCTTTTACTCCACTGTTGCTTCATGAGAATGTGGTCAGCTGTACCTAATGTTGTGGCCACGTACCGTATCTGAGATCCCGCTTGTAGGACGATTGAGCCAAAACACAAAGGCCGCATTGTTGGGCCAATCCGCATAACTCTGCGCCTCAAATCGCTTTCTTTCTTGAGCAGATTTAGCGGATTACTGCTCGCCATCCGTCGGGGGTGGGGGGGAAACGTGTGCGGTACCGTGAGGGGGGGGGTTGTGGGGGTGGTTTCAAATTCCAAGGCGAAAATAGCTGCTAGAATGCTTGGACTTTGAATGTATTTGTTTTAGATGAATCATTATTTTGTAATCTGCCTGAAAGTCTTTTTTTTTTTTTTTTTTTCCAAATCACAAGGGTTCATTAAAACACAAATATTAGCGTATACAAATATGAAGCACAAAGTATTAAAGGGTTACTTGACTCAGCTCTTTTTAGCAGTCAAAAGTTAATATTTTGTCTAAAATTAATGTGGTAACCTCGTTATTTTTCATGTACAATTAATACCTTTTAAAAAGTAACTATAATTACAGCAAAAATTTCCTTCGTTTTAGTCTTTGGTAATTTAATGCATGAGACTTTGCAGATTATTTTAAATGTAATTTTAAGTAGATTTATTTTGATCTAAACCAGAATAATGACATTTGAAAGAATGTCACATAGAAGAGACATCATCTAGCAGCAACCAATAGAAAAGCACCTTCAGACCATGGTGTTTTTTTAAATATTGCGCACAAGTAATACACATTTAAAAAAAAAAAAAAAAAAACTAAAACTAATTAAAGACCTAAAACTAATAAAAACTAACAGAACCACCCTGAAAACTAATTAAAACTAACTGAATTTAAAAAAACAAAACTCAAACCAAAATAAAAACTAAATACAAAAATTCCAAAACTGTAATAATGCTACTGCCATATTACAAATAAATTGGTTTAAGTACTGTAGCATTTTTTCTAAAATATGCAAAAGTGCAAATAAATTAATTGTACAATTTTTTTTTTTAGGACGAAACACAATTTCTGTTCATAACATTACGTGGCCCTTGCGTCCTTCTGATTTTCTGTATGTGGCACCTCAAATGAAAAAGTTTGGACAGCCCTGTTCTAAAGCCACTTTGAGTTAAACGTAGTCTTGCCTTACGAAACGTTCGCGACACGTTCTTCAGCCCCGCCAACACGTTGCAGAAGCTCACAGTCACAATGGTCACTTTTCACAAGTCTTGAAGAAATGCAATCAAATCCCACCACTCCAAAACAGTATCCCCAACATTACATCACGCACTACTCGACCACAATGTAGATTGAATGGGGAGAGAGGAGAAAGGGAAAAAAAAAAAAAAAGTGTCGTGCTGTAATCTGCGATGACGCCGCTAATCCCCCAAGCTACAAAAGTCACAGCTCGCCGCCCCCCGTCCTGCACACGGACGGACGCCGGACGCTTCTCATTCGCCTCCAACAGGTAAGGCCTCCTCCCGTTATGCACTCCTCAGGCATTCATGTAGATCAGGGGTGGCAAACTGCGGTCCTCGAAAGGCCGGAGTCCTGCAGGTTTTGTAGATTTCCCTACTCGAAGTGCAGCTGATTCCAATTAACAGGCTCGTTATCAGGTTTCTGCAGAGCTTGCTGATGAGCTGATCATGAATCAGCTGTGTTGAAGAAGGGAAATATCCAAAACCAGCAGGACTGCGGCCCTCGAGGACCGGATCTCGCCACCCCTGATGTAGATTGCGATTTTTAGCGAGCTTTGCTTTACATTCATTCAATTGTTGCATATTGTTTTTCCATAAATGCACTCTTCTGATTTCTTTGCTTTGCACCAAGTAGTACGTGCACTTTAGTTAAGTTCTTTATGGCATATTTTTTATTTCCTTTGACACGGGAAATTGTTCAATTTTACTTAATTGGTACAAAGAAATATATTTGGTGCAAATGATGTATTTCATCTATCCATGCCAGTGACGTAGAATGAAAAACAAATTCTCGTCCACTAGATGGCGCAAGGGCACCCATTTGTTGTATGCATGATTATATATATATATATATATATATATATATATATATTTTATATATATTTTATATATATATATATTATATATATATATATATATATATTATATATATATATATATTTTATATATATGTTTTATATATATATATATATATATATATATATATATATACATACATATGGAAGTGGGCGTGGAAAGTGATATTTAGAAAAAGTTCAATGACTGTCCCGTTGAAAATGAATGAGGAAAAGTTTATATTAAATGTTAAATTGTGCAAGTAATGTGGAATATATTATATATACCCCGGGAGGTGTGAATTTTTTAAGCTTGTTGAAATTTGAAAAATATAAATTGGAAGTATTATGTGAGATTTTTGAGGTGGCAAAAAAGTGTGGAGAATAAAAATCACAATAATATGTTAATATTTGTAGTTTTATTGTGAGAATGCTGAAGCATTCCCACAATAAAATTACAAATATTAAATAAATACAAAAAATAAAAAATAAAAGCTACATTGTACTATTTCAACAACATTTTTCAAATACTGTATATTATTTTATTTGTATTACTTGTCTAAAATGTCCCATAACTGTGACACAGCTATCCGTTAGATAAATGAACGCCAGATGTTATTATATATAGCCAATTGGAATCGTTCCATGACCTGATGACATAATCTCAATCAATTTGGTCCATTTTCTTCTTTTAAAAAATTCAGATTTTGCGGTTTATTCTTGCGCAATCCATGATAGGTGCTTCTCCATCCTGACTGTGCGCGGTCCAAATCGTGCTGCTTATGTAAGCGTCGACCTCTTAAATCTGCCTTGATAAATAATGCGCGGGCTAAATTTAGCATCATCTATCAAAATCATCATCTGGGATGGAGCTGGAGTCGTTCCATTCAATTGTTTTATCTTCAACTCAACCTGTGCAGTGCAAAGTGCATCTTCAAAAACTTAATAGGAAATATATTTATGCCATGAGGAAAATGAAACTGTAAAATAATTTGTGTAGGTTTTGGATAAGTTATTTAAAAAAAAAAAAAAGTATAGAAGAGTACTGGTACAACTAATGTGCTGTGTAAAAGTAAAAAAAAAAAAAATAAGTTCTGTTCTTGCTACTTTCATTCAAATAAAAGTAAAAAGTACAGACTTGGAAATGTACTTGAGTACAAAAGAAAGCATGACATACTTTATTTATGGATTGATTTTTGCTCTTTTTGCCTTCCAGACTACTGATCCAAGTGTGACGACGATAATGGCTGTTGTTGTAAGTATGGACATGTACTACTAACATGCAAACAAAATGGCGTCTTGGGGGGGGGAACAAAAAATCAACGAAGCTCATTGTTAGGATGCAGCCATTAATCGGCATCACGCTGCTTTTGTGGGTTTTACGGCCCTCGTGAGGCAGATTACAGCAACACTGAGGCCAGATTGATTAACGCTTGCTCTCATCTGGATTAGGATTTTCAAAAAGGGAAGGAAAAAGAAAAAAAAAAAAACACCTTATGTGTGTTTTTGTAAAGCATGAAGAACATAAATTGAGGCACATACAGCCTACAAATTGTTGTCGTTCCTGCACCAGCCACCGGATTTGGATTGTAAATACACTCGAAGTAAATTTGAAAGTCTACAGGTAAATCACCCCCCCCCCCCCCCACACACACACACACACACACACACACACATTTCAAATAGCCAAAAAGATGAGAAATGTGTCCATGGAGCTTACTCGACATGTTTTCGCAAATAATCCAATTCTCGTAACATTTTGCAACCATCAAAGGCAATTTAGATTCTCTTATAATCCTAAAAACGTTTTAAGAAACATCCCAGAAAATGTTACCCGTTTTTGTAACTGTCAAAGGGTCATTTATAGTCTTCCGTGAACGGAGAAAATAATTTAATTTTATTTTTTTTTATTACAGTAGTAAGCGGTTCAGAAAATGGATGGATGGATCATATTAATCATATGATTGTTACGTGTTATTGAAACTGTCACGGGTCATTTAGTCCCATGTGAACGTAGAAAATAATTTTTGTACTTTTTTTTAAATTAATTTATTATATTTTATTAGTCATACTGCTACGTGTTATTCTGTTTAGTCCTCATTGAACGTAGAAAATTATTTTTGTAAAAGTTTTTGTTTTGTTTTTTACAAAAATTATATCATATTAATCATATTGTTACGTGTTTTTGTAGCTGTCAAGGATCATTTAGTCCTCCGTGAACATAGAAACTAATTTTTGTAAAAAAGTATTTTTTTAACAAAAATATATCATATTAATCATGATTATGTGTTACATTAATTGTTTAGTCCAACGTGAATGTACTAGAAAATATTTTTTTTTTTTTTTTTTTTTACAAAAATGATATATTTATTATATGATTGTGTTACTTTGACAGTGTAGTCCTCCGTGAATGTAAAAAATATTTTTTGTAATTTTTTGTTTTTACAAAAATTATATTAATCATGATTGTGTTACTGTGACTGTTTAGTCCTCCGTGAATGTGGAAAATAATTTTTGTATTATTTTTTTTTCCCAAATATATCGTATTAATCATATGATTGTGTTACAGTAATTTGACCCTCTGTGAATGTAGAAAAAAAAAAATTGTAATTTTTTTTTTTTTTTTACAAAAATTTTGTAAAACAAGGTATTTATTTATTTATTTATTTATTACAAAAACTCAATCATCTTAATTAGGGGTGTGAATTGCCTAGTACCTGACGATTCGATTCGTATCACGATTCACAGGTCACGATTCGATTCGATACCGATTAATCCCGATACGAATTTATAAGTCGATTGTTGCGATTTTTTTTTCATTCAAATTTAGAAAATACTAATCAGTAAGCTTGTAGAGTGTAAGATTTATATGAAAATGTATTATTTATTTATCTGAAATTTCAGTCTTATAGAGGTTGTAATCTGTTTCATGTTTGAACAGCATTAAAATAAAATATTAAGGCTTAATGTTCCGTTCATATAACATTCTTCCATGCTCAAGGTGTGAATCCTAACCTGAAGTCAGACGTTTTGTTGAATATTTTTCCATTAAAAATGGAAGTTTAAAAATCGATTCACACACACACACAAAAAAAAAAAAAAAAAGGCAATGATGATAAGACGTTGAATCGGTAAGACTACCGAATGAACAATTCTGAGCTCTAAAAAAAAAAAAAAAAAAAATCGATTTTTTTTTTTTTTATTGAATCGATTTGAGAATCGCGCGATGTAATATCGCGATATACCGCCGAATCGATTTTTTTTTAACACCCCTAATCTTAACTCATTCACTCCCAGCCATTTTCATGTTCTATTGCTATCAAAGCATGGAACCTACCAAAAGAAAAATGTGTCTCTTCTTTCATCAGGGGAAAAAAAAATAAAAATACAGTATTTTTTAATAAATACAGTATTTTTTTTTTTATGTTTTGTAGCAATTAGCATTAGAATTAGCTAAGTTTCATCATTATTCACAAACCAGTTGAAAATACTGGGAAAAAGAGCTTGTTGCAACATGGACCTGGTTGATCTCTTATACTTTGCTGCCACCTGCTGGCCGTTTTTTTTTTTTTTTTGGATTTTTTATTGTAATAAGTACCATCGCTTTAAGCGACCGCTTCAGGTCAGAAACTGCATCAAAACCTTCATACAAAAACTCTAGCATACAAAAACCTAAAAAAAACCGTACAAATACGTTTTTGGGAGTGAATGAGTTAATCATATGAACCTCACCGTCCTCAGAGCGGAACGTACCGGATGGTGTCGGAGGAGGAGCAGGCTCTCCGGGCCAAGCTGGAACGTCTCACCGTCAAGGACCACGGGCCCGTGTTCGGACCCAGCCCCAGCTTGCCGGACCACACCCGGCAGAAGGTAGACCCCCCCCACCCCCACCCCACCCACCGTGTCGTGCTCGCATACAGACTTAAAACAAACAAAAGAACTCGGCATTATACCACCGTAACAAACCCGCAGGCCAAAGACGAGCTGAACGAGACGGACGAGAAGCGCGCGTCCGCCGTCAAGGAGCTGCGGGGGACGATCAAGGAGAAGGCGGACGCGGGAGACGAGCTGGCCAAGGGGGTGCTGGACACGTTCGGGGACAAGCCCGACAGCCTGCTGGTGCGCTTCATCCGGGCCAGGAAGTACGACGTCCCAAGATCCTTCGAACTCATGAAGGGTACGTCGGCAATCTCAAGAGTCCTTCTGAAACTTTGAATTTATCAAACTTTTTTTTTTTTTTTTAACAAATTAGAGTGTTCAGTAAACCTTTTGTTTAGATGTGTTCTTGTAAATAAATAAATAGGAAATTAACTCATTCACTGCCATTGACGGATATACACGTCAATGGGAACGGAATTGACTTAACTCATTCACTGCCAATGACGGATATACACGTCAATGGGAACGGAATTGACTTAACTCATTAACTGCCATTGACGGATAAACACATCAATGGCAGTGAATGAGTTAAAATCTCAGGATCTTTCGATTATCTTCACTGAAGCTGCGGTGAAGTTTTATTTTACGTAAACATTCGGTCTTCAAACAATTTAACATATTACGACCTTAGCGTACATGTTTTCATGTCATGTTACGTTTTTCAACTATTTTGAGCCTTCAACAATCCTAACTTGTATTTTTGTCAAATATTTTGTCTGTACTGAGTGTACTTTTTCAATTAGTTTTTTAAGTTTTTTCTTGTTTCTTTAAAAAATGTGTTTTTGTAATCGATTTTGAGGCATCATTGAACCTCAGTACGAGTTTTCGTAGACAACTTTGAGTCTTTTTTCCAGTTACCCTGCAGTGAAGGTTTTTGTAAACAATTTTGAGTCTTCTTCAGTGAACCTACAGTACAAGTTTTCATCAACAATTTTGAATATTTGGTAAACCTAACGTACGTGTTTATGTAAACAATTTTGAGTGTTCAGTTAACCGACAGTAAAGGTTTTCGTAAACAACTTTGAATCTTCAGTAAACTTAAAGAGATACTTCCCTTATTTAGCCCATTATAGCAACAAAAAGTTATTATTTTGTCTATAATTAATTTGATACTTTCATTATTTTTTAACATACAATTAGTACCTTTAAAAACACATTTTGCAACTTGCTGTCGACTGAAAATGACATCACAAGGGCTCAGGTAACCAATCACAGCTCACCCGTTTTCTAGGTTTGGTCATGTGACATTCACAAGGTGAGCTGTGATTGGTTGCCTGATCCCTTTGTGATGTCATTTTCAGTCGACAGCAAGGTGCAAAATGTGTTTTTAAAGGTACATGAAAAAATAATGAAAATATCAAATTTGATATAGGCAAAATATTGTTTGACTGCCAAAAAATGGCTAAATAAGTAAAGTATCCCTTTAATATACGTGCTTTTGTAAACAATTTCGAGTCTTCTTAAGTGAACCTAATGTACGTGTTTTTGTAAACCATTTTGAATCTTCTGTAAATCTAATGTGTTTTTGTAAACAATGCGAGTCTTTTACAGTTAACCTACAGTAAAAGTTCTCGTAAACAATTTTGAATCTTCGGTAAGCCTAATGTACGAATTTTTGTGAAAGTCTTCAAGTGAACCTGAAGTACGAGTTTTCGTGAACAATTTTGAGTCTTTAGTGAGCCTAATGTACGAATTTTTGTGAACAATTTTGAGTCTTCGTCTTCAGTGAACCTAAAGAGTGAGTTGTAGTAAAGGACACTTGAGTCTCAGTGAACCTAAAGTATGAGTTTATGGAAACAATTTAGAGTTTTCACTGAACCTAATGCATGAGTTTTTGTAAATGAAAATGCCACTTATCAGTAGCCCCCAGAACTTTCAGCACCAATTACCACTTGACCGCCTTTTAACTCATTCACTGCCATTGACAGAAAAAGACGTCAAATGATTTTTTGCTGGTCTGGCAATGAATGTGTTAATAAATAACTTTAAAAAAAAAAAAAAAAAAAAATCAAAGTGGCCCTTGCAGCTTTCTATTTTTCTGTATGTGGCCCTCAGAGGAAAAAGTTTGGACACCCCTGCTGTACAATATATCAACAATTTATAATTGCTGCATTGATTTTTACCATGTTAAACTCATTCACTGCCATTGACGGAAAAAGACGTCAAATTATGCATTTTTTTTTTCTGCTGGTCTGGCAATGAATGTGTTAAAGGTCCTCACGAAGACTTCCTTTCCAAGGTTACGTGCGCTTCAGGAAGGAGTACCCCGAGCTGTTCGAGAACCTCACGCCCGAGGCGGTGCGCAGCACCATCGAGGCGGGCTACCCGGGCATCCTCCAGAGCCGGGACAAGTACGGCCGCGTGGTCCTGCTCTTCAACATCGAGAACTGGGACTACGAGGAGATCACCTTCGACGAGGTGGACGGCGCGCGATACGTCCCGACGACGTTCGCGCCGAGCCTTCCTCTGATTGAAGGGGGGGGACTTTTATTATTTATTTATTTATTTTTTTTGCAGATCCTGCGGGCCTACTGCGTGATCCTGGAGAAGCTCCTGGAGAACGAAGAGACTCAGATCAACGGCTTCTGCATCATCGAGAACTTTAAGGGCTTCACCATGCAGCAGGCGTCGGGCATCAAACCCACGGAACTCAAGAAGATGGTGGACATGTTGCAGGTGGAATACCGTCACTCTTGTGTTATTATGGATATTTTAGGAATTGTATTTTTTTAAATCTCAAGTAATGAAAGAAATGTTAACAATGTGGTCAGCATTGATGATGATGATGATGATGAAGTGCGCCATGTCCGTCCAGGACTCGTTCCCGGCTCGTTTCAAAGCCGTGCACTTCATCCATCAGCCGTGGTACTTCACCACCACCTACAATGTGGTCAAGCCCCTCATGAAGAGCAAACTTCTGGAGAGGGTAACGTTCAAAAACGCTCCCCAACTCTTGTCCCAAAAAAGGTTACGGCGCCAACTGTCCGCTTGTCTTCTCGCCTTCGCAGGTGTTTGTGCACGGAGACGAGCTGGAAAACTACTACAAGGAGTTTGACGCCGACATCCTCCCCGCCGAGTTTGACGGGAAAGCGGCCAAATACGACGGCAAGGCCACGGCAGCAAAGTTGTTTGACTAAAAAGTCCGAGTTGCGTTTACGCTCTCCATAGACTGCTATGAGGATGTTGTTGTTTTTTTGTTGGGGGGGTCCAGACAAAGCCCACACTCCAAACCAAAATTGTCGACTTTCTGTTCAATTGTGGGTCTTTGTAACTATCATGACCTGTCCTGATTGACCTTGCCTCAAATTTCATGTCAATAATGAAGCTGTAATTTTCCAACTCTCTAGACCTCTTTTCCATTGAATTTGTCCCCCCAAAAAATGGTAGCTTCGAAGCAAAATGGCTGACTTCCTGTTCAGTTTTGGGCACCCATGACCTTTTTTTTTTTTTTTTTTTTCTCCTCCATGCATCCAGTCCTGATAGACATTTCCATACTATTTTATGTTGTCAGAGACTATTTTTTTCAAACACCTCAGGCCCCTTTTTCATGGAACTGGGCTGCTTCAAACCAAAATGGATGACTAACTGTTCCATTTCGGGCATGGGTTCTGGAGGCTTTTTTTTTTTTTTTTTTTTTTTTTTTTTTTTCGTGCCTCCTGTTATGATGTCCACCCAATTTCTTGTGTGTAAGCGGTTAGTTTTTTTCTTTTCTTTTTTCCCTTTCAAATGTTACAGAGGGCGCCATTGAGTCAGTTAAAGTGGATGGCTCCTCAAAAAAGTCATTCATTTGTTAGAAGACGACGTTTAAAAGGCGTCTGTGTTGTCGTATTTCTTTCAAACTTGTTCTTGGACTTTGTTGGGACCCCCAAGGTAAGCCTCCAAACAGTTTATTTTAATAAAGCAGCGAGTCCGTCTCCCGTCCATCTTTGTTCCTCCTTAGTGCCTGCTGCTCTCCACTGTTTACGACTATGAAGTGTTACTCATTGTGCTACCTTGTTGTACCAACACTGTCAATTGATTGTACAATAAAGTGTATATAAACGTGATCTTGTCGTCTATTATTATTTGATTTTTCTTTGGCTTGAAAACAATGTACTAGTCAATGACACACTGACATGGTCACTGGTTAATATTAGGACACAGTAATAAATTAATGCCCCTCAGTCAAAGGGAAATACTGGTATAATAAACTACAGTATTCAAATCCAGAAAATTATGGTGACATTATGTAGCCACTCACATGGAAATTATAAAACGCTTAGTCCAAAAAAAAAAAAGCTTGACAGCATTTATTGTCCGTAAACTGATGATTAATTAAACTGGTGATTAATTCACCAAAATTGATGTGCCCATTTGTAATTATAGCGACCTTGGAAAATATTACAAGGATCATGTTTATGAACAAGCCGTTTACTCTCCACATAAAAAGATAAACGTGACTGGATGTCACAAATTACGATCAATTCATGCGCTTCCGAATTTGTTTGAAGCGCGCGTTTTCTTCGATTTTTTTTTGGTAATGTAGAACTTCCGGTTTGCTTCTCTTCGGGACGTTGTGCTTATGTTTAGCCGAAAGAATGGTAAACCGTTGTCTATAAAAACAATTAAGTATTACAGTATTCGTTTGTTTTTATTTCTGTTAGGAAAGAGTAAGTAATTGTGGTTTATTTCGTTATTTTGTATTGTCACTAGGTCCGATTCCGAATTGTTATGCTAATATGCTACGATGCTAGGCATGCTAGCTGGTGGTTGGAACTCTGATAGCGCCCAAGGAGATTGAAATGAGGTACGGCAATATTAAGTATGTTATAAGATGAATGGCAAAATGACATGAATAAAACATTAATTAAAATGGAAGTAATATAATTTTTGTATACATAAAGGCAATGTTGTATTTCATTTGAAGTAAGCATGTGATAAACTTGACAGAATATCTTCAGAAACATTTCCTATATTTCATTATTTGTATTTGGTAAACATGATTAATATGTATTGTAAACACATCATGATGAATTAGTAGTTGCTAATATGGTGTTTGTTGTGAGATACAGTAAAAGATTATCGACAACTGATTGAAACTCAATCTTCGTAAATCCAAGGGGCCGCTACAGGCCTTAGCCCGGATTCTAACCCTGAACCTCAAAACTGTGAGGTGGATCTGATAACCAGTAATCGCTGTTCTGAAAAGGAGCATAAAAAAAAGGAACTCCCATTAGATCAAGTAATTTCTTTATTAAGATTCGTTAACAGTCGAAAAAGCCAAAAAAGTCACGCCAAGAATCTAAAGTGCATAGTCAAAATGTTGTCCTGCAATAATTACAGTACCACCATCCCCAATCCAGTTTGTGAAGTATTCATAAACAGTGCAAGGCCGCGTAACAGGGTTCATTGACATCATTTTGCAAAAACGCAGTCAATCTCCTCTGTAAACTTTGTCATATACGCACTTCAACATGAGGAAATTGCAGCAATAGTAAAAAAAAATACTCGCACCCTTTCAGTAGATGTTGTAGTACAGTACAGTGGGAACCACCTGAGGTCTTACAATCCGGAAAAAGCTGAACAAAATTTTCAGACCCGCAGTCCGACTGTAACCGTTAGCAATGAAATAACGCCGAAACGGAGGGCCAGGCGATGGCCGGTCCACCCGCTTTCTCCGCGTGGCCCTGGCTCAAGTCGGGCAGGTCTTCGGCGCAGCGGGGCGGGCGGCCGCTTGCCCAGTGGCAGACGGCGTCGGCGAACTCCACGATGACCTTGTCCATCCACGTCAGGGGCTGGGGGAACAGCACGGCCCCCTCGAAGAAGCCCAGGTGGCCTCCGTGTTGCGTCAGGGCGAAGATCACGTTGGGCATCTTCTCTGTACGGACAAAACAAAACAAAACAAAACAAAAAAAATCATTTTTATTGCTCAATAATCATTACAACACAACATTCCCGAACATAACACTGTGTAACCTCCTTGTCATATTGCGGGTCAAACTGACTAGTTTTGAAATTTCAATCCAATAACATATCCCCCCAAATTAGGAAGCTTTTTTTCCCTTTGAAACTATATTTTGCAATATTTCTCATGCAGCAGGTTCCTCCTTTTCTGTTTCAAAATAAAACAAAGTAAAAATTAGGATACTTTTTTTTTTTTTTGTTAATCTTTTCTTCTGTTAATTTTTTAAAAATCATTATTTTGACCTATTCTCCCTTTTATTGAAGGTCAAACTGACCAAATAAAATAAATAAATATATTGAGGATATATTTTTAGCTGAGCTTTTATTTTAATTATATTAAAACAATTATTTTCAAATGAATATCTATTTATGTGCAGCATGTTCCTTTGAAGTAAAAATAAAGAAAAATTAGATCCATTTTTTTTGTTGATCTTTTCTGTTAATTTTTTTTTAATAATTATTATTTTTTAAATATTCACCCTTTTATTGAAGGTCAAACTGACCAAATAAAAATAAATAAATAAATAAATAAATAAATAAATAAATATATTGAGGATATTTTTTTTGGTTTAGCTAAGCTGTTATTTTAATTATATTAAAACAATTACTTTTTTCAATGAATATTTATGTGCAGCATGTTCCTTTGAATTAAAAATAAATAAAAATTAGGATACATTTTTTTGGTTGATCTTTAATTCTGTTAATTTTTTAAAATAATTATTTTTGAAATATTCGCCCTTCTTTTATTGAAGGTCAAATGGATGAATTATATTAAAACAACTTTTTTCAATTAATATTTATGTGCAGCATTTTCCTTTGAAGTAAAAATAAATACATATAAATTAGGATACACGTTTAATTATTTTCTTTTTTTAAACCATTGTAAACTAAACATGCAGCGTGCTCCTCTTGTCATGTTGCGGGTCAAATTCACCCGTTTAAAAAAAAAAAAAATTAATAAGAAAACGTGTTGCTGTATTTTTCCCTTTCTATCTGTCCATATCTATTCATATTAGGAACAAAATGTTTTTCTTTGTCTTATACTTAAATGTACTTTTAATAAGATTATATCAACGAGCCACACATGTGGCCACCCGCACGTTAAGTTATGTTTTTGTTACGTGTAAAAGTTAAAAACAAGAGTCAGCTGTTTATGCAAGTGGGTCATGCATGTGAGCAGACCGACGTCACGTCGGTCCGTACATGCACAGCAAGCGCAGACCAGCACACGCTTGGTTTTGGGTTTCGTGACACACGAGAAGACAAAATACAAGAAGCCAGTTTGCGAAGAACAATTAACAACACGCATGATTAACCCAAGCAGACCGACACCCAATTGCGAGCCCCCATGTATATCCACATAATACATCCGTGCGGAAACCAAAACGGGAAGACGCGCTTTTTGTTTTGGAAGGTGATCGTCGAGCTTCATCTTTAATAATGCAAACGGACGTCTCGTGCTTCCCACCGCAGGGCAATGTCGCATCTTGCAGAAGCTGTCCGTTCAGAGTGTGAAATACTTTTTCGTTGCAAACTCACACAAGTGCTACTAGGGATATCCAAACATCAAAATACGATATTATCATGATATGAAGGTCACAATACGATAATTATCACGATATTGTGGGGAGGTTGGTGATACAAAAAAAAGGTCACAATATTGTGAAAAAATTGAGGTCATACTAAAAAAACAAAACAAAACAAAAACAAAACAAAAACAAAACAAAACAAAAAAACAATATTGAGCAAAGGAGATCAACCGGGGCCATGTTGAATAAAGCTCAATTACTCACAATTCTAAATAGATTTGTGAATAATGATGAAACTTAGCTATATTCTAATGCTAATTGCTGCAAAACGGAAACGGGTAGAGATATACTTTTTTTTTTCCTGATGAAAGAAGAGAGACTAATCTTTCTTTTGGTAGGTTCCATGTTTTTATAGCAATAGAACACAATATTCTGTGGGCCTTGCAAAATCAGTCAAAATCCAGTAAAACGGCAACGAGCGAACGAGATTGCTTCTGTGAAAATGGGGGAGTGAATGAGTTAAAAAAAAAAATATATATATATATATATATATATATCGATATGACAGGTGTGACAGAAACAAGCTACCAACCTTGCGTTGCTCTTGTACTCAAAATTCAACACAAACCTGAGAGTGTGCGCGGGATGGCGAGCAGGGAGCGATGCACGAGCGGGTCGTCAAACGAGTTCATCAGGAGGAGCGGCACGGTGACCTGGACGAGGTTTCGCCGGCGTGAGCCAATTTCTCACTTCTAATTTAAAAAAAATATTAAAAAAAAAAAGGACAATGACCGCTGCTCACCTTGTGCATGTAGCGCACGCAACTCTCCTGCTTGTAGTACTCGTCCAGGGAGCTGTACCCGTGGAACTTTCTGCACGGAAGAAAATGTTACAAATAGCAACAAAACATGTCAAATAGGAGCAAATCAGTGTGAATAAAACATTCAATTCACTTTTTTTTTTTTTTTTTTTAACCCTAAAATTGGTTCATTAAAATGAATTGATTCATTTAGATTGTTTAAATGCATTTGATTATTTTGAACAATTGTGCACATGTATTTCACATTCTACAAATGATAATTTCATTAAAAACATAAAAAAGGGTGGAAACACCAAAAAAAAGATAAAGAAAAAAAACAAAAACAAAAACATAAAAAAGGGCTTTTTAGTTTTCCCCAAATTTTGTTAATTCAAATGTTTTTTTTTTTTTAATAGTAGTGATTTCTCTCATTTAATAATTTATTCTGAGCAAATTTACACATGCATTTAATATTTTCATATGTATTAAATTGGATACATATTTATAATAAATACATTAAATATGAAGTTAAATTGTGCAGATGATTTCAATATTCACAATAACAATTTTAAATATTCACTTAACATTTTATTAAAGAATTGGAATTATAATTACATTAAGTAAAACCCCCCAAAAATGAGCATGAAATACTTGATTAAAAATACATTAATTTTACCTTTGACTTTCATGCTTTAATTTGATTAAATAAATGGTTAATAAACTTCAATTAACTAACAACAAAATGAGTAAGAATTGTTTTATTAATTTATTACTTTGCTACACCTTTTTAGTGTTTCCCCCGCTGTAAACGTTGAATGTTTATACATTTAAATGAGATGTTAATAGTGTTATTATAATATAATAAAAAATGTTACCCATGTATTAAAATGATTTTAATTCTTTAATTAAAATGAATTATGCATATTTTTTTAAAGGGAATTAATTATTTTTAATAGACAGACATATATAAATGACTAAAAAAAAAACCTATTATATATTAAAAAAAATTGAAAGGGCATGACTTATTATTTTTTTTGGTTTCTTTTCATTTTGCGGCGTCACCTCATGATGCTGTCGTCGATCTGCATGAGCGACGTGGCGGCGCACAGTCGGCTCAGGTCGGCGTCGCTGATGTTGCTGGAGGTCACGCCCAGCAGGCTCTCCCTGCGCGACATCGCCAGAAAGAAACTTTAACAGGTCGTCGCCACAAAATGGAGGTCGATCGATCGATCGCGTCCCACCTGTGCGACAAGATGAGCTTCTTCAGGTTTTCAGCCAGGACGAAGTTGTACAGCCGTCGGCATTGGTCCCACTGGAGGAAAGTTTCTTGCGCTCTTAAAAAAAACGCACAAACGCACAAATGAATGCAACGTAAAGAGCCTCCAAAATATTATATTTTGATGTAATTATAATTTTCATGCAAAACTCCTCACATGAAAATTTCCATCCGGTCAGTCGTGTTGTGCTTTCCACCCACCTGAGGGCGCTGTAGCCCTGACAGACGCTGACGCAGCACAAAACTCGCTCCTGATTGGCCGGGTTCTCGCCCAGGAATTTGCACACGATGTTGCCCCCCAGACTGAAGCCCACCGCCACCATCAGCGTGCGGGGGAGCGCTTGCTTCACGTAGTTCACCATGGCCGCAAACTCCCACGTGCAACCTGCAATCGTGCGAGGAAAAAAAACACTCACAAACTGTACTGAATGCAAGTACTGACGTTTGTGTACAAAGTGTTTGTACTTGGCAACCGCTGGTGGAAATGCATCATCCTTCTGGCCACAAGGGGGCAGCACAACATACACACGCTTCATGAAGACGGTTACAACTGCTCAAGAAGCGGCAATAAAATTCGATTTTCGCAGAGAATAAAGAATATATACATTTAAGTATTGTCATATTGTCTTTCTACAAAGGGTGGGCTACTTCACGATACGACATGCGATACAAGGCTCACGATAACGATTATCTCACGGTATGATGATCACCACGATTATCGATAGATTGCTCAGGTAATAAATCCACAATGATACTAATCATAAAATACTAATAATAAATACAAATAAAATAATAAAATAAATAATAAATAATAAAAAATAAATAACTAATAAATATAAAAATACAAAAATAATTCATAATAAAATAATATAGCTAAATATAAATATAATATAAATACATAATATAATATATAACTATATATAATATATATAAAAACAAATTAAAAAAAATAATAAATTAAAATAAATAATCATAATAAATAAAATGAAAAATACAAAATAATAATTCCTAATAAAAATAATATAGCTAAATATACATATAATATTTAAATACATAATATATAAATATATATAATATATATTAAAAACAAATAAAAAATAGTAATACTAATAAAAAAATATAATAATAATAATAATAATAATAATAATAAAGCTCATGAGATTTCCGTACATTTCCCCGCCACTCTTATGAGGCGCTCCCCCTAGTGGCCCGCCAAGTAATTGCTCAATAGGTCATGAAGTATAGAGCCGTTATAGTGGCTGTATATTCACTACAAATATCGTGATACTTGCGTAGATGTATCGATAATCTGTCGGGAGACAAAGTATCACGATTTATTGCGATATCGATATATCGTCACACTCCTACTTTCGACATTGTGATGCTAAACGTTTGGGTTTAAATATCTGTGAAAGCCTTCTAACAGTGACGTTGATGCTTGTTATGATAGCCTGTCTATGGCGTTTGGTACTTTGTGTTAGCATTACGCTATAGAAGACGTTCATAAGGCAAGGTTGGGGCATAAAAAGGTAAATAAATAAATTGGCTAACAATGGCTCGTATCCTCCTCCTTCGTCTTGGAAGCGCCCCCCCCCCCCCATCTGCAGTTGTCAATTTTGTTTTTTCTTTACCGTAGGTGAACATGCGCGGTGACGTCAGCTCCATGTCGGGCAGCGCCCCCAAGTGGTTGAGGACGGCGCAGCGGTAGCCCTGCCGCTGGGAGTGATCCACAAAGGTGCGAATGTAGTTCTTCTCGCTATGGTTGCCGATGCCGGGGCAGATGACCATGGTGATGTCATCTGAGCAACACGAAAACAGAGGTAAGCTGACCATGAGTACGAGTCTATGTTGACACAAGATCACATCTTACTTAAAAAAAAAAAATCTATGTTAATTATTTCATTAGCTATAAATATATTTTGTATTATTCATCATTTATTTAAATGTTGCAGTCAAGTATTATTACCTTAAAAAAAAAAAAACTTTACCTTGCTTTTATTCTGCAAATTATTTACGCTATAGCGTATGTCAATTATGAAAAAAAAAAGAAGTGTTTTCTTAAATAAAGCAGCTTACAATAATTACATTATTCTATTTTACATACGCTAACAATTTACAGTATTTGGCAATGACTAAAACAATAAAAAAAAATATAGTTTATTATTATTATTATTATTATTATTTTACAAATGATATGAAAAGTTAGATGAAAAAAAAAGTGAGAATAACTACCACTACTACTGCATTTAAAGGTCTAATTTCCTAAAGATAAAGCTTTTCGTAATTATTTGTATGGTTTATTTTTTATTATTATTATTATTATTTATTTATTTATTTTACCAGAAACACCTATTTTTTTAAAAATAAATTTATTCTTATGGTTTTTTAATTAAAAAAATATTTAAAAAATATTTTACCAGCTATTATTGAAGTTTAACACAACTACTTCCTAAAAATATAAAAAACTAAAATGTATTAAAATGTATTTTTCCAGATTGTTTTTTTTACTTCATTTTTATAATAACACATTAACTTTAGCTTATATTCCCTAAAATGTATTATTAATATTTGTCATTGTTTATGCTGTAATTATTCTTTATAAATAATCCATCCGTCAATTTAACATAACATTTAGCCTGTTCAAAGTCACGGGGTCTTTATAAATAAAAGTTTTATTCAAATATATTTTTAGGACTGTTATTATTGTTACTTAAAACATTTCAAGAGCCCAGAAAGAACATCTTATAACATTGCCATTTCCACACGATTCCCATCTGACCTCCCGTGCAGTGGTCAACCAGCGGCTCAAAGAGGTCAAAGCTGGCCGTGGCCCCGTCGTGGATGGGGAGGAGCTTGCGGACCCCGCGGGGCGTCGGGGTGCCCACCCGGCCCACCTTGCCGTAGAGCGCCGTCTGGATGTGGCCGCTCTTCCCCCACAGCAGGGGCGGAATGTATCTGCGGGGGGGGGGGGGGGGGGGAAGCGGCGTCGGGTTACATCACACTTCTGACGTCGCGCTGACTCGGCACTTTCGGGCCCTCAGATTCAAAGCGAGTCGCCCACAAATAGAAAGAGACCCCAAGAACACAAGCTGCTACTTTTATAGTGCCGACTGCTGTTTGAAGTTTGCAGTTGGATTTCTTGGACATGACTAATCTCTGCTAAAACTTTAGTGGCGCGTGGATGGACCGGGGAATTTTTGGTGTGGGTCCAAAGAATGGTGCGGATCCAGTTTAGCTGGGCTGGATTACGCAAAAAACTATTTCACCGCGTGGAAGGGCTGTGGGGGAGAGAACGAAATGTTTTCAATGACTTTCAAATTTGAACGTGGATCCAAAAATATTGGAGTGGCTCAAGCTCATTTTAGTGAACTAAAACTAACGGAAAAACTCAAATTAAAATTGAAAAAAAATGCCGTTAACGAAATAAAATAAAAAATGCTTTTTAAAAAAATGAAAACTAACTGAAACTACACTTTATGTTTACAAAACTAACTAAAACTATAATTATAGCAAAAAATGTCCTTCGTTTTAGTCTTTGGTAATTCAATTAATTTCATGCATGAGCCCTTGGGGATGATTTTAAATAGGATTTATTTTGATATTAACCGGAAAATGGACATTTTGAAAGTGTGTCACACAGAAGTGAGGTCACCTAGCAGCAGCCAATAGAAAAGCACTTTCAGATGACGTCTCTCCCATAGTAGGGATGCACGATAATGCTGTTTTCAACCGATACCGATAAAGCAATCTTTTAGAAAGTGCCGATGTCGATAACCGATAAGTAAGCCGATAAGTGTTTGCAAAATTAATTTGAATACAATTGAAATCAAGTTGCTCGATAATTGCAGATAACTTTTGGCAAATTTCTTTATGATCTGGTTTATCTGTATAATGTCAAATTGGTCGATAATTGCCGATCATTTTTGGCAAATTTCTTTATCTGGTTTATCTGTATGAAATCAAATTGGTCGATAATATTTTTCCGCAAATTTTTTTATTACCTGGTTTATCTGTATGATGGCAAATGGGTCAATAATCGGCGATAATTATCGGCAAATTTCTTTATTATCGGGTTCATCTGTATGATGTCAAATTGGTCGATAATCGCCGATAATTATCGGCCGATTTCTCTATTATCTGGTTTATCTGTTTGAAATCAAATTGGTTGATAATTGCCGATAATTATCGGCCACCGATATTATCGTGCATCCCTATCCCATAGTCTACTAGGTCTTCTTGTTTTGCGTTTATATATAAATATTGCTCTCACGCGCCAGCGTGTATGATGTGTCAACAGACCTTTTCGCCATGACGTCAACAGTTATTTCCGACTCGACAAAAGTGTTCTCATTTGACCCGCATATGACACAAACGGAAAAAAAAAAAAAAATGTTTTCCAACTCACTCTTTGGTCAACAGGGGGCAGCATTTGAGCAGGTAGCGGGTAAGCGGCGTGTCCTGGTGGCTGACCTCGGGCGGCGACGGCGGACTCTTGAGGTTGAGACAGCGCACGAGGACGTAGAGGACGGTGGCCACCGCCGCCATCTTCACGCCGTCAAACATGGCCGGCAGCTCCGAGCTGAGGGCGGGGATGACCCCGCCGCCGACGCCATCCGCTGCCGACGCCATCGTACACGCTGGGGGGGGGGGGGGGGGGGGGAATTCAATTATTACACTCCACAATTACAAAATCAGTATCGTTTAAAAAAAAAAAAAAAAAAAAAAAGATTTTTAATACTAATTTTTGAGTTGTTTAAATTGATAATATTTGCACCTTTTTTTACATTTTAAAATAACTTATTCAATAAATTTTGTTTCATCCACAAGGAACTTGCATAATTATAGTATTTTCAAATAATTTTGTCTTAATATTTTCTTGTTTTGTAGCAAAAATATAAATGAACATCCATACAACATAAATAAATAGAACACACACATAAATAAAATTATAAATTCTGTGTGGTTTAAAATGAGCTTCCATAATTATAATGCTTCAATTTTTATTGGTCTTAATATTTTTAAATAATGCTGAAAAAAACATTTTTGTTTTGTACCAAAAAAAATAAATAATTGTTTGAAAAAAAATAAATCATGATTTCAATTATTGCCAAAATAATTGTGATTATTATTTTTTCCCATAATCGAGCAGCCCTACTGCGGGGTTAAAGTTTGGGTAATTGGCGGCCTGCGTCCACACTCAAAGTGGCCTTGGATTCATTTAAAAAAAAAAAAAAAAGTTGACAGTAGTTTTAAGTTGTAATAACAGCGTTCACCACTAGATGGCACACATCATTTTAGTACCCCTGCAGCCACAAAACTGCACTTCTTCACTTGAGAAGAAGAAGAAGCCAGGACCAAATTAGGTAAAAAAACAAAAACAAAAAAAGTATTTCAGTTAAAATAGGAATTAACAGTACGTGGTTATTTTTGTTTTACATAATGGGGAGTGTATCTTTTATATGAATTTGAGGGTTAGAAACTATTCCAATTTGAGATAAATATAAATAATGTGAGCATGCCATGTGACTGTTTCAGCATACAAAACAACGACATACGAAAATAAAGTAGACTAAAATGGGCCAATCCAATTTTGAGTAATTCAGCATGTATGTTATCAGATTTAGAATTGGCCCGTAAACGACGTGTTGTCCACACAAGAACATTCTCTTGTCCAGCATGACAGCCAAGGGATTTTTTTTTTTCCTCTCTATTAAATCAGCCGCCGCCCACATGACTTTTGAGTTGATCCCGTTAAAGCCTCCAGACTGTTCGCACGACGAGAGCCTCGTGCAACTCGTGACCAAAACGTCTGAAATTCAGGCGGCAGTTTTAAGAATGTCCAAATGCAACTTAACCCGTGTCACTGCACAATTTTAACCTTGTGGTTTTCATCTCTTTACAGTCGCATAACAGTTAAGACTGTCCAGACCCTGTTTGCCTAAAAACATGGCACAGTGACATCTTTAGAGCGCCTTGTCGTCTGCCACGAGTGAGTGACAACAAAGTGACATATTCCAGTCACGTGAGTCTTGAAGTGGTTATATTTTTGTGGTTCAAACGTGTAATTACATGTATCTAGATGAAGTTATCCGTTTTTTTTTCTTCAGCTCATAGTCGTGTATTTGATTGACAGTTGAGCAGGCGTAATTTCAGCCTATTCAGGGGACACGCCCACAGCGTGAAAGCAGATAAAAGAGCTTGATTGTTCACAACTTTTGAAGTGATATACACATTGATACACACATTGTTCGGATTAGGGATCAATTGTTAACACATTACATTCAATAAACATTTATTTTCACTTTAAAGGGACTTTTAAGGATTTGGAAGGTTGACAAGTTTGACCCAGGCATTGTCATTATTTTCCTTTGGGGCGAAAACAACTTGGAAGTCAACTAAAATGACTTTGGAAGCCTCACATTAGCCTGTTGTCAACTGATTGCTGTGATCCATTGAACCGCTCATGATCAGTGACATCATGGAGGGCAACTAAGCATGAGGAAATGAATGCAGAAATGACGTGTTTTGTTGTTCCTGTTGTGATGTTTACTCACTTTGGGTAAGTTTAATACTCAATTACACTGAGTAAAAGTAGTACTAATAGTACGCTGCAAGTGCAGATCTTCAATTGTCGTAAAATGTGGCATAATTACCTGTTGCTGGTGCCCCAGCTGGCTTCTTGGTGGTTGTTCAGCGAGCAGTTGAATTGCATCAGAAGTGCTCCGGTCTCGGCTTCTGCTTCTGCTTCTTCGTCCTCTTTTTTTTTTTTTTTTTTTTTTACCCCGTCACTCGGATCAACGTCACTGGGCTTCTTCAAACGCTTGACTTCAGCGAAGAAGGCGCATTTTAAAAGGACCTCAAGTCTCGAGCCTTCCAAGGTTGTCTTTCGTAACCGCGTGTCCCGATTCAGCTCGGTTCCACCCTCAACTCTTTTAGTTTGTGTTTACAGCCCCGGATGCGTTCAAGCCCACGCAAAAAAAAAGAAAGAAAAAAAGAGAAAAGAAAAAGAAACCTCCCAACTCCGATTTTTCCCGCCCACGCCCCTAGCTAAACAGCAAACTATGTCAAATAAAACGATGACACTTATTCGCCACCACACCCCGCGAACCCAGCATGAATCATGGTTAACTTTCTTTTCATTCATATAAATATTCCAAAGCTACAGTTCTACACAAACTCGTACTCGCCCTCGCCACTTTGCCAGAATATCTTACCGCGCTTGAACGCAACACAAATAGTTTACTTGTACTTCCAACGTCAACTCTTGCGATTATTGATGGTAGAATTAATTCATTATTTTATCTTTTATCTAAAAGTCTGGTTTATGAACACTTACGCTATTTTTCGTGTGTGACGTCACAATGATTAAACAATTATTCACAAATTTAACATGTAGGGAAAAAAAATATACGTGTCATGGCTTTTTTTTTTGTTTTTTGTTTTTTGTTTTGTAGCTTCGTGTTACATGATTGATGACGGTATATTATGACATTCGCTATTGTGTCGTTGGTGTAATTGTTGTAAGACATGTAACCACTTGGGGGAGCCAGCCTCCAGATCTACAGCTATACTACTGTGAATGGCATCAATGCATACATATCCATCCTTCCAGTACCTGGTACAGTATATTTACGTTAAAATCATTTATTGCTATTATTGCCACCTGCGCCATCTAATTTGCTCCAAAATAATTAAAAGCTAATTCCAATGTTTCGTCCGCTTAATAGCATAATCGCCTGAGTCCATTTTAATTGTACAATAGAAAATAAATAAACAAATAAATAAATACCGATGCTAAAAAATGTGTATTTTTATTAATGTTTGCATAGATTCTTCGTTATCCAGTTTAATTAATGGTACCTGCAAATGTTGAATTGAGGGTACTGGATTATTCTTTGTTATTCTTGTTGAATTAGTTGTTTTTTCCCTTGTGTTCCAGAAACGTTCTAAAATAAACAATATTCAACCATTCTATTAGGCTAATGATACATTTCTCCAATTGGATCTTTTCAGATGATGCAGACATATCTGATGATGTCATCCTAAATAGTTGTCATTTACTTGTTGATTGCGGTCTCTAACTCAAAGTGGCACCTCCCATTAAAATGAATGGAATGACCGTTAATCCGTTCAAGCTCTTCCTAAAACGGCAACATTTTTATTTTATTTTATTTTTTTAAATAAGAAAAACAGCACACTAATAACTCAAAATGTAACAAATTGACGTTTGTACATCGTGATTCGCGCCTTGGCCACCAGGAGGCAGTATAATACATACATAAATACATGGAGAAAACTGTCAGTTGAGTAAAATGCAGTGGCGTTATTTGTCGTGTTTGCTAAAGCAAACATAACAAATGCATTCAGAATGTCAAAATGCAGGTGCGACATGTCTTCCAGTCCCAGATGTATATTTTAAAAAGATAGAATATGGGAGTAAACTAAAGTGAAGCCAGTGTTCCTTCCAAGTGCACCAGCGGTATCACAAGGTTGTGTTTTGACAGGATTATGTTAGGGATTAGCATCAAACGGAGTTCTGTCTCCTTGAATTTGCAGTGATTCATTTTTCTTTTTTTCCCATAATGCCGCTCTTATACTGGCTGTCAAATGTAGTCATTAGGAAAAAAAAATCTTGCACATCCTGCCTGTAATGCAATTGGAAGAACTTTTTTTTTTTTTTTTTTTTTTTTTAAACCCTCTCTGCTTGCCTGGATGTTTGAGGTCGCTGAGGTCACTGTTGACCTCACACATTACATCAGATCAGTGAGCACCAAAGGGTTCGTTCCAAACTTTTTTTTTTGCATCACAAACGGAGTGACCTCAGCAAATGGCGGTAAGAGTACAATGATATACTTTACACCAGAAGTTACATGAAGATTTATTTAGTTCACCTGGTTTCTAAAAAAAAAAAAAAAAAAAAAAAAGCTAATTTATAGTCATGGGTGCAAGGCATGAGAAACAAAGAATGTCGTAGGGGTGGAGTCGACTTACCAACCGGCAAAAGCAGGCAGTTGGTTGAGGCCCCAAGATTTCCAGGGGCCCTTTAATGCCTCATAAAAACTGATAAATAAAATTTTGGTTTATTTAAAGCATCTTACTGTGAGATTGACTTAAGAAGAACAATATAGAGCAATACACTGTACACAATTATGAAAGTCAAGTGAGAATTAGACTATTATATCGAATCTGTCGCGTCAATGTCACAGATTGACTGTGGTTAACTTTTTTTTTTTTTCGTTCGAAACGAGGTACATGAAATACTTTTTTTTTTTTTGTATGTCCCAGTTTATCTTCCTCTTGTTGACTACCACGGTGTTCTAGTTCCAAACAACCTGTTAGGGAAAAAAAAAATGCAAGAAAGCAAAATGTTAATGTTAATGGCCGAGAATCAAAGGGATGCTTAAAATTGCAGTCTCGGGCTTGTTACTAGGCTACAAAGTCATGCGTGCGGATGACGTTCACACCGCTGCTGGGCTTGTCAGACATACTGTATGTCCTTATGTGAACCGCAGAAGAGCAGCTGTAAAAAAATAAAAATAAAAAATAAATAAATAAAATAATCCCACTTAGTCCAAATGTTGCGACGCCGATAAACATTTGTTGCATCCCCACTTTGATGCAGAGGTCAATTTTTTTGACAATAAAGATGATTATTCTTCTATATTAAAAAAAAAAAATCTCAAAAGACAGCATTTTTATTTTTATTTTTTTATCATGACAATATTATGCGAGTGTGTACACAAACAGTGCAATAACCAACCCTGGGTAATATTGTAATGTATTTGTTTGATCAGTACAGCAAGTACAGACGACCGAGTTGCATGTAAACATACCATACGTAACTCATCGATACTCTTTTATTTTTATTTTTATTTTATTTTTAACACATTCAAATGGACGCTGCGAACCAACAAGATGTTGTGAGTCCTCATCATATCTCATGAACCTTTTTTTTTTTTAAACCAATGCGATACGGTATTAATAAATAAATAAATAAATAAATAAATAAATAAATAAATAACAAAGGATATGGTCAGTGACCCCCCTAAACATGAGCTAGACACGAGACGTGATCAAACCGTAAAAGTATCCTGTACGTTGTTCATTTTGTTTCCCCATCAACAGTGGAGAGGCGCTTCGGGGGTGTGGCTACCATGTGAAGCGTGGCTCGTGATTGGCTGACCGCGGATACGCACGTGCCCCACTCTATATAAGCCTGGTGACTGGGAGTTCACAGGCGCGAGCTTCGTGTGTAACAAGGAGTATTACGAATAGTTTGTTTTTGGCAACAGTCGACTGTTTTGTTTTGTTTTCCCCACTAGTGTTTTCAAGTAAACGTATCTGATAACACGGTCTGAAATTTTGGCAGAAATGAAACGGCTGGCGCTTTTTCCTCTCTTGCTGCAACTTTTCACAGCTCGACTCTTGCTCGGAGTGAACGGTAAGTAGTTCATCCCCCTCCTTTTTTATTTTTTGTTTTTATTGCGGGTTGATGACCCCAACGACGGTCGATTACTCGCTGACTCACCAAGATACTTTTGTTTCGCTAATTCAACTCTTTGGTGCTGAAGTTCAATCTACGGTCGTGTGAGCGTCCAAGTGGCAATGCGAGATTTAAGTGACGTTTTTCTGGCTCGGAAAAATCAGTTCCCGATTGGTCTTTCCAAACAAAATCAAACAAAAAGTCAGCGTTCCGTGCTCCCGTTTCACTGAATGGTGTTAGAATGTCCACCCAGAGGCGGTGGTCGCGTATTGTGAACCCCTTTCGAGTCACACGATGAGCCATTATATTTGTCCAGCGTTAACGTCACGCTACTGGCGTCTGGCTTTGTTTGCCTTTTTGAATGCATCAAACACAATTCGGCTGATGGAATAGAAAAAAATAAAATAAAAAAAATGGCCTGGTTCTTTTCCTCACATCCTTCATTTTCCTCCTCACACATACTCCAGCTCGTGTTGAATTCAACTTTTGGACTAATTTGAACCGTTTGATGTCCGCTTGAGTGCCCTGAACATGTTATGGTTATCACAGTTTGGCAGGCACTAAAAAAAAATAAATAAAAAATAAATAAATAATAATAATAATAATAAAAATATTAAAAAAAAAAATGCTTGACTTTTGTTTCAACTTGGACTAAAACAAAATAAGATGAGAAAGCAGAGGGAACTATAGTGGTTAGCTAGTTTCAATTCAACTCAACTTTGTTTCACTACAAAATGAAGTTTGAATGTAAATAAACAACTGCAGTTTGCTTCATAGTTGAGTGTGTCAGTGTTCGAGTCTTTGCTCAGGCCTTCCTGTCCAAAACATGCAGATTAATAAATGAAAAAAAAAAAAAATCAGGGATGGGAAACGGTGCTCAGCTATAGAAAAACAATATTTTCAAAAAATGAATCGAGGACCACTTTGATTTGTGGGCGTGGGCTGCAGGCGAAGCTGGCAGTTACCCATCCCTGATTTGAATATAGTACGCAATCAAAAGCATAAGAAATAACAAATATAATGGCTTGTGTCATCTTTTAGGAAAGTGTAACATCACATGCACACCAGTGCAACTGTTTCAATTATGCTATGAAACAAAACTTGCTCCGTCGTAAGTGCGCGCGCGAGGCTGTTGGTAAATTTTCTTCTTCAGCTAGGAATGTTAAAATGTCCATTTAAAACATTGCCTTAAGGCTTTTTTTCGATGGCGAAACTTTGACCCCCGGACCAGATTAATAAGACTTGAAGTAATTTCCTGTGGGGAAACGGAACACAGCGTATCGCGCCGGCAATTTTTTTGAGAACGCCAATCCAAACATGTTTTGTCCCTCCCGGCGCACGGAGCGAGACAAACGCGTAGGTGCGCCCCCCCCCCCTGCCTGACCTCGGTCGGCATTGAGTCACTTTACGGGCTCCAGCCAACACAGACGTGTCAGTGAACCTCCCACTCGAGCTGGAGCGCGACCAACCGACTCCAGAGAACTTTTGTTGTGGTACATGCCGGCTGCGAAATGCTTACGTGTGTGTGCGCGCGTGAGTCATGAGCGACTGGGGGCTGAGGTTGACCTAGCAGGTTATCTAACCCGTGAGGTGAGCCAGGTGTTAGGTCGTCATTTTTCCCTCAGCAAGAAACTCATCAGGCAGTCGAGTGAACTGAGGCTAAATGTAGTCCGCATGCCTGGCTCGTGGTCAACCTTCACTTCTTTTAATTTATGCGTATTTAACTCATTCACTCGCCGCCATTTTCACATTTCGCAATCCCGTTCGCTTCCGGCTGTTTTACTGGATTTTGCAAGGCCCACATAATATTGTGTTATATTGCTATAAAAGCATGGAACATATCAAAAGAAAGATTAAAATCTCTTCTTTCATCAGGAAAAAAAAGTATGTTTCTATCTGTTGCAGTTTTGCAGCAATTAGCATTAGAAGAGAGCTAAGTTTCATCAGTTTTCACAAATCTATTTAAAATTGTAAGTAAATTAGCTTTTTTTTTCTACATGGCCCTGGTTGATCTCCTTTGCTCTGTTGCCACCTGCTGGCCGTTTGTGTAATAACTACCATTTCTGCAACTGTTTTTTTGCAGTTGAGAGGCTGCATCAAAGCCTTCTGTATGCTCTAGCATTCAAAAAACAAAACCAAAAAAACGTATAAATACGTCTTTGGGATACTTAGAACATTAAAAAACGTATTTATACGTTATTGGGAGTAAATGAGTTAATGGAAAATGCAGATATTCAATGATAGGTCATGAGCGTATGGATACTATGACTCATTATTGCTGCTAATCATAAAAAAATGTATCTCAGAAACTTGTATATGTTTTAGTGAACTTGAATGATTACATGTCATGAACATTTTTTTTTATTTATTTTTTTTTTTTAAGGGTCATGATCCACAAATAAGAGATCAAAAGTGTTCAAATTGAAGATATATAATACAAAGTTTTCATAGAAACCTGCAAAACTGAGTCAGTTGCTGGACAGATAAACACAAGTCAAAGTAAGCTGATGAGTCTTCTTCATCTGAAGACTTCCGTCCATTTCCCCGGCACTCTTATGAGGTGCTCCTCCTAGTGGCCCGCCAAGTAATTGCTCAATAGGTTATGAACAATGGAGCCGTTATTGTGGCTGTATATGAACTAAAAAAAAAATATAACGATACTCGAGTAGGCGTATCAATAAACTATCAGGAGACAAAGTACCACGATTTATCGCGATATCGATATATTGTCACTAGGGATGAGACGATACGGATAAACCACGATTCGTTACTGTGATGATATTTGGCTCACGATATCTAACACGATATGTACGATTTTTGATATATTGTCAAAAAAAAAAAGGAAACTGGCTAATTATGCATTTATTCAGTGCCAAAACTTTGTACAATATACAAATTTCTGCATAGTGCCTCACTGCCTCTTAGCCTTATAACTGTAAATATATTGGAAATATATATTATATTGTAAAGTGAGACAAATTAAAGTGCATAAACATTTATAACATAACACTGCACAACTGGCCACATTACATCAATATCTACAATCAGTGTATCGATTAATTTATTGCAACAGAGAGCGCAACAATATATTGCAATATCGAATTTTTTATTTTTTTTTCATTTCCACCAAGATATGATAGATTGCCCCACCAGCACATTTAAATTTTAAAATAGCTTCCTTAATCAATGTTTCATTGGAACATGGATTATCTTCTAATTTATGTCTGGCAACCCATTTTCCAATCTGCCATGTTGAATATTTTACACTCATAGAAGAGCAAGAATGATCCTTACTAGAAAAAAAAAAAAAAAGTACATTTTATAGCAGTGAAATACTGTATTCAAAATGTCTCCGAATTGATACAATTGTTGACAGTTGTGGCTCAGTTCCATTCAGTGAGTGAGCTTGTTTTGGTGACGCTCGCGTATATTTTTAGCAGCTGGCTCGCGTGTTTTTTTTTTTTTTTTTTTGTAAGCGCTGCAGCAGATGGCTGTGCAGCTCTGGAGCAGCGCTTACAGATTACACAAAGCTCACCTGCAGCTGGAGCCCCGCTGAGCCTGTTAATAGACTGGCAGGGGTTACTCGAGGCCTCTCTGCCGCTTCCTCACATCCGTTGTTCGATTCCCGCTTCCGCCTCCACCCCGAGGTGTGATCGTTGCGTTCCTCCCGCACTACCTGCCAGGCTCTTGTGTGTGCCTGACGGAGCAGTCTGGACACAACAACGTATTACTGCGTGCAAAGCTCGTACAGTACCGGTACTTGCTGTACAGGGGAACATAATGAAGTAAAACGCCCCCACCGGTCTTGGAGTTCAAACCGCAATGTCAGCAACTTGTGTGAGATTTTAGGTGTCCGATTGAGGGCCCAGGTTGGTCGTTTTTTGTTCTCTTCATTTTGGCCAGAAATTTGGATCGTAATTGCACGTTTTCTTTCACTTTCAGTTTCAACAGCGATTTCCTTCACTAAATCATTTAACATCATTTGAACAATAGTTGTAAAAATAAATATCTGCATGCTATCCCGGAATTGTGTATTGTACAAGTCTGTGTGATGTATGTATATTTGTACATTAACTCATTTACTCCCAATAACGTATAAATACGTTTTTTTAATGTTCTAAGTGTCCCAAAGACGTATTTATACGTTTTTTGATGCTAGAGCATACAGAAGGCTTTGATGCAGCCTCTCAACTGCAAAAAAACGGTTGCAGAAATGGTAGTTATTACACAAACAGCCAGCAGGTGGCAGCAGAGCAAAGGAGATCAACCAGGGCCATGTAAATAAAAAAAATAAAAGAATATTTTGCTGCCAGGTAATAAAGACAGTTTAAAAAAATTATGACAGTGTTTTTAAAAACCACCCATCAAACACTACCTTTACATCTTTAAAAACAGTTCTTTAAAATTAAATGCGAATATAGTGTAATGTATAATATTTTTGTACACATTTCCCACAAAAATCTTGTCACGTCACACTTTCAGTCAATCACTGCTTGCTTACCGATGCGTCCATAAGAGACCACTCAGTCTGCGGGGAGCGAGCTATGCTAAGCTAATGCTAGCTTGAACTGGAGAAGCTTCAACTTGCACTTAGACCAATTTAACCAGAGAATGGCGATTTAGTGGAAGATGCTACAACCTCTAAACATGGTTACGGGCAGCTATGGTTTTAAAATGATTAATTATAGTTTTGAGGCAGACATTTATGTCGACTAATTTGTGGTCAACATAGTTGGCCAATTCACCTCCCCCAGTCGTAGTACTTTTATTGTACTACATATCCTCCCTTGTGCAGTAACTTTTGTTTGAACGTGGAATGGAGACATCCATGTTTCACTTTCGTTCCATGAAGGTGTGAACACGGTGACAACATAAGACCAACACTGGATGATCCTTCCATTTTCACTCCTTTTTAGACTTGACGTCCCAAGTGCCCTCGTCCCTGTGCGCTACTTCCTCAACGTCATTTCGGGCCTCATTCCTTCAGGATGAAGTTTTGCGAAACGTTGTTAGCCCCTCTCTGTGTCGGGCCGAGGCGGAGACCGTGACTCACTGTGAGCGAGGACGGCACAGTGGCCTGTGGGAATGAATTGTTCTGCCAAACTCAACCTCTCATGACTTCCCAATCTGTCGCCGCGCTTCCAATCAACCCGGGCACTTGGCGAGGTTGTTCCGACCGCAATATGTAACGCTCCGGGCCTAGTTGATGACATTTCAAGACTTTCCATCCATCCATTTTTTTGACCGCTTATTCCTCACAAGGGTCACGGGGGCTGCTGGCGCCTATCTCAGCTGGCTCTGGGCAGTAGGCGGGGGACACCCTGGACTGGTTGCCAACCAATCGCAGGGCGTTTCAAGTCTTTCCTTAAAACTTATTTTTGGAGTGCCATTGGAAACTTGATAACGGTTGAAATTCTTTTATTTCTATGCGGAAATCTAAACATGTCTACAAACAAGCTTGCTGCGCTAAAAGTCCGCCGGAAACCCAAAAGAATGACGCAATGTTTGCGATGCAGATCAAACGATTGAAAACAGGAAGTCATTACAGTTGATGATGATGATGATGATGTTCTTGTAGATACTGAAGCACATAGGCACAGATTTATGTAAAAAGGATGATCTTAATGGCATTTTTGTTTGAGTCATTTGAACGTTTTGGAACCCCGGGGGGGAAAAAAAAATACAAAGAAGAGCCTGCTTGACTCGATTCAACATTTGTGGATTATTATTATTATTATGAAATGGTTGACTAAGAATCTACACAGATGTTGGGTGGGATGGATTTTTAGCAAGCACATTGGTATTTTTTATTTTTTTAATTGATATTGTGACACCAAGTTAAAATTTTGCTGTTAGGCTAATGGAATGAAAAACTTTACTTGGGGTTTGTTTTAGGGATGGCAGTTTGACTGCATTTCATTGATTAACGATGATGAATATTCTTCTTCTTTTTTTTTTTTTAAATATTACTATTAACTCATTCACTCCCAGCCATTTTCACTGAAGCAATCCCCTTCACTCCCAGCTGTTATACTGGATTTTGACTGATTTTCGTGCAATCACAGAATATTCTTTCTATTGCTAGAAAAACATGGAGCATACCAAAAAAAGGATTAGTCTTTTCTTTCATCAGGGGGAAAAAAAAAGCATTTCTATCAGTTTCTGTTTTGCAGCCATTAGCTAGCTAAGTTTCATCATTATTCCCAAGTCTTTTTAAAACGGTGTGGAAAAGAGCCTTTTTCAACATGACCCTGGTTGATCTCTTATACTCTGCTGCTACCTGCTGGCCGTTTTTGGAATAACTACCATTGCTTCAATCGTTCTCTTCAGTTCAGAGGCTGCATCAAAGTCTTCTGTATGCGCTGGCATAAAAAAACAAAACAAAAAACCCCCACAAAAACGTATAAATACGTCTTTGAGAGCGTGGCAATATTTAAAATAGAACGTATTTATACGTTTTTGGTCTGAACTTGTATTTCAAAGTCAGAGTTCATGTTGAGCTGAGTAATTATGTTCCCAAAAGTGCGGATGGAGCTCAACTTCCTTCCTGCTAGTTTTCAGTTAAAATGTCCGTCAGAGTAGTTTGAAGCCATAATGTTGGAAAAGTTTTCAAAGAGGAGGAAAACCCACAACACAGTAACGGTATTTTTGTGTTGTCTTCCGCCTCATGAGCACAGCGCCGAAATCTCTGTGCTCAAGGACAAGATAGGAAAAGTATTTCTCCTCCTATCTGCTCCATTTTGTTGACTTTTGACATGCTTATCCCTGCAGTTGTCTGGCACCATAACTGGGATTTTCCGGGAGGCTTCGGCGGTTTGACCGCCGTCTCATGGCCGACCGCCTTGACTGATGTGTCACAAATCTCCATACCGCTCTCATTACTTATTTGCTCAACTTTTGCCACTTGCTATGCAGCAGTCGGATTTCCTGAAGGGAGGTTCGTTCTGCCTTCGTGACAAATGCACGTCAAGGCCGATTTGCCCATGACTCCTCGCAGATATCAAACGGCGTTAAGGTTGCGGCTCCAATAAAGACAAAATCCCAAACTGGAAGCACAGTTCATTCCCTTGAGGAGCCTCGTCTGGCTCTCATGTGCCTAAATGGATTACAATTAAATCTACCCATGTTGTTGACTGCGCCTTATTTTTACGCATAAGATTAAAATAGTGGGCTGCACTTAGCACTTCTAATTAAAGCCTACGTAATGAGATTATCTCACGACGCAGTTTGGAAGGCGTAAACGACTCAGACAAAGTGACAACGTTCCCAAATTGGCCCGAGAATGACATGTCTATGAAAATTTTTATTTTTTTATTTTGGGTTTCTAAAAATAAACTTCAAGTCTGCTTTCATGGAGGTGAGGCGGTGAGAAAATGCATGTTTTGGCGGCACGGAAGCTCAAAACCGTCAATTTTACACTTGCGGTCCAACCTCAATTACATTTATGGGAAATGTAATTGTTAACTTGGTCTTTCCCTGTCCTCATGTATGCGCGTAGCTCTCATACTCGATATGGAATTCTTTTATGTGAGTGGAATACTGTGTGTAATAATTTGGAGTTCAATTTAAGTTTTTTTGGGGGGAAAGAAATTAAATTAAAGTTGTTTTTTTTTCCTTCCATTTCCAAAAATAATGCTAAAGTTGACAAAACTGGAAATATTTTCAAATATATCTAGCCGCATATATATTCATATTCATTTTGAAACGCTGACAACTTTCAAGTCAACAGTTGGATTGTGTTTACAAACTGGACGGATTTCGGTACACAACTTCCACCTCTGTCTCCAGCTTTTTTCCACCTAAATTGTCACTTTGAAAACTGGTGGATTCTCCACCATTTCCAAATTTGCATCACTTGCGTGCTGCCTGTTTGACTACAAGAGTGGAGAACTGCCAGATTGTCACGTTCGTGCGGCATGGAAGCTTCCAAGGCTTTGTATTATTATGTTTACAACTGTGGTTGGGATTACTCGGCTGTTCAGGCCATCGCGTTCATATTGCAGCAGTTTAATTTTCTCTGATCTGTAGCACAGGTATCAAGTAATAAAGGTGAGAAAAAAAAACTGATTTGTGAAGGCCAACAACATCACCGTTAATGCAATGAAGCGCTAACTTAACCTCCTTGTGAACCTTTTGACGTCTTCCTCTCTTGAGTCCGTCGGCAAAATAGACCGGCCATAGCTAATTGCGCCATCTGCTGGTTGGTGCTACCTCGTAGCGATCTACACTTTTTTTTTTTTTTTTTTTTGCCTTCATTTCCTCATGATCGAACTTTAAAAAAAAAAACACACACACACACAAATCTGCCAAAAACTACGGAGCCCCTAAGGTGACATGGTAAAAAAAAAACTTTGCGTTCCCTCACAAACATCTTTGCGTTCCTTCGGGAACGCAAAGTTGTTTTTTTTTTTTCGCAGACCATGTCACCTTAGCTGCGCCGTAAACACTTCCGGGTCATCTTCCATGTGAACAAAAGCGACGAGGATGGAACGTTTGTAAACATGAAACTAAACAGTGGGAAAGCTTTCCAAAAGCGACGAGGATGGAACGTTTGTAAACATGAAACTAAACAGTGGGAAAGCTTTCCAAAAGCGACGAGGATGGAACGTTTGTAAACATGAAACTAAACAGTGGGAAAGCTTTCCAAAAGCGACGAGGATGGAACGTTTGTAAACATGAAACTAAACAGTGGGAAAGCTTTCCAAAAGCGACGAGGATGGAGCATGTATTTTTCCACTGCTTTCTTTACACGTCGCTTTTGTTCACATAGAAGATGACCCGGAAATGTTTACGGCGCAGCGAAGGTGACATGGTAGGCGGAAAAAAAACAACAACTTTGCGTTCCCTCGCAATCTTTGCGAGAGAACGCAATAATTAATTTTTTTATTATATATATTTTTTTTCAATACCAGGTGATCTGTGTCAGGTGAACGTTTGCTCTAATGGTGGAACGTGCGTGACAAGACAAGGAGCTCCGTTCATTTGCATCTGCCCCGACGGCTTCACTGGAGAAACGTGCAACGAGGCTGAGAAAGGTGAAATTTATTATTGTCATATTTGATACGCTTCTTGTCTTATGAATGAGTTACAAAATTCTGGGAAATTTGGCGTGGTAAATAATTTTCGGAATTAATTTTTATATAATCCACGAATTTACAAAACTGAAGGTTGGCTCGTGATCAGGTTTATTATAGTTTAGGAATTTTCAATTTAGTTTAGTTTTTATTTCGTTTTGCGTTTTGTTTAAATTTAGTTAGTTTTAATTGGTTTCCAGGGTGGTTTTTATTAGTTTTTTTAGTTATTTAATAAATGCTTAGTTTTAGGTAGTTTTAGTTTAAAAAAAAATAAATATATATATATATATATATATATATATATATATATATATATATATTGTGTGCGATGTGTTTAAAAAATAAAAACTATGAGCACGACGTCTTCACTTCTTTGTGACACACTTTCAAACCTTTCAAACATCCTTATTCCGGTTAATATCAAAATAAATCGATTTAAAATTATCGCCATAGGTGCATAACCAAAAGATTAAAATGAAAATTTTTGCAAAAAAATTATAGTTTTTAGTTAGTTTTGTAAACATAATAAAATGGAGTTTCAGTTTTTTTTTTTTTTTTTTAACAATTTTTATTTTATTTTGTTAAGATTTTTGGGATTTTAGTTTTAGTATTTTCGTTAGTTTTATTTAACTAAAATAACCTTGCTCTTGATAGAGCCTTAAAGTTGGGATTTTTTTTTTTCCCAATGAGAGAATTGATTATGCCATGAAAAAAAAAATATATGGTTGCAAATTATCTATTTAAGTCATGCTTTTTAATTGTATTGCATGAATGTCCGTTTATGGAAAAACAAAATATTAATATTTATGCTTGAGTATTGTGCTTTTAAATTCATCCTTCCATTTTTGGTTGATTTCCAAAAATGTTCTCCCCGGAAAGTCATCAGAAACATTGTGGGAATGTAATTATGTCTGTTTGCTGTATTGACCAATCGATAACAAACCTTCTCGTCTCGTCTCTTCCCTTCCACAAGGTCCTTGCAAGCCCAACCCGTGCAAGAACGACGGCATCTGCGCGGCGACGGGCCACTCCCGCCGCGGCGACGTCTTCACCGAGTACGTCTGCAAGTGTCAGCCGGGATTTGAGGGGGTCCACTGTCAAAACAGTGAGTTGGAATGTTTTTAAACATTTTATTTTATTTTTTAAACATCATAACAGTTGTAAATTCAAATGTGACGTCGACTGTCATGACCGAAATCTTACGCAAGTCATTTGCGGACACCCGTCAAGTGACAGCTGACACGACGAGCGTCGGCTCCTCGGAGATGTCTCGTGGACACTCGCAAGCCAAATGGCCGCCATTTGCTTGCTTAACTGTCTGCAATAATAACAGTGAAGGAACACGTGGGGCCAAATGGGACTTGATCATGTTTGCCTTTTGATCCTTTTTAGGTGTCAATGGAGCGGATTTAAGCTCAAGAACAGGTAACGGTAGCAGTGAAACTCATGAAGTGTGTGTGTGTGTGTGTGTGTGTGTGTGTATTGCTTTCCCTCACAAATTTTCTGTATCTAGATTAACTTATCTGCTTGCACGCTCGGGCATGCTGCATCTTTCCTTGTGTCCGGTAGAAAGAGAAACCTCCTTAACCCTAACCCTAACCCTAATTTGTTATTTTTAAACACTTATGGAGGTAAATATGGTGGTTCGCTGAACCAATGAGGTTGAGCTTCAGCCCGCCCCCAAATCCTCCAGAGCCCCGCCCCTTTCTCTACACGTACGAATCATGGCGCTCTCAGAGTATGAATCATTCTGCCCCATCTGTAGGGACAAATTTGGTGCAAAAGTCGCGTGACTGGACAGCAGCAGAAAAAAACACTTGTGACTCCTAGTGGCGACTTTGACTACAAGTTGTCATTATGACAGGTACAAATCATGACTTTTACAGCTACACATTTACACTTCTTTCTACAGGTAATTTTTTTTCCCCCAGGTATTTTATTATTTATTTTTTTACTTATTTTTTATTTTTATTTTTTCCCCCTGACAAGTATATTTCTTTTTTTCGTACACTTTACAGCCCAGATGTCAAACTCCGGTCCTGCAGGTCCTGCAGGTTTTGGAGGTTTCCATCTTCCAACACAAGCTGATTCCAATCAACAGGATCGTTATCAGGCTTGTGCAGAGCTTGCTGATGAGACGATCATATATCAGCTCTGTTGGAGAAGGGAAACATCCAAAACCTGCAGGATTGCGGCCCTTTTTTATTTATTTATTTATTTATTTTTAATTTTTTTTAATTTTTTTAATGTACAAATTATTTTTTTACTACGTTTTCCTTTTTACAGGGACACCTTTTTTTATTTTTTTTACATGTACATTATTTTTTTTGCTATTTTTTAGTACACTTTTTTTTTTTTTTTTTTTTTTTTTTTTTTTTACGTACTTTTTGTACAGGTACAAATCATAACTTTTAGAGATACAAATGTATACTTGTTTTTTTTTTTTTTTTCTCTACAGGTACAATTTTAATTTTTTTTTTTTCCCAAATTACTTTTGCACCATATTTATCTCCATACTGAACAGCAATGAAAAGCGCTACTGTGACGGCGGTAGCAACTCCCAACACCACAGAGGTTGTTGTTGTTAGGTACCTTGTTAAGGTCATCTTGATACTGGGAGGTGGGCAGAAACAGCTGGGTTTGGGGGGGGGGCTCCTCGTCCGTCTCAGCTCCACATTGTGTTGTGACGGTTTAAGTGGCCTCTAATTTGTTGGTGTGTGGGCTGATGGCCGCCACCTCCTGCTTTTGTGTTTTTACACATTGACGAAGCGCAGCTGCGTCTGTTTAATGAACACAGACACAATACTGATTAGATACTGATTAAAGTCATTTCATGATATCTCAAAGTCGGCGGGCATCTGAAAATGGGAGGAAAAGAAGGAAAAAATGACTTTTTTTTTTTTTTTTATTTAATATAACTGATGGAAGAAGAGGGGAAAAAAAATCCAAAGGGTGCTATAAATATCTTGGACTCGTAGCCAACAGGAAGTAGCGACGGCTGCTTAGCGCGTCAGCGGCGCTTCTGTTGCCGGGCGGAAGAAATTGAACGTGGAGGCGGAACGGCAAATGAAGTCTGCCCTCCCGACAATGTCAGACTCGCGTTCATGGCAGCTCGTCTGATCCGATGTCGCTGCCAAATGTGGAAAAAAACAAAACAAAGCCTTTAATGGCAATCGCCGCTAATGCGCGGAGGTTCAAAAGCGTCGACTTTTTTTGTGACTGCAGCCTCGAAATGAAACGTTGTTTCCCTGCTAAGTTTTATGAAGCATCCTGAGTTTGAGTATTTCTTGACAGTTCATCCATCTTATTTGCAGGTCTCTTGTTTTGTCTCCCAAGTGGTTGTTCAAAACTATTTTTGAAGGCTTGACAGAGCTGTATAGACTTGACCAACATCTGGAAGCCTTTAAGATTGAATTCAATAACATGGTTTGGTTTGATCCCCCCCCACTATATTGCCTCGAGCTCCCACCACCCCCTCTCGGTTGCTTTACCATAGCAACAGCGGCCATTTTGATTGGAGATGTATAATTTTCCGATTCTGTTAGTGGGAGGAAGAACCGGGGGGGGTTTAAGTGGGTGGTTCTATATGGTTGTTGGAGCCGTAACTGAGCAAGTATGGAAAAGCAGAACCTTTCTCATTAAATCGGGCCGCAGCGGCCAGCTTCAAATCCCACGTTTTGTTTTCACGCTGAGATAGAAGTGACTGTTTTTGTTTTTTTGTACTGCTTTGCAAACTGAGCCCGTCGGCACTGAGACGTCGGTGTCGGTTGACAGCAGGGGGCAGTGCAGGGCAAAGCGGCAGCACCCCTCAAGTGGATAAAAACAGATGGACTTTTCCTGCTTAATTCATTTTTCACAAATATGAATCAGACTTTAGACTTTCTGTAAAGACTTTTTTTTTTTTTTTTTTTTTAACTTGATGCCCGCTTTAAAAGGACTGAGTCTGTACATCCCATTAAATCCAATTAACATAGCTTTAAAAAAAAAAAAAATCTTAAATTTGTCTCTTCAACATTGAGGACTCAATCTGATTTGAAATCAGATTATCAATCCCTTTTCCGTCGTTTTTGCTTGTTTGTTAAAGTGGATTCAATTCAGAATTTGACCAACATTTTGCATGTATGACCCAATTGGAAACCAGTTTAGCATGTTGCTCCAATTATAGCTATTATTTAAATATATGGTTTATATTTTAATGTAAATAGTTGGTTTAGTTGCATGAAGTCAAATTTGCAGGCGTCATCCATAGTGAAATGACTTTTTTTATTTATTTATTTTTATTAAAGGACACTTGATTCACTGAGCCATTTTCAGCAGTAAAAAGTTAATATTTTGTCTATAATTAATGTGGTAACTTCATTATTTTTCATGTACAATTAAAACCTTTTTTAAAAAAGTAATTTTTCTACTTGCTGTCGACTGGTGATGACATCACCCGTGCTGAGGAAGTAGGTAACGACCAATCATGGCTCAGTTTACTGATCAAACCCAGAAAACAGGCGAGCCATGATTGGCCGTTACCTACTTCCTCAGCACAGGTGTAAGTAAAAAAAAATAAATAAATAAATAAATACTTTTTGAAGGTATTAATTGTACATGGAAAAATAATGAAGTTATCAAATTAATTCTGGATAAAATATTAACTTTTTGCTGCTGAAAATTATTCAATGAGTCAAGTATCCCTTTAAGAACTATGCGGATGCTCCCGGCGGCTTGTCAAGTTGTTTTGTGCGTGACAAATGCAGAGTTATGCATGGAAAAAAAAAAAAAAAAAAGTGTGTTCATCCCAAGTTTGCGGCTGTTGACACACGCGCATGTTTTCAAGCCCCCTTTGGCCACAGTGAAAGCCTTGAGAGATGCGACATTCGCACTCGTTTTCCCCTGCACTGGTGCCATCCGGTGGTGTAAATGGGAGGTGCAGATGTGCGTTCATGTGGCATGATGATGATGATGATGATCCCTGTTTGACTCATCCTCGATGAAAATTAAGTGCAGCGTTCGCAGGTTTGTTTTCTCCACAGGGCGTCTCCTGGATATGAATCACAAAAACATACGAGAGCTTTTTTTTTTTTTTCCCCCCCACTTAGAAATTAGAATTTACATACAGTAGTGTTTTGAATTCTCTCTCTTTCTCTTTCTCTCTTTTTCTCTCTTTTTTCTCTCTTTTTTTCTCTCTCTTTTTTTCTCTCTCTTTTTTCTCTCTCTCTCTCTCTCTCTCTCTCTCTCTCTCTCTCTCTCTCTCTCTCTCTCTCTCTCTCTCTCTCTCTCTCTCATATTAACTCATTCAAACCCAAAGATGTGTAAACACGTTTTTTAATACTGTCATTCACTCCCAAAAACGTATATACACGTTTTTTTATTTATTTATTTATTTTTTTTATGGAAGTGCATACAGAAGGCTTTGAGGCAACTTCTAACATGAAGAGTTGGCTTAAAGCTTTGTAGTTATTTAATAAAACGGCCAGCAGGTGGCTACAGAGTATAAGAGATCAGCCAGGGCTATGTTGGGACAAGCTCTTTTTGCCAGTGTTTTCATCAGGAATGTGAATATTGATGAAACTTAGCTATATTCTGATGCTAATTGCTGCGAAATGGAAACAGATAAAAATAACCTTTTTTTTTTTTTTTTTTTTTTTTTTTTCCCCTGATTGAAAGAAGAGTCTCAAATCTTTCTTTTGATGGCTTTCATGTTTTTATAGCAATAGAACACGATATGCTGCGGGCCTTGTGAAATCAGTCCAAATCCAGGAAAACAGCCGAGATTGAAGGAGGTTGCGTCAGTGAAAATGTCTGGGAGGGAATGAGTTAATATAAAAGGCGCCCCTGCTTATTCCTTCCCACTACAGCTGCAGTCTAGTCAGCATGGCATCTACTAACATCCTCCTAACTTGTAATCCGCCAACAGCGTGAAATGGTTTACGTCCCGACGCCGATGTGACGAGTCTTCTTCTTCCTTCCTTCCGCACGCACGCAGACGTGAACGACTGCGCCGGGCAGCCATGCCAGAATGGAGGCAGCTGCAGGGACCTGGAAGGGGATTTCAAATGCCACTGCCCGTCACCCTACGTGGGCAAACACTGTCAGCTGCGTAAGTGTGTGCGGTTCCGAGGGGATGAGTCAAACCCACTTCTTGGGTTTTGGAGATAAAAGTGCCGTATAAGTGAAAAAAAAATGAAGAAGAAAAGCAAACTTGGCTTCTTCCGTGTCGCCTGGTCCGGAATAGTCCCATCAAGACCTTTTATTTTATTTTTATTTTTTCCCCCCCCCAGCAGTACCATGCTGAGTAGTAGACTATAAAATTATATATTAATAATATAGTATTTTTCTATATTATCATATATGAGGAATAAGCGGTTGAGAACGAATATAATATATTAATGTAATATAACTAAATACAAGATGAAAATGGTAGACAAGTGCCAGGTAGTTTGTCGTATTAAACTTTATTTTATACTTTTTTTTTTTTTTTTTTTATTAAAAAGTAATGTATATTTTGTTTAATATAACTTTTTTACTTTTAGTTTTTTTTTAATTCCAGCAATACCATGCTGAGTAGTAGACTATAAAATAAATAATATATATTAATATAGTAATATTTTATATATATATTAATGTAATATAAATAAATACAATATGAAAATAGTATACAAGTGCTCACCAGTTTATTTAGTTTCAACTTTATTTTTTAATTTAAATAATAAAAAAATTATGTAACTTATTTTTTTAAAAACTTTATTTTAGTTTTTTTTTTTTTTTTTTTTAATTCCAGCAATACCATGCTGAGTAGTAGACTATAAAATATATTTTATATTTATTATATAATATTAATATTGTAATATTTGTTTTTATTATATATACAATATATTAATGTAGTATTATAAATAAATACAATATGAAAATAGTAGACAAGTGCCCAGTGGTTTGTTGTATTTATTTTAAACTTTATTTTTAATTTATTATTTTTTCCTTTTTTTTTTAAAAAAACTTTATTTTAGTTTTTCTAATAGTCATTAACACCTCGTTACACTTGTATAACTCAATCAAGAGTGTTTAAAATTTTTAGGATGGTGATAGTTTGAGCCTGCAACAAATTAATTCACATAATGTTACTTCCTATGGGTAAAATGAAATTTACACCAATTGGCTAGAATAATCGTAAATGAAAATTTACATCTTGGAAATTACCAGCGTCAGAGAACAAATTGTGTTTTTGTTGGTTTTTTTTGTTTTGTTTTATACGACAGCTGTTGAGCTTTTCACTCAAAAAAAAAAAAAAAAAAAATCTCATCTGTTGCCCGTAACGACGAGACACAATATGTAAGTGACGGGCTCCTGTCAACTTGCACCACAGGTTGCATCTCTCTGCTGGGCATGGAGGGCGGAGGCGTGGCCGAGTCCCACATCTCCGCCTCGTCCGTCCGCTACACCTTCCTGGGCTTGCAGCGCTGGGGCCCCGAGCTGGCGCGCCTCAACATGAAAGGCCTGGTGAACGCCTGGAGCCCCGCCCCCCACGACAGGAACCCGTGGCTGCAGGTCAGACCGAAATAAAATGCTCGTTTTGCTGGCTCTTTATTGCCTTTTTTTTTTTTTTTTTCTTCTTCTACATGGCCTTGGTTGATCGCTTGCACTCTGCTGCCACCTGTTGGCCGTTGTTTTGTAATAACTACCATTGCTTCAACCGCTATCTTCAGTTTAGAGGCTGCATCAAACCTTCTGTATGCTCTAGCATTAAAAAACAAAAAAGTATAAATATGTCTTTGGGACACTGGTGATATTTAAAATAGAGCGTATTTATACGTCAATGGGAGCAAATGAGTTAAGTATTAACTGCCGGAATAAGGAGTGTTTCTGTAATGCGCTTTGTGACAGCTCAGGCTGTTTGAAAGCACTATATAAATAAAGTTGAGTTCAATTAGTTTTTTTTTTTTTTTTTTAACTTAAAAATCAACATACAGAATGAATGGCTTTTTTTTTTTTTTTTTTTTTTTTTTTATTGTGCATCTAATAAAAAATAAAAAGAATATTGTGGCAAGTGTAACTTCGTTCACTACGCAGTGAAATATTTCACAATTTTATTTGGTAGCATTTTAACAATCTATAGCTTAGAAAATTCTCGTCTACTTTGCTGCATTTCCCCAACAGTCTTGTAAACCTTTTTAAGATCCAAAGGTCAAACTGTCCGCCATTTCAGGTGAATCTGCAGAGGAAGATGCGCCTGACGGGCATCGTGACGCAGGGCGCCAGTCGCGTTGGAACTGCCGAATACGTCAAGGCCTTCAAAGTGGCCTCCAGCCTGGACGGCAAGACGTTCACCATGTACAGGACCGAGGACCAGAGGAAGGACCAAGTAAGACGGTGCTTCTCAAATAGTGGGGCGGGGGCGGGAGGCTCCATCGGGGAACATGCTTATTATTTTTTTATTTACTTTTTTTTTTTTTTTTTTTTTAACTGTCCTAGAATAAAGTGCAATTGCACCTCCACTACATTAGGGGGCAGTGGCGCTCTCATCAGCCATGTGTTTAGAATGGAAATTTCCGTAATATGTCTCCTTTTAATGTAACCACTAGGGGGCAGATTTGGACAATTGTTTTTTCCTTCTTTCTTCTCCTCCTCCTTTTTCTTCTTCCTTTTTTTCCTTCTTCTCCTTCTTTTTCTTCTACTTCTTCTTCCTCTCCTTGCACCGTTAGTTATAATTAGTTACAATTCACTACTACACCTATGTTCATGTCTCTGAAGAAGAAAAAAAAATGTATTCTTCCTTTTTCTTCCTCCTCCTTCTTTTCCTCCTAATTTATAAACTATAAAAAGAAGGAAAAAAATCCTCTTTCTTCCTTCTTCTTCTTCTCAACCTCCTCCTCCTTCTTCTCCTTCTTTCTTTATTAATTCCAAAGTCAACATCCAAATCAAACTGAGCACACAAAACAGAACCATGATGACATGATGACCATGATGATGATCCTTCTCCTTTCTGTTCCGTATGAAGATATATCTGTTGTTCCACAATGGAGTATTATGGGGCTGTAACATTCTGATTGTTTATGAATTTCCAGTATTGCAGGACTTCATGAAATTCTTTTTTTCTTTTTTTTTTTTCTTCTTCCAGATATTCCTTGCAAACGTGGACAACGACGGCACAAAGACAAACGTGTTTGACCCGCCGATCATTGCCCAGTACATCCGCATCATCCCGGTGGTGTGTCGCACGGCCTGCACGCTGCGCGTGGAGCTGGTTGGCTGTGAGCTTAACGGTAAGCGAGCGATTGGCTGATGTTTGCTCGCTGTCCGACGTCCTTGTGGGCTCTTTTTTATTTATTTATTTTTTATTTTTATTTTTTTTTTTTTATTTTTTTATTTTTTTTTTTCCTCAATTCTACTGATAACGGAGTAGGCCAAAAGGTGACATCACTTTGCAATTAGGAGCATGAATCAAAACCTCATGATCATAACTTGCAACATAAATAAATGCAAGTGGTGATGATTTACAGATTTGTTTTTGATCCTGCTCGCTTCTTTGAAGTTTTTTTTTTTTTTTTCCTTTCCTCCCTTCTGTGTGTGGTTTAATCACACGGCTGCTTGCGTGGACCTCATCATGTCCCAGCTTGACCGGTTCAAATTCAACTTGCATGCCCGTGTCTGTTCTGTACTAACGACATTCGCTGTGTGACTTGTGCATGGAAGCTTCATTTTTTTTTGCTGATGGGGAAAGCATCTAAAACGGGTGCACTCCAGTTGGGCAACGAAACCTTTGACACCAAAAATCAGGTCTTCTCATCAAAACAAGTGCAATACCTACCTAGGTTATGTTAGTGAACTAAAACTAACAAACACAAATTAAAATTCAAAAAGCAATTTAGTTAACGAAAATGGTTTTTAAAAAAACGAAAAATAATTGAAACTACATGTTTACAAAACTATAATTAGAGCAAAAGTGTCGTTTCGTTTTAGTCTTTGGTAATTAATTGAATGCATGAGCCTCTGGGGAGAGATTTTAAATGTGACATTAACTGCTTCACTACCAGCCGTTTTCACTGAATCCCCCTTTCGCTCCCTTTGCTGGATTTTGACTGATTTTGATTTGATTCAACAGGTAAAAAAAAAAAAAAAAAAAAAAAAAAAAAAAAGTATATTTATATCGGTTTCTGATTTGCAGCAATTAGAATATAGCTCAGTTTCATCATTATTCACAAATCTGTTTAAAACTGTGGGGAAAAAACAGCTTGTTGCAACATGGCCCTGGTTGATCTCTTGCACTCTGCTTCCACCTGTTGGCCATTTTTTGTAATAACTACCATTGCTTCAACCGTTATCTTCAGTTCAGAGGCTGCATCAAACCTTCTGTATGCTCTAGCATAAATAAACAGAACCAAAAAAACGTATAAATACGTCTTTGGGACGCTGGTGATATTTAAAATAGAACAAATTTATACGTAAATGGGACCAAATGAGTTGAGCATTAACTAGCGGAATAAGGATTGTTTCTGTAAAGCGCTTTGTGACAGCTCAGGCTGTTTGAAAGCGCTATATAAATAAAGTTGAGTTGAGATGAATTAGTTTGTTTTTTTTTACTTAAAAATCAACATACAGAATGACTGCAATGCATTTAACTTTTTAACGACCACTAGAGGGAGCCACCCTACCACATGTTGATCCTACTTGTGGCGATAGTGATCCTACCTGCCTTATTGGCATGGCTATTTGTCTGTAATCAATCGCCAAATTACTATTATTTAATTATTATTATTCTTTCTACATCACAATGATTCCCAACCATGATGTCATTTCTGCAAATGAAAGTGTCTTTATCTATGCCATGAAGTATATTGACAGGCAGATCATCAATTTGTTACTCTTCCAAAGGATGGATTTTGTAAACTTGTCTATGTATAAAATAAAAAAAAAAAAGTATGTAAAGGTTGTGATGAATAGTTCTTGATGAGACTTGGCCTTCTCCAAGCTCGCTCAAGAGCAACTTGATGATCCAACGTGTGCATGCGTGACCTGATTCGCACGCCGTCGGCCTCACGTCTGCTCTTCTCGTTGGCTGCATCGTCGTCATCCGTTTGCTGCTGCTTAACATCACACGCTGGCCTGCGCCGCTTCCCCCCATCTATCATCCTGTTTTTCTTCTTTTCTCCCCCCCTCCTCCTCCTCCTCTCTTTTCTTTCTTTCTGTCATTCCGCTCGCCATCTGCGCCTCAATTTCAGTGTCCTCAAACGCTTCAGGTTGCTCCGAGCCCATGGGCATGAAGTCCCGGCTGGTGTCGGACCAGCAGATCACGGCCTCCAGCTCTTTCCGCACGTGGGGCATCGAGGCCTTCACCTGGTATCCGCACTTCGCCCGCCTGGACAAGCAGGGCAAGACCAACGCCTGGACCGCCGCCGCCAACAGCAGATCGGAGTGGCTGCAGGTGGGAGGACGGGCTCCATACTGACAATTGCGCTTTCAATAAGTAAAATAAGCAATAAGTAAAAGATTATTATTATTTTTTTTAATTATTTTTTTTTTATTTTATGTATTTTTTTTGAGGGGAAGTCAACATTTTAACATTGCTTGGCAATATGTTATGTGACCACACTAGTCTAAACATGACATTGTGATTAATATTGCATTTGTGGAATATGAATTATGAAGCAAAAATGTCACATGTCCAAACCTAGAACGCAGGTGAGCTGTGTTTGGTATTTATTTACCTGAGTCCTGAGGACAAGTGATGTCATTTTCAGTTGACAAGTGGCAAAAATTGTTTTGTTTTTTTAAGTATTGTACATGAAAAATATTGAAAACATCAAATTAATTGTAGACAAAATATGAAACTTTTTTATTGTTATATTGGGCTGAAAAAAAGTGAAGTATCCCTTTTTAACCCCCCCCAAAAAAATAAAAATTATTGACAATAATATGTTCTATGCAGCCCCACTGGTCTAAATATGGTATTATTGTTAATATTGCATTAATGGAATACGAGTTAGAAAGCAAAATGCAGCCATTTTTATCCATCTCAAGGGGGCGGCCATTTTGCCACTTGCTGTCGACTGGAGATGACATCACAGTTGCTCAGGCAACGGCCAGTCACAGCTCACCTGTTTTTTTTTTTTTTTGAAGCTGTGCTGTGATTGGTTGTTACCTGAGACCTGAGCACATGTGATGTCATCTTCAATCGACAGCGAGCGGCAAAATGGCCGACCCCCTGAAATGGATAAAAACGGCTGGATTTTGCTTTCTAACTCGTATTCCATTAATGCAATATTAACAATAATACCATATTTAGACCAGTGGGGCTGTCTAGAACATATTTTCAATATTTTTTTTAATTTTTTGGGGGGGGCGGGGGGGGGGGGGGGTTACTTCCCCTTTAAGTCTATTTAAAGTTAAAAAGGGATAGTTCACTTTGTTTTAGCCCATTATAGCAATAAAAAGTTAGTATTTTGTCTATAATTTGATATTTTCATTTTTCTTGTACAATTAATACTAAAAAAAAAACCAATTTTGCCACTTGTTGTCAACTGAAAATGACATCACATGTGCTCAGGGCTCAGGTAACGACCAAACACAGCTCACCTGCGTTCTAGGTTTGATCATGTGACATTCGCAAGCTGTGAGCTCTGAGCGCACGTGACGTCACTCTCAGTTGACAGCAAGTTGCAAAATGGAAAATATCACATTTATTCTAGACAAAATATTAACTTTTGACTGCCAAAAATGGTTAATTAAATAAAGTATCCCCTTTTAAGAAGCGCTTGTAAGTATTTTGCCACCTCTGGTTGTTTTTCCCGCTTGCCTGCTGCTGATTGTTTTTAAAGTGAAATCTCGCGTATGCTCAGGTGGATCTACAATCGGCCAAAAAGCTCACCGGCATCATCACGCAGGGAGCCAAAGACTTCGGCAGCGTCCAGTTTATCTCCGCCTTCAAAGTGGCTCACAGCGACGACGGACAGACCTGGACCGTCGTGAAGGACGAGACCACAAAGAATGACAAGGTTAGGCCAAGGTCACCAAGTTGTGTACACTTTGGAAGTCTAAACGTAATTTTTTTATTTTTATTTTTTTTTTTAAGTTTGGAGTTGGTACCAGTCACCAAGGCATGATGTTTGCCTGTGTGCAAGAGAAGACAGAACAATTAAATGTTGTTCCACTAGATGGCAGTGTACAATTGACCTGTGTTAGGAAAAGAGCCATACTTTTATTTATTTATTTTTTTTAAGAAAAGAAGGAGAAGAAAAAAGAAAAGTCATACAAATTTGATTTATTATTAAAGGGATACTTAACTCCATTGAACAATTTTCAGCAGTGAAAAGTTAATATTTTGTCCAGAATTAATGTGATAACTTCATGTACAATTAATACTGTTAAAAAATTTTTTTTTATATATATATATATATATATATATATATATATATATATATATATATATTTTTTTTTTGTGTGTGTCAGTAAACTGAGCCATGATTGGTCTTAACCTACTTCCTCAGCACAGGTGATGTCGTCAACAGCAAGTAGAAAAATTATTATTTTTTTTTTAAAAGGTATTAATTGTACATGACAAGTTCCCACATTAATTATAGACAAAATATTAACTTTTTATTTATTTATTTTACTGCTGAAAATGGCTGAGAGTCAAGTAACCCTTTAAATTGAGCCAAGATCATAATTTTTTTTTTTGTGGTTTAAGTTTTTATTATTGTTATTGTTATTATTATTATTATTATTTATCTTTTTGTAAAGTTTATTATTTTATTTATATATATTGATTTTATTTAAAGTAAAAATATGTGCCTTTTCCCATTTATACCCACTTGTCTTGCGCATTCTCTTACTTTTTGTTTTTAATCTCTCTGTCAACTCTTCCAGATCTTCCCCGGCAACAGCGACAACAACGTGCACAAAAAGAACCTGTTTGAGCCGGCATTTTTCGCTCGCTTGGTGCGCATTTTGCCGTGGGAGTGGCACGAGAGCATCACCCTGCGTATGGAGCTGCTGGGCTGCGACGAGTAGCGGCGACCCGCGACGACCACCACCCGACCCCTCCCTCTTTTTTTTTTTCTTTTTTTCTCTACCTCCACTAACAACCCTGATGTCGTTCCCTCCCTTCTCCCTCCTGCTGTGCCTGCACTGCCTTGTTCTGTACTCTAGAGGGCGGCAAACACCGCCATTGGTTAGCGCGTGCGAAAGACTGGAATCCTCGTGGCTGCTTGTCCGGTTGCTCTGATGTTTTACCACTTCAGCCTCTGCCGAGGGGTCCCGCTGCCTAGTTGGTGCCGCCTGCAGAACCTCCCCAAGACCCGTGCAAGCCGGTGATGTATAGAAACTGTACACTCGTCGTCTTACCGGCTTCCTGGGTAACGTTGTTTTTTTTTTAAATTTTTTTATTTTTTTTTTCTCGTGAGTTTGCAGATTATTTTCTGCGGTTTATCAAGACGCAGACGCCATAAATCACCAAAGGCACCCACACCAAACGGAGCAGAACAAAAACAAAAGAATTGCTTTGCAGTCACATGCTTGAGCAAAATGTTGTTTTTTTTTTGTTTTTTTTTTTTTTGTGGCACACACATGATAATTGAATTTGATCAGGTTGTCGTGCCCCTTTTGGACTTTTTATTTATTTATTATTATTATTATTATTATTTTTTTTTTTTTTTAAACCCCGCCCACCTATCCCACGTTGACGAAGAAGATCAGAACGCCGGTGTCGGTGTCTGTTCCATATTCTAGCAAACCCGCATCACATGCTACTGAAACATTTCATTGCTGTGGTCACCGCATTCACTTTAATGGCACTTTTTTTTTTTATATATATATTTGTGTTTGCATATATGGGAAAACCTAAAAAGGAAAAAAAAAATGTAGATAAGAACAATGCGGAGGTAAACAAAGAAATCAATCGACTGACTCTCTGTGAGCAAATCAAAGCAAAATCCACCCCCCCCCACCGCCCCTTTTCCATCTCCGCTATACATGTGAAACATGCCATCGTCTCCGCCCCCATAAATTATGAATTATGGGCTCGTGCAATATTATGCTATTGTGCCGCACTGGTTCCGATAACGATGCGTATTAATGCGATGGCGTGCAAAATGCATGAGAGGGGCGGGGGGGGGTGCGGTAGGTCGCCAAACACTGAACAACGTGGCAGACTAATGATGCTTCAATTTGACCACACTTTCATGTAAATATCGGGTTTCCCCTCTTCTGGTTTTTCTATTGATTTGAAATATGATGTCGATGTTTTGTTTTGGTTTTTTTTATGGTGTTTGGTGTGCTTTCCTGCTATACTGGACTGGATCCATTTGGATTCCAGTCAAGTGTTTCTGAGACGCATCCCATGTTTGGCCTTTGTATCGTTCAAACAAACAAAAAAATAAATAAATGTTGAAATGTACTCCATCCACTTGTTTCCAAAAGCATTTTTTTTTTTTCTTTCTGTATTCAAACGCTGAACTGATTGCAGCTGTTTTCCATTTAAAAAGGTACGAGATGAAAAAGGCGGAAAGCACCGAGGGCCGTTTTGGCTGTTTAGCATTTAACCCCCCACGACAACCCCCAGGGAGCGCCGTGCACGCCTCATCTGTCTTGCCGGCGTGGCGCGGTCCCGCTGAAGGTGTTTTTCTTCGCGGCCTCATTAAGGCGCCTCTGAAGGTCATTCAAGTAAGTGTTGAAAGCTCACATATGTAAATGGTAAATACAACCCCCCAGATCCTTTTTATGGATATAATGAGCTCATCGTTGTCAGGTGGAATCAGAAAATTAAATAAAAAAAAAACACCATCTTGCTTGAGTTACCAAATGCTGCACTGTTCAAGTTATTATACCTTTTTTAGTTTGATCATAAACCGTTGCACGCCACCTCAAAAATTAGGTTTATTGCTTTAATACACAAAAAAATGTTTGGTAAGACATACCAGCCGTCAAGTCTGCAGTCGCCCCCTGACCAGACCGAAAGCCTTTAATCCTTAAAAGGGAAGTCAAACACAATTTTTTTTTTTTTTTTTTTTCCCTTTGTTAAATGCATCCACACTAGTCTAAATATGGCATTGTGGTTAATATTGCATCAGTGGAATATTACTTAGGCAGCAAGTTTCCGTTTTGCAGCAATTAGCATTAGAAGAGAGCTAAGTTTCATCAGTTTTCACAAATCTATTTAAAATTGTAAGTAATTGAGCCTTTTTTCTACATGGCCCTGGTTGATCTCCTTTGCTCTGCTGCCACCTGCTGGCCGTTTGTGTAATAACTACCATTTCTGCAACCTTTCTTTGCAGTTGAGAGGCTGCATCAAAGCCTTCTGTATGCTCTAGCATTAAAAAAAACAAAAACAAAAAAAAACGTATAAATACGTCTTTGGGACACTTACATTAAAAAAAACGTATTTACACGTTATTGGGAGCAAATGATTTAAATTTTTTTCTTCTTAAATCAGCCATACAGAACACTAAATTTGTTCATGTGTAAAATAAAAAAATGGCAGATAAGATGGCAACAAACAAGTAGTCTCCTATCAAATCTGAATTTTAGAGTTGAGACATTTTTGTTGTTATCGCCCAGCACGTAAGCGGGATGAAGATGAAGATGATGATGATGATGATGATGATGAGCAGGCAGGCCGCAGCGCCATTCTGGTTCTTCGGTTGTGGACGCTTCCATTCCATGCTAAACTGTCTCCTTTTTCTCAACCTTTCAACCTCTGGACAACCTTTTTTTATTTTTTTATTTTATTGACTGCACAGTGGGCCTGAGGGCAGATTCGGTGTTAAGGACCCTTGGGATGTTCCAACTCAATCCTGCTGTCCACTGGTGTAAACGGCTTGAGATTGATAGCGAAACAGTTGGAGTGCCGGTATAAATAACTCCACCCTTTTTTTTTTTTTTTTTCTTTTTTTTTTTAAGAGAAATAAATAAATAAATAAATAAATACCCCCATCCGTCCATTTTCGATGCCTCTTGTCCTGAGCTGGAGCCTATCTGAGCTGACTATATGCACAACATGCTCCCATGATTGTTTGATATTATTCCTCGTGTGTCATTGGAAGACTCGTTTGAATAAATGAGATCTATAGTGTGGAGTGTCTCTTTTGTGTCCCTCCGCTTTAAATAGATCCTACTTCAAAGAAATCAGCGGGAGCGAATGTTCAAATTAGAGTTGACAACATGTGAAGCGTGTTTCTGTGTGCCATTTTTTTTTTTTTTTTTTTTTTTAACTTTTCTTCTTCATCCAGAAAACTTAACACATTCACCGCCAGCTGTTTTCAGAGTTGGTCATATTGCAATCCCTTTTAGGTCATTTTGACTGATTGTTGGAAAACCCACAGGGTATTATTGTGTTCTGTGACAATGCGAACCACAAAAGAAAGGAACTTTTTATTTATTTATTTTTTGGGCCAAGATTTTTTTTCTATCTTTTTAGCTTTTGAGTAAATAACAGTAGGAACATAGTTTCGTTTCTGACCAAAATCATGAGAAAATTGGCATTTTTTTGTGAAGCAGAAGTGATGCAAATATTTTTTTCTTTTTATTTTTATGTGTTTTTATTTATTCATTCATTTATTTAATGCTAATTGTTTTCGCTCCCAGCTGTTTTATACTGGATTTGGACTGATTTTGCAAGGCCCACAGAATATTGTGTTCTATTACTATAAAAACATGGAACCTTCCAAAACAAAAATTAGTTTCTTCTTTTATCAGGGGGAGAAAAAAAAAAGTATATTTATATGTTTCCATTTTGCAGCAATTAACATTAGAATGTAGCGATGTTTCATCGATATGCCTATTCACATTCCTGGTGAAAATACTGTCAAAAAGAGCTTGTTGCAACATGATCCTGGCTGATCTCTTATACTCTGCTGCCACCTGGTGGCCGTTATTTGTAATAACTACCATTTGCTTTAAGCTACCTCTTCATGTCAGAAGCTGCATCAAAGCCTTGTGTATGCTCTTGCATTAAAAAAAAAAAAAAAAAGACATGAAAACCTTTTCAACACGTTTTTGGGAGTAAGGGATAAAGTATTTAAAAAAAAAACGTATTTACACGTCTTTGGGTTTGAATGAGTTTGAATAGAAATGTTTTTGTAAATATAAGACAATTTAGAGCCTAGATTCTGACATGCATGTTTTGTAAGACAAATTTGAGCCTTTATTTATCCAAAATTATTTCCTCATAACTCACCCTTTTTAACACGCCGTCACTCATTCAATTGACAAACTTTGTCCTCTTCTCATAATCGCGACATATTGCATGAATGTGAGTTGCCAAAACTTGTCTGACTCAACGTGTTGCCGTTTCTCTCCCTTCTAACCGACGTGACAAAGCCGAGACCCTCTTTCTTCCTCGCATGCTCACGGAAAAACCTACTTGACGATTATTGTTGGATTCCAGTTGACGAATGAAAATGTCCACGGCGGTGACGGCTGCTTTCTCCACCTTCCTGCTGCAGGAAGTTTTTTTGATGGGGGGGACAATCGTGGAAAGTCAGCTGCAGTTTTACGCGGCGACGTTCCCGAGAGAAACGCGACTATTTCTGCTCATGTGATGAAGAGAATTTCACATCTTCCCTCCCGCCAATGTTTGTCTTTCTATATTTGGCTCATCTTCAAGTGGATGCGTTTGCCGGCGAACAAAAAGCGCTAGAAAAATGGTCGGAATGAGTCGTTATTTATCGCGGCTCGTTTGACTTGTTCTTTGGTCTTAAGTCAAGTTGACAGTCTACTTCGGGGGTGTCCAAACTACCGCCCGGGGGCCATTTGCGGCCCGCCGTCCATTTTTCAGTGGCCCGCGACGTGTGCTAAAAATGGCATTTGACTCAGTTCAAATAAAATAAAAACAAAAATGTTTGGAGATGGTCAAAGTAAGAATGGAAGGTGTTGAAAAACAGGTGCTATTAAAGTTTATTTTTGTTAACTAAAACTAAGGAGAAAACTAAAATTCAAAACTACAATTTCGTCAACAAAATAAAATAAAAACGAAGATTACATTTCATGTTTACAAAACTAACTATAATTATAGCAAAAATGTCCTTCGTTTTAGTCTTTGGTAATTAATTTAATGCATGAGCCTTTGGGGCTGATTTTAAATGTGATTTTTAGTAGAATTATTTTTGATGTACACCGGAATATTAACGTTGCACCCATGGTGTTTTTTAAATATTGTGCACAAGTAATACACATAAAAAAAAACCCATAAAAACTAAAACTAAGCATTTATTAAAGAACTAAAACTAATAAAAAAAAAACAAACAGAACCACCCTGAAAACTAATTAAAACTAACTAAATTTAAAGAAACAAAATAAAAACTAAAATGAAAAATTCCAAAACTATAATAACCCTATTGTCATATTACAAATAAATTGGTTCATATACTGTACCATTTTTAGAAATATGGAAAAGGCCAAATCAATTATTTGTACAATTTTTAGGACTAAACACAATTTTTCTTCATAACATTATGTGGCCCTTCTGATTTTCTGTATGTGGCCCTCAAATGAAAAAGTTTGGACACCCCTGGTCTACTTCCACTCTAATCTACACACGCACGCACATCTACCTTGAGAGCTTGCGTAATGACAACGTGTCCAGTCCGCCCCTGAGAACACAATAGACGTCTGCGCTCCACACCAACCAACCAACCAACGAACGTGCAGCGGCCGGCTTGAATGCTGCAGGCCCGCACCCAAATTATAGCCCTCCGCTCTCTGTGACAATGGGGGGGGGGTTCGGGAGGGGGCGCTGGTATTTGTGGCCCCGGGCGGGAAGCTTTCATGTGCGGCCCTGGGAAGACTGCGAGATAAGCGACTCGCACTGGCGAGGTCCACTTGAAATGCTCGATTGCTGAGGAAACAACAAACACTTTCGTTTAAAATGTAAAAAAACAAAACTTCGTCTTTCGTTTAACCGGGCGAGAGTCACTTGATAGCAATTCATCTTATCCATATTTTCATGTGATGCTTCAATGCTTTTATCCATATATTTGTAGTCGTCTGGTATTGTGTGGATTTTGCACAACAACGTGGCAACTTTCATTGAACACAATGTTAAGCGGAGTTCCTCAGGGAAGTGTTTTAGGTCCGTTCGTTATCTTTTTGTCCATTTTGCGGTGTCGCTATGGTTACAAATGCAAGTGTGGTTCAAGCTTCTTACAAAAAAAGGATCGGACCTAACGCAATTAATTCCCTGAGGAACTACATTCGAAATAGTAATTGGATGACTGTTATCCTCCTTACTACCAGCAATTCAAAATTGTCCTCTGTAGTGGACCGTTTTAAACCTGAATATCTCCCACCCAGTGCATACGATTGAATTAACTCCTTTTGTGCTCTATAGAGGACATTCAGAGCTTTCCAATTATACCAAATGTGCAGGGGTGGAGCTTTTCTACCTCTGATTGCATCATAAAAGAAAATGGCTTCCCTCACTGCAAGCACTTTATAGTGCAAAATAAGTGTATTACACTTTTTTTATTGAACAAATTTAGGCTTTAAACGTTAGCATGTTTTCTATAAGACTCTTAATTTAAGAACACAAAGTATTGTTTGAATTATTTTAACTGTATTTGAGTCTAGCATTTAAGTTAAAAAAAAAAAAAAGTCCTTTGTAGGGGACACATCATAGCTTAAAAATAAAACCTGTTGTTTTTTTTTCAAAAATTTCTTTTGCATTTATTCCAGTTACTTCACAAAGATTGGAAAATATTAAAATAAACATGATTGGACAATATTTTTTTTTCCTAGTAGCCAGGGGGGTGTTTTAATGTTATAATCCTGTGAGTGATACAAATTACTCTGTAATATACTACACTTGAAACTGGACAACACTATTGATTACAGTAAACTCCGCCCACAGGAAGAGAAACAAAGTGTAGTGATTCCACCCCTTAGCATCTATAACCGCTTCCAGTCTTATGGGAAGAGTATTTATTTATTCCATCCATCCATCCATTTTCTTAACCGCTTGCTCCTCACAAGGGTCGCGGGGGTGCTGGAACCTATCCCAGCTGGCTTGGGGCAGTAGGCGGGGTACACCCTGGACTGGTTGCCAGCCAATCGCAGGGCACACAGAGGAAAATGGGGCGTTGTTCATTCCTTTTGTAGCTTCCAATCTTTTGGGAAGACTTAATGGAATAAAGACAATTTAAATGGACCTAAAACGCTTCCCTGAGGAACTCCATTCGAAATTGCAGGACTTATTTTGAATGGATGCTAGAATTTCGTCACGGTGATTATTGTATATAATATTTTGTAGACACAGGTGAAATTGAACCTTAGTTGTACCTATGCAGGAAATTAATGTCAGCTTCAAACTGAACCGTGTATAACATTTGAAAAATAAAAATACCCGCTAGTAGTCCACTTTTCTCCGTATAGCGTATCATGTTGACAGTACTGTAAAAAGTTTAGCGTCTGTCAGCATGCGAGCGAAGAATGTGCAAGGATAGCACAACGTTTTTTTTTTTTTTGTATTTTGAGGCGCTGTCGCTGGCGAGGGGTCGGTCGAGGTTGGCGCTCGGTGTCGGGAGGGCGGCCCACATCTGCGCTTCACTCAGCCGTGCCGGTGTTTGCTCAGCAGCACCTTGTCCGACCCTCGCCTCGCCCGCGCTCTTGTTTTCCACCGCTGCAAACGCGACGCACGCTCGACTCGCGACCTTGGCAAAAACAATGGCTGACCTTTGCCCAACATGGACGCCGTCCCGCTGAACAAATGCTCTGCTTGTTGTTGTCGTCGTTGTAGTTCACCTTCATCCAATGCAAACATCTACTACGCAAAATGGACTTTGAACTTTTTGTAAAGTGAGTCCTGCTACTTGATGCCCAGCAAAACAGTCTGCAATTGCCTATAGATTTCACAAGGTGGCGGCAAAGCACTTTTCTTCTATTAGATATAGCTATGGTCTGACTAAATGGAGCTCCTCCCACTTGGCAACAAGATGCCACCAAAGCAAAATTGCAGCACTTCAACTTACCAGTGACCTGACTTAGGAATTATTATTATTTTTTTTTTAAGATACGAGCTTTTGCTCAGCTATATATTTGCTTTGATTTGAGAGCAAAAATTTGAGATAGGAGTGCTCTGCTTGCTTAATGCTATCAGATAGTGGGAATTATAATCCTTTTTCTGGGGTACCAATTATTACTAATATAAAGTCATTAAATTACAGTAGATAGAAATTAAATATACATTGTACCTTTTGATAAAAATACAGCATAATAAGAAAATGTTAATCATCATTGGACAGCATTTAGGTGTTAAATTCATTATAAGAAAAGTTTTTAAGACTATGTATAGCTATTGATGAATTAAAAGACCGTTCCCAAAATTAAATTGGAAATTAATAAATCATTTGCCCCTGAAATTCCACCCGGTTCAAAAACTTTGACATGATAATCATTAATAAATTAATATATTAAATTAATTAATAAATACAAAATTAATTAATTAATAGCCCACAACATTTTGAAAAAGGTTTATATAATTACTATTTAAATAGAAAATAATATCTAAAACTTTGAAATTTGTGACAATACATTTTTGAAAAATAAAACTGCATTAATTAACGATTAAAACAGAGAAAAATATTATTGTGACATGATTAAATATTAGTAACAAAATTCTAAAATGACATATAGCATAAAACTGTTTTTGGTAATTACGAATAAATATATATAACTGGGGGGGGGGGAAATATTGACCTCCAATTTCCATCTATACCTAGTTCTTTGTGATTTATGATAATGACTGTTTTTCCAATTGCCACCTACAGCAGTGTCACTTGAGGTCACAGTGTGGAGCGCAATGTGGTGACGTCACCACACGACGAGTAGGAGGAGACGATGAAGTCAACACACACACATACAGTAGTAGTTCCTACACATTGAGGCGCACACACATGCAGCGAGTCTTTGCACTCTTCCCTCAAAAGGTGAGTTTGATCGATTCTACGTTGTCATTTAGATTTGTTTTTGTGCTTAAAGTACAAATGATGATGAATTGTAATTTGACCAGGTGGTACAAATCCATTGTTAGAAACTTTGATAGAGGAGGATGCATGAAAACGACAAATATTTTACTGTATCATAATTCTATGTATTCACGTTTTGACATTTTGAAAGTGGTTTTTGCTTGGATGTGGTTAAACCCCCCTATTGGTATTTAGAGGACTTTATTTATTTATTTTAGTCTTTCAGCGTAATGCTCGGTGGTCTCTTGCGCCCCCTGTTGGCCGCCTGCGGGCTCGTGCTGCTGCCCGTCACCGCCGCCGCCGTCCACTTCAACTACAACAACGGCTTCTACTATCATGACGTCAGCAACGGCAATGGCAACGGAGAGAGTAGGCACTCACTCATTCACTCACTCATTCACGCACTCACTGTGCGTCTGGAGAAAAGGATCTTAAGTTACGAATTTTATTGACTATTATTTTCACATTGGGTAATACAATGATTTTTTTTTTTTTATAAATAACCATATTCATATTATTTGTTGTATTTTAATTTCCATATTTTTTCCCAATATTTAATATATTGTAATTATGTATTTGTGCAATTACTTTAATGACAAATATTTGATATATATATTTTTTTAAGTCAAATATTGATTCAAAAATAACATATTTCTGCCCCATTTTTATTCCATGTATTTATTATTTACACTTTACAAGCTACTATATTTATTTTGATACAGGTTTGTGTTTAAGTAAAATAAAATAAAATTCATTCTTTTGTATATATTTTTTAAATATATTACGTGGCTTTAAATATAAATTATACTTACATTGTACTTTTAATGTTTTTTTTTCTGAAACATTTTCATTTCCATAATACTGATATAATTTCCTATATTTTCAATATAGGCTATATCGTTATCATTTTTAGTTTTTATTACTAATATATCATTTTATTGTCTTACTATCTATCATCCATCCATTCAATCTGTTGAAATATGACTTAATATTTTGATATACAAGAATTTGTATTTTATGACAATATCGTACTAATATAGTACTAATACTGAAATTTATTGAATATTTATATACTTAATACTTTTTAAGGCATTACTACACTAGTGCAAAAATGTAAATATTTATCTTTTAAAATGAATGTAAAAATCATTTATTGTCTTGTGACTTAATGATTTATTTATTTTTTAATTGGCATTTTTGCATGTTTGGCATCTTTGCGTTTATTTAATTTTAGAACTCTTTTCTTTTCAAGTGTTTATATCGGTAAAACTATGTAATTTGTGTGAAACTCATTATCTAGTACAGTACAGTGTTGTCTCATAATTTATATGCAAAGTGTCAAACTTGAGCAGAATGTTACAGCGGCTTAAAATAATTTTGGATTAAAACTTAGCCCAATGTATTTTTTCATTCAAGTTCCGTTGTGTCTTCCTGCAGTCTATTTCAACGGTGTCCGTCTGTACGTGGAGTCCCCGCAGCCGTCCGTGTCGGCCACCAGGGGCAGCAGCGTCACCCTTCCCTGCCACTTCCACTACGAACCCGAGCTCAGCGCGCCTCGCCGGACGCGGGTCAAGTGGTCGTGGTTGCCCGCCGGCGCCAACGCCGTCGGCGAGCCCGCCGACCCCGCGGCGGCGACGGCCTTCGCCATGGAGACGCAGGTGATGGTCGCCATGGGCAACCGTCACCGCAGCTACGGAGGATTCCGGGGTCGCGTCCGCCTGCGACGCTCCGCCCCCGGCGACATGTCGCTGGTCATCAACGAGCTGCGTCTCAACGACACGGGACGGTATCGGTGCGAGGTGATTGACGGCTTGGAGGACGAGAGCGTCACCGTGGACCTGGAGCTGCGAGGTGAAGTGGACCGGTGTCGGTACCGGATGTGATCGGGCTGGCGGATTGTATCGGGGTCGCCTGCAGATGACGTCACGCTACAGCATTGTCTGGAAATTGTCCGTTTACAATTGTTCAAAATAACAAAATTTATGTAATAAATTGTAAAAACGTACATAAACCTGAAAATATAAAAGCATATGTGGTGCCGAAGCCAAGGAGACGCAGGAGATGTGTCGCAAAAGACTTTCCTGAACATCACTCGACAAAACAAAACAGGAAAACAACTAAAGTCCGTACCATAAAACCTTCCCCGCGAACCCTAACCGCCACATAAGTTCCATGAGGGAATGATGTCACGAGCATCACACATGATTAAAAAAAAATAAAATAAAATAAAATAGATTGAAGCGGCGTGGGTTCACTTCTCCGCCTGGGAGACAATGTGTGGCTTACATGATGTAGGCTTGTGTGATTTAAAAAAAAAAAAAAAGCAAAAAAAATCACCTTCGCGCTTTCCGGTGACGTCATTAGTACAGCAGCGCTATCAAAGTTAGCTTCGGTTTGGTTTCTTTTCAATCTGTTCACAAATCAATCACAATAACAAAAAACAATCTTAATAATAATAGGAACACATTAACAATCTAAACTGACAATATTTGTCACATCTGAGACAATTATTTTGTGTATTTATCATTTATTCAACCTGTTATTTATTCAATATATTTTTCTTAGGTTTATTTACATTTTTACAATTTCAGTCCGTACATTTTGTTATTTAAATTACATCTTTAATATTTTTTTTCCAATGTTTGACATCAACTGGATAATTTCCAGCCAATCCTATAGCGGGACATGTTTGTTAGGCGACCCCGATACGATCTGGCAGCCTGATCACATCTGGTACTGACACCGACATCATTTTTTTTTATTTTTTCATGAATCAGGAAAAATAGCTTATGACATCTTTCTCTTCCTGGCCGACAGGTGTGGTGTTTCCGTACTACTCGGACAAAGGGCGCTACCACTTCAACTTCCTGGGGGCCCAGCAGGCGTGCCGGGACCAGGACGCCACCCTGGCCACGTTCGAGCAGCTCTTCACGGCGTGGGACCAGGGCCTGGACTGGTGCAACGCCGGCTGGCTGGCCGACGGCACCGTGCAGTACCCCATCACCGCGCCCCGCGACGGTTGCGGCGGGTCGGACTTGGCGCCGGGTCTGCGCAGCTACGGCCAACGTCATCGCCTCTTCCACCGCTTTGATGCCTTCTGCTTCTCCGCTTCCGTCAAAGGTCTGGATTATTCAACAAAGTACAAGATACTTGTGTTAAAAAAAAAAAAATAAGTGTTGATTACCTCTGTTCTTTGTCCACCTTAAAAGTCACAAATTTGCAATGTATCAGTCACCGGTGTTGCCACAGTTGCCTTGAAAAAGTAATGTCGTTACATATTTACTTGATTTTAAAAGTAATTTAGAAGATACTTTTATTAGTTAAAATCTTAAAGGAATACTTGACTCATTGAACAATTTTCAGCAGAGAAAAGTTAATATTTTGTACAGAATTAATTTGATAATTGCATTATTTTTCCGTGTACAATTAATACCTTTTCTACTTGCTGTCGACTGATGATGACATCACCTGTGCTGAGGAAGTAGACAACAGGCCAATCACGGTTCACCTGTTTTCCGGGTTTGGTCAGTAAACTGAGCCATGATTGGCTGTTACCTACTTCTTCAGCACAAGTGATGTCATCAAAAGTCGACAGCAAGTAGAAAAAATACTTTTTAAATGTGTTAATTGTACATGAAAAATAATGAAGTTACCGCATTAATTATAGACAAAATATTAACGTTTTACTGCTGAAAATGGCTCAATGAGTCAAGTGTTCCCTTTAACATAAAATTGGAAACTGAATGGTATTGCAAATAATAATAGAATATTAATTGGAAGTAAATTTTTAATCCTGACATTTTAGAATAGTTTATTTTTCAATTAAAAATAAAATAACTTTTTTTTTGCCTTGAGTAATTATTTTTACTTTATTTATTTATTTATTTTTATCAAACTGCCATTTTTTATTTTTATTTTTTATTTTAAATTGTGAAGCCCAGGAATGCTTCACTTTAAGCTGAAAACACTTCAGTTCCTCTTTCATATGTATTCTATAGTGTAATTTTTTTGTTTATTTTTTGCTATGTGTCTTATCACGGAATGGGGTCTCTTGCTGTATTTTATTATTTTGAATTACTAATCTTGTTCCACATTCGCGTGAGGCAAGTTGTGTCAAATGTTACTCACTGCTGCCCTCAAGAGGAAACTAATTGCACTACCACTTGATCGTGAATGGCGTCAGTTTGAGACGTTGCCAAAAATGAATAATAAATATTCAACAATAAATTGTGACTTGGCAAAGTAACTGTAATCAGATTACTTCACGAAGAGAAGTAATTGTTTGATTGGCCGTTATTGCCAAAGATGTGTATTTACAACTTGTGATGTCATGTTCAGTCGACAGCAAGTGACAAAATGGCAGGGGATAAAAACAGGTGGCGTTTGTCCCGCAGGTACCGTCTACTTCCTCGCGAGCCCGACCAAGCTCAACTTCACCGAAGCGCTGCTGGCGTGTGCGGCTAACTCCAGTCACGTCGCCAAGGTGGGCCAGCTGTACGCCGCGTGGCGACTCGCGGGACTGGACCGCTGCGACGCCGGCTGGCTCGCGGACGGCAGCGTGCGCTATCCCATCGCCAAGGCCCGCGCTAACTGCGGGCCGCCGGAGCCGGGGGTGCGCAGCTTCGGCTTCCCGCCGCGACACCACAAGTTTGGCGTCTACTGTTATCGCTAACCGATCTCGAGAGGTTAGCTTTAGCGTTAGCCTGCGAGAAACATGGGCGTTATTGTTGAGGCCATTTGAGTTGATTGCTATCTATCTCCTCTTCCTCCGTAAGACCACACGTGACTGTGATGACAACCTCTTAATAACCTCTTTCCCCACTGCACAGTACTCGCTTGGTTTTCCACCTCATTGTTAAAGTTCTTCACTGGTCGTCTGTGTGACTGAGGGAAGCAAGAAGACTGTGGAGCACCCAGAACTAGGAAGCCGCATCGGGGTAAGCTAGCATTAGCTTGTGTGTTTGTTTTTGTAGCCAACGTATCCTCAAAAAAAGTTTTTGTTAACAACAGCTGTCAATAAACCTCACGTAAATCTTTTTGTAAACAACAAAGACACTTTTGAGTCTTTGTTTTTTTGTAAACGACAATGATACTGTAGAGTCAATAAACAGCGTTTTGTAAACATCAGACACCGGTTTGAGTCTTTATATGACACTAATGCACATTTTTATAAACCTCAAAGAAAATTCAGTCTAAGCTAGCGTATGTTTTCGAAAACTATCAAAGACTAACCAGACATGTTTTTGAAACACTGAATATAAGTTCTCTAATAAACTGAAGTGTTTTTGTAAATCTAGAAGACAGATTTAGGTTTAGGATTATGACATGTATGTTTGGTAAGACAAATCGCAAATCCGTCTTTCCTTCACTGAAGCTAATATACACGTTTTCATAAACATCAGACAATCTAGTTTTTTTTTTTTTTTTTTAATAAATACATGGACGCACGATCAGGAACGTTACATCGCCCATAATTGCACATTTTACGTTTCCTTTTAACTCATTGACTCCCAGCCATTTTCACTCTCGGCTGGATTTTGACTGATTTCGCAAGACCCACAGAATATTGTGTTCTATTGCTATAAAAACATGGAACCTACCATAAGAAAGATTGCAGTCTCTTCTTTCATCAGAAAAAAAAGTATATTTGTATCTGTTTCCGTTTTGCAGCAATTAGCATTCAAATATAGTTTCATCATTATTCACACACCTGTTGAAAACTCTTGACAAAAAGAGCTTGTTGCAATATTGCTTTGATCTCTTATACTCTGCTGCCACCTGCTGGTCGTTTTGTCTAATGACTACAATTGCTTTAAGCCACCTCTTCAGATCAGAAGCTGCATCAAAGCCTTCTGTATGCTATTGCATAAAAAAAAACGTATAAATACGTTTTTGGGAGTGAAGGACAAAGTATTAAACGTATTTACACGTTTTGGGGTTAATGAGTTAAATGTACTTTGCTGCCTTTCTGCTCCTGCCATGGAGACTGCATACCTCTTTAAATTGAGTGAAGGGAGCCGCTCCCATTGGATGGCCGTGTTCGCTCCCATAGCAGCGAAAATGGACTTGTGTAACTGCGCCCATCAATGACAACACCAAAACTTTGAAGTACCCTTGGGACTATTGTTTAAAAACATGATGAAAAGGTCTGTTGAAAAGATTGAGGCCACTGTAAACAGCTCCTCGCATTTTTTTTTTTTTTGGGACACACATAGCATACGTTTAGCTAAAGGTCTCCTCCCACTTGTTTACTGAAGTCTTCTTAAGCATCTGTGACTCAAACGTAATCATTAAGTGTTGCCTTGTCATTAAAAAGGTGACTCAACGTGTTTTGCACACAAGCTGACCACAGAAAGATGACAACAAACCAAATGCCAAAGTTTTTTTTCTCCAGACTGCAGAGCTTTCATGTTCGGACTGACCTACCTGCAAGGTGAAAAAAATAAATGGACAGTTGATAGTGACTGGATTGGCCTGCAATTATTGAAAATCAGCATATAATTGACACCCAATATATTCTTTTAAAATAAACCTCAAAATTATTCTGAAAATCCTGATTAACAGACATTTTCCAACAAATAATGGAGGGAAAACGCACACACAAAAAAACAAAATAGTAAAAAAAAACATTTTTTAAAATGGGGGAGATCTACAAATGTTTTCTCTCACACGTGTATAAAAAGTCTACACACCCCTGTCCAAAATTCCAACATAAGTCGATAACAAAACTTTCCACCATTTAATGCGACTTAAACCATTTACAATTCAAATAAAAACAAAAAAAAATCTTTCTGAGCGGTGAATAAACAACAGATAATGTGTAGTTGCATAAGTGCACACACCCTTTAATAATTTTTAGAACTGGCTGTGTTTCAGAATTAAAAATGAAATCAGCGCACACGCCTGTCACAATTCAAATCAAGTTCAGATGTTCTCAAAGAGTCATTTCACGCACACACATAGGTCGTATTCCATCTTTTTATTTGGCGCAGCACACTATAGCAGACTGTATGCTCACGTCAGGGATGGCGACGTCACCAACACAGCGATTGCAGTGGAACACTTGGACTGAGATGGAGGCATGTTTTCATCACTTATTTCAATATTTGTTTCTATTATCGTGCCTGCGTTTAAAAAAATAAAATAAAATTGAAATGACTAATTTGACTGTGCGCTTGATCTATTTGCTGTCACTTAAATCTGTTACAACTTCGTATCTGCCCTCTAAAACACCTTTGCCCAGGAGAAGTGTGATAAAAATTCATTTTATTATTTTTTTTACATCATACTGTTAACACTTTATTGTGTGATGCAAATGGGGCCACATTTAAAATAAAATAAAAAAAAACACAAGTGGATGTTTTCTTTTCCCACCGCATTCACCGATCAAAATTCTTCAGGTTCCACAGAAAGCTCGACTAAGTAACTGTTGACTAATGACATCAATTCTATCACGTGATTAAACAAAACAATCTATATGGGATGAAACATGACAAAGAAAACGTTACTGACAGATCCTGCTGTTCACACAGTTGCAGTGTCGAATATTTACAAGTGAGTCCCGTGCGTTACGCCAGCGATGGATCTCCGCTAACACTCGCTTATTCAAACGTCAGCTTTTATTCACTGACGAGGACGTGCTGAAATCTGATTTGTGCTTGCAAGTGGAATGTGACTACTGACTTTGTGTTACGTTTAAAGTGTATCGAAGTTATTATGTATTTGCTAAAATGTTTCACACTCATATGAACTTGAAGTGAACTGCTTTTTTTTTAGATTAACTGTACCAGACAGTGTTTAAAACGAGTCACACCATCTGGGGCAGAAGCGGAAACGAGAACTTTCATTGCTAATGGATAATCACATGCTTATTTGCAACACATTTACATTCACGCAGACACGTTATTTTAAGATAATGCAGCGTTGCACTATTTTGCTTTCCCCACCCCTTAGTAGTGCAACGCTATTTTTTGTAACCGGATAGGAATTAATCCCCAATAAAAAGAGAGGACACAAGAGGATTGCCAGAGCATCTTTGACGGCTTGCACCTGGCAACTCTGCTCTCCTCGCTGCGAGTAAAAACGAACAAGTCTTGTCTTCTCATCCTTGTGACATGCTTATATGTTTTAGTGTGTAAACCTAACACTTTGTCATAATAACTAAAAAATTATCCTTGTTACCATATATTAACATGCGCGTTTTCATAAAAAGGCAGTTGAGCTGTACTAAAGGTATGCGTATTTCACGGGTTTTCGTAAGCTGTGGAGATGTATTTAAGCATGTTTTGTAAACGTCAAAATGCAATGTTTTAAAAAAGAAAAGTTCTCATTTCAATTTAATCTATGATAAGTACATAATTTTATTTTATTTATTTTTTTGGTCAATTCAGATGCGTCACTGAACAAATGCGTTTTCCTAAAAATCCAGAAACTTACATCTTCAGTCAACTTTTGTGTTTTCAGTTAATTTGTTTATGAACTGGTTCGTACTGACAAATGGAATGTTGTGAAAAGCGTCGTATGATTTAATTTAAAAAACAAACAAACAAAAAAACAACATACTCCTGTACTACACGAGAATGTGATCATTGATGATCGAGAATCACAGTCTTGGAATAAAATCTCTGAAAAAGTAGTCACCAGGGACGGAAATACAAACATAGACCCAGAAATAAAATGGACTAAAACATAGCAACACGCTATCATTTGCAATCAATAACATTTTCATATAGACTTCTGTTGATTCCTCCGGTAGTACTTGTGCATGGAGAACACGAGTTACAGCTATAAATTAGACTCTATAAATAACAATGCAAGTACTTTCACTAACGACACTGGGAGAAAAAAAAACTGTGAGTCAGTTACATCGTCACTGTCTAAATGTGTTTTAGTGCTTGTATTTACATTGGAGGCTGAGCTAAATGATTTCCTTTTTGGTTTGGTTGGTTTTAACATTGGTGTCCACGCCGGGAGGGGTCCTTTTTTGTGAATCTCACTTGTGCTTCATTCAGTCCTGTTCAGAGCGTCTTCCTGTGCTCCCGTCGGCTGCTCACTCCTCGACTTCTGCTCGTCGCCGATCTTTTGTGTAGCCTGTTGCCGCCAGATGCTGGAGGGCCGAGGGGAAAGATTTAGAATCAAACGCGTATTTTGCAAACGACACCAATTTGAGCATTGGGCTTTAACGTTTATACCATCCCCCACCCTACTTCCACATGTCCCTGTTTGCTGAGGAGCTTAGCCTGGGTCTGTTTTTTCCCCCTCATGTTTTTCTTTTAATCTGAGAACATGGTTTTTAAAATGAGAGAAACTCACTTTCTATACATTCCACTTGTGGCTTCTCCCACTGTCCATTCTCCATGCAACGTATGACAGGTAGGTGGCGCTGCGTGTAGCCAGCTTGACACTGGTAGCGCACTTTGGAGTTAACGGCGTAGTGCTCTCTGGTGATGCCCATCGGTGAGCCGTGATCCACCTCTGGGGGCGATCCGCACCCCGCTGATAGAGAGGACAATGATGAAACAAGTAGGAACTGGCTGATCTTTTTAATTTGGATCAGCACTCATTTGGATGTTTTATACTAAACTACTCACAAAAGGTTAGAACTGTTTTGTGTATTCAAATGTTTAGACAAAGTTAAATGGAGTTTACGTAACGGTAGATTTCCCTAACTTTTTGTGAGTAGCGATCCTACCAGAAAGTCGTTTAGTATGATCCCGCCAAGGATCCATCAAACAAGTACCAAGGAAGTCAATCGGCATTAGTTCCTACCGGGTCGAGTCTTGCATGAGAAGGGAAGGTAGTAGTTGCAAGGAACGTCGTTCCACTGGCCTCCCTCGTGCCCGATCATGACCACGCAGTCTTCCCCGGAGTTGAAGTAGTTGTCAGGTTGGTTAGGTCTCCAGTTCTCGTACGTCTGGGACATAAAAAAATGACGTTCTGAGATACGTCAAAACCACTAAATCAACTTTAGCTTGTCTTACCAGAGCGCTGCCGTCCGTCCAGCGGAATTGATTCTGGACTTCTTTGTCATTTAGACCTATCCACTCATAGTCTTGACCTTTGGCTGTGAAGCAGCAGAGATCTAGCTATTTTAGACGCTGAGCCAATCTGAGGCCAGTTACAAATTTAGTATCACTTACAGTTAAGAAACTGCTGCTCCTCCTCAGATCTGACGCTGACCAGGTGGCCATTGAGCTCCTGGCAACGCTGCTCGGCATCTGACCAGGTGTGTCGGTCGGGAAAGTGGAGGTAACAACTTCCCATGAACTCCAACCAGCCCTCGGGGCAACCATGCACAGCTGCACGCAATATACAAAAAAAAAGTATGACTTTCAAGATACATTATCAGTTTTTTTTTTTTTTTTTGTGCGTTACCACAAACAACAGAACATACCCTCTTCTACTTTTGGTTGCTCCACTATGGGAGCGGTTGCCAGTGAAATTGACGGTGCAGTGGTTGGGCTGACGTAGACAGGTTCTGGAGTCAGAACGATGACTGTAGCCTCCTCCTCCTCGTGCCCGGATGGTTCACTGTAGTCTGGATAGGTCATTGTAGATCCAGGAGAAAGAGCTATCGACGGCTTGTCACTGCCTGAGATTTGAAGATGGATTCCAGAACCACTCTCCTGGCCGCTTATTTCTACGACCCCACGGCCCTCTTCTGGATGATGCTCCATGGGAGAAATGTTAACTTCCTTGGCCCCATCATCTGTTAGAAAGATGACGTCACCGTCTATCTGGGAAGGTTGGCCAGAGGCAGAACCGCTGCCTGATGCACCAGATGGAAAACCACTTGGAGAGCCACTGGGATAACCCGATGCATAGGGATGATGTCCGGACAACTCCTGATCTCCTGATGGCTGTATTGTTAAGTCAATGAAATTGTTGTCTGTGAAGGAGATGCCAGAAAATCCACTGCCTGACCCTGACAAAGAGCTGGATCCAGACAGCGATCCTGATCCAGACATTTCCGCAGAGCCGTACAACTCCTGCTCTCCTGATTGATGAACTGTCAGGTCGATGGCACCATCGTCTGTGAAAGTGATGCCAGAAAATCCACTGATGCCTGACCCGGACAAAGAGCCTGATCCAGAAATAGATCCTGATCCGGACATTTCAGCAGATCCGTACAACTCCTGCTCTCCTGATTGATGAACTGTCAGGTCGATGGCACCATCGTCTGTAAAAGTGATGCCAGAAAATCCACTGATGCCTGACCCGGACAAAGAGCCTGATCCAGAAATAGATCCTGATCCGGACATTTCAGCAGATCCGTACAGCTCCTGCTCTCCTGATGGATGAACTGTCAGGTCGATGGCACCATCATCTGTGAAAGTGATGCCAGAAAATCCACTGATGCCTGACCCGGACAAAGAGCCTGATCCAGAAATAGATCCTGATCCGGACATTTCAGCGGATCCGTACAACTCCTGCTCTCCTGATTGCTGAACTGTCCGGTCAATGGCACTATTGTCTGTAAAGGTGATACCAGAAAATCCACTGCCTGCCCCGGACATAACTCCTGATCCAGACATGCTTCCTGATCCAGACATACCTGAAGTCCACAAGACCCCGCTACCTAACTCCTGCTCAGTGACGGTTGGGATCAGCAATTCTTTCTCTTTTCCATCCAATATATTGATCAGAATGTCACCACTGCTGCCACTAATGTCTCCGCTGCCACTGGCAGAAGCTGATCCTGACATAACAAAACCTGACTCAGATCCTGATGCGCTATAGGAGTCTCCCGAGGTGAAGATTGCACTGCCACCCTCTGCTCCTTGTGGATCACCAGAGGCAGAATGGTCTCCTGACAGGATGTCTGTGTGTCCACTGAAGGTGACATCTAGTCCGGAACCAGAAGCTCCGCTCCCGCTTCCGCTGACAGTACTGGACTCTCCTGAGATATCTCCACTGGCTGAATAATCGCCTGATCCAGATGCAGAGCCATCAACTGGAACTAGAGGTAAAAATGGAGACAAAAATTTATTAGCGCCTGAATTGTGTTCATCATTTTTGAATGTGCAGGTACTGTTTGATGCTTTCACAAATAATATACATTCAAGAACCATTTTTATGTGCATGCAGTCGATTACAGGTGTCTTACCAGTTGGAGCAGTTAGCTGGGTTGTGATGTTTGTCTTTAGGATAACCTCTTCGATTTCTGTGATGTTTAGACTTGTATCAGTGTCATTGTAAGCCAAAGTAGGTTCAACTAAAATCAAACAACAAAATTCCACATAAGAATAGGACAGTGTAGTGGCCAAAATAGACAAAACCTTCAATAGTGGACCACAGTAACCAAAGTACAGACATCTGATTTTCCAGAAATAGTCTTACTCGTAGGAGTGGCATAATCAACTGCAACCGTCGTCTTGCTGACAACATCCACTGTCAGTAACTTGTCAAAAATGGTTTCGCTGATGGTGTCAATGGTGGTTTTGCTATCAGTATCAATGGCAGCTGTTTCAGCTGTAAAACACAGAATACAGAATGGAATTGTGTGACATTCCAAGTTCAAACTAAAAGTTGAATGCAGTTGCGCAGTTTTCTACCTTTGAAACAATAGGCGTCGTAGCGTGAGTGCTCATCGGGAAATCCCGTCTGGTTGGGGAAAGCATAGATGATGTGCACACCCACCTGGCCGCCCCCGCATTGAGATCTGGAGCTTGTGATTGGATATCGGACACTGCGGTCCATTAGCCAACCTGGCCGGCACTTGTCAAGCCCTTGGTTCCATGCGGCGTACATCTGCCCGGTTGTGGCCAGTGTGGTGTTGAGTTTCTCACAGTGCTGCACGGCCTCCTCGAAGGAGAAGCTGTCATAGTCGCTGGTAAAGAAGACCTCACCTAGGAGAGGAATGGAAGCATTGAAGAGTTGAAATGCAAAACGCTAAGACCTAAATTTGGTGTTGACAATTGAGTGATTGGGTCCCTGACCTTGCAGACTTTCAACGTAACAAAATACATCATAACGCTCAAAGTCTGGCCTCAGGCCGTAGGATCGAACTCCTGGAAGGTGCAGCAGATTGCCGGCACAATTATCTCGGGGTGACACGATGGGATACCTGAGCATGAGAGGTATTCCTTTTAGCTGATTATTAAGACTCGGCCGTACAAACGTGTAATAATCCTGCCGCTAACACACCTCACAGTCTGGTCGCCGAGCCACCCAGCGTCGCATTGGTGCAGGCCTTTCTCAAAGGCCGCCTGAAGCTGTAGGGGGCTGGCGATGACTGCTCCAATACTCTTGCAGGCCTGCTGGGCCTCCAGAAAGGTCAGCGTGTACCGACCGGTAATGGGTCGGTAGTGTAACACTACACCTATGGGAGGAAATTCGATTGAGGACATTCTGTTTTCAATGTTATGGTAATGTTTTATCTTCAGCATTTACAATTCACTGGCTACTGTGGCATTAGAGAAGAACTGTTAGTTTACCTGTGGGAGCCATGGTGGCGTCTGTAAAAGGAGGCGAGATAGGCTTGGTGAGAATGTCCACACCTCCGTGCTTGATCTCTTGACCCCCGGGGGTGGTTCTAAGTCCTGGATAAACTCCAGGGGCTGGGGTTATGCTCATGATGTCAGGGAAAGGAGTGATCCTCCCGGGAACTGCACCTTCGTCATCGCTACCTGTTAATGTGACAATAGTTTCAGAACAACTTGGTGAGGTTGCTGTTTCCCAACCTTTGAGTAATGAGGCATTGTTGCCCTTGTTAAAGTTGAGCAAGTACCTTGGAAGCAGATAGCATCGTAACGAGAGCTCGTGATGGGGTATCCAGTCTGGTTGGGGAACAAGTAGACCGTTCGCACTCCCAGGAGCCCGCCTCCACACTGAGGCCTGGCAATGTTGATGGGGTAACGTACACTCCTGTCGCGCAACCAGCCGGCATTACACACATCCATGCCGCCCTTCCAGGCCAGGTAAAGCTCGCCGGTGGTGGCGAGTCTGGCACCCAGTTTAGTGCACTGATCCTCAGCTTCGTAGAAGGTGAACTTCTCTACGGACATGGAGTAGAAGACTCTGCCTGGGAGGAGTCAGTGAAATGTCACGATATATTAGGATTTCAGTACTGTATGGTATTGTTTAGGCAGTGTAGTTTTGTATCCTATTGTACAACGTACCTGCCATCTTCTCCGCAAAACAGTACACATCGTAAGTCTCATTGACGTCTCTCACTCCATAAGTCCTCACGCCAGGAAAGTTTTCCTTGTCTCCGTAGCATTCCTTCCGGGGCTCATGGATGGGGTACCTGAAAAAGGACATGATTCAGTACCTGGACTGAGTTTGGTAGAGGAATGTACTTGGAGGACTAGAAAAGCACAAGTCCATTCTGCATTAATGGCAGATTGATTAATATTACCTAACAGTCTGATCAGACAGCCATCCAGCATCACACTGGTGGTATCCATCGTCGTAGGCGGCCTGCAGTTGGGCAGGGGTTGCGATGGTGGCGCTGTTTTGGATGCAAGCCGCCTTGGCTTTCTCGAAGGTGAGGGTGTAGCGGGTGGTGATGGCTCGGTAGTGGAACACGATACCTGGGGGTCAGACACAAAGATGGAGACAGAGTATTTTTACCTAAAACACATCTTATATGCATTGTTTAATGGCATCTCACAAGTCTTGTTTCCACTACGCGGAACAGTTTGGAACCCTGAACCTGAATTTGTCTATGTAATGTCTGTTTCCGCCTACTCCAGCTCCACCAAGTGTATGCCAAAGCATTCCTAGACCAGCTGTGATTCATAGTCCCCCCCCCCCGCCCCCAGCGTGTCTGAGGTCTACCCTGAGGTCTCTTCCCATTTAGACATGACCCTAACACCTCATTGAGGAAACGAAAAGGGGAAAATATGCACAAACCACCTCAACTGGTGTCGGGAAGCTTCTTTCAGTCCGTCCAGGATACAAAGCTTCTCACCCTATCTCTCTTGAATGTTTTGTGAAGAAAGCTCTTTGCATTTGAAACTTGTTCTTTTGGTCCCTACCCAAAGTTCATAACTGAAGGTGGGGCTGGGAATGTAGCTCAACCAGCAAGTTTTAGCAATTTGTTGTTTGGACAGGTCTCTTTTCAGCATGACAGTTTTGGTACACCGACATCTGTGTATCTGTGAACCAAGACACTTGAACATCTCCTCCAGTCCTGATACAGGAAATTGCTCTCATCACAGAGGACACAACCAACCCTTTTCCTCCTGATAACCATTGCCTGACATTTATAGATCCCAAGTCTCATCCTGGCTACCTTCATCTCTTACTACTCCGTACAAAACATTGACATTGACATTGGTACTGAACTGAACCAAACTGTTCTTCTAAGATAGAAACAGGCCAACCCCAAATTCAATTAAAAGAGAGACCAGATTGTGTCTTCATGTCCTACCCTGAACCTGGATGTCCACGGTGTCATAGTTGTCCTCGATGCCGTGCATGACCTCACAGCGGTAGGTGCCTGAGTCTTTGGACCTCAGCTCCGTTATCTCCAAGCTGGCGTCCGTGGACACCATCGGGTAGTTGACCATCGTTACTCTGTCCAGGTAGTCCCTCTCAACGTGGACCTTCCCCTCTGATGCCACCAGGATGGTTGTAATGTTCTTCTTGGTGACGAAGGTCCATTTGATGCGGTGGGAGAGCGGCGCGGTGGTCGGGGCGCCTGGGTCGCTGGCGGTGTTGTCCTGGAAGTAGCAAGGCACCACAACCTTGCCACCCAGCAGGGGGCGTAGAGGCGCCGCCGATGGAACGCTGACACGGAGCGTGCCGTCCAAGCCTGCGTGGAAGACAGGTCCAATGTAATATTTCCTTCAGAGGAAGTGGATGTGTGTGTAGTTGTTTGACAAGCTAATGAGTTTGAAATCAATTATTTGGTCAGCAGTCCGGTCAATGAAGTCTATCTCATGTCGTGTATCACCCAGAGATGACGTCTCCTTAGCTAGCTAGCTAGCTAGCTTAGCTTTAGGATGCTACTAAACGTACCGTCATGGTGTTGAAATGATGTCGTGGCCCAGATGAAGGGCAACGACGTACACAGCAGAAGCAGGGAAGTCATCCTCACCTAAAAAAAAACAGACAAAGCATTTAGTTCCAAACACAACTCAAAAATAATACTACTTTCCGGATTGTACTTTTGCCTTTTTTTCTGGCTGCTAAATCTTAATTTTCAAGTACTTTTGGCCTATAATTATTTCCCGAATATCTTGGTACTTTTGGGAATAGAAAAAGAATTTAAAAGATACTTTTGCGTTATGTCATCGTCATTTTTGTTTAATATTTCTGGACTTGTTGGTCCGTGTCTTTCTTTCTAATATGTTGCTACATTCTGGAACATATTGTGAAAATACTCACCAACACTCATACTACACATACTCTGTTATATAAAAGAACGGTTCTCGTCTGGACGAGAAAAGTTCCCCTTCGTACTTTTCTGTACGTTCTGGAATATTTCAGTTGTTAGCTACTGTAATATTTGTGTACATGCTACAAATAGTAATTTAAAAAAAGACGAACTCTGCAATGCCCTCTCAACCCAAAAAATGCTCTTTTTTTTATTATTATTATTTTTAAGGTTTTTAAAATGTTTCTAAAATAAAATGTTACTGCAGTCCTGAGAGCATAGCTTTTTAGAAAATAAGATGTACTGTATAAGCATTTTTTTCTTTTCAGATTTTTTTGGGTAGTTTCTGTCAAGAAAAAATAAATAAATCCCCAAGACATTGAAAATTCTGTACATTTTGGACCAAAGAAAACATAGCCCCACTTCCCGATTACTGTTCTGATGTAATCAACTTCTTAGTACTGTGCAAATACATTTGCATTTAACCATTAATAACTCTTTTGTTTTTAAACATATGTACAATTTATGTACAATAAAACATAATGGAGCCAATATTGAAGTTTAGTTTTTACATTTCCTTGCAAGTGCAGTGTTAATATTCAGACTGTGTTCATTGATACAGTAGCTACGAAAAATGTGAAAGCTTTTAGAATCACTGCTCTGTCAGAATGTTTATTTATATTAGATTCAACATGTAAAAGTCTCCAGTTAGTGGACAAAGCGTGATGTGTCCAAATGAAATGAACGAGTGTCTTTGGACGATCCCACCTGCGGTTATAGAGGATACGCGCACGTTTGCTCAACGAGTTGGAATGGAAACGTGACATCATTTGCAAGGAGCAAACAGCGAGCGGCTGTGTGTCGCCGCCAGGACACAGGAAATGTCTGAAGTGCCTCAAATAAGTTGAAAGCGATTATGGTTCGGTCCGCTTAAACGCATTTGCAGCACGAGCCGTGTTGGATGGGGACATTTCGGTCTCAGAACTCAATCTGCCAACCGTCTGGCATCCACGTTTAATAAACAAAATGTAAACATTTACCATTTGGAATGCCAGACAAGTTAGGTATTTATTTTAACAACATTAAAAAGTGTAATTGTAAAAACATTTTTTATCTAATCTGAAAGGATGAATGGATTCATGTACTTCCAGGACTTTTTTTTTGAAATATTATTTTTATTTTTTTATTTATTTTTTTAACCTTCTGGCTTGTTAAAACAATTTGTTGTCAGTAATTTCTGGAATAATTATTATCCCCTATACTAACTGTTATGTAAGCTACTTGTGGAGATCTTTAAAAAGAAAAAAATTCGGTACTTTTTTTAGATTTTTTTTAAATTAAATTATGAAAACATTTTTTGGTAATATTAATTTTCTAACCTATAAATTTTTATTTTCCATTTGTAAAAGCAATTATTATGTTGGTTTTGACAAATTATTATTTTGTCACCATCTATGAAAACTAGATTATTTTTAAGTAAATTATTATTACTTGGAGCAGCATAATAAATAATGATCATTATTTTTTTTTTCAAGAAAACAGTCCTAATCTGATCTAATTATAATTTAATCATAATTGAATTTTTTTTTGCTAATATTTATATATTTTCTTACACCCAAATGTTTTGTTTTTTTGTCTGTACTTTCTGTATTTTATTTTTCTATTTTCAGTTTATCCTGTCATTTTTTTCTACTAATTTATTTTGCTCAAATCCACATAAACATATAATCCACAAAATATCACAACTTCAAGTCATTAATTTACTGATTTTCTCAAGATTTATTTATTTATTTATTTATTTATTTATTTTAAGAGAACGTATGAAATCACATGAGAATAAATTCATTGTAAGTGAACATTTCCGCCGCCCCCGTCGTGAACATTCCGACATTCGAGACAAGTGGCCAGTGTGATGCTCACAGTAACAGAGTGTGGCCACAGGAGGGCGCTCTACTCTCAAGGCAGCTTTCACAGTTTTTGGAGCGACGCTGCAAACTCAAACCTGGCATAGGTGTGTGTTTGCCAGTTTGCGTGTGTAGGCCATTAACACTGCCATACTGTACACAAAAAGAGAAAGGCCCCAATGTTTGTACTGCTGTCTCAGCATGCAAAATATCCCACAGTGGGGTTTTTTTTGTTTGTTTTTTGAGCAAGCGGATGGCTATGACGTAACCAACCTTCCTTCCTTTCTTCTTATGCTGCACTATTTTTGCTTGGACACAAGTTGCTTGACTGTTGTTTTTGTTATTTACTGGTACCCTTTTACACGCTGTCAATTTTCCATGCAGACGTAATAATTTGTTGTGAACATACTAATAATAATTGCTGTTTGAAATTATGAACTACAGATGTTTTCAAACTCATATTACTCATCTGTCTGCCCATACAAACGGTCATCATTTATATGTCACGTAATGCAAAGATGCCGCCTTGTGTTATGATTATGATAATTTTGTTTGGTCTTTGTCTTTATAGTTCATTTATAATTTTGTTTTGGCTTTTTCATTATAGTTTTTTTTTTTTTGCTTAAAAAATCGTTAAAATTTATTTTTAGAGCAGGTTAGATGGATTTGTTTAATTTTTCCAAAAATGTTTATTTTTTTATTTATTTTTATTCTTTTTTTAGTTGTATTACTATTAGTATTGTGTGTTTTTTTTTTGTTTTTTTTAATATAGATAAATTGCATTTTGAATGTTTCCAAGCGTGTGTTGACGTTCCCACTGCAGCGTGAGAGAGTGCAGAAGAAGAAGTTAAGAGTTCTCTCCAATAACAAACACAAAATCAACACCTTGTACTAGCGGCCTAAAAGGCTCATTAGGGGCGGGGGGAAAGGACAACTTTCCCATTTTAGTCATTGAAATAACGTATTTTCCTGCAAATGGTTGAGCTAGATTTGTACAAACATGTTTTTGGACTAATATTTTGCAGTGTGAGTTGATTTTAAGAGAAATTGAAGTTGAAAAACGAAACAAAAAGGGGAACTGTCCGCAGAACATAAAGAAATCAACATTTGCAAGTCTCAATGTTGTAGTTGAGCAATTGTTAGTGCTGCTGTTTTGGTTAACATTTTAGTTCAACTTGGGCTTATCAGATGATGCCTTGATTGAGTTGAAAGACATTTATTTTTCCATAATGGAGCCCGGGGGGCACCACCCTGTATGTCAGCAGTGGTTCAAGTCAATTAAACAACAATATTTATTCTCGACTTTCTCGAAAATTAAGAAAAATGTCTTAAGAATTAAAAAATACAATCTTTTTCAGCCCTAGGATGAGCTGAAAAATCACCCGATCGGACCCCATTTCCGATCACATGATCGGATGGGACAATCCTACTTGACAGCCAGCATGTGGGCGGGGTCCTTGTGGTGACTGCTTTCGAGTGGCTCGTCGCCACGGTGAGGAAAATCCACGTGACGAGGCTTTTAGTAATTTTCACTGCTCAAACTTGTTGTAGGCAAAAAAAAAAAAAAAAAAAAAAAAAAAAAAGGGCGCTAAATTTATGCTGCATTCGAGAATATCGGACTTTTTCGAGTTCAAACCAGGAAGTGTGTACAGGAACGCCCCCTTGAACTCGGAAATTCCACTTGCAAAGTCTCCGACTTCACTGACGGACTACAAGTGACGTCACTCTCCAATGGTTTCCCCTTTTGGAAACACAGACCGTGAATGGTAAAACACAGTTTACTCGAGTATAAAACTATATAGCTTTCTTCGTTCATAAATATTCGTCATAACTTCACGTAACGCAACGTACGTGACAGTATTGCCGCTATCTCCCTGCATGAAATTATCAGTGAACCACTGAACTGTATGGAGACGCTTATGAAATAAGATAAAAAAAATAAATGAAGCAAAATTATGAGAAGGTCTAAATGAGTTTTAAGAACCAAAATAAAAAAACAATTTACCACTATCCGCCATTTTGGTTGTTTACTTTAGCCTTGAACGCTTTCAGGTCGGAACTGGGAAAAACCAACTCGGATAAATCCGACTTCCGACCATCCTCGAATGCAGCATGTGTTGCGGCGTTTGATTGACAGTTGACAATCGAAAAAGTGAACACGCCCACAGCGCCTGAAACGCAGACAACAGTTTCATATTCCACGATTCTGAAGCCTCATTTTATATACTACTTTTTTTTTTCTCTTTTTTTTTTTAAACCATTCAAATTCGACAGGCTTGTTAACGTCACTCTTCTCTGTGATGCGTCAAATTTACAAGACTTTTATTTCCACTTTAAACTCTCCAAGTTACCCCACTGCAGTTCTTGGCGGCTCAATTAAAAAAAAAACACACAAAAAAAAACCGACTTTCCTCATTGAGGCTCATCAAGAATCATTGAACGCTTAAATGGAGCGACTGGCCACAGTGTGCTCATTCATTTGTTGGGTGGGGGGGTGGGTGGGGGGGTTCGGGGTGCGGCCGCTCCCCTCTTGGGTCACTGTGGTATGTTCCGCTTGCAGCCGAGGTGACGGGCAATGAGGCCTTGGTTTGTTCCCGCTGTGGACAGGGGCAGAGCTTTTTGGGAGGGGTGCAACCCTGCCAAGGTAAACACAACGGGGCGGGCACCCCCCCCCCCCCCCCACCCCCCTCCCCCTCTCCACCTCTCCCCTCCCCCAAAACCCTCCAGAGTCCCTCATTGGCAGAACAGAGTGCACATTGATATGAACACACACAGCGCAACACACAGCTTCTGCCACACTAGGATTCTAGGAAGTATAGGTGTGTGCGTGTATACTGTAACGCTTGTTTGAGAACACACACACTCTTGTACAGTGAGAATTTTTTTTTTATCACAGGTGGTTAGAGGTGTATTAGTAGCACATATTCCACATTCTCACGTCATCTACACGGCTACTGTTGTGAACATATGTTGGAAGTCGACACATTTATGACAGGCCAGCTGTCATTTGAATGATTTATGGTTCAAGAAAAAAATAAAATAAAAAAAAGACATGTTTTTTTTTTTCTCTCTCTCATTCAGCCAACATCTGCCAATTGGGATTCACAATGAGAGCCCAGGGAGCCCGACGTCACCATAGTAACGGGACGTCGCCTTGAAGGAGAAAAGTGACGGAAAAGGCGCTGCTGGACTGCTAAAGGTGACTCTGATCCAGAAATTTCAAAAAAGAAAAAAACAACCTTTCAGATGCAGTGAGAGGGTCACAATCGGGGAAAATCATTTGTGTTACTTTTTAACTTTGGAAAACAACATTCAAAAAGTTTTTTGTTGTTCTTGTTGTTTTTAACAGTCTGGTTTTTTTTTGGGCCAGAAAATAAAAATGGCTCAATAATTTCCAGGATGTAGCTAAACATAAAAACAGTCAAAAAGTCCACACACCCGCCACCCAATAAGCGCAAGAATAAAAAATGCATAATTTCATAAAAATTAACAATAAGGCATCATAATAATTGAAATTACAATTCTTTCTTTGACCAGACTCATATCGCAAATCATCTTTTCCCTTTGGAATGAATAGAAATGTCATTTATCGAGCCTCGAAAAAAAAATCAAATAAAATTGGTCATGTGTTTGTTTTTCTAAATATACTTTTTAAAGATATTATTTAATCCCATGCACTTTTTTTTTATTTATTTATTTATTTTTTTAAGTCTGCGCATTCTGGTATGTACGTCTAGACCACTTGGGGTCAGTAGAAGACAGAATTCAGACTGGAGAGACAGCGCCTCTCTTAGTTTCAGCAGTACAGCAGTAATATTAGTCGTTCGTGGCAGAAGATAAAGAATACGTGCCTGTCTGCATGTGACCTGCTGTGCCATTTGTGTTTGTTGCATAGATGCTAATTGTTAGCCTGGGTGCCTTTGGTGTTTTCCCATTGTATGCTAGCCAAGGCCATCTTGTTGCTTCAAATACACGATGTGTAATTTTCTCTTTTATGTTTAATTAGTCAGGAACCTTCAGTTGAGAATGCTAGTCAACAGTTTGTATAGGTGGGTGGCACAATAAATTTCCATTTGAATCAACTTCCTGACCAACAAAATGTGTGAATGCGCCTCTTAAGGCGGGCAACATAGGAGGAGCCTTTGATCGGCCTCGGGTCATTGCAAAAAGCAAAACATCAGTAAAATTTGTATGAAAGCCCCCAAAATGCACATCAAATAGAAAAATGTCACCATTTCACTACTTTCAGCCTCACTTGTAACGCAATATGTGAAAATTCCAGACTCAAGAGTCAAATGTACTTCTACTCAGTCCATCCAAGAACTTCCACTTTGCACGACATGATCACCTTGTTTCAATCAAATTCCATTCAAGCTTTCTGAAGTTAATCATCAATCAATAACTGATCTATAACATGTACCCCCCCGCCCCCCCGCCCCCAAGATTCCCGGGTACGTACCGTTGATGCTCCGAAGCTGCCGGTGGCCCAGTGGGTGCGGAGGCCTGTGGCTCTTGCCCGTGTCGGAGAGCAGAAAGAAGCTTTATTCAAACGCCAGTGCACATTTAGATGTTGGAAAACGGGGGAGGAGGAGGAGGAGGAGGAGAGGGGAGGGAGGGCAAGGAAAGGAAAGGAAAGGAAAGGAGGAAGGAGGGTGAGGAGGAAGATGTGATCCGTTACTGCTCAGGGGATGAGGTCAAACCTGGAAGGGATGGATGGATGGATGGATGGATGGATGGATGGATGGATGGATGGATGGATGGATTTGTCAGTTAGCTATGCTAGCTAAATAGACTGATATATGCTGACGATAGATAGATGGATAGATGGATAGATAGATGGATGGATGGATTTGCTAGTTAGCTACGCTAGCTAGCTAAATAGACATAGATATATGCTGACTATATACTGTATAGATAGATTTGCTAGTTAGCTACGCTAGCTAGCAAAATAGACATAGATATATGCTGACTATATACTGTATAGATAGATTTGCTAGTTAGCTACGCTAGCTAGCTAAATAGACATAGACATATGCTGACTATAAATAGATTGATTTGCTAGTTAGCTACGCTAGCTAGCTAAATAGACATTGATATATGCTGACTATATACTGTATAGATAGATTTGCTAGTTAGCTATGCTAGCTAGCTAAATAGACATAGATATATGCTGACTATAGATAGATAGATTTGCTAGTTAGCTACGCTAGCTAAATAGACATAGATATATGCTGACTATAGATAGATGGATTTGCTAGTTAGCTACGCTAGCTAGCTAAATAGACATAGATATATGCTGACTATATACTGTATAGATAGATTTGCTAGTTAGCTACGCTAGCTAGCTAAATAGACATAGATATATGCTGACTATAAATAGATTGATTTGCTAGTTAGCTACGCTAGCTAGCTAAATAGACAAAGATATATGCTGACTAGATAGATAGATTTGCTAGTTAGCTACGCTAGCTAAATAGACTGATTGATATATGCTGACGATAGATAGATAGACTTCGACTTAGACTTAGACTTAGACTTGACTTTATTGCTCCCTTTGGGATGGCTCCCTCTGGCAAATTTACATGTCCAGCAGCAATGAGAACAGACAATAAAATAAAAAATAATTCAATCAATCAATAAATAGATAGATACATACAAGGATTCTGATATTTGGCGGAATAATATTACAATAACTGATTATATATAATGAATAAAATAACTTTTTTTTTTTTGTTCCCTTAATGCTTACAACAAGATATATTTAATAAGTTTAATTCAAAAGATAAAAAAAAAAAAAACATATAATACAAATATTCTCCCATGTAAAAAGAAAAGGACCAGAAAGAAGACAATTAAGTCCTATTTTGTCTGCCCCGTTTTCCCACCAGAATTCAGTTACAAAACAATTCATAATTTAAAAACAACAATATAAGCAACAATAAAAATAAATAAATATTTTTTTATTTAACAGCTGGTCACACACAGTCACATGTACGGAGCCCCTAAAGTGACATGGGAGAAGAAAAAAAAAACATTTAAATGTTTCTCGTCCGGACGAGAAACTTTTCTCGTCCGGACGAGAAAAGTTTCTCGTCCGGACGAGAAACCAGCATACTCGCGTGGGAGACCTTATACTAACTACATTTCAGTTTGTGTTCATGTGTGAAAATGATAGCACAGGACCTCGTCAGGTTCTATTTTTACCTGGGACTTTGCTGCGTTACTTGCAAGTCGGCACCATTATGTTGTGTCTGAGAGACATTTAAAACGAATTGAAAGCAAGTTGAACAGTGGTCTACCGTCCGCCGCCACAAGCTAGCTCTCCTAGTTCCCGCTCGCAGGTGATGTTTCTCGTCCGGACAAGAAACTTTCTCGTCCGGACGAGAAACATTTTATTTATTTTTTTCTCCCATGTCACTTTAGGGGCTCCGTACTTTAGGGGCTCCGTACAATATAAATATTAACTGAGTGTATCTTTTGCAGGCATTTCCCCATACTGCAAATGAATTCTGATGATTTCCACTGGGAGTGTTCGAGGTATTGCACAAGATTGTTAAAATGTCCGACACGAATGAGGGGGGTGAAAAAAAACAAAAAACAGCTGTTGGTGTTTGTCTGAGCATGTGCTCACCTCCGTGCACGTGTTCAGTGTACTCGAACGTTGATTTTTTTTTTTTTTAAGGCGTGTCCAAGCTCCATTCACGGGCATCAATGCGGGCCCTTGTGTGCGCCGGCCGCCCTGATGACACGCACGCACGTAACCCGCAACGTTCAAAGCAAAACGGGTCAACAGACGTTTTCAAACGCTCGTTTGCAGACGACACACTTGGCGTTTGTGCACGACGTTTGGAAAAACGCAATTACGCCAGTTGGAATTTCTTGTTACGCTGAAAATTGTGATGGATTTTCCTGTCTTTAGAAGTACAAGTATTACTTCATTTGTCAGTTGCTCAACACGTAATTTCGTAACCAGGGCGGCAAACTTATTTTCAGCGTAGTTATGCGTTCACTCAGACGGTTGTTACGAGTTCAAAACATGTAAATGAAACCATCATAATCATAACTTGTACCCCGTGGCCCTTGCATTTCATTATCATCGTGGATATAAAAAGTCTACACACCCCTGTTTGCAACTCGTATCAGAGCAGCTGAACTTTAATTGTGGTTAATCAGAGGCACTTTTATGACGGCTGGTTGCAAAAGTAAAATACATTTGAGTTGAGTTGAGATCTTTTTTTTTTTCATTTTCAATTGAGTTAAACAGCTACAGGTCACTAATGATGAAGTTTTGGAATAATTTATCTTGATCTCATTTTTTTTATATCACAAAAAAAAATAAACATTTGGATGAGGGTGTGTAAACTTTATGTCCACTGTAAATGTATTTTGATTGTGTATTATGACAGTATGAATGTGATCGGCGAATTCTGCACATCCCCAGTTATGAGGGGGTGTGCACACTTGTGCAACCATATTGTTCTAGTTTAGTTGTTTATTTTTACTTCCACTCGCTGGTATTTGAACAGGATGTGTAGACTTATAAACTTAAAAAAAAATAATAATAATTAAATAAATAAAAAAATAAATAAATATTGATATCGTAGTTCAGTACCCGTGGGTTCATCTAATCGTGGATCTTTTTCTTCTTCAATTTAAAAAAATAACAGTTTAAATATATATTTTTGTGTTTTTTTTAGGGGGGGGGGGCACAGTAATTAATTAATTCATTCATTCATTCATTAATTTATTTTTTTATATCGATAGAGACAACCTGTGTTTTTTTTTTTCATTGAAAATGTTTATTCACAATTTTTGGGGTTAAAAATGTTTCTTCATTATGATTTCTTTTCAATGCATTTATAATGTCTGTCAATTATTAGCATATTTTTGCTATTCACTGCCAGCCTAATCAAAATTACTTTTTGATTTATGTAGCTGACATTGGCACCCAGTAAAAATGACTCTTTGACGTCTATAGCCGTCAATGGCAGTAAATGAGTTTTAATAAGGTCTTTAGATTTAAAAAAAAAAAAAAAAAAAGTATAGTATCGTATAGTATACATCAATTTGTTTTATTTCTAGCCCACTAGACTAGAGGATTTCTAGGGATACGGCCTGTAACGTGACTACATTTATGTTTGATGATCTGACTCACAAAATCAACCGTAGCTTCCAAATGAGTCGTTTTATCCATGACTCTTTTTTTTCTTACATGACTCTCTGCAAACAGACGTACTTGCATGAGTCACGTTTTCACGCCACTTTTTACAACCTGCAAACATGACCGGCAACTGGCAAGGTGACTCGGAACAGAGTTCGTCTCACAGCGGAGCGGGGCGCGCGCACGCACGCGTCCAAACGTGGCACGTGCCTCCAACCTGATGACCTCGTTCAGATGACACGCTTGATATTTTCATGCTAGCGACATGTTTCAGGTGATGGCTACCATCTTGCTGTTGAATCTCAACTTTTTCCAAACAATTTATTCCACCTCTTTTGGTTGATTCCCTCTCCCCGATTCTTTGAGTCATTCAGTTCATATGCAATATTGTTTTATTCAATGGGATTACGTCAGATATGACACATTTGTGGGTCCAGAAATAGAAAGACACACAATATATATTTGCACACACAAATATAGACTTGAATATTACTGCCTCGGCTGTGTGCGCCCGACCCATGCTTAGAATATATAGTCCAGTTTTGAAGAAGAAGAAAAAAACAAACAAAAAAAACTGTTTGCTTTGTAAATACTCTACACAACTTTTGTGCATTTGAGTTTTGAAATGGACAGGTAAGCCAGGTTGTAGATGAAGTACAATTTATTTAAATTAAAAAATATATATTAATTTGTAGTTTTCAAATTTTTATCATTAATTTAACTATAATTAAGTAACCAATTATTTTAAAAAACAAAACAAAACAAAACTGGTAAATGTGCAGGTATTTTTTTTTAAATTGGGTAATATTTTATTTAATTATTATTTACAATGAATAATGTAATACATTATGCGATACTGTGGTTATAAGTCTACACACCCCTTTTCAAATGTCTTTTTTTAGATGAAAAAAATAGACACAAAATTTTTTTAAAAAATGTCTTCACTATTATTGTCACCTACAAAATAAAAAAATAATTAATTTGTACTTTTCAAATGTTTATAATTTAATTTAACTATAATTAACTAACAAATGATTAAAAAAATAAACAAAACTGGTAAATGTGCAGGTATTTTTATAATTATATAATATTTAATTTAATTATTATATACAATGAATAATGTAATACAATATGAGATACTGTGGTTATAAGTCTACACACCCACCTACACACAAATGGCTTTTTTTTTTTTAGATGAAAAAAAAATAGACCAGCAAAAAAATTTCAAAAATGTCTCGACCATTATTGTGACCTACAACATGTACAACTCAATTGATTTAAAAATAATCATAATAATAATCATTTCAAGGGGCAAAGTAAAAAAAATCTAAGCAAGTAAAACAAGTGTCCCACTCTGCCCCACTCTCGTATGGCGTTCCACAGGGTTCACTTGTGGGGCCCCTGCAGTTTTCAATGTATTTGCTGCTCTTAGATTGCATCTTAAGAAAGCAGGGAAAGAAAATAGAAGTTGTTGTTGTTGTTTTTTTGTAAAATGTGCTGATATAATACACTAAAATATGCATTTCATTAGCATTATGAGTGGTAACCCTGAAGACCTTCTTTCACTCAGTGCTGGCCGTGCATCTCCTTCCTGACATCCGCGCGTGTGCGTGCGTGCGCGCGCCGGTGTGTGTGTGTATTGACACAGTCTCTCGCAGTCCGACGAGTGGGAGGGCCGCGGCCCTTCTTTTCAGCGGATGTGAATGGCGGCTTTTATGGCTGTGGGCTGATACCGCTCCGCTCACTAAATTTAAATGTGCGTACATGTGGATGTGTGAGACACGCTGACAGCTCCGGTGACCATGTCTGCCGAGGAATTTCAATGAAGGAGGGCCTCGCCTTACCCCCCCCCCCCCCCCCCCCCCCCCAAAAAAAAAATGTCTGGATCGGCCAACCAAATATATTCCAGTGCCTTTAAAAGGACTGTTTTATTCTCCATGAAATCGTTAATTTGGGGCAGCATGGTGCACTAGTGGTTGGTGGGTCTGCCTCGCAGTTCTGAGGTTCTGGGTTTGAATCTCAGCATTGCTGTTTGTGACTTTACATCAGGGGTGTCCAAACTTTTTCATTTGAGGGCCACTTACAGAAAATCAGAAGGACGCAAGGGCCACATAATGTTATGAAGAGAAATTGTGTTTAGTCCTAAAAATTGTACAAATAATTTATTTGTGCTTTTTGCGTATTTTCGAAAATACTACAGTATATTAAACAATTTATTGTAATATGGCAGTAGGGTTATTTTGTTTTGGAATTTTTCATTTTAGTTTTTATTTCGTTTTGATTTTTTTTAATTTTGTTAGTTTTAATTAGTTTTGAGGGTTGTTCTGTTAGTTTTTTTATTAGTTTTATTTAATAAATGCTTAGTTTTAGTTTAGTTTTAGTTGGTTTCAGTATTAGTTTTAGTTTAAAAAAAAAGTGTATTACTTGTGCGCAATATTTCAAAAACACCATGTGAGCGACGTCATCTGAAGGTGCTTTTCTATTGGCTGTTGCTAGATGACGTCATCTATTCTGTGTGACATACTTTCAAATGTCATTATTCCGGTTGATATCAAAATAAATCGACTAAAAATTACACCAAAGACTAAAAGGACATTTTTGCTATAATTATAGTTAGCATTAGTTAGTTTTGTAAATATAAAATGTAGTTTCAGTTAGTTTTCATTTTTTTTAAAAGCATTTTCGTTTTTATTTTGTGAATAAATTTTAGTTTTAGTAATTTTGTTAGTTTTAGTTAACTAAAATAATAACTGTGGTTTTTTTTCAACACCCTCCCTTCTTACTTTGACCATCTCCAAATATTTTTGTTTTTGTTAATTTATTTGAACTGAGTCAAATGCCATTATTGGCATATGGCCCGGCCACTGAAAAATGGACGGCGGGCCACAAATGGCCCCCGGGCCGTAGTTTGGACACCCCTGCTTTACACGTTCTCACTGTGCTTGAGAGTTTTTTTTTTTTTTTTTTTTTTTTTTTTTAAAGCTTTCTCCCACATTCCAAAAACATGTTTCATTGAAAAGCGTGAATTGTTCAAACTGGAGCTTGGAATGTGGCCTTGGTGGAGAACTGTTTATTGTACTAATATGAATTTATATGAATTAATTTAATTAATGAATTTATACATTAATTTATATTTGTAGTTAGTAGGGGTGTGAATTGCCTCGTACCTGACGATTCGATTCGTATCACGATTCACAGGTCACGATTCGATTCGATACCGATTAATCCCGATACGAATTTATAAGTCGATTGTTGCGATTTTTTTTCATTCAAATTTAGAAAATACTAATCAGTAAGCTTGTAGAGTGTAAGATTTATATGAAAATGTATTATTTATTTATCTGAAATTTCAGTCTTACAGAGGTTGTAATTTGTTTCATGTTTGAACAGCATTGAAATAAAATATTAAGGCTTAATGTTACATTCATATAACATTCTTCCATGCTTAAGGTGTGAATCCTAAAAAAAAAAAAAAAAAAAAAAAAAAATCGATTTTGCCTATTATTGAATCGATTCGAGAATCGCGCGATGTAGTATCGCGATATATCGCCGAATCGATTTTTTTTTTTAACACCCCTAGTAGTTAGTATTAATTTGACTCATATTTTCAAAAAGACCTGTCGACCTTTGGAAGACGACAAAGACTTGATTATCTGAAGGTGCGATGACCCCCAATGAATGCGATATTCATTCAGAATATTAAATTTTTTTTACATGTTACATAATATTTAGTAAAACACATTTGGATGCAGCATAGGCGGTGATAGAGTACGAAGACGGAAGGAAGGAGGGAGAATTTACGTTACCGGCTTGTTGAGAACACTCACTTCCTTATGTGGCGGCACAGACCGGCTCCTCATGCCCCATTGCATGATGGGATCGCTGGCCGTTCCGCACTTTCCTTGACGGCGTGCCAGGCTCGCATCGAGCATACCAGCTCGTCTGGCTGGCATGCGGCTATGTGTCACTCAGGGAGAAAGCGGAAAAGTGAAATTATGGGCAGCAAATTTGATGAGGCTTGTGATGGCCTTCTGAAAGGCTAAGCTAAGAGAACGTTAATCACGATGATATTCATAATAACAATTGGCGTGGATTCAGTTCCCACACGGTGATGGTATAAATGTGAGTGTTCTGACCAATCCAGTGTGCATGGACATTTTCGTTAATCGTCACTTCCTGATCCCGTCGATGACAGTGGCTAACTTTTGGCGAGTGCACAATGGCACGACGCCTCAAAAAAATAAATACATAAAATAAAAAATAAAATAAATAAATAAATACACTGACTGAAGCACCTTTTCGTTTGTCGATCGGAGTAAATCCCTTTCATTCGGTTTATTTTTGGGTTTATAATTTTAGGCTTTGTGTCATAATGTATGGAGGGCCAAAACTGCCAAAATTCAAATTAAATAAATGACTAATTAATAATTAAATGACTAAAAGTGGAAATAAAAATGGATATAAAAAAATATAATTAAAAAATTAAATATTAATGTATATATATATATATATATATATATATTGCTCTTTTTATTTCCATTTATATATATATATATATATTTTTATTTTTTTATCATTTTCTAATTCTATTTTTTATATCCATTTATATTTTCACTTTTAGTAAATTATTTATTTATTTATTTAGTCATTTATTTATTTTGAATTTTGGCAGTTTTGGTCCTCCATTAATAATGCCTTCGCCGAATGTGCGGAAGCACTCGGCGAAAAGTGGGCATTGTCATTGATGTGATTTGACGATTAATGGAAGAGTCCATCTCTGGTATCGAAAAAAAAAATAGATGACGATACAACAATAATGAAACGACAATAATGATTACAAAATAATAACTGAAACCCACAAAAGAAATATATTACATGTTTAACAATTAAAACATAATGTTAATGAACATATGTTAATAATAAAAATAATAATAATAATAATAATTTTATTTAAAAAAAACTTTTTGAATATCATGAATAGGTAGAGAGCGTCGGCCGTTTATTGCCCACGGCAGGTATTTTGCCCACCCCTCACTGATTGTCGCGTGTGCCGCGTGTGTTGCAGTGCACCGGCACGGGACGCTAGGTGGCAGCACCGTCGCGGGGACAGCCCAGCTCTCTCCCCCGTTAGCAGGGAGTGAGGACTGGGTCTGAGTAGAGAGTGGTTACCGAGCGGGAGGGGGCTGGAGGAGGTCGGCGGAGGTTAAGGATTGGGATTGGGAGGCGGAGGTTGAGGATGTCTCCGTCAGTTTAGGGTTGTGTTAGGGCAGTGCAGCGGTGCTTTGGCGGCGGTGCTTTGGCGGCGGTGCTTTGGCGGCGGTTTGCCGTTGACCGGACGTGAACTTCTCGCCAGCTTCCCCTCGCGTCCACTTGACTCGGGGAAGGGGCGGGGGGAGAAACAAGGAAGTGGACGCAGCGTAGCCGGGGACAATTTTTTTTTTTTTTTTTTTTTTTTTTTTTTTTTTTTTTTTTTAAACGACCAGTTCGCGGGTAAGTGGCGCTTATTTGAACTAAAAGTCCTGTTTGGCCAAATGTTGGAGACGAGTTTGATCTAATTGTGGTTGCATGGCCGCCGTGTGCGTGGGAAAGCTCCACAAAAGAACACGATGCCCGCTGAAGAGACCCACATACGTAAAGTTGGAGCCAGGAAGTTGTGCTGTGAACGCTCTCTTTTCCCACGCTCATTCATTTGCAACACTACACAGCAACACGAGCTACTACAATCGAGTTTGGCTCCGTTTAATGTGATTTGCCCAAAATGTCCGCCTTTACTAATGCCCACTTTAACCACAGCTGGGGTTACAATGTGCTTTACTACCACATTTATCCGTATTAAGATTGTGAAATGTTTATAACATGCATGACTACAAGTCCTTACGTTCGAGTATTCACAAGAACAGATAACACTTGTACGCAAAATTAAATAACTAAACAAAACAAAAGAGCTTCTACACCACCTGCCCGAAATCTATACAGTTGTATGTGATGTTTGTGTTGTGCACACATTGGCCTCCAGTGGGCAGTGTGTTGCACGCTTGAAGTTCTTAGATTTAAAGAAAAGACACAAAGAAGACTTATTGGTAGTAAAAAAAAAACAACAAAACAAAAAACAAACAGTAAATAAATAATACAAATACTAAATGGTACATTTAATTTTGTTGGACCGGGCTGATTACTCCAGTGGCAATTATTTTGTATAGTATAATTTAATTGGAAAATAATATTTTATATAAAATAAAGTAGATTTGAGACTAGGGGTGTGAATTGCAGAGTATCTGACGATTCAATCCGTATTGCGATTCATAAGTCACAATTCGATTTGATACCGATTAATCCCGATACAAATCTGTAAGTCGATTATTGCGATTTTTTTTTTTGAAACTCAAATTTAGAAAATACTAATCAGTTACACTTGTACATTTACACTGTAAGATTTGTATGATTATGTATTTAACTGAAACTTCAACACTGTATTTAAAAAACAGGTTTCATGTTTGAACAGCATTAAAATAAAACATGAATAGAACATTCTGCCATGCTTAAAGTGTGAACCCTAACCCTAAATACTTTTTGTTTAATATTCCCAATAAAAATTGACATTTAAGTAACTTCTATTTGAGACTAAATGTGCTTTTGTGCTTATAAAATGTGTGAAAGATTTTTGTATCTCTATAATATTTGCTTTGTGACCTTCAAGTTTATGGAATGCAGTAGTGAGCAATGTTGTTCGTAAATCAACCACCAAACATTTCTAAACTGATAGCATCTTTTCCGTTGTGCAGCATACTTTGCGTAGATAAGAAAATAGTTCCCTTTTGAGAGCAAAAGTGAGCCTGCGCAGGGTAACTGGCATCGCTAACGGGCGGACAAATCATTAGCATTCTTTCCTTCTTTAGTTGATGTCGATTAGAAGCGAGCTGCGTTGACATCTTTAAGAGTCAGTTGTCATGAGGCTTGTTGCTGTCATCTAATCAACAGTCCCATAAATTCAAGGCGGCCTTCCTTCGACTGACTGTCTCAAAGGTTAAAAAGACACACGTACGGGTTTTATTGCTCCCTTTTACACTGCTTGTAAAAAGCTGCCATTTTTCTGTGTTGGCGTCGTGTGAAGTTGAACACCTGACACTCACTTCTCCCGCTCTGTGGTGTCGAAAGCAATTGCCGCTGGCCAACAAGGTTTTTATACTTCGTGACAGACTCTGTGGCTGATGGCATCTCATTATCTTATTGTGAGATGCAGCGCTGATGGGTGACAGCACTTTGCTGGATTCTGTGTTAAAGGTAAAGGCCGATGGTGTGGTGGGCGGAGCTCTAAATGTGTTCTCTTGGTGGCATTTTAATTCTCAGATGTGAGTCGTTTTGTTTTTTGTTTTTTAAGGTTGCGTTTTATCTTCTTGTTTTATTGCATCTTTCTCACCTCTTTTTTTTTTTTTTTTAATTGGCTTTTATTCTGAGAATTCTATAATGATGCAAGTCCTTTTTTTTCTTTCAGACGTGAGGTCATCAGCATCAGACGGCTTACCTTTGCACTTTTTGTAAGTAAGTACTGTATATCATTCCTTTGCACATAGTTTGCTAATTGACTTTTGAACACTATTGCAAAATTGCCGCCAGGCATAAAAAAAAAAAAAAAAAAGTTTAATGGCCGTCACACTGACTGCTCCAACGTGTTGTACAATTTACGCTGCCCAAGGCAAATTTCCGGATCTGTTCGACTCAAAAGCTTTCGAGTGGAAGATGGTGACGCAGCCTTAAGTCGGGGTAGTAGGTATAGATTTATCGTTCTCCTAGGGCTGGGCAATAAATCAAATTAATTCGATACATCGTCATTTTAAAAAATCGAATCGTTGCAAATTTGCTAAATCGTGAAATCGAATTTTGTCTTCTGGATGATTAAAAGCTGTTTTTCTTATGTTCTGTTCCATCCAAATGCTTTTATGTGATGTAATTTTGTGTTAAAACTGATCTAGAATCAGTACATGTTACTGGTGTCTGAACATTTTGCACAGGAATTATTTGTGAATAAATGAAACCTTTAAGTAAACGTTTGTTGGATTGATTTATTAGGTTAAAATCGATTAAAATCGTAATCGTCCTTATTTTTTGTCCATATCGCCCAGCCCTACGTTCTCCAAAGCATCGCTGAATCGAGCTTTTCTCTGATGCTGAGTAAAGTTCAAGTGCAGTCCGCCAGCTAGACTTTACCTGGCTTTGCGCTAGCGAACTGCTCTTGGAGTTCGGCGTTTTCATCAGTGGTCCTAGGAAAAGGCTCTCCGCTGCGTGTTTTGGTGATTACGTAACAGCAGCATGGGGACCGAGTGGTTCACACGTCTGGCTTACGATTCTGAGGTTCGGGATTCAAACCTCAGCTTCAAGCAGCCTCCCAGCGTGCCGTTTGCATGTTGTTTACGTGAGGTTTGTCCGCTACTCAAATTCTAATAGAAAGCTAGCACTAGCTAGGACTAAGAAGCCTGTATACTCGGGTCAATTATTCGATCCCAGAGTTCAAAGTAAACACGGTGAAGGAGCTTTTCGCTGTTATGCTGCATGCACATAGAATACGCTGGCAATTGAGGTGAAATTAGCCAGATGTAAATGCTTGTAAATTCAGGTTCAAAACGATGCTCTTCAATGAAACCAATCGATCAATCCGATTTGATTTTTTTTTTTTTTTTTTTTTTACGGCAAATGCAGACCCGAAAAGACAGCGACGGTGACACTAAGGGAACATTTGTGGTCATCCAACTGGTTTAGTCATTGATTTTCGGGGAAGCGCGGCAGACAGGAAGTTCTCTTCTATTTGCGGCTCAGGACACAACAGGGAAAATATAACAACACTCCAAACTTTTTTTTGTTCGAACTCGTGATGGTTTGTAAAGGCCACAAACACGGTATCGTTAATGTGGCGCCTTCCTACAGGTATTTATGTGCACGTTTTATCTCTGCGAGGCGCAGCCAGGAGGGTCTCCTCTTAGTTTTAGTACCACTGGTCGTCACCTCCAAGCTAAATCTGGATGACTTATCTTGCGGTTAGCATAGCCCGCCTGTATACATTTCCCCCACCAACCCCCCGCGCCCGGGTCCCGTCTCACGGGTATTTATAGGCGCCAAGGTCAGCGGGAGATTATTTGAGATATGGCGCAACACGGGCAGACCTCCACCAAGGTTGAATTGTTCACAAAAGTGTGGGGGGTGGGGCATTTGGGTGAGGAATAGATTGCACAATCAGCACCGCAACCCCCCCCCCGGCTCTGTGATTGGCTGGAGGGGTGTAAACACTGTCTTTCTACAGAAACGTCCCGCTGTTTACAAAACAAACACAAAATGGCAAAATACAGGCTGAGTTTAGGACAAAATCACCCCCACACGTTAAGAAAAGCCCAGATCTGTAAATTGCGAAGTAGTTTGTTTGTTTAAATCCTGTATTTCAAAAGTGCATTTTCCTGACTGAAACCGGCAGACAGGGCCTTTAACAAAATAAAATGAAAATAAAGTCAAACAGTCGTTTAGGAACTTTATTACACAACACTTAGTAACCTTTTTTTAAAATTTTTATTTATTTATTTATTTTTTAAATCTTCCACTTGACAAAAACACCACATTAAAAAAAGCTAAAACTAATACAAACTAATCTAGAATGAAACCTTTTTGGAAAACAAATAAATAAATAGCTAAATAGATTTTTTGGGACTATTTTCCAGTGACCCATATCAACTTATCACTCTTAATTTAATGCACAGTGTTCCCTTGCTAGAACACAGTTCATCTTTCATCGGGATCGTGCAATTTTCTTTAGTGCAATTTTGCATGCTTTTTTTTTTTTTTTTTTTTTTTTTTTTTTTTTTTTTTTTTTAACTGTGGTGAGGAGTTTTACAGCCTTAAAAAAAATTAATAAATGTAAAAAAAATAAAAATGACGACTATGCAGATTTCACCTATTGCAGGTATTTTTTTATCCACGTCTAGCTGTAGGAGTTTTGTCGATACGCTTGTTTTCAGCAAATATTTGTACGTAGCAGAAATTCTTTCGCATTGTCACGTTGTCAGTGGCGCGTAACGTTTGCGCACTTGCTCCTTCTTGTTGCATTGTTGGATGTGGCAACGCTGCCACCTCGCACGTTAGGCTTGCTCAACTGTTTGCCATCACCCTTTTTTGCTCTTGTGTCACCACTAGGAAAGAAAATAAAACAATGGAGTGCAGCCGTGCAAAGTGACCCGGTGAGGAACTGCGACAGGCTCGGAAAGCACGGCCGATATCTTCCGCAGTGTCTGGAAATCCCAATTTAAACCCCCGACCGGCCCGGAACATGTCGCGCACGTGATGATGTCGGAATCCTGCGACGGACGGCGGCCGGACGCCGGGGACGCTCCGAGGCGGGGCAGCGCAGGCTTGGCCGCCGTCGACCACGAAGATGACGAGCCCGATTTGCAGCCAATGGAGGTGGACGTCAAGATCGACATGTTCCGAGAAGAGGACATGGAGGACGAAGACGACGAGTCGGTAAGTCAAAATCGAAGGTCTGTTAAGGGGACCCGAGACTAAATTGTGCACGTGTGGCTGTAATGTGATACTGGTGCTGCGGGCAAAATTATGGGATCATTTTCCATGCCTAGTCACCATTAGTTGTAGCCGTCAACCATTTTGTTGCCTCTAAGTTGTCTATGTCAAAGCCAGATATATAAAAATTGGCCAAATCTCATCAATGCACCAAAAATGAGATGTGCACTAATCATTTATCAAATTAATCAACAACTATCCATTTGAAGATCTTGTTTCACTTAAAATTTCAGCCTATCAACAGTAAATGCTGTCAGATTTCTGATCTTTGTGTGTTTTTTTAAATAAGGCATTTGCCGACATCTGATTTTACTTTGGAAAACAACGATCTAGAGCTGTCAAAATTCATCGATTATCAAATGAATCGACAAATATTTTAATAATCAAGTAATCGCTTGGAGCCATTTTTAAAATTTAAATTTAAAATTAAATTAATTTTATTTATTATTAAATAATTATTAATATATATTTTATTTATTTAATTAATTAATACATTAATTAATTAAAATTAAAAATTTTAAGTGCTCCAAATCCTCTGATTTCAGCATATCAACAGTAAATTGTTTTCTGATTTCAGTAGTCCTTAATGAAAGAAGACTGATTATCTTCTGTGTTTAATCAAAATAAGACATTTGCAAACTTCTATTTTTACTTTGGAAAACAATGACCGAACTGGTAACATAGTAAAACATCAACCCCCCCCCCCCCCCCCCCCCCCTTTTTTTTTTAAAATCATTATACAAATACAAAGTACGAAATAAACACCATGGGTTAATCAAAAGTAATCAGGGGAAAAAATGTTCTTGTAATACTCTTTAAAATTAAAATGAATCCGATTAATCAATTGAATCATCGATAGATTGAACAATTCTAAAAATATTCGATAGTGGCGCAACGACAGTGATTTATTTATTTATTTATGTCTTTATTTATTTATTTATTTATTTATTTATTGATGAACTGTGGAAATGTTGCAGACCAAACCAATAACTGAATCAATTTGTTTGTGCATTTTCTGCATTGTCACTTGTAAATAATGTTCTGCATTTTAATAATAAAATGGGGGGGGGGGGGGGGGGTTGTACTCATGAATTAATCGAAAAATAGACTATTTACACAAGCTTCTATGGCCACAAGCTGACGCCCAATCACTCGACCCAACACGCATACTGGCTAAAAGTTAGCAAGTTAATTAACAGCCTAGTTATGAATCTGAGCTAATTTGCTGCCTCCCACGTCACTCACCGACCAGGCCCTGCCTTTAAAAGCTAGCTACACACCCTGTAATGCCGATTACTGAATGGCCACCAGAAATGGAAAAAAATATCATTGTACCTCATGTGTGCATTGTTTATTTTGCTGTAATATGTGTTGATATTATTGTTGTCATTTTTAATAAAATAGCTTGATTAATTGATGGGGTTATTGTTGAAATGATTGATTTAAAAAGAGAATACATAGCCGCAGCTGGAATTATTACTGTTGATGCAAGATGGCCAAGTTGGCGAGGAGTCTAAATTGAAATTTACGACCAATAATCCGTCGTCATGTCAGCTTGCTGCTCCTCGCTCCGTTCCGCGCGAGTCGTCATTCACGAGTGGTCACGTTTCCTTCCCGGCCAGCCGCCCGAGCGACAGATTGTGGTCGGCATCTGCTGCATGATGAAGAAGTCCAAGTCCAAGCCCATGACGCACATCCTGGAGCGCCTCTGCAAGTTCGACTACATCGAGGTGGTCATCTTTCCCGAGGACGTCATCCTGGAGGAGCCCGTGGACAAATGGCCGCTGTGCGACTGCCTCATCTCCTTTCACTCCAAAGGTAGCATTTTGCAGGAATCAGGTACAGTTTTCAAGGGGATAGATACAAAGTATTTTCTACGTTTTTTAAGGTTACAACTAGGGGTGTGAATTGCCTAGTACCTGACGATTCGATTCGTATCACGATTCACAGGTCACGATTCGATTCGATACCGATTAATCCCGATACGGATTTATAAGTCGATTGTTGCGATTTTTTTTCATTCAAATTTAGAAAATACTAATCGGTAAGCTTGTAGAGTGTAAGATTTATATGAAAATGTATTTATTTATTTATCTGAAATTTCAGTCTTATAGAGGTTGTAATCTGTTTCATGTTTGAACAGCATTAAAATAAAATATTAAGGCTTAATGTTCCGTTCATATAACATTCTTCCATGCTCAAGGTGTGAATCCTAACCCGAAGTCAGACGTTTTGTTAAATATTTTTCCATTAAAAATGGAAGTTTAAAAATCGATTCACACACAAAAAAAAAAAAAAAAAAAAAAAGGCAATGATGATAAGACGTTGAATCGGTAAGACTACCGAATGAACAATTCTGAGCTCTTAAAAAAAAAAAAAAAAAAAAAAAAATCGATTTTTTTTTTTTTATTGAATCGATTCGAGAATCACGCGATGTAGTATCGCGATTAACACCCCTATTTACAACGGTAGTTAACGACAGCACGGATAACCATAAAGTAATGGATCGTTTAAACATTCAGACGATTGTATTAATTTGCACTTGCCACATAAATCATCATTCCGCGCGTTTTGAGTCATAATTCATCCTACGAGGGTGATGAGAAGTTTTCTATTCCTTGAATAAAAATGTATTTTTAATACACTTAGTCATTACACACGTACCAGTAACATGCTTTTAACTCTATCTTAATTTAAAATACTCGGACAACAAAATATTAAAGATGTCACTAGATAAAATGTTGATCATTTTCAATTTGTTGTTTATTTTTTTGTTTGTAACATTTGTGCAGGTTTCCCACTGGACAAAGCTGTGGAATATGCGAAACTCAGGAATCCGCTGCTCATCAATGACCTCAACATGCAGTATTTCATTCAGGACAGGTACACACGCATGCACACGCACACAAATGCAATTTGTGTGCTCGTCACGATGTCAGTTTCCTTTTTAGCGAGCATAGTTTTGTATTATAGGCCGTTTTTTTTCAATGTTTAAAGGTTATCAAGTGAACTGTCAGGTTTACCTGTTTAACATTTATTAAACACAACAAAAAGGAGAGAAGAAGCTCGAGAGGAGAGCAACAGACTGATACAATTCACTACCTCACCCTCTCTCTCTCTTTTTATTTGTTTTGCACGCCCCTAGTTCCACAGGTGTTCCAACCCTATTAATGCAAATTCAAAATATAGTTGGAACACAGTGTACTTGTTTGTTTATGTTTGTGTGCATGTGAGTGGAAGATTGCTGAGTACATGTGTGGTCAATTTTGAAGTCAGTTCTTAATAGAAAACAGGCGACCTCGGCAGACTGGCTCTAACCATTCTGCTGCGTTAGATGTTCTGGTTCTTGTGCTTCTTCTGATAAGATAACATATAGCTAGGCTACATGAAATGTGAGCGTGGAGCAGAGCAAAGCATCCTTCATTGCAGCACATGTATGATAACTTATATTTACAATTATTCCTACATCATAAGCCACCATCCAACTGCAGTGGTTCCGGTACCTTATTAAGGGCGGAGCTACACATATTGCGGTGGATTGGTGGGCAGGGAGTGGTGAGCTTCTCTCGACTCTGCTTCAAAACCTGCCTGGCATCCACGTTTCATCAGTCGAAAGCCTTGGGAGACCCCATCAGAGTTTGAGCAGCCACCCCGAGAAAACTTACAGTAGCTTGACTCGACTACGACGAAAAAAAACAAGTAAGACCTTGTTGGTGCCGCAGGAGGGAAGTGTACCGCATCCTTCAAGAAGAGGGCATCGACCTACCTCGATACGGCGTGCTCAACCGAGACCCGGACAATCCTGAGGGTAAACTTTTTTTGGGGAAAAATTCCACTCGTCTGTCAGAAGTTGTTAAAATGAAGGCTCGCACACCCAAACTGGTTTTCAGAGTGCAGCCTGGTGGAGGGCGAGGACCACGTGGAGGTGAACGGGGAGGCGTTCCCCAAACCTTTTGTGGAGAAGCCCGTGTGCGCCGAGGACCACAACGTCTACATCTACTACCCGACGTCGGCGGGCGGCGGCAGCCAAAGACTTTTTAGGAAGGTAAAGCAAAATCGGGCATGAGGCAGGTTCAGGTTGGCAAAAAAAAGATTTGGAAGAAGTACAGACGCTGCCGTAAATATTCACAATGAATCGGTGTGGTTTGTTGTTGCACTTGATTGGCTGGTGATCAGTCCAGCGTAGTCTTGCTAAGACTTTAGAAGCCTTCAATATCACAACAGCATTGACCAGTTGAATATTGAATTTTATAAAGGAAACATTCTGTCATCATATCAGAACCAGGGTTACAATAATTTTGAATTTTTTATTATAGTTTTTATTTTGTTTTGGATTTTTTTTTTATATTGATTTGGTTTTAATTCATTTATAGAGCAATTTTTTTTTTTTTTTTAGAAAAATGCATTGTTCAAGTTGAAACTTTCTTAGTTTTAGTATAGTTTTAGTATTAATTCTATTTTTTGAAAACAGTACATTTAACTAATTCAAACCCCAAAACATATAAATACGTTTTTTAATACTTTGTCCTTCACTCCCCAAAACGTATTTATACATTTTTATTTATTTTTTTATTATTATTTTTTTTATGCTAGAGCATACAGAAGGCTTTGATGCAGCTTCTGACCTGAAGAGGTCGCTTAAAGCAATGGTAGTTATTAGAAAAAACAGCCAGCAGGTGGCAGCAGAATATAAGCGATTAGCCAGGGCCATGTTGCAACAAGAGCTTTTTGCCAGTGTTTTCAAAAGGAATGTGAATAACTATGAAACTTGGCTCATGGGCTATATAGAATATAGCCCATGCTATATGCTAATTGCTGCAAAAGTTAAACAGATACAAATAATTTTTTTTTTCCTGATGAAAGATGGGACTCTAATCTTTCTTTTGGTAGGTTCCATGTTTTTGTAGCAATGGAACAGAATATTCTGTGGGCCTTCATTGGCTGGGAATGAATATTAAAGTAACTCCAAAAAGATTAAAAAAAAAAAGATAGAAATGAAATAATTATATAATTATAGTTTGTTTTAGTTAGTTTTAAAAATGCTAAAAGTACTTTCAGTTGATTCCGTTTTTTGTTGTTGTTGTTTTAATCCTGTCAGTTGAAAAGTTGTATGTAGGCTGAAAACGGAAAGTTGATTTGATTTTTTTATTTTGATTTTTTTATTTTGAGTGTAGGTCTAGAACATGATTAACACAAATCAGGATGACAGGAAGTAATTTAATTTAAAATTGTTTTTTTTGTGTCTCCGCATCCCCGCCGCTCGAAGATCGGCAGTCGCAGCAGCGTATACTCACCCGAGAGCAACATTCGCAAGACGGGCTCGTACATCTACGAGGAGTTCATGCCCACGGACGGGACAGACGTGAAGGTACCGTGGCCGATCATGTGCAATGTGTGGTTTTTTTTTTTGGTTTTCTTTGCAATTTCGCATCTCAAGTGAATTATGCTTGTCAGGTGTACACGGTGGGTCCGGACTACGCCCACGCAGAGGCCCGCAAGTCTCCTGCGCTGGACGGGAAGGTGGAGCGCGACAGCGAAGGGAAGGAGATCCGATACCCCGTCATGCTGACCGCCATGGAGAAGCTGGTCGCCCGGAAAGTCTGCCTGGCCTTCAAGGTAAGCAGCTGGATTCGTGTCGGGTTCCATTGTCATGATTTGGATCAAAGGATCTGATCCATGACGATTGGATGACTATTTATCGCCATCTCGGCACCTAAAACCGGCTACAAAACCAAACAAAATGAAATTGCTTGATTTCTGCCATTTTGTCAGGTTCTGTAACCTTGTTTTGTCGTGTGCTTGTGATGCCAGCAAACCGTGTGCGGCTTTGACCTGCTCCGAGCCAACGGCCACTCGTTCGTCTGCGACGTCAACGGCTTCAGCTTTGTCAAAAACTCCATGAAGTATTACGACGACTGTGCCAAGGTGCTCGGGTAAGTCTCTCCCTTCAGTGCTGTCAATGCCACACGTCGTTTTACAGTCAAATCTCCAGCTGGTTAACCAGCACAAATGCAATGTAAGATGCAATAAATAATCCACCAACATTCTCTCTCTTGATTTTCATTGATGTATGTCACAACATGGTGTGGAATTAACTTTATTGAACCTACTGTATTTTCTCAAAATTTCTTGAAATGTCCCTTATTGTAATGACATCAGTTGATAGCAGTGATAAATTCGTCGATGAAAGATTTCCGTCAAAACAATTAACTCATTTACTCCCAATAACGTATAAATATGTTTTTTAATGTTCTAAGTGTCCCAAAGACGTATTTATACGTTTTTTTTGTTATTTTTATGCTAGAGCATACAGAAGGCTTTGACGCAGCCTCTCAACTGCAAAGAACGGTTGCAGAAATGGTAGTTATTACACAAACGGCCAGCAGGTGGCAGCAGAGCAAAGGAGATCAACCAGGGCCATCTAGAAAAAAAGTTCAAAATCAGACGACTAAATTGTGACTAAAACTTTTAATTAATTTTAGTCAGAAGACTAAAACTAAATTAAAATTTCTTGTCAAAATTGACACTGGTCTATAGACACTTTTGATCACAAATGGACGTTGAAGAAGTTAACTGCTGAGCTCATTTGAAGTCTGTTGCTAACCAAAACAGCAGCACCAGGCGAAACATGTCAATGAGGGATTCACATCAATTTTAGTTTTATCAATTAAGTTGTTACTTTTTATTTTATTTTGAGCTCTGGTTTGAGTTTCCTGATTTTGAGATCAGAAATTTTCTAATTAATTTTATATTTTGTCTCACTCCCAACTTTTCTGCCTGGGCCTCCCGCACCTGATATCAAAGGTGCTGACCACCATTTTCTTTTTTTTTTTTTTTAGCCTTGCGGCAAGTGTGTCATAATTCATTGACGGACCCCCTGACAGCTTTGTGGCTTAATTGCCTTCTGATTTATTACGCCGCTCCCCCCCGAGCGCACTTGCAAACGTGCCGACAACATCCACGATCATGCAAACGGAAAACCGCCACGTGTTAATGGAAATCTCTTAGATGCTTCACAGCAAATGAAACAAGTTGTGTAGCAAATTCAATTAAAGCTCAATTGGCTCACAAACGCCATTCAGTAAGTTTACTTTTTTTTTTTTTCTTCTTCTTCTCCCTTTGCCTCGGCAGGAACATGGTGATGAGAGAGTTGGCCCCCCAGTTCCACATTCCCTGGTCCATCCCGATGGAGGCCGAAGACATCCCCATTGTGCCGACAACCTCGGGAACCATGTAAGGACAGTACATCCTGCGTAGTAACAATTTTACCTGAAATGTTGGCGCTTTCTCCAACTTTACTGAAATAGATTTAGTAGTTCAGATTTGAAAAGAAGTTAAAGGTGTGACATGAATACTTTTTTTTTTTTTTTTACAAGTAACATTTCTGTGGTTCTGACATATTAAAAACAGGCCAGACGATAATGGTGATGTGTTGTCTGTTTGTGCCGCTTCTCTCTTATTGCCTCATTTAACCTCATTTCCTCGTGACGCAGGATGGAGCTGCGCTGTGTTATCGCCATTATTCGCCATGGAGACCGCACACCAAAGCAGAAGATGAAGATGGAGGTTCGACATCCTCTGTACGTACTGAACAACACTGACACGCTTTTTTTTTGTTTTGTTTTTTTAAACCACATACATCGTATGCTTAATATTTATTATGTACAAATTTTTGTATGTCTCATCACAGATTCTTTGAATTGTTTGACAAGTGCGGTGGTTACAAGTCAGGAAAGCTAAAGCTGAAAAAACCAAAACAGCTTCAGGTGAGCTGGAACTTTGAAAACCTACTCAGTAGGTAGGTCCTTTTTTTTTTTAGGTTTTTGAGTTTTTACAGGTCGTCATTTGGCCGATTTGGTTTCTCTTTTTGGTCTTCAGTCTCTTCTTTCATCAGGAAAAAAAACACTTTTCTATCCGTTTCCGTTTTGCAGCAATTAGCATTAGAATATAGCTAAGTCATCAAAATTCACAAATCTATTTAGAATTGTGAGTAATTGAGCTTTCCCCCCCCCCCCAACATGGCCCTGGTTGATCGCCTCTGCTCTGCTACCACCTGCTGGCCGTTTGTGTTATAACTACCATTTGTTTCAACCCTTCTTTGCAGTTAAGAGGCTGCATCAAAGCCTTCTGTATGCTCTAGTATAAAAAAAAAAAAAAAAAAAAAAAAACGTCTTTGGGACACTTAAAATATTTAAAATAGAACGTATTTATACGTTTTTGGGAGCAAATGAGCTCATGGCAATTCCACTCATTTCAGTGGTGAAAATGATTTGAGATACAAGTGTTTTGATTTAGGAGCATACAAGAACAAATTGAACTCATAAATCAAGGCACCCTGTGTATGAACTCCCGCAGGCAATGTTTTTGAAGGAACATTTTCAAACCGTTTGCTTTTTCCAGGAGGTGCTGGACATCGCTCGCCTGCTGCTGCTTGAACTTGGCCAACATAACGACTGTGAGATTGAGGAGAAGAAGTCCAAACTGGAGCAACTCAAGACCGTCCTGGAGATGTGAGAACGCACAAACATACACACACACACCAGGGTTATAGTAGTTTCGGATTTTTCATTATCGGTAATTCATTTGGTTTTAATTCATTTTTAGGGGAGCTTTGTTAGTTTTTATTTACAGCAAGACTGAAATCAATATATTTAATATGAACCCCGAACGCTCATGTATGATATTGACAATAGGGACGTAACGATAACAGCAATATTGTGATATTAAAACTGCCACAATATCGTCGTCGTCATGTTCACGATATTTAGAAGCTACACAGATGTAAAAAAAAAAAAAAAAAAAAAAAAGTCAGGTTGATTTCCATTTGTGCAGTTCCAGCACCCTCTGGTGGCTAGTTTTTTAGTGCAGTTTAATTTTCATTCGGCATGTTTTGGCCCTTCTATGTTTAAAATCGACACTAATTGTCAGATGAAGGGGATTGTTAATATCTTGTGAAGCGAGTCAATATGTGGAGGAACTCAATGTGTGCGTGCATTAGCGAATAACTGACTCAATATTACGTGTTATTAGAGATTGGAGGTAGTTTATATGTATTGCTGTTATGTACAAAAGCACAATACTGTGTTTTTTTTATTTTTTTTTATTTTTTTAGTATGAGCTTTTTTTTTTTTTTTTTTTTTTTTTTTTTACAATATTGTGTTTTTTAAATATCGCCAACCTCCCCACAATATCCTGATAATTATCATATTGTGAGCTTCATATCGTGATATCGAATCGTGATATTTGTATATTGTTACATCCCTAATTGACAAAGATGAAAACGAAGGACAATTTTCCTATAATTTATCGTTAGTCTTAGTTTATAAAACACCGTTTCACTTAGTCTTTTCTTTTTTTACAGAATTTTTGTTATTTTAACAATTTTTTTCCCAATTTTTGTTTAATTATTTTGTAAGTTTTCATTCAAAACAGCTTTGACCGAGATAAATACGCAAGTCTCCGCCTCCCTTCTCTCTCACGTCATCATCCATTCATCTCCAAATCGTCGTCGCGCTCGAGTCTGTCCGTCATTCTCCAGCTTTCATCCTCACTTGACTCATTTTGTGTCTCATGTTCATCTTCTCTTCCCTCCTCTTGCCCATCCCTCCTTCTTTCTCCTTTCCAAAAGGGAATCCAGCTTGCTTGACACTCAGTACGCACTCTCTCTCTCTCTCTCCCCCTTTTCATTGTCCCCCACCCCAAACGGATGCAAATTTAATAATTCCCTCCTCTCGTCCACCGGATGTGCAAAACATTAGGAACGGCGTTGCCTTGATGCTGGGCCGCCTCCTCCTTGAACGCCATAAGCATCCTCATGACTGTTCCTAATATTTTGCACACCAATTTGTGCATCACCTCCCCAATTAATTCCATCTCAAGTTTTCGCCTTTTAACAGGACACACATTGAGACACCCGCAGTCAAAGGCGGATGTGTGCAAATCAACAACGTGTGCGGTGTTGCTGCGTGTGCATGCGGATCCTCATCACGCGTCACGCGGACTCCAAATCGGCCCATGTCCATCTTTTCATCTCCTTCTCGTCTACGACACCGTTATCTGCATCTGCGTTATCGACATGGCGGAGGGCAAAGGTCGAACACTGACTGCAGAATGGAAACAGATTTATTTATTTTTTTATGCCACCCAATGACTTAGTGTAAAGGTCGTACGAGTTAACTCATTTGCTCCCAATAACGTGTAAATAAGTTTGTTTTTATGTTTTAAGTGTCCCAAAGACGTATTTATACGTTTTTTTAATTTATTTTATTTTTTTTTAAATTTTTTATGCTAGAGCATACAGACGGCTTTGATTCAGCCTCTCAACTGCAAAGAACAGTTGCAGAAATGGTAGTTATTACACAAACGGCCAGCAGGTGGCAGCAGAGCAAAGGAGATCAACCAGAGCCATGTAGGAAAAAAAGCTAAATTACTTACAATTTTGAATAGATTTTTGAAAACTGATGAAACTTAACTCTCTTCTAATGCTAATTGCTGCAAAACGGAAACAGATAGAAACATACTTTTTATTTCCTGATGAAAGAAGAGACTTTAATCTTTCTTTTGATAGGTTCCATGCTTTTATAGCAATAGAACACAAGATTCTGTGGGCCTTGCAAAATCTGTCAAAATTCAGTAAAACAGCCGGGAGCGAACGGGATTGCGAAATGTGAAAATGGCTGGGAGTGAAAGAGTTAAACATGTGCGCCACCTTAGCCCAATTACAATGCAAAGCAAGACCTCAATACAGTTTTACGTTATGTCTGACTCAAAATTAGGAATGCAACAATACAACTTTTTACCAAACCGATTAGCAGTACAAGGTTTAGGTTTGACAACTTGCTAGATTTTATTTTCAATTTTTTTTTTTTTTTTAATGCATATTGAATGTGAATGTTCAGTTGATTTATTTTTTTAGGGGGATTTTTTTAGCCTTTATAGAATTTTTTTTTTTTCCTTTTTATCTTATCTGTTTTCATATCTTCACATAGCAGGCATGGCTCCTATTTACATCAGCCCAGAAAGTTTAAGTCAGGCTGGCAAATGACATCGGCGTCATAGTATGGGATCGTCTATTTTTGAATAAGAGTACAGATGTACTGTTTCCGCATATCTACCCAAGGACAAAACAAATATTTGGAAATGACCGTGCGCTTTGTTTTGACACAAGGCGTCACAAATGACATTGTAGCACTCACAACAGCCTCACATGTACCGCACTGGCCGGCTGCCAGAGGTTTTTGTTTTAAGCCCCCCGCGTCCGTCATCATGTGACCAGCAAGGCAGCTGCCTGCTCTTTCATCAAAGAGAACTCAGGACTCATTAGTCCGCAGCCGACTTTGATTGTTTAACACAACACAACAGCACTATTGAACGTCACTGGAATGCTTTTTTGTGTGTTTGTTTGCTCCAATCAGTTTAGCTTTGCGAGCTAATTTTATTTTTGTGTGTGTGTGAGATTACTTGCGTGTCTGCCATATGCGCGTATTACACCGTTTTGCCTGCTCTCCCTCTCTCTGTGTGTGTGTTTGTGCGTGTGTTTATTCCCACCAGGTACGGTCACTTCTCAGGTATCAACAGGAAAGTCCAGTTGACGTACTTGCGTAACGGACAACCGAAAGCCTCCAGCGAAGAGGAAGGTAAACGCGCTAATAATAGCAATAATAATTTGGGGTGTCAATGTTAATCGCTTTAATTTTGGGTTAATTTGAAGTTCCTTTAATACCACTTTCAGTCAGTCGCAACACAGCAGACGCGTCCACGTCAAAATTTAGCAGTAATAAAATTAATAATAATGCATGCATTTGTGGAGACTGGAGTCAAGTTGTGTTTTGCAATTTTAAAAATGTTCATTCATGTTAAAGATGAGATAGTTCTTAATATGAAGGTAAGGTATATAAAGGTTCTTTTAAAAAAAAAAAAAAAAAGAAAAAAAGATAAATAGAAATGGCCACATCTTTTACTCATTGATACAGTAATTTCATAATCACTCATAAATTGACTTAAAATTAAAAAGATGTAAAAAAAAAAAAACGAGTGTGATATTTATTTGTTATGAGGTCATTTTTCTGCCACTAGATGGCACGATTGCATTTGTAAGACGGTGACAGATCAGTGCATTGTTCTTTCATATTATGAGCTATATCTCATCTTGTGAAATTTTGCACATTTTAAAAATTGTAAAATACCCCAGTCTCCACAAATATATGCATTATTATTACAGTTATTACTGCTATTAAAGTCATGCGATTAATTATGATTAAAAAAAAATGTAATCACCTGACACCGCTGATAATAATACTGTGCAGCTTCTCATACAGAATCTAAATCTTCTCATGTCAGATTAATTAGTTTGTAGAAAGCGAAGGCACGGCGTGTTTATTGATATTGTCAGTCATGCGCCGTTCACATCAGTTTACAAGTCGAGTGAAATGTAAACGCAAACACGACATAAAAGGCAACCTTACAAGGTTCCTGTTGCTTCTCAAAAAGGGACTCCAGATAGACACTTACTACATCAACAGTGGCTCTTTTTATGAGGCTTTGCCGACTATTTTTGTCTTGCGCACCGACAGCTCAGCTTACTGTTATTTTGCAAATACACGAGGGCGAACACATCACACACTGTATGCCGGCAAATATTTGCACAAGCATAAATACGAATGTGCCAGAAATGGAATCTCCCAAATCCTTGAATGGCGTTTGTTGTTCAGACTCCAAGAGGGAGGGTCCGTCCCTGCTGCTGGTCCTCAAGTGGGGCGGCGAGCTGACGCCCGCTGGCCGGGTTCAGGCCGAGGAGCTGGGCCGGGCCTTTCGCTGCATGTACCCTGGAGGCCAAGGTACGTGCCAAACACGCACACTTTAAGCCCCTTCCACACCGACGGCAAAAAAAAGAAAGTGTTTTCCCAGCTTTCCCGACATGGACTGGACCAGGAGGGTGGGGGCGGGGGGGGATAAAGTTGACCTGGCAATTTTTTTTACGAATTCTCCACCCATTTTACTGGATCTCTTTGTGAACGAGGCTTTAAAATTTACTTCATGTCACGTTACATTCTCGTGAACGTTACAGAAATTACGTTTTGGCACACTTCAGCTAGGCAACCAACCCACTGAAAGCATTTGTCACTGTCTAACAAACCTAGTCTTTGGATATAAAAAGTCTACACACCCCTTTTCTAATATCAGGTTTTTGTGATATAAAAACATGAGAAAAAGATGAATCATTTTTATTTTTTTAACTCATTCACTCCCAGCCATTTTTACAGAAGCAATCCCGTTCGCTCCCGGCTGTTTTACTGAATTTTGGCTGATTTTGCAAGGCCCACAGAATATTGTTTTCAATTGCTATAAAACCATGGAACCTATCAAAAGAAAGATTAAAGTCTCTTCTTTCATCAGGAAAAAAAAAGTATGTTTCTGTTTTGCAGCAATTAGCATAAGAAGAGAGCAAATTTTCATCAGTTTTCACAAATCTATTCATATATAAGGCGCTACAGTAGAGGCTGGGGTTACGTTATGCATCCATTAGATGGTGCTGCGCTAAAAGGAATGTCAACAAAAGTCAGATAGGTCAGTCAAACTTTATTAAAATATTCCAAACTAGCTTTCTGACAGCTCCATTCACTCCCAAAATGAATAAACAGCTGTTTTATTATTTTCTCTGAGGTAAAATATTAGTATTAGCTAGCGATCCAAGATGGCGGGATCTCCTTCACCGATAGCGTCTTGACAGCGAGACCTGTTGCGGCTCAATATTGATCGCACTGGATTATTAGGCGCATGGTCAGCTTTTGAAAAAAATTAAGTCTTTTAGGTGCGCCGTATAGTCGTGAAAATACGGTACAAAAAAAAACAAAAACTGTAATTTGAACAGAGGTTTGCATGTACCAGTGTGTATTTTTGTTTTTATTAAAATTCCATTTCAACATTCGATGAAAACTAGTTTGGAAGAAAATCTTGGACCAAGAACAGAATACGAGCAAACCAATTGGCTTATTACAGCGTAGTTGGGAGATAACCAAATACTTGAAATAAGATGAACTAATGGCAACTTTGAGAACTTTCACCGAGGTGTGTCCATCCCATTCTTGTCATTATCCAAGTGATGTTAAAACAATAACTGGGAAAGGGCTTGCTGATTTTCCAAACACTTTCTACTCATCACCATCTGGTATGACAAGTTAACATTCACTTTTCACCTTCCACTACTTGAAAAACAATTCCTCCTTCTAATTTTGACCACGACTGCCTTTTTCTTGGGCGCCCTCTACTGTAAAGCTTTGTGGCATTAATGCGCGCGAACCTGGAAGCACACAACAAGCGCACACGATCTCACTAGCTCTTCTTTTCCCCTTTCTGCCGTCCCAAAGCGTTGCCTATTATTAACTCTGCTCTTCTTTTCTCACCCGTCTTTGCTCCGTGTAAACCACTAGCCGGTAGCCACCGGGCCCTTGGCTGCGAGTCCCCTATTGGTTTTGGTAAGCGACGGCGGGTGACCACCGGCCGCACCGCTCTTCTCCTCTCCTCGCCTCGTCTCGCTCCTCATCTGTCCACTAATCGATTTGCTGTCGTGATTTGAACGCACCTCACTAATCGACAGATTGCTGTGGATTGTTGTGATGCAAAAATTATTTAGTGCTGTTTTTTTTAGGTCACGAAAAAAGGACAAAACAATAATTCTGTACAGTATTGGGTGTTTTTTTTTTTTTTTTTAGACCACAAAAAGAAAGTGATTCAATTGAATCTGTTTAGTCCGTTCAGTGGAGGTTCCAGTGTACTCCATACTGCATACTGTACGTACACGACATCCCCCATTACAAGTCCAATGTATCTCTCCAGTAACCCGTACTTGCACTTGCGCCCACTCAACAGCAACTGCTGCCGTTCTTCACCCGAATGACATTGCACTTCCGCTGAACCTTGGAATGTGCAGTGACTGCACCCACACAGTTTCTGCGGCTATTGAATCTTTTTAGAATTGATTATTATTAGCGATGGGCGAGTACCGATACCAGGTATCGGTATTGGGCCGATACTAGCCTTTTTTCAAGTACTCGAGTACTCGTGACGCAGACGAGTACAAGCGAGCGATGGCAGAGGGGGAAGACGTTAAGTGAGTCCTCCTTGCCTGTAAGTGGCGCTAGCTTGCAGCAGTTTTTCACCAAAACTTCACCGGTTTGGAAATACTTCAAAATTGTGAATCTTAAACTAAAAGAGCATTTTTGTGTTTTATTTTGAGCGTTAAGACTATTGAAGAGTGACTGTGCTGTTTTTTTGTCAAAATTAAAGGAAATATATTTGTTTAAAAATATCTTTTAGTGATTTTTTTTTTTATTTGTCAAAATGTACTACTGGTATCGGCAGTTGGTATCGGCGAGTACTTGAGGGTCTGAGTATCGGTATCGGTCTGAAAAAAAGTGGTATCGAACATCCCTAATTATTATGCCATTGACTGATTGGATAAATAATGATTTTTGCTTGATTATCAAACAAAATCTGCATGTGAGGTTTTGGTGTTTTTAATTGTCCACTTGGGGTCACCATCTTCACGTTCAAGACTATGTATGTTTCTTATCTGTGACTTTTTAATTTTTGGCTTTAAAAAGTGCTGCCTGGGCCGGTGAGTGACGTGGGTGTCAGTTAGAGGGATACTTGACTCATTGAGCCATTCTCAGCAGCGAAAGGTTAATATTTTGTCCAGAATGAATTTGACAACCTAATTATTGTTCTAATCCTAACCCTACAATTAATACCTTTAAAATATTAATTTTTCCACCTGCTGTCGACTAAAGATGACATCACGTGTCCTGAGGAAGAAGTTAGCGACCAATCATGGCTCAGCTTACTGACCAAACCCAGAAGACAAGTGAGCCATGTTTGGTTGTTGCCTACTTCCGCGGCACACGTGACGTCATCTTCAGTGGACAGCAAGTGGAAAATTAGTTTTGAAAGTTATTAATTGTAAAAGAAAAATCATGACTTTCTCAATTTCATTCTGGAGAAAATGGCTGAAAATGGCTCAATGAATCAAGTATCCATTGTGTGAAACTAAAGTTGACGGTTGTGAGTTCTCGTTAGTCTGTTTAATTTTCTCACTGTTAGCATTGGCTCCATTCTTGGACCCCCCCATTTTTTATTTTTATTTTTTTTTAATTATTACAGTTTCATTAATTGTAGCAGCCCTACAATACACCTTAAAGGGAATTCAACCCCCCAAAAAATTTATTTACAATAATTTGTTCTACATAGCCCTAATAGTGTGAATATGGTATTCTGTTTAATATTGCGTTAGTTAAGGAGCAAAATCCAGTGTGCGGCCATTTTGCCACTTGCCGTCGACTGAAGATGACATCGATGTTGCTCTCTCGGGAAACAACCAATCGCAGCGCAGCTTCATAAAACAGGTGATCTGTGATTGGGTCGTTGCTTGCTTGCGCCTGAGCAACCGTGATGTCATCTTCAGTCGACGGCACGTGGCAAAATGGCCGCCCCTTAACGTGGATAAAAACGGCTGGATTTTGCTGCACAATTCATATTCCATAAATGTAATATTAATCAGAATGTCATTTTTAGACGAGTGAGGTCACATGCAACGTATTATTGTCAAGAAATGTGTAAGTTTGACTTCCACTTTAAACTAAAGTCCATGCAGCATACTATGCCCAACAATTGCTTGCTCTACTTGCACCCGTTCCCCTGCATGGCATATTACACCGAGTCCCCACTGCACCCACGTTGCAAGTCTGTTTGAGTCTGGAGCATTGAGCCGATTCCGGCGTAGCGTCAACAGTACATCATCATCAGGCTAAAAGAAAATGCATGACTCAGCAGTGTGATTTGATCTTTAGCATTAGGAGGCTTTCATCACCTCGAGCAGCATTAACGCAAACAATTTAGCACCTTGTATTGGCCGACTCTCACTGTCATTGATATAATCCAAGCGGTTGGCTGCCTTCTTTGATTTGAGAGTTTAATTGATTCGCTTTCATTTCATTGTGTTGATGCGTTAAATCACACAATTCAGCCACGATGGCAAATATTGTCAAATTCTAACGACAGATCGATCACAAGACATTTGAACTGAAAGTGATGTTGCCTCAGGCGCCCCCTTTTTTTTAAAATTTATTTATGGGTGCAATCACTTTTGTTATTTCCCTCTCAGCATGTTTGAAATGTCACCACGTTTAAACGCGAGGCTTCACGCTATGCACGCACCCCCCCAGGCGACTACGCCGGCTTCCCGGGATGCGGCCTCCTCCGCCTGCACAGCACTTACCGCCACGACCTGAAGATCTACGCCTCGGACGAAGGCCGGGTGCAGATGACGGCGGCGGCGTTCGCCAAGGTCGCCGCCGATCGATCGCGTCAAGAACGGCACACGTCAACGAACCGCCGCGCGACCACTCAATCCGCTTTCCCTCCCCCCTCCCGCAGGGCCTCCTGGCCCTGGAAGGCGAGCTGACGCCGATCCTGGTGCAGATGGTGAAGAGCGCCAACATGAACGGGCTGCTGGACAGCGACAGCGACTCGTTGACCGACTGCCAGCAGAAGGTGAAAGCCAGGCTGCACGAGATCATGCAGAAGGACCAGGAGTTCTCCCAAGACGACTATCAGAAGGTCACCGAGGTTTTCATTTGGCTGGCTTGTTGTTGTTGTTGTTGTTGTTGCACGTGAAGCTAATCTGTCCCCTTTTTTTTTCTTTTGGATCACAGCTCGCGCCGACCGGCAGCCCATCGTTGGTGAACTCCATGAAAGTCATACAGAACCCGGTCAAAACCTGCGACAAAGTGTACGCTCTCATCCAAAGCCTCACCTCGCAAATTAGAAAGCGACTGGAGGATCCCAAGTCATCAGGTCAGCTAACACTGCTATAGCAGCAGGTAGTTTCTCCTTTGAAATCAGTAGGAACTGTCACGTGAGGTGCCGAATTAGGACCCAAACGCAGAAAAGACATGATTATTACTACTTGTACTTTTAAAAAGTTTTTTTTTTTTTTTTAAGCCTGCCTATGGCATTTCTAATTATGTGTTAGCATTAAGCTAGCAGACTGTCTGCAAGGTTATGAACTTTGGTTGAGTACATATTATACATATAATTTGTGATTCTCCTTGTGTAATGTTTAATTTTACAGAAAACTTTAACTGGCATCTTTTTTGAAGAATTGTTCACTATCTGTTGTTTGATGTTGCCATCCAGTGCTCGTAGCAAACATTAGCTTAAAAGAAAAGTGGTTGTGACTCGTGTGCTCAATTGACCCAATTTTATACAGCACAATTATTTAGTAAGTTATCAAAGTTAAACATAATAATAAACATAACTACATCTCTGGTGTAATAACCTTATTTATTGATTGATTGAATTATTTTTTATTTTATTATCTGTTCTCATTGCTGCTGGACATGTAAATTTCCCAGAGGGAGCCATCCCAAAGGGATCAATAAAGTCAAGTCTAAGTCCCAAGTCTACATGCATTAAAGTAAAGCATTTAATAAATGTACGACATTCGGAATATTTGTTCATGTAAAACTACTGGGGTCATTTTTTTCCCCATTTTAAATTATGCAAGTCATGAACTGATTAGAAAAGGAGGAGGATGAGTGTACAGTGGATCAAAAAATGTTGAAGACGTCCTCATAACATTAAATGTCAATTTGGCGGAGAAAAAATATTGATGAAAAGCCTTTTTTTAATTAAATGATTGTGAATAATCAAAATTCTAAAATGCGATGAACTGATTAAATAAAAATAATCATTAAAAATAATTAAAAAAAAATCTTTTTAATTAGTGACTAATCGTGATTAATCAAAATTCTTGAATGTGATTAACTGATTTTAAAAAAATAATCATTAAAAATTGTTTAAAAATCCTTTTCAATTAAGTGATTAATCAAAATTCGCGAATGTGATTAATCTAGTTAAAAAATGTAACCATTTGACAGCTCTACCACAAATAGAAGATGATATAAAAATACACAAAATACTCGTTGATTAATCATGTGACTAGATTTTATTTTTTATTTTTCTCTCCTCCCAAGATCTGCAACTGTACCACAGCGAGACGTTGGAGCTGATGCTGCAGCGCTGGTCCAAACTGGAGCGCGATTTCCGCATGAAGAGCGGACGCTACGACATCAGCAAGATCCCGGACATCTACGACTGCATCAAGTACGACACGCAGCACAACTCCTCGCTGGACCTGGACGACACCCTGGAGCTCTTCCGGCTCTCGCGGGCGCTGGCCGACATCGTCATACCGCAGGTCGACAAATCAATTGAAAACACGTTGAAATGGAATTCAATTTTCCATGCTCGCATTTCTAAATCCATTTTCCCCTTCCTCCCACCTTTTAGGAATATGGCATCAGCAAAGCCGAGAAGCTGGACATCGCTCAGGCGTACTGCGTCCCGCTGATGAAGAAGATCCAGCTGGACCTGCAGAGGACGCACGAGGACGAGGCCGTCAACAAGCTGCACCCTCTGTGAGGATTTACGCTGGCGATCGGCTCAGTCGCAGTTTGAGGAAGGAATAGCGTCACGTGTCACGTGATTGTTGGTGTTGGTCAGGTACTCGCGGGGGGTGATGTCTCCCGGTCGCCACGTCCGCACGCGCCTCTACTTCACCAGCGAGAGCCACGTCCACTCCCTGCTCAGCGTCTTCCGCTACGGAAGACTCTTGGATGTAAGGCACGCTTTCCCATGCTCTTTTTAATGCAATTGGGAAAAAAAAAAAAAAAACTTACAATACGACAATGCAGATGTAGAGATGGAATTTGGCTCTATAATAATTCTTAATTTATACTTTATAATTTGCCTAAATAATACTGTATCTACCAAAGGTCAAATAATGGTAATTTAGATCATCAGATCGCCATTCGAGAAGATGAATTTAGTCCTTATGATTCATGCGATATTAAATATTAAGGAAAGTATTACATTTTTTTTTCTTATCAGATGCCTTTTTTTTTTTTTTATTTAGTCCTTATGATTCATGCAATATTAGATATTAAGGAAAGTATTTCATTTTTTTTAATTAAAGAAGCATTTTAAAAAGTTTTTTTTTTTTTAAATCTGTCTTTTTTTTGTCACTTAGACAAAAATAAGGGATGTTTGATACAAATTTTTTCCAGACAGATTGCATTATGAATACTCACTTCTTAGTTACTGATACCACATTTGATACATAAAATCACAAAAAAAAAAAAAAAAAATCACTAATAATTTTAAAGAAAGACCTATATATTTTATATCAGGCACCTTTTTGGGCAGCAACAGGTCCTTGGGGAAATGGCACTGAATTCATGGTATTTTTTTTTTTTTTAAATACATAGAAGCCTGTCTGCGTTTGTGATGATGATATCAGACAAAAACTATCGTAAAGTGGCCGAACGCAGTCAAAATGAGTCATTTCTGCATTTGTTTGTTTTTTAAATCAGGCACCTTGTTGGGCAGCAACAAGTCCTTGGGGAAGCGTTTGTATTTTACATCAGGCAGAAAAAAACAAAACAAAAAAAAAACTTTTTTTTTTTCTTTTCTTTTTTTGGGGGGGGGAATGAGTGCTTTTCTATCATTCCCAGGATGAAAAAGACCAGCAATGGAAGCAGGCCATGGACTACCTGAGTGCTGTGACTGAGCTCAACTACATGACCCAGATCGTCATCATGTTGTATGAAGACAACAACAAGGTGATTGGCAATATTATGATTATTTTTTCATATCACTTGCTACAATGCTGACGAGGTCCGGTTACTCTCCGATCGTCTGCGTGTCTGCCAGGACCCTTCTTCAGAGGAGCGTTTCCACGTGGAGCTGCACTTCAGCCCGGGGGTCAAAGGCTGCGAGGACGAGGAAAACGTTCCACTAGGCTTCGGCTTCCGGCCGGCCTCTTCAGAAGTGCGTTCATCTCACAATTATTATTTTTTGTTTAATAACGCAAAATACATTTTGACTTGGTTAACCAATGGGATAATAACTCCAATACTGAATTCTACAATTATTCTATAGCTGCAGCTCTAGTTACGGCCATTTTTTTTTTTTTTTAGATGGAGCAAAGTTTCACATAAAATTAATTGCTTTGACGCTAGAGCGGAATATGGGAAAAAGAAATTAAATTAATTAAAATTAATTGATTAAATTAATTTAAATAATTAATTTTAATTCAAGTTTTCCAGCTGCCTGTAATGTAATTCTTAGTGGTGTGTGATTAGCTCTGTTTTTGTTATAGAAATGTAATACAATTAAGTACTTTATGGTGATGGCAATAGATTTTATGTATCTTTTATGTAGTATTCTTTTACTTTTTCTTTTATTTTTTTAATTGCTTTTACTCGATCCTCTCCTCACTTTGGGCAGCTTCCTGCCAATGGGACAAGGGATGCAAATTAGTCAAACGGCTTTAATCCCATAAATATTTATATTTGTAAATGTTCATTAATATGTTCTGTCCCATTTTTAAAAATAAATACATAAATAGAATGAAATTAAGTAATAATCATGTTTATTTGGGCAATAATTGAAATCAAGAAAATGTTCAAGCATTTAAAATTATTAAGACTAGTTTAAAAAAATAATAATAATAGAAACACTATAATTATGTAAATTCCTTTTGGACCAAACAGAATGTATAATAATGTATATTTATAATATTAAACAAATTTATTAATTTATTTAATTATTTATGTTAGATTATTCCTTTTTTCTTTTGGTACAAAACAAGAAAATGTTTAAATGTTAAAAACAAATAAAAAAATATTAAGACAAATAAAATTCCTAGAAACACTATAATTATGTAAGTTCCTTTTGGACCAAACAGAATGTATAATAATATATATTTATAATATTAAACAAATGTATTTATATATTATTATGACACTATAATTATGCATGTTCCTTTTAGATTAAACAAAATGTATTAAATTCGATGTTTTAAAATTTAAAAATGTGCAAATGTATAAATGTAAACAACTCAAAAATTAGCATTAATAATCTTTTTTTCTATTCTTTTTTTCTTTTTTCTTTTTTTTTTTTTCTTTAAGCCCTACTTTGATGCATTTTGTTTTCTGCCAAAACAGAATCAGGACAAAAAGCCCAACCAGGGCAGCCTGGAGGATCTCTCTCAGGACCAAACGGACGAGGCTCTTCCTGTTTCCGAGCCCATCAGCATCCAGAGACGATCCCCCATGATTCGCAACCGCAAGACGGGCTCCATGGAGGTACCCTCATTTCTCCTTTTTTTTTGTTTTTGTTTTTGTTTTGTTTTTTTCCCCCCCTCCCTTCCATGTTACCCGCATGGCACTTTGTAGTACATGTCTGTCAAGAGGGTCCGTGGAGTCATGTGTGGGTATTAACGCCGCTCAGGTCCTCTCTGAGACCTCGCCCGCCCAGGCGTCCAAAAGCGGCACGTCGCACCGACTCTTCCCTTCGGGCTCGCGCCAGTCGCCCGAGATCAAACCAGCCAGCGGCCTAGGTGGGCGCCTCCTTCCTGTCGTGTGTGTGCGTGCGTGTGTTGCCTTTTGCACATGTGCGTGTGTGCTTTAACAGGGTGCAAAACATCATTTAACAACAACTTCCTCTTCAGCTGTCACCTGTCTGCCCCTTTTTCCCACCTTTCCTCTTTCTCGCCACTCTCATGTTTGGTTTTCGTGGCAAAAGTTCCAAAGTATGTAGGCCAGGGGTGTCAAACTCATGCAAGCTCAGGGACCACATGGAGGAAAATATATTATCAAGTGGGCCGTATCGGGAACATAACGGTATATAACTTAAAAACAATTGCCGTCATTTAAGCGCAGATTTTCGTGGACCGGCCCTAAATTACGGAGCTCAACTGCAATCATAATGTTCCGAAAAATAACAAAAATGCAAATGGAACGCGGCAACGCTTTGCCGGTATACCTTCTGGACAACCTGTTTTGCATATAAATTGTTCCCAGAATGCATTGCGCGGCGCAGTTAAAGGTTTATAAGGACGTTAGTCCTTGTCATATCAATTTGTGTTACCAGCAATTGAATTTGAGTCATATTTAATAGTGTTGTTCCGATACCGTTTTTTGGGCCCCGATACTGATTCCGATACCCAGCTTTGCAGTATCGGCCGATGCCGATACCATACCGATAACTAAGGTGCAGTGAACATGTCACATATCAGTGAATGTCGTGCACGAGCAAGACACAAGATGCTGCAGCCAAAGTCCTATATTACGTTAGAATGAATGGTATGACCGAAAATAATTGAGAAGCACTGCCTTAGGCTCACATGTGCGTGCGCGTCAGCGCGTACACGCCAGCCTGCAGGTTTGCATGTCCAGGAACAAACAAGCAGCTTATTTGTTTACACACTTTCATGCTTTCTTAATGCAGTTATTCATAGCAGCAGTCTGTTATGAATAACAGCAGCATTTGTGTGTGTGTGCGTGCGTGCGTGCGTGTGTGTATGATGAACTAATGCTCACCCTAACACCCCTTCCAACAACCCCCCTCCCCCCACCCGGCTTATATGTCACACAGGCCTCTTCAGCGCCTCCATGCTGGGGGTGTCGTGTAGCGCCCCCAACCTGCGGGACTACGTCCGCACGCACCACCATCACCACCGCAAACCCCCCCTGTCCCCCGGCAGCCTGCCCTGCCAGATTGGCATGTTCGGTACGTTGGCGCCGCTCAGTCCAAAAGTCCACTCATTTTTTTTTTTACAAATTTATTTCATTTATTGATTCCTCTCCGCAAAACTGTTTCCATTTTTTTATTTTTTTATTTACACAGTCCTGCAATCAAAGTCCTTTCCCCAAATGCAAATCCTGAGCGTTGCAATCTGTTGAGGAATTTGTTTGGCGGTCGTCATGGTGATGATGGTGCTGACCCGACGCCAGACGCGATTTGCATGAGCCCTTCTTGGCTTTCTCGACTTTTGTGTTGTGTGACCGAAATGCAAAAATAATCCTCACTAAGGCCTCAATTGTGGTGGTGGTTTTGTTGTTGTTGTTGTTGTTGTTGTTGTTTTTCCCCCATTCTGGGAGTTAACGTACGTAATTGTTACTTCAGGACGATGGGCCTATTCAATCACATTCTTCTCTTGTGCACTTCCAATTTCCACATCTCACTGTTGGTTGTCTTTGGCGGGCCAAGTTGTGGAGAGATGTTGTCATTTCTCAACTTCCTCCCTGATGTTTTCTCAGATTTATTTTTTATTTTTTTTCTGCAGCAAACGCATGCGCTGCATTTCGGGTGGTGTACTTTTCACTCTGTCCACTAGGGAGCACTCTTGCTACACCGCTCTGTCGCGTCTTGACAGGGCTGGCAGGTGAGCGTTGGGATGACGTCACTTTTTGGATCAGAAGTACAAATGGCGTGTGAAGAAGAAAAAACTAAATAAAAAATAGCTGGACGGAGCACATTTCAAATTATTTCTACCTTTCCGAGCATCACTCAGTCCTGTTTGCGGTTATTACTGGCATGTTGTGAGGTAACAAGCGCATCTTCTTTTGGGTAAAATCACCAAGTTTATATGAACAAAACTTAACAGTAATGTAAAAATGTGCTGATACACTTAAATGGAAATAGTCTGTCAAATGTCGCCGTCATCAAACGTAAGGTTTTGTCCTTATGGCCTTAAAATAAAAATTAAATAACAATTGTTTTGTTTTGTTTGGGTTTTTTATTTTTATTTTTTTTTACACAAAATTTTGATTTCCAATTTTAGTTTGGTTGATTTCTTTTCGCTTTTAGAAAGCATAAATCAGCAATAACATTATTCAAGACAAATTTTTGCAACTCTCCTAATGAACTTTGAAACTGTTTTCTTCCCAAGCATTAAATTGCATTAACTTAAAAAAAAAAAAAAAAGTAACAGAAATCATTTTTATTTACAGGTTATGTAAAAAAACAAAAACAAAAAAACGCTTGCTCTTGGCAAAATGTCTACTTTGTAATTCAAAAAACAAACAAACAAAACAAAAAACAAAAAAACTGTTGTACTATTTAACGTCATAAAGAGCATCCTTCTGACAGCCACCAAATCTGAGAAAAACTGAAATCCGCAACCAAAAATCTGTTAAAAACAGCTGTTAGACCTAACGCAACAAACATTGTTTTTCCCAGTGTTATAGTAAAAATATCTTTTGATTTCCTCTTCGCCAATTCTTAAAATAATCACCTAAGTCATTTTTTTTTTCTGATTTGACCTGAGGAAACAGAAAAAAATTAAACATTTGCATAGTGAGATGATTTAGACAGAAATAATAATTTTTGCAAAAAAAAAAAAAAAAAAAAAAAAAAGCTTTTAGGATTTTTGTATGTATTTATTTTGTATTTATTTTGGTATTGCTGTACATTTGTACAGAAGAAAGAGTTGCTTGAGAATAGCAGTTTATTTTATTACACAATTTAGTAACCTTTTTTTTTTTTTATCTTGCACTCACCAAATACTTCATATATTGAAAAAAAAAGCTCAAACTAATCCTAAAATTAATGAAAACGTAACTAAAATAATCAAAGTAACAAACCTGTTACAAAAAGTAATTAAAACTTTAAAAAAAAAAAATCTCAAACCAAAAAAAAAAAAAAGAAACCTATGATGAAAAATGGCATTTGATGCTCACTCTTTCACGCTGTGACTTGAGGGTGGTTTGGGCTTTTAAGCTACCTCTGGCGCACTTGAGAGCGCCCTCTACTGTCTCATTGTATGAAGTGGCGATTGACTGTCCTCTTGTTGCTCCTGGCGTTCTTCTTCCGATGTGTCCAACGTCCTCCTGGTTTGTGACAGATCACCGTGGTGAGGTGACGTCCTCTTGTGTCGCCCCTCTTTTGTCCAAAAAGGGGCGGAGCCAGGCCGTAACTCCACGTTACCTCTCTTATCTCCTCAGAGCTGTTGTCTATGCCGCCGGTAAAGAGATTTTCTGTGTCGTTTGCCAGACATCCGACTAACGGTATGTCTGCTTTTATTGCTTGTGTTCTTTTCCCACACTTTTTTTTTTTTTTTTTTTGGGCTGGTCTTGCATGTTTTTTTTGTTAGTTTTTTTTTGGTGTGGGTGTGAGACTAAGTGGTGTTATTTGAGACTTTTCTCACTCTCAGGATTGATTCACTTTTCCCGGCTAACGTCACCTCTTAATTAAAAAAAAAAAAAAAAAAAAAATTCATGTCAGCACATAAATCTTTTTCTTTCTTTCTTTTTTTTTTTCTTAAAGAAAAATTTGTTGATTTTCCTTTTCTGCTGCACACGAGCCACACTCTTGAAAATTGTGAAACTCCTTCGCAAAATCAAGCCGCTTTCCATCAAGGACTTCTGGAAGCTTCTTTTGTTTTTGTTTTTTGTTTTTTGGGGGGGGTTTTGTTAACATCAGGACAAGATGACGGCGATGTGGTGAGTGTCGGGGCATCGCTCTTGAAGAATCATCTCTTTATTTGCAATTTTGTGTCATCATGTCAAACGTAAGCCAAAAATAGTTTCAGGAAGGGAACTGGTGGTGATGGCAGCCATGTTTGTAGTCCAAAAAAAAAAGAATTATACACGTGTTTTCACTATTTGCAAGTATGCCCCGGAAAATAGTGGTGTTCAACTGTATAGTTTTAAGTTGTAATATCTCCATTCACCACTAGATGGCAGACATGAATTAGTTGCACTTGCACCGGGTTGTAATCGTGACCGATACTATGATGTGAGAAGGCTTAATATATATATATTTTTTGTGGATCTGGAATGACATGCAGGACAAACATAGAACTTAAATGTGTAAAAAATTTGTGAGAGTTGATTTGAATTTGAATTTGGTTTGTTGTTTACTAGTTTCACGTCGTCCTTGAATGGTCGATAATGTGCAGGCATATTTCAATCGATTTTCGATTTTAGAGGTCCGCTTGTATTTAGAAGCTGCTCTACTCTTATTTTTTTTTTGTATTATTATTATTTTTTTATCAACCTTTTAGGTTTCGAGGGCTGCTCGATGGTGCCCTCTATCTACCCGCTGGAGACGTTGCACAACTTGCTGTCGCTGAAGCAGGTGGACGAGTTCCTCAACGCCGTGTGCGAGAGCAGCAGCGAGGCCCACGCCAAAACCATGAAGGGTAACCGACACAACGCCAGAACCGTGCGCGGAAATCACGATTGGCTGGCCAGGAAGCTCATTTCTTAACTCACTGGCAGCCATTTTCACAGAAGCACTCCCGGCTGTTTTACTGAATTTTGACTCATTTTGCAAGGACCACAGAATATTGTGTTCTATTTACCAAAAGAAAGATTAAAGTCTCTTCTTTCATCAGGAAAAAAACAACAAAACATTTCTACCTGTTTCCGTTTTGCTGCATTTGGCGTTACAATACAATTTAGAATTGTGAGTAATTGAGCTTTTTTTTTCCCCAACATGACCCTGGTTGATCTCTTATACTCTGGTTGATCTCTTATACTCTGCTGCCACCTTCTGGCCGTTTTTGTAATAACTGCCATTTCTTCAACCGTTATTTGGAGTTGAGGGGCTGCATCAAAGCCTTCTGTATGCTCTAGCATTAAAAAAAAACAAAAAAAACGTATGAATACGTCTTTGGGACACTTAAAACTTTTAAACTAGAACGTATTTATACGTTTTTGGGAGCAAATGAGTTAAAGGTCCGTTATTGTCAGTCAAACACTCAAGTAATCATTATGTCACCCTCCATCAATCTTTTCTCTTCCTGTCCTGCTATTAGTCCCAAATTGAACTCAAGTAACCCCCGTCAGGTGGTTTCATGCTGACTGCTTTTGTCTGCCTCAGCGCTGTCCGGACTGTTCGACTCTCAGAGCCAGACGTCGCTCTACGGCATCCAGCAGCCGCTCTCCTCGTCGGACTCCGAGGCGTCGCTGCGACCGCCCGGCCGGCCTCTTTGGCGTGAGTTTTTTTCTTCTTTTTTTTTTTCAAACACACCAATATTATACCGCCTGATTGAGACTGGGCCGACCTATGAATATTAAAAATCTACATATAATTGACTCACATGAAAAAAAAAAAAACATTGGAAAAAAACAAAATGAAAGCCAAAAAATTGTTTCAGAACAATGCTGATTAATAATCCATATACTGGTGGGAAAATAATCAATTAAAAAATGAATTAATTAGAAAAAAAAATGCGGTGGCCCGCTGTACTCTGAATTACCAGCTTCAAATATCGGTTATTAACCTCCTTGACCACTAATAATCTATCAGCAAAATCAGTTTATCACGAATGAATCAATTGATCCGAATTTGGTGAGATGTCATTTTTTCCTCTTGTGCTAATTGAACACGTTTTCATCACGCACGCCTGATGATGTCATCTTTTAGATGCTCATCGGGACCTTCGTGAAGGTTCTGCTGAAGGTCATTATTGTGACCTTCAGGATCAACTGACAGTGGCAGGGGAGGAAAAAAATAAAAACCCTTCAAGAGTATCTATTTTTGTCTATTTAATAAAATGATTGATGAGCTCCCCACCCGGGAGAGGTCAGCTGATCCCTCTCCAAGACGATAAAAGACGGAAAAGTCTTATCAGGTCGCATATAAAAACCGTACAAGGACGACTGCTGCCCTCGACGACCTCAGCAGCTTTCGCAAGATTTCCCTTCGCGATTCTTTTTTTTTTTTTTTTTTTCCTGCGCTTTAATTGGATTTTCCTCCACTTGCGTTTTGACCTTTTCATCTCAACATCTCACATACGTTTGAAGGTGTGAAGTGTCAGTCAAAAACATGTTACCTGATGGGAATTGCTTGGGAGGAAGATCAAACGGCGGCCATAATTGACATATCTATAGAAGGGGAAAAAAAACAGTCAAAATAGTTTGCGGTGGAACACCAGAAATGCTTAATAGGATCCTTTTGACTCTGAGATGGAAAACGTCCTCATTATTTCAGCTTTATGTAACGTTTAGCTTTTTCTTTTCTTTTTTTCCAACATCCTGTTGTGCTGCAAGTTGTTCTATTAATCAGCCAATATTTTTGTATTAGCCCCCCAAACATGCAATACCTCAATCACGCTAGCTGAACTCATTTTGCATTTGCGCTAAACTAAATTTGTCTGATTTGGTTGTTCATCTTTGGGCCCTGGTGGTACCGCGGTGTGGACAACGGGTCGCTCCTGACGCTACTTAGCATCACATGATGCTCTGACGGCCACTTGTTCTTTGTTGCTGTGCGGATGTGTGGCTCCCTTTGTTCCGTTTGGGGGGAAAAAACAAGTACATAGTCGGAAGCATCAGGGATTCATCACGTTCTTTTTCCATTCTCTAAGTGTAGTTAACTCTCATCTCTGTTGTTTTTGTTGTCGAATGTCAAATTTTGCCTTAAATTAAGTAATATAGTAATAGCATGGTTATAACACAGTAATAACACAGTAATAGAGGCACGACATGGTAATTAGCCAGTTTTCACAGCAGAGGCTACTGGGACAGCAATTTTTCCTTGTGGATGAATAAATGATCAAATAATATTGTGATAACAGCCAATATGCTAATAAACTATCAGGCGGTAATACCATGGAACTAGGAAGAAAAAACAGGTAATACATATTATTTACATGTAGAAACACGCTATAACATGTAACAACATTGGAATAGCAATTCATATGGTAACCTGTTAACATGTTAATAACATGTTAATAACATGTCAACATGTTAATAACATGTTAATAACATGTCAACATGTTAATAACATGTTAATAACATGTCAACGTGTTATTAACATGTTAATAACATGAACATGTTAATAACATGTTAATAACATGTCAACACGTTAATAACATGCCAACATGTTTTAATAACATGTTACTGACATGTTAATAACATGTTTGAAGTTTGAAGTTTTGAACATGTTAATAACACTAACATGTTATTAACACAATGACATGTTTTTGGTAATAGGGTAGGTATTTAAAGTATTTTAATAATGCAGTCATAACATTGTAATAACAGATGATTTGTATTAATGCAGTAATAGTGGGCTATCACACATTACCATGTGCAATTGCATGTACTAATAATTGTGATAATACAACAGAGTAAAAGTGAGTATTAAGGTAATGCTATAGCATGTTAATAACGTAGTAAGTGTGATATTGTAATAACATAGTAATAATATGGTAATAACGCTTTCACTCTTTTGTGTTTCTGATCCAAAAGATGGTAGCGTCCCCTCCAGTGCTGTGTCCAGCGCTGGCCCTTCGTCCCCCATCACGGAGAACTCTGCCCTCAACTTCAACTTCAACGAGTAGACGCACACACACACACACACACACACACACACACACACACACACACGCCTTCTTGTGTAACGCACTTTATGGTCCCTCCCTACTCGTTTCTGTTGACTTGCCTGGACGAAACACTTTTGACTGAGAACAAAGCTGTAGTATTTGAACACCAGGTGTGCCTTTAGCCTCCAGACCGCTGTTTGATATTTTATGAATTAGTGGCAACATTTTAAAATGTTCATAATCTCACAAATGTTCATATTGGATGAAGCAGGGTCAAAGTTTATTTGAAATATCGCTACAGGGAATAATTTGCTGAAGAATGTCTAGTTGAGATCAATGTTTGGTTTTCCGTGAATTAAATGTGATTAGACTTTATTTTTTTTGTTAGCAATCTTGTGGTAAATCTTTTGATCAGCACTCGATGAATAGTTTGTACGCACTGATGATGTCACAAAAAAATTCCACATTTTCCATAATCTTTGCATCAAATGAGAGCAACCTTTGACAGAAGCGCTTTTCACACAACGATTTTGTCTGGCGGCGGATCACCTGTAACTCGTTTTGTCATCGTTTCCTGTTTTTATTTAATTGCATCCAAAGAAAAAGTCAGCCAAAAGTGTTATTTGAACCAAAACGAGGAAATAAAAAAAAAAACGTACTTCCAAGTTCCGTCATTTGTCGTCTTTTGTTCGAGTGAGTTACCAAAAAAAAAAAAAACATCGGACTTGAGGCGATCGTGGTGAGTTCTGCCTAGCAACAGATGACAAACTGTGACGTAAATCAACACTTCCTCGTCCTCTCACATCTCGTTTTCTCTCCTTCCTTCGTTGTCTTCATACCTCCTCACCTCTTTTTTTTTTTTTTTTAACAAATCTTCATCTTCCTCACTTCCTCGTCTTCTGCCTTAAAAAAAATAAATAAAATCCTTTTCATCTTTTCACCTTGTTCTCGTCCACCTCTCAGCCTTCCGCAAAATCTTTTAAGAAAAGTGATGAGTCATGCCTGGTCGTATTGCCGCTGTGCGTTGCCATGGTGACGCCCTCAGATGTAATTGACTCTCTGAGAGTGCCGCCGACTCACCGGAAGCCAAAAAAAAAAAAAAGTCTTGATCTCGATTTTATTTGCACACACATACGCAAACGCAATCAGTTTAGTTTTTAGTTTTGATGTCCTTTGAGATATTTAAATGCAATATTTCAATGCGCCCTCTGAAATGGTTCTTTTACAAATAGTTTGGGGAAATTATTTTTATTTTATATTTTCTTGTTTCTGTCAACATTTTGTTGTGCTATACTGTATTAACGTTTAAAAAATTTAGATTTTGAAATAAATTTCATCATTTGTACACAAGCTTAGAAAACATTTATTTTATTTTATTTTATTATTTTATTTTTTAAATTGTGCCTTAAAGAGATACTTGACTCATTGAGCCATTTTCAGCAGTAAAAAGTGAATATTTTGTCTATAATTGATGTGGTAACGTCATTATTTTTCATGTACAATTAATACCTTTAAAAAGTAGTTTTTCTACTTCCTGTTGACTGATGATGACATCACCTGTGCTGAGGTTAACGACCAATCATGGCTCAGGTTGCTGACCGAACCCAGAAAACAGGTGAGCCATGATTGGCTTTTACCTACTTCCTCAGCACAGGTGATGTCATCATCAGTCGACAGCAAGAGGAAAAATTACTTTTTAAAGGGATACTTGACTCATTGAAAAAGTTAATATTTTGTCTAGAATGATCATTGATCATTTGATTATTTTTCATGTACAATTAATACCTTTAAAAGGTTTTGCACTTGCTGTCAACTGATGATGACATCACCTGTGCTGAGGAAGTAGGTAACGGCCAATCATGACTCACCTGTTTTCTGGGTTTGGTCAGAAAACTGAGCCATGATTGGTCGTTACCTACTTCCTTGGACCACCGGTGATGTCATCATCAGTCGACAGCAAGTAGAAAAATCTTAGCCTTTATCGTCCCCTATTGTATTGTTGGTGATTTTGGTTCTACCTAGACTTAATAAAAAATAAATAAATAAATAAATAAAAGGTGGCATTATTTACATAGTAAACAACACGCAAGGAAAAAAACAAAACAAAACAAAACAGACACACATGTTGTCATTGAGTGTACTTTATTATTTGATGATGACCGGGCTGTTTCCCTTTTACGATGAATGCGTGTGCAGCACTTCTACTTGACCAGAGAGAGACAGCGATAGTTGAAAGAGTTGACACGTTTGCGCCAGAGAAGAAGAAGAAGACGAAGAAGAAGACGAAGAAGAAAGTTGCTATACGTTTCCGGAGAGAGGGCACGTCAAACGTAAGTTAGCGCTGTACAGCATTCTTGATAACGACAGAAACAAACAAGAAGCAACAGCTGAAGTCGTCGTTAGCGTTAGCGGCTACTTCCGGTTAAACAATTACATTCAGGATTAGAACCGAAGAAGTCACATGCAAGAGGATTAGATGATCATCTCTTGGTGGGTTGGAATCACTGTCGTCGCCAAATGTTACCGTTTATGTACAAAGAAGCGTGTCTGTGTGTGTTGGTGTTTGTTTGTGTGTGCGTGCGGTACATTCGTGTTGTGTTTGACCGTTTGGAGCTTTTTTTTTCTTTTTTCCTTTCTTTTTTTCAAGTCGTATTCAGGAAGAAGGTGGCAGCCGAGGCCGGTCGCCACTGGTTCTGTTCTGGCGTTTATTGGAGGAGTTTGTGTGTCTTGAGTTCCCGTGATAATCCACTTTTGAGTTTTTGTTTTGTCTTGTGCGTTTACATTCACAAAAATACTTTTGACATCTCACAGCGTTCTACCGTCGCCGAGGGAAAAAAAACATCCGGCGGACGCGTCGTTCGCAGCTTTGACCAATTGTCAAGAAAGTCGTTTTCATCTGTTGTGTAAGTGTAATACTTTATAAAACCGATTTTTCCCCAGCTCGCTCAAACGCGCCGCGAGCACGTGATGCTGATGCTGCATTCCAGAAAACCGGGAAATTGGAAATTTCTTACTGATGGTGAACGTGAACGCATGTGAAATTGTTGACGTCTTAAAAAAAAACACTTTTGCATTCATTCAAAGCCTTTTAAAAGCCAGTTATCAACATTTCAAACATTGCTAAATTGATGTCTCAATATTATTGAGTTGAGTTATTTAATGTGAAATAAAGTACGATGAAAGGCTGCCAAAATTGGAGAGGGAAAAAAATGTAATTGAGTTTAGTTGTAACATGATGAAAAACGATGTAATGACAAGAAAGTATTGCTAAGAGGATAAAGTTGTCATTTTTTTATGAGAAGACGCATCACGAGAAAATATTAAGTCGTATTGTTTGATTTAATGAATATGGCTCACTAAACATTACGGCATAAAAGTCAGAATGTTTTGAGAATATTGGGAGAAAGAAGTGAAAGAAGTAAAATGGTCACATTTATGCCAAAAAAAAAGTCATCGGAATATTGTTACAAATATTGTTTGCGAGAATATAATGTTACACGAGAAGAGTTGTATTGTTGCAAGGACGACAAAATGTTTCGAAGGGAAAAACAAAAACAGCAGACTAACTTATTGCGAGAAATTATTTTGCAAAAAATTAAATAAAAATTGCATGCTGCAACAATACAATTTTTATGCAAGGATCGGAGAAAAACAACTTAGTATTGAGAAAATGTTATATTGTTACATATGATGCAATTTTATGAGAAAAAAAAAGTCACAAGGTAGTTAGAATAAGGTCTTAACAATATTTGCAACATTTGACAGAAAAGTTAGAATTTTACAAGAATATCGTTTGGAATATCACAAGTTTAAAAAGTCACAAAATAATTATATTACCAGAACAAAATGGATATTAAGTGGAAATTTTACTAAAACAAGGTTGGGATGTTGCGAGAAAAATTTGTATGCTTGTGACCCAAAAAAAAAAATCTATATTGTTACAATGTAATTTACCGAAAAGAAAATGTAAACATAACATTATTCAAATTGACAGAATATAAAAATTTCCATTTTATCGTGTTCATTTCTTGCGTTGCGTTTTGAATTTAGCTTGTTAGCCTATTAGCATAATTGCCCAAATTATTTTGAATGTCATGTTAACAAATCAATATAAAGTACCCATGTGCTAGTTAAAAATTCACATTTTTTTTCTATGCCAAAAACATTCAAAAATGACTTGGGCAACTGCGCTAGTAGGCAAACAATTAGCCGTTTTTCTGGAATGCATCGTTATGTGTTGGTGGGCACAAAAAAAAAAAAAAAAAAAAAAAAAATGGCGTTAAATGAGCCCAAAACAACAAACAAAATTTTTGTTTAGAAGACTGCAAGCAGAATTATTTGCAATTTTAGCGCAGGGAAAAAGTTGGACGACATTCTCAGCTACCCGCCTCAAGCATGCAGTATTTAAAAAAAAATAAAATAAAATAAAATCCTAACACATTCCAGCAAGTGTCGCCCCCCCAACATTCATTCATGCTCATTTATAAATATTATTAGGATTACTATTTACATATTACAATGTATGTTTTCGGTCGTTGAGGTCATCTCTGTGCTTCAATACAAACAACTAAGCCCCTCCCACTTCCATCTGGGGGTAAAAAAAAAAAAAAAAGAAGTGCAATTCTGGTTTGGTGCAAAAAACGTTCCTGTTCTTTTGAGTCTGACGCGAGTCGTCACACTTTTCGAAGCTCCTGTTTGGTGTCGTCCATTTTGCTTTTTTGCTTGAAAACAAGCTTCCGTTTGCTACATTAGTGTCGTCATCTTTATATTGACGTCATAACCAGAAACATTCATCGATGTTATTCGTAGTCGGCGGAAACATCGTCACACAACTGTTAGCAATAATCCGCGGATTAGGAATGAAAAAAAAATCTCATAAATAAGAGGAAACTTTTATCAAGTAGCAGTGAGATAATTACGACTGAAATTATTTTTTTTAAAAATCTAAAAATAATCGAAAAAAATATTTGTAAACGAATATGCTATACTATTAAAATACAAATAAAATAGAAATAAATTATTTAAGCAGCATAGGGATAACAAGTACCGAAGGACAATAAAAAAATAAAATAAAAATTAATGAAATAAATGATTATAAAGCAGCAGCGAAACGGGCTGAAACGTCCCTCACAAGACACTTCATTAGGGACACCTGCAAAATTATTGCGGCCTACGTACACAGAAAAATGAAATCTGGGTTCGGAATTTATATTTCATAAGGGTTGACTGCATTTTACCGATTTATCCTATTTTTTATTTTTTACCAGTTTCCACCTTTTTAACTGCAGTGCACAAACGTAATGACTGTCCCGAGTTGCGTTTTGCTACGAGGCAAATAGTTGATGCAGAGGAACGTGCAGGGAAAGTTAGAACTCGATCTTGCAGGCGGGGAAGGACTCGTCCTGCATGACCACGGTGCTGCTGGAGGCCAGGACCATGATGTTGAGGTCCTGCTGCCTCTCGTGAGTGCGCTGGTACCACTCGCGGGTCACCTCCGTGTCGTGGGTCGGGATCAGGGTCACCTTCACGGTGACAAAACATCAGTACGGCATGTCAGGAATAATAAGCAATCAGCAGGCAGTTCGTTGACTTCATTCACTGGCAGCCCAGTAAAAATGGATCTTTGACGTCTATAGTCGTCAATGGCAGTGAATGATTTAATAATAACAACACTCAAAATTTCTCAATAAAGTACAAATACTGAGTTGGAACGGGGTTTCGTGAGTACCTGCAGGTTGGAGCCCCACTGAGATTTGCCCTCCAGCAGGGCGTCCAGGACCCCGCGGCTCGGCTCCCCGCCACTCGGGTCGTTCCCGCTCACCACGTAGTATGCCGCTCGCACGCGCTTGAAGAACTCCTGGTCCACGTTTTTGGCACTGCAGTGGTTGGGCACGTAGGCCAGGTCCACATAGACCGGCGGTCCGGGCGGGACGGCCGAAGGGGCTTTCTGAGTGTTGTTTCCTAAATACATGCAGGTGGTCAACTTAAAAACAACCATTCGTCCTCGTTACATTTTCAGATGAAGGCAGAAATCGTGGCTGCGCTGAAAAACTGAACAACCAGCATCGGATTGATGAAAAGATGAAACGCACCTGAACTGCTCTTCACTCCATTGACCAAGCCCTTAAGGATGTCACTCCGTGAACCTTGATTCTCTGACATCTTCACCAGCTTAGAGCTCCTCTCCGGGTCCTTCCTCCTGAGTAATGTTGATCGGGGTGAGCCCGAGTCCTTATGGGCCAACTTCACCGGCGTGGTGGACCTCTTCTTGACGTCCCCCTTCCGAGCAGGAGAAGCCGATTTGGGTTTGGCTTTCCTGAGGCCCTTGGTGGTTTTCTGGTCCTTCTTGAGAAGTTTTCCTGTGCCGCTGACGTCCTGAAGGACAGCCTCTGGATCCACCATGCACGCATCTGGATGGGGAGCTTTCGGAGGAGGGTCTTTGACCGAGGTAGGGAGGGGATCATGCGTCTGCTGAGCTGCCCTCGGTGACAAAGGACGTTGGCCAGCGGCAGCACCCGAGGCAGACAATTTGTCCGCAGGCAAATGTTCAGCGTCTTCATCTGAGTCCAGGTTGCCTTCCGCGGTAATGGATGGACACTCTTCAGTTCCTGGAGGCACATCAGAATCGGACTGCGAAGGCAATGACTCGCTCACCGATGTGGGAGGTGTTTCCTCTCCGGCTAAAGTCGCAGTCAGTCCAGCTGAGACGGCACCGGACAACTGATGACGGGTATCTCCATGGTGACGCCTTTGCTTGTGCGACTTTCTCTTCGCAGATTTTTGCTCGTGGCCGACATCGCCGCCCTCCTGGGAGTGGTCACTTCGGTCGTCCTCTTCACCCTCATCACCGGAGAACTGATGCGGGCTCGGGTTGAGGAAGGAAGGAGAGAGTTCTCCTTTACGCTGTTTGTATTCATAGGAGGAATCGGCTGGAGAGGAGGCTCCCGTGTTCAAGTCCGCCGGCCGATCAGTTTTTGCTTTGCTTGTTGCTGCTGTGAGTGAGGTTGCTTTCGAGGAGGCACCGTGGATGCTCGCCATCCATTCGAAGGCGTCCTCTTCTTGGTCACCGTAACCTGGAGGAGGGGCACTTGGGAAATCATCAGGCTTCTGCAACAGCTCCCAATCAGAGATACTACTCTTTCGCCTTGCCTCGAATCTTTCTGGTGGCTTGTCCAAAACACTTTCCTTTGCCTCTGGGAGGTCAGCTTCTCTTTCTGTCTTGACATCTACTTTATCACTCTGCTCAACTGCAGCTTTCATCTCTTCAGCGCCGTCTTTGCACATCTTCTCCTCCAGAGACTTTGCTTCCATTTGTCCTTTGGCAGTGTCTGTTTTTCTCGTTTCCCGCTCTACTTCAGTGTGGCGCATCGCCTCCTTTTCGTCTTCGTGTGGTGTCTTCACACTTGGCTGCTTTCCCTCCTCTGCTCTGGGAGGGTCTGCGACGGCACATGAGGTTTTCGTAGCACCACTTGCACTTGCTGAAGTGACTGAGGCAGCGTGATGAGCTGTTGGCGTCAACACTTCCGGTAATGACTCAACAGTCGTGGTAGTCTTTGTGTCTGTTGTATTTAAAGAACTGTCTGTCAAATGTGCCGCAGTTAGTAATGAAAAAGTGTCTTTCCCTTCAGACATTTTTTGCCATTCAAAGTCGCATACGAGATCTTCTGCTGTCCTTTGAGGACTCGTGTCAGTGGGTTCGGACCTTTGTGGTGAGATCTCCAAACTAGTTTCTGATGTGGAGAAAATGTCTGTTACTTTTGAGGGCTCAATATTTGGTACAACAGATGATGACAATTTACTCTCCTGAGCCTGGGAATACTCTTTTGTAGGTTTCGTCATCACCTCCATGTACTCGTCTCTCTGAAGGCCACCAGAGGCTGAGCTTACAGACCCGCTACTGAACAATGGCACTTGCTGGGCTAAATTGCTCGTTGCGCTTACAGACTTTTGAGCACTGTCTTCTAAATGCTGGCCAAAACTTGAGAAGGGTGATGCATAACTGGCTGATGAGGTGGTGAAGGTGCAAGGTAACGAGGAGAGCTGGTTCACCAGATCTGAGCTTTGCCTTTGAGTCACACTTTCCTCTTTGATATCTCCTTGGTAATACTGATCTTCACTTAAGGTTACTCGTCGGCCTACATCTGACTGACTTTCATGCTGCTGATCTTTCGGACCTCCTTGACTCACTTCAGAGTATCCTCCGGATCCACTCAGTCCGATATCAGCATAGCTTCCAGTGTGCGGAGCAAAGAGACCAAAGCCAGGCATAGATATGGAAGTTGGTTGGTCAGATGGTGCTGCTGCGGTTGAGCTGCTGAGGTCGCTTGTGGGTGATGACCGTTTTTCCGATTGTGCCGATAGAAATTCTTTGTCTCCATCCTTTTTCTCGGACTGCTGGACCTCAGATGAAGCAATATCCTCAACAATTGATAGCCTCCTTGGTGCTCTTGGCTCAGGGGATAAACACGTTTTGTCTTCCTTTGTTTCTCGAGGTTTTGGTTCATTTGTTGTAGCCAAGCAGACATTGTCTAGTTTGACAGCACTTGTGCCTGGTGATGTCGTAGCTTTACCTTCACTCTTGGTCTCTGGAGGTTTGATCGTACCAGCAGCTGTTGTGCCATAGACATCTTTCTCAAGAAGGTTTGTGTCGCCAGATTGTAATGTTTTACTTGGGATTTGCTTGGCTGTCACAAATGTATCATCAGGTGTCGCTTTAGAGGCCATCTCCTCTTTGTGGAAGCTCAATTCAGGAGAGGTTTTGTTCGAGTCTTCAGAGGGTGTTGTATTCTCATCAGGACTACGCCCATACGTTTCTTTTTCAGACTGCTCCCTAGCTCCTTTTTCCATGTCAACATCACTTGAGTCCTCCTCTTCTTCATCATCTTCATCATCATCATCATCATCATCAACATCGAAATCTTCACCTGCTACAAGTAAGCGTATGTCCACCAGGTGTTCTTTTTCTTTGGGGAAGTCCAGCATGGACTGACTGTTGTCTGATGCAAGAATGTTGTCATCTATTGTCTGTTCTAAACATGAGGAGCCGAAGCCTGATCTCAGTTTACTTGCTTGCTCTTCCCTTACAGAGGATGAAGCACCTTGGAGTGAAATATCTTTCTCTGCTGTTGAGTGCCGACCAGATGCAGAGCCTTCATCATCCGAGAACTCCGTGTTGTCTTTCAATGGTTTTCCCATCTCAATATTTGCAGTTTCTTTTTGTGTGAATGGAGTGCTGAGATCTGATTGATTCCTGGTTTCTTGACTTGATGGTTGCCCTGCAGAATGAAGAGCAGCAGCAGTCTTGGATGTCTGATCCTTTTCTCCTGTCTGAAACGTTCCTGAAGTTCCTTCCTCCATATCCTCCTTCTCCTTCTCTGATTTTTCTGGTTTGTCCTCTTTGGGACTGTAAGACTCCTGTGCAATTTTATTGTCCTGCATATTCAAGGCTGGAATACTGTTGTCAGCAGGAGGCATGCCTGTTCTTTCTTCTCGTTCCCTCTCTTCTACTTGCCCTTTCTCTCTGTTTTCACGTTCTGGTGAGGCACTTTGGTGACTGTCAATCTGTGGGCTGTAGTCAACTGCACTTGCGGACATTGGTTCTTCTTTAAGTTGATCGTCGTGTTGGAACATGGCTGACCCTGTTTGGCTGGTTCTCCTGTTATCGTCCATGCTAATGTCAAAAGTGGGACCTTCAAACACACCTGCCCCCTCTTGGGTAGTGGAATCTTTTGGGATAGGCTTCTCATACGGTTCATACTTGGATGCAGCAACAGTTTTGTTTTCATCTTGTAGTCCATTATCAGTGGTCTCCTTTGCACCATCTAATTTCAAATCATCTGTCGGACTGTGGTCATCAGAGTCTTTGTCTAATAGGAAGTATGAGCAAGGCTGTGAAAATCCTGGAGAAGCCACCTCGCGTTCTCCTTCCCTCTCTCGCTCTGCCTCCTTGCCAGGCATCCCCTTTTGCTCCGTCTTATCAGTGGACCCAGGACTTATTTGAGATTGGACTTTGGACTGGCTGTCACTGCTCGAGCTGGACTCTGGTTCTGTCTTATCTGAGTATGATACATCTGTGGATGTCTCTTGTTTTTGAATAGAAGTTGTCTGCCCCTTTCCCGTGTCAGTAGCTGAGGATGCCTGTGCGTCGGTGATGACCAGTGAAGGAGTGGTTCCAGGTTTTTCAGCATCACTAGAAAGACTGCATTCTTCTGTCACAAAGTCTTTGATGTCTTCATCCACTGAAGGCTCTTGCATTGTAAGAGTTGGTATTACTATTACGTTCTGTCTAGGTGTGGCCTCTTTAGTTTGAAAGCCTAATGGAGATGTTTGATCTGTAGAACTGGAATGAGGCTCTGTTTTTTTCAGCTCAACCGATAATGGTCTGGAGCCCATACATATATATTCTTCCTCTTCTTCATCTTCCTGGCCTTCATCAGAGGACTGAGCCAGGAAGGCAGGTTTCTGGTCCAACTTGGAGCCCGACACGGCTTCGCCGAATGTTGCCTCTGCAGATTGTTTCAAGGTTTTTTCAAGGTCTTTCTCTTGCAATTCCTCTCGCTCCCATTTTTCCTCTTTGACGTGTTCTGGGTCAGCGCGCTCTTTTCCTGTTATGTCTTCCACCTTCTTATCAGGCATGTTTTTTATCTCTTCTGATTTGGTCTTCTTCTCACTCAGATCTTTTGTCTCACAGGTTGCCTCTTTCTCCTGTTCCTTCTCCATCTTCTTTTCCTTGCTCAATTCGGCAACATGGGCATCATCCTTTTCTTTCTCCAGCTTCTCACCGGAACTAGTAAGGACTGTTGCAACTCCGTCATGTTCTTTTTCCTTATCTTTTGGAGCTGAAGTTAGTGTGTCAAAGGTTTCCTCTCCAGGTATCTTTTCCTTAGCCTTCTCTTCCATGCCCTGGGCTAGGCTGTGGTCCACCTCTTTTACATCACCTTTCGTACCATCGGCGTCAACAGTCTTTTGAACCTCTTGTGTGGTGTATGATTCAGTCTTTGTCTCTTGTTTGTCTCTATTTGGACCCATTGTGGGCTCTTCTTTGTTGTCCTTAATGGCTTCATCCTCACTAATAAGCTGGATAACTGCATCTTTGACGGATTCCTCACTGATACCTTCAGATTTGACTTCTTTCTGTTTTTGAGCCTCTGTGCACTTCACTAGAACATCTTTGAGATCTTTTATCATATCTTTAGCCTCCTCTACCACCGCAATTTCTTTCAGCTCTTCAGCTTGTTTGTCACTAACCGGGCTCTTTTCATCTTTCATAGTTTGAGTCAAGGCATCATTAGCATCTTCTATTTCCTCTTTCTTTGGAACATCATCAGAGCATTTATTCTTATCATAAGCTTCTTCCTTTTGTGTATCTTTTGTGTCCACCTCTTTGAGTTTTTCTTCTGAATCAACCTTATCCATTTCTTTTATTGGTTTTACTTCAATTGAATCTTTGTATTCCTCTTTAGTGGATTTGACAGGCACCTCATCGTTACTTGTTCCTCTACAGGTTTCTTCTTCCATAGATTTGATATCCACACTTTGATCCACAATTGTCACTTCCTTCTTGGACGGTTTGTCAGTGACGGTGTCCACTTTGTCATCAGCCTTTTCGTCTACTTTACCAGTATAAACGTCGTCTTGTTCAGCATGCTCAGCTTCTTTATTCTTGCTTGTCATCTCCACGTCGGTGGGTATGCCAGCAGCAAATGCATCTAGCACCTTTTCTGCTTCTTTGACAGATTTGTCTTCAAATGGTTGTACAGAATTTGCTGGTACGGCAGATTTCACCTCCTGATCCTTCTCTTCGACCAGAATCTGTGCAGCAGCCATACAAATGTCATCTTTGGTGATTTCAGTCAACATACCATTGGCCTTGTCTTTTTCCGTCTGCTCACCTGTGATGGCCGTGGTTTCTACTTTAACGCCTTTGATTATCTTATCCAATGTTTCATCCTCAACAACCGTCTCCATCTTCTCATCCTCACAGGGCTTTTGAATTGAAATATCCTTTACGTCTGTGCTGTGAACAATTTCAATCTCCTTTTCTTTAGGTTTTGTAGCAAGAATGTCAGAACTTCTCTCATCGTCTCTCTCCTCCCGTTTCATTTCTTTACTCTCAACCACAGCATCTGTCTTTTTGACTTCTTCCATGGTTTTGAGGTCATGGATCTCATCCTTATCCCCGAAAGCAACACTTTGTTTAGGAGATTCAGCTAAAGGACTGGTCTCTTTTTCAAACTCTGTAACACATGATTCTTTTTCTCGAGGTTTGTTGTTAATGTTGACATCTTTCACGACCTTCTCATCCTTAACGGTTGAAACATCACAAACAGCTTCCAGGAGATCAGATTTGAATTTCTGCTCATCCTTCAGTTCTTGTAATTTGGAAACACCGTCTTCTTGTTCTACAGTGCCAATTCTTTTCACTTCAGATTTATCATCATCTAATTTGCCTTCTTTGTTAATTTTTTCATCATCATCAAGGAAAGGGCTGCATCTGTCTGGAGATTTAGAATGTTCTTCATCGCTTTGTCCATGGGAGGTGGCAGAATCACGTCCTAACACAGGTGGTTGAACTTCCATTGAAGGTTCATCTTGAATAATTGTTTGCTTTTCTGTGTCTTGTTCTGGCTCCTTGAGAGGCACATCATCTGTCAAGTCCTTGTCAAGAGGTTTGTCCTCAGTTTTTTTGTCTTTTTGCTCCTCTTCCTTTTTCTTTCCTGTTTTGTCTTCAGTTGAGGGGGCAAGCTTGGGGAGCTCCAAATCAGGAAATGCTCCCACTGGCGAATGTCGAAGTGGTGAATGAGATGCGCTCGGTGGTCCTGATTGTGTCGGGGAGGCCAGTTTTACAGTGATGTCATCTGGACTGAAACACCGCTCCTCGCTCTCTGAAGTAACAGAGTCTGAGCCAAAAGGCCTTGTAGGCACAACTGATGAAACACCTTTGGAGGCCACTGCATCAATATTCTCCTCTTCAACCGGAAAGTGGACTGGTTTGTCCTCTTCTATGGACTTGGAAAAAAAAGATGCAGATCCAGACTGCCTTTCAACTTCCTTGTCTTTGCACTTTATTGTTTGGGATAAGGCATAACCCTCATGGAGTTTTTCTAGTGAGATTTCAACATTGGGAGTCTGATCTTCCTCTTCTTCCTCTTCATCATCGTCATGGGAATCAGGATGCTTAGCGGCCGTCTTTGCATCCTCAAGAGGAAGCTGTAAGTCAGCCGACGGAGACTTGTCTTCAAGAGATGATGGTGAAAGTGTTCCCGACGAGAGAAGTTGGTCATTTGTCACTCTGGTTCTTGCTGGCTCTTCAGGAGCTACAGTGGATGCAACAGACTGGTCTTCAGCAAGGGAAGTGGGGAGCGAGGACAGTTTGTCATACTCTGTGATGGACGTTGCAGAGGACACGTGTTCTTCCTCTGCCAGAGGAGCAGTGAAGATGTTAGTAAACAATGATATTTGCTCCTGCACGCCAGGCATAAAACCTTTTCCAGGGACGGCTGAAGCCTGCATTTCCTTCATTCCGTGAATGTTTACAAAGGATCCAGTCTGATCTGGAACCGAAACATCGTGGGAACCAACGTCATATTGAAGGTGTGGTATCCTCTCCTCGGCCTCCTCATGAATCTCCTCATCAGAGATGGTTTGCTCTGTCTCAGAATACCCTGGAATGGTCTCGTCTTGGATGTAAGAGATGGGTTCTACTACAGCAGTTCCAGGAGTTACTGCACTTATGGGCGCTGTAGTCCCTCCCACATGTGAAAGGTAGCCCTCTTCCTCTTCTTCCTCCTCAAATTCAGCTTGGGTCAAGGTGTCGGTTTTGCTCTCGCTGACTATCGGCTCTTCAGCCACATCTTCACTGGTGATCTCTTCATCTGCTATCACGTCTAAATCTTCCACCTCCTCCAGTTCAGCCTTCTCCAATGGCTCTTCGTCTTCCTCCTCTTCTTCCTCTTTTGTGTCAACTTTTGCTGAAGTGAGCGTTTCAGCTTTCTCCATTTCTTTAGTTTTGTGCTTTCCGTCCATCTCATCAGACTCCCTCAACTGGAATTCGTCTTCCTCTTCACCAATTCCCATATCCTCCTCCTCCTCTTCATCCTCTTCCTCTGTTCTTGCTTCAGCCGTTGGAGCGTCTTCTTCATCCTCCTCTTCATCCTGAGATGCAGCCCCCTCATCCTCATACATCTGGGTCTCTTCCAATTCTTTCTGGGTGTCATGTTTTGCCTCAGCAGCTGCTTTCACTGGCAGTGGTTCCTCCTGTCGAGGAGACTCTGCTGTTGGTAGGAGTACACTTTCTTGTGCTTCTGGCCTCTCTTGGCTTAAGCTTTGAGCTGTCAACTTGAGATCACCCTCATCATGGCATGCTGGTGCTGTTGCATCATCTACAGCTTCCTCTTTGACAACTTCAATATCCTTGGTGAAATCTTCAGTGAGAGAAACCATATTCTGTGTCGGCTCACCTTGAATGCTTTCTTTACGTTGATCTGTTTCTTCTCGGGTCTTTGGTTCTTCTGGCTTCGCTGTAGTCTTTGCCGGTTTTGTTTTTCCAGTCTTTGTTTTACTCGACACTTTAGCTTTGTGTAATGTCTTTCGGACTTCTGGCGTGAGAGGTTTGAGGTCAGGCTTTGCTATTTTTCTCAGCTCTGGTTTGGATGTGTCTTTCTTCTTGTCCTCTTTGGACTTAACATCTCTCTTCTCATCTTTTCTGGCCGACTCGTCTTTCTTGACCTTCTTGATCTCTTTCTTCTCTTTGTCCTTTTTCTCATCCAACTTTGACACCCTTTCCTTGGAGTGCTTTCTCAAGGATTTTTCCTTCAACAGTTTCTTCTTTTCTGGCATTTCAGGTTTAGATTTGATGGTTTTAGTTTGCTTTTTTGGTTCCTTTTTCACAGGCATGTTTTCCTTCACAGTGTCACTCTTTGTCTCTGTGCCGGCATCATCTTGCCCTTCTGTTTTTTCCTTGGTGACCTTTGCGGTTGTCTTCGGGGAAGACCTAAGGCTCTCTTTGCTCTCTGTTCTTTGTTTTAACTTGGTCTGCTTTACCACGGGAGGAGCTCCTGAAGCAATATCTTTTTGTGTTGCTACTGGATAACGCAAGTAGTCAAGGTGCTTTAACTTTTCCAGCCCTTCCAGGATCTTGTTTTGAGGTGCGTTTCCTGGGAAGAGAACTCTGACAATCTTTTCTGTCGGGTTTGCGGGAAGCCAGACGACTAAGGCAGTTACTGATGTCAGATAGGGTACGGATATTTCTCCTTCTTTCCCATTTGGCAAAACAATACCAGTTTTGGCTTTGCTGTTGCCAGCCCACCTTTGCATGAGGAACTGCATTTCTTTGCTTTCCTTGACAGGGTTCAGAACATACATATCCAACCGGCCCACTCCCATCTTGTGGAAAAGGGTAATAGGCTCAATAGTGTTGCTGACTACTCGATAGAGAGGTTCCGGCTTAATTCCCAGTTTGTTAAGGTACTGCAAAGTCAGTGAGGCTTCTTCTATGCTGCGTTTGACTTTAAGATTCGATTCTGGCATGCGTAACTTCTCTGGCACATTGAAAAACACCACACCGAGTTCTGGAGAGATCAGGTTCTTGAGCCAGTCGCTACCGTTGGTGGAGCCTTGGGATCCGTCCTCCTCCTGTTCGGCTATCTTCCTCTGTAGGATTCCATTGATGCCGGGGAGATTGTCGGCACCGATGTGAGTGAGCAGAATGGAGTCGATACGGTCCAGGTGGCGGACCAGCTTCCAGAAGCAGGACTTGCGTTCGGAGCCGCCATCTACTAAGATGTTGAAGCCATTCACAGCGAAGAGAGCGGAGTCTCCACGTCCGCCGGGAAAGATGTAGCAGCACGGCTTGGACAGTTTCAGGAAACCTCCGGAAGTCGGTGGCTCAAGGAGGTCGAAGGATGAGGGGACGTCAACTGTCGCACAGATGTACTCTGTGAACTCGGTGACCCCCTCCATCTTGACGATCACAGGCTCAGGGCTTAGTTTGTAGTGCAGGAACTCCCTCAGGGTCTGCTGCTGTCCCAGGGAGTTCCAGCCCACCTCCCCGCGGCAGGACACAGTAAGTGTAGCCTGCTGCTTGGGGATGGATGGGCCCAGTAGTTCAACAACCTGCACGAGGGGAACAAAGGCAGAACTGGAAGTTGATCGCCATAAACATTTTTAATGTTATTTTGATTTTCTGTTTGTTCCACATAGGGGCTTATTTTAAAATATAAACCAATCAAAATGGCTTGGACCAAAACGATGGTACGCCTAATTTAGTAGCAGGTCTCAGAACTGAGGGGGTCTCGTCTCTTTCCACAAATTCTCATTAGAAAATTATTTAAGGCCTTTTGGAACAGTCAGATGATTTGTTCTTAGCCACTTTTGGGTATTTTAGCGTGGTGTGAGGTCATTTTCAGTTGGTTGCTTTGATCACCAGAAACGGTTGTGAAGCAAAATACTTAATGATGATAGTTAATGATACCATCAGTTCAGTGTAGGCCATTTTCATTCGTTTGTTTTTAAATGACCAAAAATAAAGCTCATTAGCCATTTCCAATAAATGCATTATTTTAGTGACAATTATGGGTTTTCTTTCTCGAATGAACAATTAAGCCAACGTGTAGAATAGGAGAGTGCTGTGGGACTCACCCCAGGATCAGAAAATATACTCGCAAAGGTGTCGTAGGTGAAAACCCCCGTTTGAAGAAGGAGGCCGCCGTGATCCGAGCTGGGACCACTCAAGACCAGAAGCTTGTGTCCCGCCGAGTCTGCGATGAGAGACTGGATCTTGGACATGCAAGGACAGACGGCCGTTAAGACGTATGCTTTTACATTGAAAGGGTTGAAAAAGGTTCAGGGTGCAATCGACAGCAGAATGCACTCGTTTAAGACCCTGGAGAGGTCGGGATGGAGCTCACCTCCGCTACGACTGTGTCTTTTGAAGGGTTGACAAGCACCACTGTCTCTAGGACATCACTTCTGTGATGAAGAGTCCTTTGTCCTGCGCACACACATTCGAAGCGGTCAACACCGACAGACTGGCGGAGGGATCGCTTTGAAATCCGTCCGTCCATAGATTTTATGTAATGCTTAATTAGGGTCATGTCACCTGGAGAATATTCAAGATGAGACCGAATGAGAATGAGTACACACTGGATTGCTTGCCAGCCAATTGGCGGGTACGTACAGAAAAATGTTCAAATTCACATTCGCTGCTATGCACAATTTAGAGTCATTATGCATATTTCTGGAATTGTGCAGGAATCCGGAATACCAGGAGAAAACCTATACTAGACGAACAACCAAACTCTCTATAGGAAGACTGAGAGCTGCTATTCCAACAAACCAACAAACGACGAGTCTGCCATCCACACCCTTTTGAAATCGAGTTTTGGGGGGTCCTGCTTGGATATTACTTGCAACTGCAGCTGCTGCTTGAAAATGGAAACTGCCAAATCACGCTTGAAGAAACTCGAGGGTGGTGGCGGTCATTTTTAAATGCAAAATACCAATTAGCAAGATCTGAACAGCTGGCTTCAAGTCTCATTTTCTGACAAAAGATTTACTTGGTTGTGCAATTACACACTTGACGGGTGGGCGGGCACTCCAGAGACCCGACCATTTGTATACGCGCAATTAAAAAAAAAAAAAAAGTCACTCTTGAATATTATGTCCCCCTTTTTAATTGTGCCGCTTTCTATCTCTTATTCAGGCCAATCACTATTTAAGAGACGAGCAGCCCACTTGTGCATCAACACGAGAAAAACACAAGTTGGAAATAGGCCACTGGGAGTCTGCTGGGTATTGAAATTTGAATTTGTCATGCGCAATCGACTCCACATACTCACGAGCCGAAATGACTCGAGTCGTACAAACCCTTTCAGAGCGTAAACATACATTACTAATAACAAATGGGAATATTCAACACAAGTCCAGAACTCGTTTCGGCCCAGCGGTGATGTCAAGCTTCCAAATCCCCTTTTTGTGTCAGCACAGATGGGATCCTATAATTAGGGGAGTCTAAAATTATGAGCAGGATCATCAGCTAGTGGAGATAATCATCTTTTTTATTATTATTATTATCTACACTTCTCTCTATAGTCTGGACATTGTTTATATAGCATTTATTAATATGTACTTGGCATTCCATCCTTGAATGGCAGTTTTTATTTTTTATTTAAAAAAAAAAGTTATGCGGCTGGGATGAGGATCAGCACCTCCAAATCCGAGACCATGGTCCTCAGTCGGAAAAGGGTGGAGTGTCGTCTTCAGGTCGGGGATGAGATCCTGCCCCAAGTGGAGGAGTTCAAGTATCTTGGGGTCTTGTTCACGAGTGAGGGTGGGATGGAGCGGGAGATCGACAGGCGGATCGGTGCAGCGTCTGCAGTGATGCGGACTCTGTATCGGTCCGTCGTGGTGAAGAAAGAGCTGAGCCAAAAGGCAAAGCTCTCGATTTACCGGTCGATCTACGTTCCAACCCTCACCTATGGTCACGAGCTGTGGGTCGTGACCGAAAGAACGAGATCCCGGATACAAGCGGCCGAAATGAGCTTCCTCCGCAGGGTGTCCGGGCTCTCCCTTAGAGATAGGGTGAGAAGCTCGGTCATCCGGGAGGGACTCAGAGTCGAGCCGCTGCTCCTCCGCGTTGAGAGGAGCCAGCTGAGGTGGCTCGGGCATCTGGTTCGGATGCCTCCTGGACGCCTCCCTGGGGAGGTGTTCCGGGCATGTCCCACTGGCGGGAGGCCCCGGGGACGACCCAGGACACGCTGGAGAGACTATGTCTCTCGGCTGGCCTGGGAACGCCTCGGGATCCCGCCGGAGGAGCTGGTTGAAGTGGCTGGGGAGAGGGAAGTCTGGGTTTCCCTCCTGAAGCTGCTGCCCCCGCGACCCGACCCCGGATAAGCGGAAGAAGATGGATGGATGGATGGATGAAGTTATTTTTTTGGATTGTTCAAATCCTTCATTGTTGAAGGTCGAATCTTCTATACATGCACTGAGAAATGTATTTTTATAACCTATTTAAAATACTAAAATGACATGCACATATTTTGTCGGTATTCAAAATGTTTATGTCACACATCTGGTTAGGAAGGTCCAATGTGCCCCCCCCAGTCGCTGATGAAAGATTGTGGGTGCTTCTGCAACCCCCCCGCTGACCCGTTTGATAAAAATATCCACGTGAACTCCATAAATGAGAGCGCTCCGTTAAAAGGAGACTGCTCTAGATAATGTTCCACATGTCCAACGCTGTGACAGGTTGAAGTTATAACGATTTGAACGTACTACCTGTTGGCAAGGAAGAAATCTGGCTGTCCATTTTCCGCTTTCGGAGGTCGTACGTATCGGAGAGATAACAGAGGCGGGACCTTGACTGAATGTTTAAAAAGATGTGTTTGAAGTTGAAAAACTGACACTCACTTCTCCCACCTGGTTGTGTTGACAGCAAAGAGAGGGGGGGGGGACGGGTAATTTTACCACCCCCGTTTTCCGGCTTAAATCATTATCGCCCGCCCACACGCCGTCCAAGTGACGTCCATCCATCCAGCTTAAATCGACTCCATTGAAGTGAGCTAATTACGCTAATGAAGTTCATCAACACGTCAGCTTAACAAATGCTGATTGCTCGCTAGCTGCAAACGATATTTGAGCTCATTTCGTTGATGTGAGCTAATCGGTTAGCAGGATTCACAGAATAGGCTGAGCGCAGGGATAAAATGATGGCAAACAAGACAGGAAATGGAAATGTGAACATGTGCCGAAAATCCTAATTTGGGTCGCGGGGGAGCTGGAGCCTATCCCAGCTGACTTCAGACGGAAGGTCAAGGTAGGGTACAAACTAGACAGGTTGCCAGCCAATCCCGGCACACATACACAATCATTCACACGGACTCAAGGCTTTTTTTTTTTTTTTTTTTTTTTTTTAAGCAGCAATGTATAGTAAGGCTTTTTTTTTTTTTTTTTGAAAGACCATGTATAATAAGGCGGTTTTTTTTGTTTTGTTTGTTTTTTTAGACAATCTTGTATAAGGCTTTTTTTTTTCTTTGTTTTCTTTTTTTTTTTTAATCAACCATGTAAAGTAAGGCGTTTTTGCTTCCCTTTTTTTTTTTTTTTTTTTTTTTTTTTTTAAAGACAACCAAGCATTTTTTTTTTGAAAGACCAGGCATAATAAGGCTTTTTTTTTGTTTGTTTTAGACAATCATGTATAATAAGGCGTTTTTTAAACCAACCATGTAGAGTAAGGCGTATTTTTATTTATTTATTTTTTTTTTTTTAAAGACAACCATGTATAGTAAGGCATTTTTTTTTTAAACCATGTACAGTAAGGCATTTTTTAATGACCATGTCATGTATAGTTAGGCATTTAAAAAAACAAAAAACATGTATAGTAAGGTTTTTGTTTGTTTTTTTCATGGCCATGTATATGGTGTTTTACAGACTTTTATTCGACAAAATTTTATCTGCGTAAATACTGTAAACTCAGGCGGGAGTTCCAAATAATTTTTAAGCAAGCATGCTTCGTGCAAGTGAGTCTTCATTTGACATCATAAAAGTGATACGAGAGCCTGCCATGGTTGTAATAGCATAATTATAATATATAACTAATCTACAATTATTGTGACACTCGCCTGAAGGGTCCCGCTTTCCGTGTCACGTTGTCGTTTGACTGGCAGAGTGAAGCGAGGACCCAAACGCAAACCAATGTGGGCAAGCAGAGGGGCTCGCAGAGGGGGCCGACCACCCTGAGGAAGAGAAGGCCGCAAATTGTGGCCGCAGCCAGTTCGCAGGATGTCGGCCAAGTGGCATCGGCGTGCCAACGATGACATCACCCTCACAGTCCTGAAGGAGGAGCTGATAGCAACACACAACAGCAGGCTGCCAAAACATCCGCAGCACAATGTGTGTGTTTGTGTGTGCGTGTCTTTAGGGCCACCGCAAACATTTCCCCACGCCGCCTCCGAGCAGCGTAAATACCCACAATGCCTTTGGTGTGCCGGCCGTATCTGGAACGACATACGCAGACGTCTCCCCGGAGTCTGACACCACGTTGTGTTTTAACAGCACGGATCCATTTTCATTTCTGACATCTAGCGGAAGGAAATAACCACTACAAAAATGTAGTCACTTCAACTTGAGTGCATTTTACAGGCATCTGTCGACTTCACTTCACTATTTTTCTTGACGTTATGCTTTTATTGCCCACATCTGAACTCATGAAACTGTTTTGTAATTTCTAGTCCTTGTCAACATTGTTTACTTTCTTCAATCTCTGGATGACAACATGACATACGAGCTAGCTAGCGGCACTTCAGGCTGTTATGCTATCAAAGCGATTTATTCCGTTAGCATCTGTCGACTTCAGTATTAAATCACGCTTTGCTTTTTATTGCCCACGTCATTCTGAACTCATGAAAACATTCTGTAATTTCTATTCCGTGTCAAAATTGCTTACTTTTTTCAATCTTTGAATGACAACATGACATACAAGCTAGCTAGTTAGCTAGCTAGTGACACTTCAGGCTGTTATGCTATCAAAACGATTTATTCCTTTAGCATCTGTCGACTTCAATTCAGTATTAAATCACATTATACTTTTATTGCCCACATCTGAACTCATGAAGCCGTTGTGTCAATTCTACTCCTTGTCCAAATGTTTACTGTTTTCAGTCTTTGAATGACAACATGACATACCAGTTAGCTAGTTAGCTAGCTAGCGCCACTTCAGGCTGTTATGCTATCAAAACGATTTATTCCTTTAGCTTCTGTTGACTTCACTTCAATATTAAATCACACTTTGCTTTTATTGCCCACATCTGAATTCATGAAACCGTTTTGTAATTTCTACTCCTTGTCAAAATTGGTAACTTTTTTTCAAACTCTGAATGACAACATGACATACGAGCTAGCTAGCGGCACTTCAGGCTGTTATGCTATCAAAGCGATTTATTCCTTTAGCTTTGCTAGCTTTGTAAACAACATGCTAAATTAGCTAATGATAACAGAAAAAAAATGCAATTAACTTTTTAGATTAGCTGGTGAATTTGATTAATGACAGATGCTGTTTTTTTTAGGCTGGCACCAACGCACACAACTCATTTGCCATGAATCATTCGTCGAGCTGAAGCTTGTCGTTCTTTTTCCTAATTTGCTACCCATCCATCACAGTGACGCAAGCGTTGCTCGGACATGCGTTTATGTGAAAACCGTCTTCACGTGACCTTTCTGTGCACCGCAATTGGCCCTCCCATCTGACAAGGTTGGACGAATCGCGCAAGAAGGTCACATTCCGCCGTGTTGGGGGACGACGAACGGGAGAAAATGGGATCTTGGGGAGGGGGTTTAAAAAAACACAATCCATTCATTCACAAGTGACAGGCTGTTAAATTGGCCTCAGAACTATTAGTAGGACACTCTGTGAGGTGAGAGGCCCGCGGGGAATTACTCACAGCTTCTTGTCAAACAGCCGGTTTGGTAATAACAGAAACAGAAAAACAAGTTGCTAAAGGACGATCCAATCGCCTCATTGGTGATAGAAACATTTAAATTAAGACAGCAAAATGGGCTGAAAATAAGACATTCATCTTATTTTCAAGAAATTTGAAATCAGTCACGTGATGGCACAGAACAGCAACACGTCAAGTTGTTTTTTTTTTTAATTGACTGACCCCCGATTGGTTGAACATGAACAGGACCACGCGGCCTCTGACCTGACCGGCTGCAATTCAGCTGAGTTGCCTCACTTTTTGAAACGATAACGCGACTGCTGAACAGAAACCGCTCAAGACGGGAGAACAAGTTGGACACGGCAGCCGCGAAGACGCAGAACAAAAGTCGATCGAGTCAAAGTGAAGACAGGACAACAATTGATCCAGATTAGCTTAATCCCTTTATTTGGAGAAGATCATCTCTAATTGTGAAGGAGCAGGAGCACGACATTGTTGTCACTCTACCTGGTGGGGGGGGGGGGACACTTTTTCCTGATTTCCTGATTGATTGATTTTAGGCTACTGACGAAGAGAACTGTACAAATAAACCCAACTTCAAGATCATTTCATGATTATTTTGTTCCAGAAAGCGGTGGTCATAGTTCCATCGGTTGGTTCTAGCGAATCACTGCCCCACTTGGCCCTAATGCAAGCAGACTTTAACAACAAAGAAGGAAATCTGCACATGGATGTCCAAAAAATAATAATAATAATGTATTGGCTTCTTCCTGGGCCCAAACCACTCACTGCACATAGACATATAACGAACTAATTGACTGAATGACTCAATGCCAACTGACGAACCACCAACCACAAGCGGGTGTGTCGGGCGCATGGCGGAGTCAGCAAATTGGAGATGGAAGTGGGATCTCCTTTGGGGGCAGCTTGTTAAGAACCGAGCGCTGTTGACCCGCTGCTGCTCTTCACCAACACAAACATCGGCCAGCGCTCGATTTCCTCCAACAGACGTTTCCCGTCCGCAAATCGGCTATACGCATTAGCGCTCATTTCATCTCTTCCCATTTTGTTTTTGTTTTTGTTTTTTTTTGCTTCGTCACTCCCGGGAGACGATCCGAGTTTTCCGTGTGTTGCAACCAGCGCAAAATGTGGGCTGAGCAGCTTGTGCAGAAAATGTTGCAGAAAACCAGGAAGGCTCGATTCATTTATGCAAAAGGAGGACTGCAGAGGGGGAGAAAGAAGAAAACGTGTTCTGCTGCTTTTCATATCAAAAGACAGATTGTGGACCGTCTCGCATCTAACGCCTTCCTCGCCACTCCGGAGGGGGGGGGGAAAAACCCCACAAAAAAAAACAGTGAAACTCCTGAGGTGGAACTGAATCAATTCCAGCTTGTCAACTAGTTTCTTCAGATTCCCTCTATGAAGTCTCAATTGTTTGTAATTGTTTTGGTTGTGTGAATATAAATGATGACACCTATCATTAAAAAAATAAAAATAAATCGATTTACAATTTTGTTTTGGAGTGCTTTACTAGTACTACATGTTGAGTTTTTCTATTAACATGAGTGAAACATAACCACTGATCTATATATATGACTAGATAGCCAATAGGCCAAGACTTTTGAGGTCTCAAGGCCGCCATGTTGCTCCTCCCAAGAAACGTTTCTCGGCATACGATCCAATACATTTTACAGTATCAAAATTGGAGAACATTTGAGACAACACTTAGTAGAAACAACGTGATTTATGGTTTTAAATTTGTTAATCATAAATAAGACTTAAGGCACTTTACAATACATGTTTTAAATACATGTATAAATTATATGCTGAATGATGTTTAGCACAGTAGTCTGCTCGCAAGGTGGGAGGAACAAGATGGCCGCCCTGTGACTTCAACGGCTTGCACTGGCTTGTATGGGCTATCGGCTATCCAGTCATATATACAGGTCAGTGAACAGAACGGTTGGAAAAACAACTGCTTTTCACGTTTGTAGCTCATAGGGATTCTCAAAGTCTTGGCTCCCTCTAGTGGTTGGCAGAAGAATCACTAAATTTAATACTAATAAAAAAGGCAATGTAATACATTTTTACTTTTCATGTAGACTCATTCTGTCTTTTTTTTTTTTTTTTTTTTTTTTTTTTAACCGTTCTATATTAAATACAATAATAAAGTTGAAACTGCATAAATTCTTTTGTGAGGTCAAAGATGTCAGGGACAACTCGGGAGAATGTCAAACAAGTGAAAAACGTCAAATATGATCATGAATACGCTGCCAAAAACAACAACAACAACAACACAGCCATTCATTTGTGCATGTGTCCAAAACGTTCCCTTGGAGTCGGCTCGTGAGTAAAGGATGCCTCTTTCCTGTTATCGGGTTGTCAAAGTGCTACTAAAAAAAAAAAAAAGTGTTTCGAAATCAAATTTCAGCATGAAGTCTTATCTTAAGCGTGCAGGTAGCGGCTCAGTGACGCACAAGCGTCTCCCTCCACTGGAGACAGAAAAAAGGGGAGAAAAAAAAAAAAAAAAGCAGCTGATGGAAGCCCGCTTCAAAAAAAAAAGGAAACTTTGCTAGCAAAAGTCGTCCGGCGCCGCTTAAAAACTGCTGCACTGGACAGATAATGACGACACTGTGTGAACATGTTTGTTTATTCTTTAAAGTTTTATGCGAGCTTATTTGTTTTTATTTATTTGTTTAGGTTGACTTATTTTTACATGTCTACATTTAACTCGTTGACTCCATTTTCACTGAAGCTCTCGGCTGTTTTACTGGATTTTGACTGATTTTGCAAGGCCCACAGAATATTGTGTTAAAATAAGAATCCTACCAAAAGAAAGATTTGAGTGTCTTCTTTCATCAGGAGAAGAAAGAAAAAAGTATGTTTCCATCTGTTTCCGTTTTACAGCAATTAGCATTAGAATAAGTTTCATCTTTATTTACAAATCTGTTTTAAACAGTGGGGAAATCAGCTTGTTTGCAACTTTGTTGATCTCTTATACTCTGCTGCCACCTGCTGGCCGTTCATTGCTTCAAGCGTTCTCCTCAGTTCAGAGGTTGCATCAAAGACTTCTGTATGATCTAGCATAAAAAAAAATGTAAAATAAAAAAAACATGTATAAATACGTCTTTGGGAGGATGGTAATATTTAAAATAGAACGTATCTATACGTTTTTGGGAGCAAATGAGTTAAAAATGTTTTATTATTTTTAAAGTTGTTAATTTAACTCATTTGCTCCCAAAACTTATAAATACGTTCTGTTTTAAATGTCCCCAAAGACGTATTTATACGTTTTGTTTTGTTTTTTAATGCTAAAACATACAAAAAGCTTTGATGTGGCCTCTCTACTGCAGAAAACGGGTGAAGCAATGGTAGTAATTACATAAACAGCCAGCAGGTGGCAGCAGAGTATAAGAGATCAACCAGTGCCATATTGTAAAAAAAACGCGATTCCCCCCCCACAGTTCTAAACAGATTTGTGAATAATGATGAAGCTTAGCTATATTCTAATGCTAATTTCTGCAAAATAGAAAGTTAGAAATATATATTTTTTTCCTTGATGAAAGAAGAGACTTTAATTTTTGATAGCAATAGAACACAATATTTTGCGGGCCTTGCAAAATCAGTCACAATCCAGTAAAACAGCCGGGAGTGAAAGGGGGTTGCTTTTGTGAAAATGGCTGCCAGTGAATGAGTTCATTATATTTAAGACAGATGTGTTTATTTTATTTTATATTTAGGTTTGCTTATTGTCACACAAAACAAAAAAATAATTGATGTTAAGAATGTTTGCTCTTTTTACATTTACAACAATTAAGAATGTTTTTATTATGAAATGCTTATTATTCAATATGTGCATGCATGGACAGCGTTTTGTTTACACTTGGAACTGTTGATCTAGCTGCTATTTAAACACATAATCGTGATTAAAAATGTGCTGGTCCATGACAAACGATTTGGTCTCAAGTTGGCGAGCCGTCAAAACCGTACGAACGTTTAGCCGCGCAAAGAAAAGAGCTTTAATAAGACGACTTAATGAAGTACGTTAACGAGGCGGTCCTGGAAGAGTCGCGAGGGTCTCGCCGCTTAAGCTCCTTAGACATATTAGATGGGATGGAGTGTGTGCGTGCGTGTGCGTGTTTCCGTGAAGATGATCCCAATCAATGGACCTCATCTAAATGAGCCGTCGGCCGTGTCATGTGATTCCCGGCGTACGGCGAGCCGCCGCCGGCTAATCTCCGAGTCGGCACGCCTCAGTTGTCGCCACAGTAAGCTGCAAATTCCTTCGGGACGCACGGCTAATCTACCCGCTGGAAGTCAAAACAAAAACAACAGAAATGACTTTCACCACTTTCTGGGCAGACGTTGTGCTTATAAAAATGATGGGACCTAAAACGCCTCCTTGAGGAACACCGCTGAAAATTGTGGCAAAATTGCAGGGTTGTTATAGGTTTGGAATTTTCATTTTACTTAGTTTTGATTTTCCAGCCATCCATTTTCTTAACCGCTTGCTCCTCACAAGGGTCGCGGGGGGTGCTGGAGCCTATCCCAGCTGGCTTCGTTTTTATTTTAATTTAGTTAGTTTTAGTTAGTTTTCAGTACAGTTCTGTTCGTTTTTATTATACATCCATCCATCTATTTTCTTAACCAGTTTTCCTCACAAGGGTCACGGGAGGTGCTGGAGCCTATCCCAGCTGTCTAAGTTTTTATTTTGTTTTTATTTTAATTTAGTTAGTTTTAGTTAGTTTTCAGTACAGTTCTGTTCGTTTTTATTATACATCCATCCATCTATTTTCTTAACCGCTTTTCCTCACAAGGGTCGGGGGTGCTGGAGCCTATCCCAGATGGCTTCGGGCAGTAGGTGGGGTACACCCTGAACTGGTTGCCAGCCAATCCAGGGTAGTTTTGATTAGTTTTAGTTATTTAAAAAATAAAAATGTTTCGATTAGTTTTTATTAGTTTCTGTACAAGTTTTACTTAAAAAAAAAAAGGTGTATTACTTGTGACCAATATTTAAAAAACATCATAGTAAAAAGAGAAAAGTAACACATTTCTTACCTAATGTTGCATTTTGGCGCAGTTAAATGAAAAAGTATTTGATCTGAGCCACTGGAGCCAAAAGTCAAGCATGAAAATGGTCTCCTATAGAGTGACATCATCTGAAGGTGCTTTTTTATTGGCTACTGCTAGATGACATCACGTGCGAGTGACACATTTTCAAACATCAACAAAGGCTCATGTACTAAATTATTAACCAAAGACTAAATTGAAGGACATTTTTTGCGATAATTATAGTTAGTTTTAGTTAGCTTTGTAAACATAAAATGTAGTTTCAGTTGTTTTTTTTTACTTGACTCATTGAGCCATTTTCAACAGTCAAAAGTTCATAGTTTGTCTAGAATTAATGTGATAACTTCATTCTTTTTCATGTACAATTAGTACCTTTAAAAAGTAATTGTTCTACTTGCTCTCAACTGATGATGACATCATCTGTGCTGAAGTAGGTAACAACCACTCATGGCTCAGTTTACTGACCAAACCAGAAAACAGGTGAGTCATGATTGGCCTCAGCACTTCCTCAGCACAGGTGATGTCATCATCAGTCGACAGCAAGTAGAAAAAATGTACTAATTGCTAAAAAAAAAAAAATTTCAATGAGTCAAATATCCCTTTAAAGCATTTCTGTTTTTACTTTATTTCGTTAACGAAAATATTTCTTGAATTTTAGTTTTTTTTTGTCTCTTCGCATCTAGAACAGACTCCACGCTGCTGGCAAGACTTCTTCTATTATTTGAAGTGTGTCTGGGGAAATTTATTGTCAATTTGTGTGGTCAAGGCATGGACCTAAAAAGCTTCCCTGAGGAACTCCAGTTAAAATTGCAACTGAATGTTACTTGAAATGTTAGTGTTTCTACTACTGCATATTAAACTCTACTCTACTCTACTCTACTCTACTCTACTCTACTCTACTCTACTCTAAGCGATGTCTCGATCCCGATCACATGATTGGAAACATGGTCCCGATCACGTCATTTTCAACTGATCGGTATCAGGAGAAAATGATCGGCGTTTTCATTCTTGGCAATTTATTATTATTATTATTATTATTATTATTACTACTATTATTATTATTTTAGGGGCTACAAAGCAACAAAATCATCCAGTGGTAACCATATTGCCAAACGAAACGTTTTATTTATTTTTACTTATTATTTTGTGCACTTCTGATGGCACCCCCCCCCAAAAAAAATTGTTGGGATGGTATGGTATTGTAAAAAAAAAAAAAAAAAAAAAAAACGGTTAGCACCTCCTATCCTTAATACTTTACCGAGGAAAAATGTGATCGGTACATCCCTATATACGATACGATACGATACGATACGATACGCTACGCTACGCTACGCTACGCTACGATACGATACGATACGATACGATACGATACGATACGATACGATACGATACGATACGATACGATACGATACGATACGATACTAGACTAGACTAGACTAGACTAGACTAGACTATATGTGTACAAAAGTATTTGGACACGTGTAGTTCCAGTCTTCTGAGAAGACTTTACAAGAATTTGGAGTCTGAGTTCGAGTTCAGCCTAAAAGTGTTTGGTGGATTTCATTTTTCCTTTTATTATGTCATACTAGCCTTTCTTCTTATTATTATTTTTACAATACTGTGCTATTTTCTATTTGGTGCAGGGCTGGAATGGATTAATGGCATTTTAATGTATTCCATGGGGGGGTGGGGGGGATTTGATATACAAGTGAATTGAGTTATGAGTCAAGAAATTAAATTATACTGTAATTGCCGCTATACTGTAAATATGAAAACAACACAGGAGAAACAAACACGACACACACGAATGCACAAGTTTTGCTGAGTCACTACACCACCCATTGATGTTGCTCAGATTGATAACTAACTGATGTTTTTCCATATCTAGTGCACGCGCGCGTGCGCGCACGCACACACACAGAGTGAAGGTGGTTCCACTGCAGTGAGGCGCCATCAGCACCACCGGCATGAATGAATCATCAAAAAAAGAAGCATGCAGCACCCCATGCAGCCACACAACCTGCGTGGTCACCAAATGACGCCATCCCATCATAAAAGACAGCAGCAGCATGCATGCCAATTCGTAACCATGACAACGACCCTGCAGCCACCAGCTTGCTAGTGCTTTAAGAGACGACTTTTTTTTTTTTTTTTTTTGTCAGGGGGTCATTGGGTTCGTATTACAGAACCTGCGCCATCTCGCTTTTTTTTTTTTTTTTTGCGGTGGTGCTTCAAAGAAGGGGGGGGGGGAGTTGTGGGGGCGTGTCTATTTGTCCATCTAACCTTAAGCAAGGTGGACGAGTCAATCGGCTGCAGCATTTAATCCCGTTACTTTGGATCAAGCCGTTGGACTGTTGCCTCATCTCATGTCAAGTCACATTTTACTGACTCGAGCCTGCCCTCGATCTTCACCACCACACGCAAACAAAATACAAATTAAAAAAAAGGTTTCGATGCGACAAGCTGTCCGTGTGACAGGTTGGAAAAAAACAACATCATCACAATATGCAAAATGTGAACAACAACAACAACAACAACAACACGTACCTTTGCGGTGGACGTGACACTTGAACGGAGAGTTGCGCGACTACGAGGAAGAGATGAGCGGCGATCGTGCGCGTGCGCGTGCGCGTGCGCGTGCGTCGACGGAGGAGGAGGAGGAGACTTGGCATATGCAGCGTGGCGGCGCCGCGATGCGATGCGGTGCGCGCCAGGATGCGGCAACGGCCGTCTGCAGACAGACCGTGCACAGTGCACAGTGCAGCGCGATGGGGGGGGGGGGGGGGGGGGGGGGGGGGGGGGGGGAGGGGGGCGTTAACTCATGGTGCGGCGCGCGTGCGTACGTGCGCGTAGCGGCGCACCAGCAATCTCCTGTCCCGTCGTGCGGTCACTTGTGGTGACGTCACACGCAGGGGGCAGCCGCCGTTCATGGGCGAGGACGAAGGTGACGGTCAAGGTAGAATTAAAGGGTATTATAAAAAATGTTTTATAGGGGTAATCATATGTAAAATAATCATAATAATAGTAGTAAGAATACATATAAATACAAGGATACTATTTATTAAATTCAAAAAATAATAATAATAATTAATTATAAAATAAATAATAAAAAAAATAAATAAAAACAATTAAAAATAAATACAAAATGTACATTAAAAAAATTCAAAAATAAAATTAATTAAAAAATTAAATTATTTTAAAAAAAAAAGAAGAAATTGATTTTGGTGGGAAAAAAAATCTGTTGCTGTTTTTTTTTTTTTTAAAGTTAAATATATGAAGCAGTAAAGTTTAGTTGATAAATGAATAACAACGAATATATAGTACACTAAAAAGAGTGGCGTTTAAAAAAAATGTTTGTTTCGAGGGTTTAAAGTGCTTTTAGGACATTTTGAAAACCTCGACTTACACCAAGCTGCCGGCAGAGGGCGCAAAAGATCGGTGGATCTTCCCAACGTTAACTCATCATAACCACGTGTTGTTGTTGTTTTTCTTTAAATAATACCTAAACATTCATGACCTTATTAATGACAAATCAATTGGCTATATTATATAACATTTGATATGATTAGATTACATGTTGATTTTTGTGAAATGTGGGGTTGTGAAGCATTTGAAGACTTTATGTGATTATGAAGAGCTTTATAATATCCTTGACTTGTCTATTAAATATTGTCCCTATGTGGGTTTGAATTATCAACGTTGACAGTTGCGAACTACTTAACCTACTTCAAATAAAAAGTTGATGACACAAAATATTCAGCATACAATACTGCTCGTTTAAAATGGCATAATTACTGCAATTGGTCAGAATGAAAGTTTGTTTCAGCCGGGCGCAGCTTTTGATTGGTCGAACAGTCCCGAGAGTACTAAGTATAGTACGCCAAAGTATAGCCATAACGCTATCAACATTTAGAGCTAACCATCCCTTCATTCTTTTTTTTTCTTGGGCCAGTAAAAGCCACTTGAAACGAAAGTGGTTTGGCTTTACTTTCCAATTCAAGTTTTCTCTTCTGTGATTGGTTGATTGGGATGAAGAGTTGATACTTCACAGCCACCGTACTTGTATGACACTGATTGTTTTAAAGTATACTTTAAGTCAAAATGTCACTTTACAACCATAATAATGATAATAATAATGTTTGATTTCGCCTGAAAATATCAGGGATGGTTTTATTCAAGAATATTGTGCATTTGACTGTGTTATATATCAAGTGTTTGGATTCACAAACCACAAATGTAATCTTATTATTAATATGCTAATTGGTCTGTAAATGATTTATTTACTACAAATAATGCATGTTTGTCCAATTATGTATGCCAGTGAGGTATGACAGGCCGAATAAAAAAATGTGTTCTTCCACTAGGTGGCAATTAACCCGTGTATATCCACATAATGTGTTTGTTTGCTTGTTTAGAGGTAATAATCCGACAAAAACACACATTTCTCAGACAGCTTAGTTAATTGATCTGATTGGTTGTGGCTAGACATGTGGGTAACAGGACTGACATGGAATTATCTGATTGGCTGTTGACTAGATAAAGAGATTAAAGATTCCTGACATCACATAGCTTCTGACATCACATAGCGTCTTACCAGTCGAAACTAGATGCCGATTACATCAGTTCAAAACAGACACTTGACCTCACGGTCATGACCCAAACATAACGCTTGCATGACCCTAGTCATGACAGTAAGTATAACCCTTACATGACCCTAGTCATGACAGTAAACATAACCCTTGCATGACCCTAGTCATGACAGTAAGCATAACCCTTGCATGACCCTAGTCATGACAGTAAGCATAACCCTTGCATGACCCTAGTCATGACAGTAAGCATAACCCTTGCATGACCCTAGTCATGACAGTAAGCATAACCCTTGCATGACCCTAGTCATGACAGTAAGCATAACCCTTGCATGATCCGAGTCATGACAGTAAGCATAACCCTTGCATGACCCTAGTCATGACAGTAAGCATAACCCTTGCATGATCCTAGTCATGACAGTAAGCATAACCCTTGCATGACCCTAGTCATGACAGTAAACATAACCCTTGCATGACAGTAAGCATAACCCTTGCATGACCCTAGTCATGACAAATATGTGCCTTGGCTCATAAAGGTTGGGAAAAATCTTCATTATTTTTGCTAAATAAAGTAAAGCAAAGAATATGAACTCTCCTTATGATGCTGGCAATTGGAAGACTTGGGATCAATATTAACACTTTGCATAATTAAACACTCATCTCTCGTTAATAATACATGACCCATTGAAGCACTCCGGAAGAACGCACACGCCCACCTGACAGTTGACCAAATACAGTCCAGTTCCTTCCTGAGACATGTTTGACTATATTTCAACATGCAACGTATTCAACAATGAGTGCAAGAAAACAACTTTTGGGAATTGACGAGAAAAACAAAATTTGTCTTGTCTGACGTGGCCCTGCTGTTTTATTTTTTTGCAGTGTGAATGCAATTTATCCATTTGAATGAAGCGAGAATGAAAATGTGTTTGTGCAGCAGATGGCTTAAGACGACTACAACCCGCACAAGCCTCGGGCAAGCAGGCTATAAAAGGGAAAATACTGACACGGTTTGTTTCTTCAAACATGCGCAAAACACAACAAAAAGTGCTGAGACGCCTGTGGAACAATTAGATGATCAATCAGAGGTTGGACTTGAACAGTAATTTGCTCTTGGAAAATTACTTTTTTTATGTTTGCCGTGTCTCTATCACCATATAAAAAGTCTACACACCCCTGCCGGGTTTTTGTGATATAAAAGAACTGAGACTGAGATGAATTGGTTAAAAACTTGTCCTGGCATTTTAATGTGACCTTTGACTTGTAGGATACAATTAGAAAAAAAAAGAAAAAAAGATTGAGATGGGAAGTAAAAATAATAACTGAATGGTTGCAGAAGTCTACACACCCTCTTACAATTGGCTAGGGCTGCTACAAATGATTCTTTTGAAAACTGACTAGTCACAGACTATTTTTGTGATTAGTCGACTAATCAGCACAACAATACTTTTTTTTTTTTTTTTTTTTGTCATCGTCACCATTGTACCTGCAGTTTTTGCTTCTTTAGTGTTTTTGGTGAAATGCTCCAAAACCTTCACGCTCTTGCCGGCGGTTAGCCGTGATACCGTTTTTATGATTACATATCAACTACTACCATATTCAATACCACTTTTTTTTTTTTTTAAGACCAATACAAGTATGAGTACTCAACTCTTGAGTAGTCACTGATACCAAGTGTGGATACCACTAGTTGTTTTTATAAATCAAATTTCCACCCAAAAAACAACAGATAATTTTAAAGAAAGTCCTACAGTCATAGCATTTTCCTTAAAATTGTCTGAAACTGGTGGCACGGTAGTCGAGTGGTTAGCACGTCCGCTTCCCAGTTCTGAGGTCTCCGGTTCGAGTCCAGGCTCGGACCTTCCTGGGTGGAGTTTGCATGTTCTCCCCGTGCCCGCGTGGGTCTTCTCCGGGTACTCCGGGTACTCCGGTCTCCTCCCACATTCCAAAGACATGCATGGCAGGTTAATTGGGCGCTCCGAATTGTCCCGTCGGTGTGCTTGTGCGTGTGGATGGTTGTTCGTCTCTGTGTGCCCTGCGATTGGTTGGCAACCAGTCCAGGGTGTCCCCCGCCTACTGCCCAGAGCCAGCTGAGATAGGCGCCAGCAGCCCCCGCGACCCTTGTGAGGAATAAGCGGTGAAGAAAATGGATGGATGGATTGTCTGAAACTAATGGCATTTTTTCAATTGTTGACATTTCTATTTTCTAGTTCCTGTTCATAAAATAGCCACAAGAGGGCAGCTGATACCTTGAAATAGGGCCTGGTGTCGGGACTCGCCGGCCCGAAACTACTGCAAATGTTCGTCAAAGGCAGGTAGGAAAGTTCAGAGGCACTTTTGAGAGAAAATCAACAAAAATGAAACCACAAAGCCGATTATTAAATTGCCAATCATTTTGATTTTCGACATACAGTAATTGTAAAGTCGATTGATGTTGAAATTCATAGATGTGGCTGTGTTCAGAATAGACCAATCACCTTGGCCGGAATTTGAACGCCAAGGGAGTGGTTAAAGCTCGCCGGGCTTTCTTTTCATCTCAGACTCACGCACGCACGCGCGCGCCTCTTGGAATGTGCGCTGCGACAAAAGGTGAAGCAAACAAGCAGACCTGCTGTGTCACTTGGCAGCGGAGGGTCAGGACAGGAAACGTTACGCAGCAAAATTCAACCGGCGGGTTTTGCTTTACTGCCTGGTCAGCAGCGTCGATGACAAACAACTAGCTAGCATCACAACTACTAGCTAACTACTAATATTCAAATATTGAATTAGCAGAGATAGTAACAAAACTCACTTCAGCATATACTGCATAAAATGGACTTGTGAATTCTATCGGCGTCGACTGCATGTGTTAATATTCAACTTCCAGTCACACACAAACAATCGAACTGCAGTTGATGTCAAGCTGCTTATCGTTGATGTTGTGTTGCCCACAAAGTGGACGTCAATCTGAAACATTTCTTGACAATAATATGTTGATGTGACCTCACTCGTCTAAACATGACATTTTGGTGAATATTACATTTGTGGAAGATGAGTTATGAAGCAAAATCCAGCCGCTTTGAGTCATCTCAGGTCGCAGCCATTTTGCCAGTTTGTTGTCGACTGAAGATGACATCACAGTCGCTCAGGGTTCAGGAAACGACCAATCGCGTCTCACCTGTTATCTGAAACTGCGCAACATTGATGTCATCTTCAGTCAACAGCAAGTGACAAAATGGCCACCCCCTGAGAGGGATAAAAACGGCTGGATTTTGCTTCATAACTCCACAAATGTAATATTAAACAGAATAGCATATTTATACTAGTGGGGCTGCATATAATATATTGTCCAAAAAAAAATGGGGGTGGGGGGGTCGTTGACTTCCGCTTTTAATGAAGCCAGCTGGGACTACAAGAATGTCCCTGATGTCATTCAATTTACAACGTCTTTGAGTAGCGGCTGCGCAAGCCTTCATGGCGGGAAACGATATCGGTAAAAGGCTCAGCTGTCGAGCTGAGCAACGCGATCCCGACATCGGGGAAAAGAAAGCGTATCATGGAACCGGCGCAGCTTAAGAGTGATGACAACACGTTAGCGTAGCCGCTACTTGATATCATCCCTCCTAACAATCCTCACAAGCGTGTGCAAGTGTTGCAGTGGATGGCATACATTTGGTCTATGGTGGATATATTTGTTGACTTGTTGATGACATCACCGTATCTACCTACTTTTCTATCTTCCTACCCAACCTATCCGTATTACTATAACTTACCATTAGCAGTATCCACCTAGCCACTCGCCTACTTAATCTCATACAGCACCTACCTAACCTAAAAGTGATTTTCCTATTTTTACTAGATTTTCCTTATGTACTCTCATGCAGCTGTTGTCACCATGGGACCCACTTTTTTTTTTTTTTTTTTGCTGCATAATCACAACCATTTTTATAGACGCTAACTCATTCATTCTCAGTCCCAATGAGAAGCAACCATTTACGAAGGTGGCAAATTTGTTGATTACACGTCAGGGTTCTTCTCAACTATTCTTGACACGTTCTCTGTACATTCTCAAACAGTCTTAATGTTTTTTTTCTTGTCACAAGGAAATTTTGAATATGTTCTTGAAGCGTTCTTTCACGGTCAAGTTCTCAACTATTGTCAACTATTTTTGAAACGTTCTCTCAACATTCTCAAACAGTTAAGATTTTTTCTTGTGGCAAGAACATTTTGTACATGTTCTTGAAGCGTTCTTTCAAGGTCTCAACTATTCTCAACTATTCTTAAAATGTTCTCTGAACATTCTCAAACAGTCTTAATGTTTTTTTCTTGTTGCAAGGAAATTTTGAACGTGTTCTTGAAGCGTTCTTTCGAGGTCTCGAGTTCTCAACTATTCTTAACTATTTTTGAAAGGTTCTCTGAACAGTCAAACAGTCTTATTTTTTTTTTCTTGTGGCAAGAACATTTTGTACATGTTCTTGAAGGGTTCCTTCAAGGTCTCAACTAGTCTTAAAATGTTCTCTGAACATTCTCAAACAGTCTTAATGGTTTTTTTTTTTAACATGTTCTTGCGACAAGAAAAATGTCATTAAGACTGTTGGAGACTGTTCAGAGAACATTTAGAGAATAGTTGAGACCTTGAAAGAATCCTGGTGTGAAATCAACATTTGCTACCTTCGCAAATGTTGATATGTGTATATAATTTAGTGTTGTTCCGATACCGTTTTTTGGCTCCCGATACCAATACCAATACCCAGTTTTGGAGTATCGGCCGATACCGATACCATACCGATACTTAAGGTTTTATTTCCTCAACATGAAAAAGCTGTCCTGCTATTGGTTCAGAGCATTCAAGGGCCAATAGGATATCTTAGATCGGATGGAAAAACAAACAAACAAACAAACAAAAAACATCTCAGCGCCCAAAATCAGTCAAATTTCACACATCATTAACGACATACCATTCATTCTGGTCATCTAAAAATAGATTTTGCTACATGTATTTTTTTTATAATAATATTTCATTTTCATTTGAATGATTTAATTTTACCCAACTACCTACTGTACCTTCCCTCACACCTACCAACTCGTATTCCACAAATCCACTCATGTCGACAAAGAACGGGTGACGCCAAAGTATCGATTTTAGCGGCGGAACAGGAAGAAACGCGGCGGACATTAACGACTCGAACGTCGTCATCATCAGACTGTTTGTTCTGACCTTTCAAAAAATGTCTGCTATGCTCCAACAATTGTTTATGTGACGCATCATTCTTCGATTGTCATTACGGGGAAGACGTCAACAGCTGAAGACTCGCATTGCTTCGACTGCATGAGCAGAATGACTCATCAAACTTTTGCTGCCCAAACGCAGTGACAAAAAATTCACCCACTGTACATCAATGTTTGAAACAAACAGTTCTGAAAGAATTCAGATGTGACCGTACTGCGTGTACTTAAAAGTTAAATACAAGCGAACTGTGCGGAAACGATTACATCTCAAAGGTCGGAAGCAAAATCCCGAGGCTGAGCAAAAATGGTGCTAAACCGGCATTAGCTAAAACGTAAGATATGCGACGTGAGGTAAGAGGCTAAAAACCGCCCATTGTTTGGATTTTTGTGGTAAAAATACTCCTTTAAGACCACAGGTGATAAAAGTCTTAACGACGTGCAAGAAAAAGCAAAGAGAACAAACACGAGGGGACGGAAGCACATTTTCCTTCTCCTTCATGTCCTGATAAGGAAAAGTTGTGGGAGACGCGGTTGAACTCAAAAGTGCTGCTTGTTCATGTCAAAACTTCTAAAATCACTTCCATGATCCGTTAAAACTTTTACTGACAAAACTTTTTGGTGGATTGACTGGCGAGCCGATACTTTCACCCAAAATGACGGAAAAACTCGGAACCTTTTTGAGCCACGAATGCTGATGAGTCCCAAATCCAAAAGATTTCCGTTAGTGCTCATCTTTGCACAAAAGATGCTCAAAACAAATCTTGCCACCATTCCGCACGGACTGACCTTTGACATCCGAGGAAAAATGGGCAGAGTGCCGCGTTATGAACAGCTGCAGCTGCTGCTCAAGGTCGCATCGGTTGAGGTCCACATCCCAAGATCGGATTCCTGTGACGGGAAAGAGGGAGGAAGAAGCTTTTTACATCCCTGCAGCAGCATCCGTTATATAACCAACACAAAGTCAAAAAAAAAAGTCTTTTTCGCACTCTCATCTTATACGCTTTATGATTCCCTCGGCGAGCGCCGGAAGTGAGATTATGTTTCAATCCAGAGAGATAAAAACGAGCTGGAGCTTTTTTTTGTGTGTTTTGACCTTAAAATGTTTCTTGACAGCAGAACTGTGCAGTCTGTTCCGACAAATGCTGACTCACGCTTGCCTCGCGTTCGCCAAATTGCCCGATCACATGACCGGGATTTTGGTCCCTGTGGATCTTTAAAAAAATTTTTTTTTAAATAAATAAATAAATAAATAAATAAATAAATAAATAAATAGGATAAATTATTAATATATATTTTTCTTATTTTTAGATAAAATATTTTTCTAGTAAATTAATGATTTAATAATGATATATATCTATTTTTTTTTATTAATAATTAAATACTAAAAAAAAAAAAAAAAAAATGTCCAAATTTGAAAGTTGTCAAAAAAAGATAGACCAAATGTCCAAAAAGTGACCATAAAATGTCCAAAGGGGAAGTGGAAAAGCAGAAAATTACCATGAAATGCCCATGAAATTGCCATAAATGTCAGAAAATTTAATAAAAAAAGACAGAAAAGAAAATGTTCAAATAATAGCCATAAAATGTCCAAAACCCCAAGAAGAAATCTCGAAAATTACTGTAAAATATACACAAAATTGGCAAGGAAATTGAGTGCGAAAAAGGCAAAAAAAAAATCAAAATAGTCATAAAATGTCCAAAAAAATGACCATAAAATGTCCATGACATTGCCATAAATGGCAGAAAATTTTATAAAAAGGCGGAAAAGAAAATGTTCAAAAAGTAACCATAAAATGTCCAAAAAACAAAGAAGAAATCCTAAAAATAGCTATAAAATATCCAAAAAAGAGAAGAAGGCAAAAAAAACCTATAAAATTACCAAAAAAAAAAAAAAAAAAGTCACAAATTTGACAGGAAGGCAGAAAGTCTGAAAAACAAGGTATGGAAAATTACAAAAAAAAAAAAAATCAAAACATTTGAAGAAATTAATATACTTTTTTTAGATAAAATATTATTTTTAACTGAATTAATTATTTAGTTAATTTTGTAATTAATAATTAAATACGGTGCTTTATTAAAAAAAAAAAAAAAAAAGTCAGAGTCCAAGGTAGAAAAGTCTGAAAAACAAAGTATGAAAAATGAAAAAAAAATGAAAAAAAAATGAAAAAAACAAAACAAAAAATATAATATATAATATATATAATATAATAATATATCAAATAAATAAATAAATAAAAATGGAAGAGGAAGGGTACATATTGGATGGTGCTCTTCCATTTTTGTGTTTATGGTGCAGCCCTCATATACTCTTGGGCCCCCAGTACATTCGACTAACGAATGTTTCCTTCATCACAAATCAATCTTCAAATGTTTTGCGGCTCCACACACATTTTTGTTTATTTCTTGGTCCTAGAGTGGATCTTTTAACATGGGTTGCTGGCATCTGACCTAACCAAGGTTGGTTTACGAAGAGTATGCTTGAGCGTACGTACATGTGACATCTTGCTGAAGTGCCTAATCTGTGATGTCTCGCCTCGCTGTGGGCCAGCAGCGATAACGGCTGCTGACAGGCCAACAGGATGAAACCCCCCCCGCGGTAGGATGGAAACACGTTAACGAGCCCAGCGACTGCGCAATTGACGATGATGGCTGCAGTCGTCGTGGTGCCACGCTGACACCACCGAACAATGCGAGTGATGATTATTGCTATAAGCAGTCTCATGAAGGTTCGCAGCAATTGACCGGCGGCCAGTTCAGGGTTGTACCCTGACTCTCGTCCAAAATCAGCTGCCAGGTATATGCTCAAGCACAACCGTGAGCCGAATGAGGACCGCCTGTAATATTGCGGTCAACTTGTATTTTATGCCCAACATAAAATTTGGAATAATCCATGCAAGCATTAAAAGTGATTCCTTAATTCTTATTACTCTTAAGTAAAAATGCCTTT